>NC_139991.1:35553173-36753173 GCF_964263955.1 Coregonus lavaretus | reverse complement strand
ATTTGATCCCCTGCTGATTTTGTACGTTTGCCCACTAACAAAGAAATTATCAGTCTATAATTTTAATGGTAGGTTTATTTGAACAGTGAGAGACAGAATAACAACAAAAAAATCCAGAAAAAACGCATGTCAAAAATGTTATAAATTGATTTGCATTTTAATGAGGGAAATAAGTATTTGACCCCCTCTCAATCATAAAGATTTCTGGCTCCCAGGTGTCTTTTATACAGGTAACGAGCTGAGATTAGGAGCACACTCTTAAAGGGAGTGCTCCTAATCTCAGCTTGTTACCTGTATAAAAGACACCTGTCCACAGAAGCAATCAATCAATCAGATTCCAAGCTCTCCACCATGGCCAAGACCAAAGAGCTCTCCAAGGATGTTAGGGACAAGATTGTAGACCTACACAAGGCTGGAATGGGCTACAAGACCATCGCCAAGCAGCTTGGTGAGAAGGTGACAACAGTTGGTGCGATTATTAGCAAATGGAAGAAACACAAAAGAACTGTCAATCTCCCTCGGCCTGGGGCTCCATGCAAGATCTCACCTCGTGGAGTTGCAATGATCATGAGAACGGTGAGGAATCAGCCCTGAACTACACAGGAGGATCTTGTCAATGATCTCAAGGCAGCTGGGACCATAGTCTCCAAGAAAACAATTGGTAACACACTACGCCGTGAAGGACTGAAATCCTGCAGCGCCCGCAAGGTCCCCCTGCTCAAGAAAGCACATATACAGGCCCGTCTGAAGTTTGCCAATGAACATCTGAATGATTCAGAGGAGAACTGGGTGAAAGTGTTGTGGTCAGATGAGACCAAAATCGAGCTCTTTGGCATCAACTCAATTCGCCGTGTTTGGAGGAGGAGGAATGCTGCCTATGACCCCAAGAACACCATCCCCACCATCAAACATGGAGGTGGAAACATTATGCTTTGGGGGTGTTTTTCTGCTAAGGGGACAGGACAACTTCACCGCATCAAAGGGACGATGGACGGGGCCATGCATCGTCAAATCTTGGGTGAGAACCTCCTTCTCTCAGCCAGGGCATTGAAAATGGGTTGTGGATGAGTATTCCAGCATGACAATGACCCAAAACACACGGCCAAGGCAACAAAGGAGTGGCTCAAGAAGAAGCACATTAAGGTCCTGGAATGGCCTAGCCAGTCTCCAGACCTTAATCCCATAGAAAATCTGTGGAGGGAGCTGAAGGTTCGAGTTCCCAAATGTCAGCCTTGAAACCTTAATGACTTGGAGAATATCTGCAAAGAGGAGTGGGACAAAATCCCTCCTGAGATGTGTGCAAACCTGGTGGCCAACTACAAGAAACGTCTGACCTCTGTGATTGCCAACAAGAGTTTTGCCACCAAGTACTTAGTCATGTTTTGCAGAGGGGTCAAATACTTACAGTGGGGAAAAAAAGTATTTAGTCAGCCACCAATTGTGCAAGTTCTCCCACTTAAAAAGATGAGAGAGGCCTGTAATTTTCATCATAGGTACACGTCAACTATGACAGACAAAATGAGGAAAAAGAATCCAGAAAATCACATTGTAGGATTTTTTATGAATTTATTTGCAAATTATGGTGGAAAATAAGTATTTGGTCAATAACAAAAGTTTCTCAATACTTTGTTATATACCCTTTGTTGGCAATGACACAGGTCAAACGTTTTCTGTAAGTCTTCACAAGGTTTTCACACACTGTTGCTGGTATTTTTGCCCATTCCTCCATGCAGATCTCCTCTAGAGCAGTGATGTTTTGGGGCTGTCGCTGGGCAACACAGACTTTCAACTCCCTCCAAAGATTTTCTATGGGGTTGAGATCTGGGGACTGGCTAGGCCACTCCAGGACCTTGAAATGCTTCTTACGAAGCCACTCCTTCATTGCCCGGGCGGTGTGTTTGGGATCATTGTCATGCTGAAAGACCCAGCCACGTTTCATCTTCAATGCCCTTGCTGATGGAAGGAGGTTTTCACTCAAAATCTCACGATACATGGCCCCATTCATTCTTTCCTTTACACGGATCAGTCGTCCTGGTCCCTTTGCAGAAAAACAGCCCCAAAGCATGATGTTTCCACCCCCATGCTTCACAGTAGGTATGGTGTTCTTTGGATGCAACTCAGCATTCTTTGTCCTCCAAACACGACGAGTTGAGTTTTTACCAAAAAGTTATATTTTGGTTTCATCTGACCATATGACATTCTCCCAATCCTCTTCTGGATCATCCAAATGCACTCTAGCAAACTTCAGACGGGCCTGGACATGTACTGGCTTAAGCAGGGGGACACGTCTTGCACTGCAGGATTTGAGTCCCTGGCGGCGTAGTGTGTTACTGATGGTAGGCTTTGTTACTTTGGTCCCAGCTCTCTGCAGGTCATTCACTAGGTCCCCCTGTGTGGTTCTGGGATTTTTGCTCACCGTTCTTGTGATCATTTTGACCCCACGGGGTGAGATCTTGCGTGGAGCCCCAGATCGAGGGAGATTATCAGTGGTCTTGTATGTCTTCCATTTCCTAATAATTGCTCCCACAGTTGATTTATTCAAACCAAGCTGCTTACCTATTGCAGATTCAGTCTTCCCAGCCTGGTGCAGGTCTACAATTTTGTTTCTTGTGTCCTTTGACAGCTCTTTGGTCTTGGCCATAGTGGAGTTTGGAGTGTGACTGTTTGAGGTTGTGGACAGGTGTCTTTTATACTGATAACAAGTTCAAACAGGTGCCATTAATACAGGTAACGAGTGGAGGACAGAGGAGCCTCTTAAAGAAGAAGTTACAGGTCTGTGAGAGCCAGAAATCTTGCTTGTTTGTACGTGACCAAATACTTATTTTCCACCATAATTTGCAAATAAATTCGTAAAAAATCCTACAATGTGATTTTCTGGATTTTTTTTCCTCAATTTGTCTGTCATAGTTGACGTGTACCTATGATGAAAATTACAGGCCTCTCTCATCTTTTTAAGTGGGTGAACTTGCACAATTGGTGGCTGACTAAATACTTTTTTTCCCCACTGTATTTCCCTCATTAAAATGCAAATCAATTTATAACATTTTTGACATGCGTTTTTCTGGATTTTTGTTGTTGTTATTCTGTCTCTCACTGTTCAAATAAACCTACCATTAAAATGATAGACTGATCATGTCTTTGTCAGTGGGCAAACGTATAAAATCGGCAGGGGATCAAATAATTTTTTCCCTCACTGTACACAATCCATGTCTCAAGACTTAAAAATCTCCTCCTCTTCATTTACACTGATTTGAAGTGGATTTAATAAGGGACATCAATAAGGGATCATAGCTTTCACCTGGATTCACCTGGTCAGTCTATGTCATGGAAAGAGCATGTGTTCCTAATGTTTTGTACACTCCGTGTATATTAATGTTATATGTGTAACTCTATACTCTATACCATGTTCAAATTTTTTTAACTATTTGTTATTCAAGAACAGTCAAGATAATGATGATGAGCCAACTCAAGAGCACACATCCTATACATACAAAAATAACAATCTGTACCATTCCCTTCTCAGCACTATTAATTGTGCATGTCTTCCTTTTTATACCTGTCTTTCAAATATCCCGCTGGGGCTGACCATATGGAACATGATTTCCTGAAATGCATGACTAATTATTATAATATGAAACAGGAGAACCAGAAGGAGTGCATAGGCCCATCGAGACGATGTTAAACACGGTTGGGTTCTGTATTGAGCGGAAGCCGAGTTCCTTGCCGTTCGCTGGAACCGGAGTCTTTGTTACCAGGGGCTTTGTGCCTAAAGGAACTACAGTGGCCATGTACCCAGGTAATTCTCACCAATGATGATGACTAAGGCCGGGATTCAGTCTGATCGCGCCTGTCCACAATGCACCATTTAAAGGCAATTTCCAATTGAGCCCACATATGCTATGTGTTTTTCTCATATTTCCCCCCCTTTCAGGGGTATAACATTACATTGTTACTATTATTGAGAGGGGTTTCAAATACATGATCCAAATATGTGTGAGTGTGAACTTAGAAGCATTCTCACTCAGTCTGTCAGTCTTATACTGTATGAGCAACATAGTGGCTAATTGTAGGGGAGAGTGGGGTAAGTTGAGCTGTTTTTTACATTCAGCATCACTCTGTCAAGGGAAATACAGCATTCTTTCTAACAAAGATATCTACATATAGTTCAAGATGTTGTGTATCCCTGGAAATAATCAGAATTCATGTAAACATTACAGTTTTGAAAACATAGATTGTCAGAAAAAAAGTGGTCTCTTGGCACAACTTACCCCAGATATGGGGTAAGTTGAGCCACCGGACAGGCCTACAAATTTCTGTACTGAATGAAATATTACCGCAACCTTTTTAAAACGCAATCACAATCGCTTTTTTGTCTTTTATTCATTTTAAGCATCTTTTAACACAGACTTAACGCCTAACAAACACTTTGTACTTTTATCGCTGGGATATGAACTTGATTACCACTTTTTCCATGTGGTTTCTTCTTTCACAGACTCCATGAAATGATGACCTCTTTCTTAATATTTGATCAAATTATAAATTTTGTGAATGGTTTCCTAGAAACAAGGGTGGGTCAACTTACCCCACTCTCCCCTATAGCTAGCAGGTTATGTGTTGGTAGATCGACTGAGGTGAATGAAGCTACAGAAGCCAAGGTGATAATGGTTGGCGTCATTTTTGCTTGATTTAGCTGTTCTCCAAATAGCAGTTTTTCAATTGCATAGAAATTCAGTAAATGAGCTTCAACTTTCAAAAATGTATTGGAATACGTGGTCCTCTGTAGCTCAATTGGTAGAGCATGGCGCTTGTAATGCCAGGGTAGTGGGTTCGATCCCCGGGACCACCCATACGTAAAAATGGATGCACACATGACTGTAAGTCGCTTTGGATAAAAGCGTCTGCTAAATGGCATATTATTAATACCATTTTGAAGTTCAGCTTTCCCCAGCTTAGGTCCCGCCCTGTTCATGCTCCCTCACCCATGCTTGCCTCGCCTAACGGTCCCCCACCACCTCGCTTGTCTTCCATTGAAAATGCATGGCTTCCGTTGTTTCATCATCTCCAGTGGAAATCCACTGTTACCATGAATGTGATCTCTGTGAACACGGGAATATTGCCTTTAAAAGCTGCATTGTCGACAGCCCGCGATCGTATTGAATTCCGGTGTGGTGATACTGATGGTTTGTAAGGACTGATGGTTTGTTGACAATTGTAGCATTTTAGCTAAGCCAAACCAGCTACGGACAGAAGTGACATTACGTAGCAGGTTATGAGAATTAACGCAACAGGTTAGGAAAATAAGGTTAGGAAAAGGGTTATGGCGCATGCACGTACCGATAGGACGCATGGAGAGATAGTAGCGCCGTTTTGTACCGTCAAAACTGTGATTATATGTAGAAGCCAGACAACATAGTTTAAATTAAGCCTTAAAAATCGATAGATCAATATATCCCCAAGCAACCAGGAGTGAGCGGTCAGTTATACACAACAGCGAACCAATCTATGAGTAAAGCGACTCTGAGACTCGAACCCAACAAGCCATGGCTTCCCTTAGAGGAGAAGACAAAGAACGACTTGGAGATGCAAATGAGAGCAACGAACAGCTGAAGGATATCCAGGAAAACATAGCTAAAATGCTCTGAAAGCTCACCAAAACAAACAAACGTACAATCTGTTGTTAAAAAAGTTGATTTGCTCGAAAGGAAAGTAGTCTTGTGTCAGATATGCATATACAGGGCGGGCCTGTGGACGAACAAGACAACAAAATTGGCCTTCTGGAAACAAAGGTGCAAACTTTAAAAGATTAACTGAATCAGCTAGAAAACAGATTGAGACAAAATAATATGAGAATATTGTCCCTACTGGAAGATGAGAAAAAAGGGGACCGATCAAGCTGATATCGGAGGAGCTTGGCGTGGATGTATCACCGGAGCATCTAGAGCGATGCCATCGGATCAGAATGAAGCAAAATAACCCTAAATACCCTTGCATGGAAATCTGTAAGCTGTGGAACTATCAGACCAAAGTCAACATTCTGAGGGCACAGGAGGGAAAGGAGATCAAGGTCCAGCGCCAGTCCATTCGATTTGTCCAGAACCTGTCTGCTAGGCTGAGGAATAAACGCAAGCAATTAATTCCGATCAGACAGTCACTGGAGGAAAAAAGGAATCAAGTCTCAACTCCGATTCCCAGCAGTACTGTGGGTATGGAAGGGAACACAGAGAATGGAGTTCACATGCACCGATGAAGCCCTGAGCAGGCTGCATGAAACCTTTCCAGTTGAAAGAGAGCCCAGTGTCCTGAGGAGAGGCAGAAGCGGAAAAAACGTAAGCACAGTAGGCTACATACAGTGATGCTCAAGAACAGCTTATCGTAAATTTAGACAATATTCCTTCCTCCTCCCCCCAATACAATCTAGTCTCTATTGTCTAACTGTTGGAGAGGCCTATGCTGCAACTTACTGTAGTAACAGCAGAAGTGTAGGCATCCTTATAAATAAGAATACACCATTCTTCCTTATATCCCAGCACATGGACCAAGAAGGCAGTTTTCTAATGTTGAATTGTACCTTACATGGTGAAAAATACACATTGATTTTATTGTATATCTCACAAGGGGCAAATCTGGTGTTTTTAGAATTCAAGCTATATTAGATCAAATCCAGACAGGAACTATTATTTTAGCAGGTGACCTAAATTATACATTCAATAAGATTGATAGATGTAGTAATGAAAAAGGCACATTTAGGGAGCCTCCAAAGAGGCTGAAAATGTTCATCTCTACAAATGATTTACAGGACACCTGGAGATTATTGTTTCCAATTACAAAATACTAATAATTTCTTTCTCAAAGTAAGAAAAGCTATTCAAGAATTGACTACATTTTTATTTGTTTTACTACATTGGATTCAAAAATGTATGATATAGTAATATCGGATCATTCTCTGGTATCATGTTTAATTACACCAATAGAAAATATACTTTGCAACAGTTAGGAGAATGAACAGAGCGCATCTTCTGGACCCAAAATGTATTAAATACGTAAACGAAAAAATGTAAACCTTTTACCATTACAAATGAGGACAGAGGACAGAGAAAAACCAACCCCTGATATAATTTGGGATGCCTTTAAGGTGTACATTAGGGGTATGATGATCTCAAGGCTTTTACTTGTGACATATAGTTAAATGCAATAAAGAGGAACAATGGTTACATATTTAAGATGTGCATGCTCATCCCCAGAATCTT
Organism: Coregonus lavaretus; assembly: GCF_964263955.1. NCBI lineage: Eukaryota > Metazoa > Chordata > Actinopteri > Salmoniformes > Salmonidae > Coregonus > Coregonus lavaretus. The sequence continues at coordinate 36,745,926 of NC_139991.1, read as the reverse complement.
TTTACGTGTCTATTTTCAAAGGATAAAGCTACAATGTGTAGGAAAATGAAACGTATTCTACAAGAATATCAATATCACTCCCTAAAAACACAACCTTATGCAACAATCCTTGGATAGCTTTTCAGAATTCACTGATAAATTGGTCCACATGGAAAACTAAATGCATAGAAACCGTAAATGACTTGGTAACAGGAAATACATTGATTTCCATTACAGAATAAAAAAAGTAATTTTGGGCTGACCAAAATAATATTAACTATTGGAACCAAGACTTAAAAATAACTGGTGTTGGCACAAGATGGAGGGAAAGTTGGAGCATAAATAACGAAATTACAGTTAACTAAAATGTACACTTAATCCAGTATAAATGTATTATACAAGACTCAGAATTCACAAATTCTACAGCCCAACGGCAGAGTCATGTCTTAAGTGTAAAACTAATAATGACTCAATAAACCATGCTTTCTGTGAATGCTATAAAGTCCAGAAGATGTGGACGGAGCTAGAAAGTTGGCTGTCTGAAGTATTACAATGTAAACTGCATATTTCAAGACATGGCATATGTCCCAATGGGCTGGACAATTCTCTTATCACTCATTCTGAAAAAACGTATACTAAAAACGTGGAAATCACAATGGAACACAATGGAAAAATCAAATGATTTATTCTTGAAATAGCATGGGCGACCGAGAAGAACAAATTGGCACAATTTAAGGCCAAGTGGCAAACAATAATGCAGGCACTAGGGATGGGGGTGTGAGCATGTGGGTCTGGGCAGATGAGATGTAGTCATTGTTTGTGTGTCTGTAAGTTGTTCGTATGTATACGTTTTGTATCTGGAGTTAATTATTTATATTTTTTTATATATATAAAAATACATATAAGGACAAGGGTTAGGCTTAGCTAAAATGATGCAGTTGTCAACAACTGTTATCCCCAACACGACGACTAGATGGAGCTGTACTGATGGCCACAACCGTACAAACCATCAGTCCCGACAAACCATCATTTATCATAACACCGACCTAAGAAGAGGGATACGTATTTATACTCATGTACTCAAAAAAATAAAGGGAACACTAAAATAACACATCCTAGATCTGAATGAATGAAATAATCTTATTAAATACTTTTTTCTTTACATAGTTGAATGTGCTGACAACAAAATCACACAAAAATTATCAATGGAAATCAAATTTATCAACCCATGGAGGTCTGGATTTGGAGTCACCCTCAAAATTAAAGTGGAAAACCACACTACAGGCTAATCCAACTTTGATGTAATGTCCTTAAAACAAGTCAAAATGAGGCTCAGTAGTGTGTGTGGCCTCCACGTGCCTGTATGACCTCCCTACAACACCTGGGCATGCTCCTGATGAGGTGGCGGATGGTCTCCTGAGGGATCTCCTCCCAGACCTGGACTAAAGCATCTGCCAACTCCTGGACAGTCTGTGGTGCAACGTGGCGTTGGTGGATGGAGCGAGACATGATGTCCCAGATGTGCTCAATTGGTTTCAGGTCTGGGGAACGGGCGGGCCAGTCCATAGCATCAATGCCTTCCTCTTGCAGGAACTGCTGACACACTCCAGCCACATGAGGTCTAGCATTGTCTTGCATTAGGAGGAACCCAGGGCCAACCGCACCAGCATATGGTTTCACAAGGGGTCTGAGGATCTCATCTCGGTACCTAATGGCAGTCAGGCTTGGTGTTCTCTGGCAAATGCCAAACGTCCTGCACGGTGTTGGGCTGTAAGCACAACCCCCACCTGTGGACGTCGGGCCCTCATACCACCCTCATGGAGTCTGTTTCTGACCATTTGAGCAGACACATGCACATTTGTGGCCTGCTGGAGGTCATTTTGCAGGGCTCTGGCAGTGCTCCTCCTGCTCCTCCTTGCAAAAAGGCGGAGGTAGCAGTCCTGCTGCTGGGTTGTTGCCCTCCTACGGCCTCCTCCACGTCTCCTGATGTACTGGCCTGTCTCCTGGTAGCGCCTCCATGCTCTGGACACTACGCTGACAGACACAGCAAACCTTCTTGCCACAGCTCGCATTGATGTGCCATCCTGGATGAGCTGCACTACCTGAGCCACTTGTGTGGGTTGTAGACTCCGTCTCATGCTACCACTAGAGTGAAAGCACCGCCAGCACTCAAAAGTGACCAAAACATCAGCCAGGAAGCATAGGAACTGAGAAGTGGTCTGTGGTCACCACCTGCAAAGCCAGTCCTTTATTGGGGTTGTCTTGCTAATTGCCTATAATTTCCACCTGTTGTCTATTCCATTTGCACAACAGCATGTGAAATGTATTGTCAATCAGTGTTGCTTCCTAAGTGGACAGTTTGATTTCACAGAAGTGTGATTGACTTGGAGTTACATTGTGTTGTTTAAGTGTTCCCTTTATTTTTTTGAGCAGTGTATAAGCAAGACCATAGATTAAAAAGTACCCCTTTTAAGACATAGCATACAGTGCCTTAGGAAAGTATTCAGACCCCTTTACTTTTTCCACATTTTGTTACGTTACAGCTTTATTCCAAAATTGATTCAATTGTTTTTTCCCCTCATCAATGTACACACAGTACTCCATAATGACAAAGCAAAAACTGTTTTTTAGAAATGTTTGCTAATTTATTTTAAAAAACGGAAAAATGACATTTACATAAGTATTCAGACCCTTTACTTAGTACTTTGTTGAAGCACCTTTGGCAGCGAGTACAGCATCGAGTCTTCTTGGGTATGACGCTACAAACTTGGCACACCTGTATTAGTGGAGTTTCTCCCATTATTGTCTGCAGATCCTCTCAAGCTCTGTCAGGTTGGATGGGGAGTGTTGCTGCACAGCTATCAATTTTCAGGTCTCTCCAGAGATGTTAGATCGTGTTCAAGTCCGGGCTCTGGCTGGGCCACTCAAGGACTTTCAGAGACTTGTCCCGAAGCCACTCCTGCGTTGTCTTGGCTGTGCTTAGGGTCGTTGTCCTGTTGGAAGGTGAACCGTCGCCCAAGTTTGATGTCCTGAGCGCTCTGGAGCAGGTTTTCATCAAGTATCTCTCTATACTTTGCTCCGTTCATCTTTCCCTCGATCCTGACTAGTCTCCCAGTCCCTGCCGCTGAAAAACATCCCCGCATGATGCTGCCACCACCATGCTTTACCATAGGGATGGTGCCAGATTTCCTCCAGACGTGACGCTTGGCATTCAGCCCAAAGAGTTGAATATTGGTTTCATCAGACCAGAGAATCTTGTTTCTCATGGTCTGAGAGTCTTTAGATGCCTTTTGGCAAACTCCAAGCGGGCTGTCATGTGTATTTTAATGAGGAGTGGCTTCCGTCTGGCCACTCTACCATAAAGGCCTGATTGGTGGAGTGCTGCAGAGATATGTGTCCTTCTGGAAGTTTCTCCCATCTCCACAGAGGAACTCTAGAGCTCTGTCAGAGTGACCGCTGGGTTCTTGGTCACCTCCCTGACCAAGGCCCTTCTACCCCGATTGCTCAGTTTGGCACAGCGGCCAGCTCTAGAAAGAGACTTGGTGGTTCCAAACTTCTTCCATTTAAGAATAATGGAGGCCACCGTGTTCTTGGGGACTTTCAATGCTGCAGAATTTTTTTGGTACCCTTCCCTAGATCTGTGCCTCGACACAATCCTGTCTCGGAACTCTACGGACAATTCCTTCGACCTCATGGCTTGGTTTTTGCACTGTCAACTGTGGGACCTTATATAGACAGGTGTGTGGCTTTCCAAATCATGTCCAATCAATTGAATTTACCACAGGTGGACTCCAATCAAGTTGTAGAAACATCTCAAGGATGATCAATGGAAATAGGATGCACCAGAGCTCAATTCCGAGTCTCATAGCAAAGGTTCTGAATACTTATGTAAATAAGGTATGTTTTTTATTTGTAATAAATTTGCACACAAAAAACTGTTTTCGCTTTGTCATTATGGGGTATTGTGTGAGTTAAATTTTTTATTTAATCCATTTTAGAAAAAGGCTGTAACGTAACAAAATGTGGAAAAAGTCAAGGGGTCTGAATACTTTCCGAAGGCACTGTAGTTATTTTGAAAGTTATGTTTTTTTAAAGTAATTAAGTAAATGCATATCACTCGGACAAGTGTTGTGATTTACCTTGTGTGAATGAATGACTCATTTCTGTGTTATCCACGCAGGTACCATCTATCAGGCATATGAGCCCATTCTCTTCCAGTCCATTGGAAACCCTTTTGTATTCAGATGCATAGATCATGTTTTGATTGACGGAAATGACAAAGGCATCTCTAAAATAGTGTACAGGTGAGAATGTGGCATAGAAAAATGGGTAACACTTTACTTGAAACCCAGTGTCATAACACGTTTTGACACGGTCATAACCATTGCATAATGTCATAACAGGTGACATAACTTGTCATAACCTGTCATAAAATGATCAGAACACTGTCATGAACATATATTGCATTATTTTATGGCTGGTTATGACACCTACATAGGTGTCAAAACCCACATTTATTCAAATGAGTTTTTTCCCTGCCAAGAATTTTCCTTTCGTTTTCAAGTTTGTTTCTTAAATCCTTAATTTAATTATTTACAGTCATGTTTTTTTTCTCCATCATATTTACCATTTTTATTTTAAATTGTAGAAAATACACTTTGACACTGTCAATAAGCATTATGACCATTATAATCATATAAGCCAGATAGGCCTATCACATACATGCCCTTATATCAGTCATCAGTCAAAAAGAGGGTGTCTTGTCCTGCTCCTGAAATCTGCTTCTGCATTCATCCCAGTCATCAGCAACAGAGCATTGCAATGTGTGCGCGATTACAATTATCATTTCATATGGTCAATAAAAATAGAAAAATCTATAACAAACATACTGTTGACATGTAGGATATGGTGTAATGGAATGTTTTGCTTTGTGTGGTAGGTTTTGTGGGTTTTTAAGTACCAGCAATAAAATAACGCAATATGTCACAACAGGCCTAAATATGTCATGAAAGTGTTTGTATTTGTATTGATTATGGATCCCCATTAGCTGCTGCCAAGGCAGCAGCTACTCTTCCTGGGGTACAGCAAAATTAAGGCAGTTCATACAATGTTATGACCATATTATAACAGGCTATGTCAACTATTATGACATATCAAAAAATATATATATATATATATATATTTAACCTTTATTTAACTAAGCAAGTCAACAAATTCTTATTTACAATGGCGGCCTACCAAAAGGCAAAAGGCCTCCTGCGGGGACGGGGGCTGGGATTAAAAATATAGGACAAAACACATCACAAGAGGGACACCACAACACAACATAAAGAGAGACCTAAGATAACAACATAGCATGGCAGCAACACATGACAACACAGCATGGTAGCAATACCACATGACAACAACATGGTAGCAACACAACATGGTATAAATATTATTGGGAAAAGACAACAGCACAAAGGCAAGAAGGTAGAGACAACAATACATAACGCAAAGCAGCCACAACTGTCAGTAAGCGTGGCCATGAATGACTCTTTGAATGAAGAGATGGAGATAAAACTGTCCAGTTTGAGTGTTTTTTGCAGCTCGTTCCAGTCGCTAGCTGCAGTGAACTGAAAAGAGGAGCGACCCAGGGATGTGTGTGCTTTGGGGACCTTTAACAGAATGTGACTGGCATAACGGGTGTTGTATGTGGAGGATGAGGGCTGCAGTAGGTATCTCAGATAGGGGGAGAGTGAGGCCTAAGAGGGTTTTTATAAATAAGCATCAACCAGTGAGTCTTGCAACGGGTATACAGAGATAACCAGTTTACAGAGGAGTATAGAGTGCAGTGATGTGTCCTATAAGGAGCATTGGTGGCAAATCTGATGGCCGAATGGTAAAGAACATCTAGTCACTCGAAAGCACCCTTACCTGTTGATCTATAAATTGCGTCTCCGTAATCTAGCATGGGTAGGATGGTCAGTTTGGCAGCTTGGGTGAAAGAGGAGCGATTACGGTAGAGGAAACCAAGTCTATATTTAACCTTAGCCTGCAGCTTTGATATGTGCTGAGAGAAGGACAGTGTACCGTCTAGCCATACTCCCAAGTACTTGTATGAGGTGACTACCTCAAGCTCTAAACCCTCAGAGGTAGTAATCACACCAGTGGGGAGAGGGGAATTCTTCTTACCAAACCACATTACCTTTGTTTTGGAGGTGTTCAGAAGAAGGTTAAGGGCAGAGAAAGCTTATTGGATACTAAGAAAGCTTTGTTGTAGAGTGTTTAACACAAAATCTGGGGGACATAACATTTGACATGGTTATGACAGTGTCATAACGTGTTATGATGCTGGGTGTCAATTAAAGTGTTACTGAAAAATGTCCTAGGGCTTGATGACTGTCCTATGACAATTTCTTTTCACATGTTGATGGACAGCATTCATATTTAAAAGTATTGATGTTTTCCAGGTCGTGCAGTGGAAGAGACAGGATTGGTCCTTTCAGGTTGAGTGACATCACTTGGTTGACAGCCAATACAGAAAACCCGCTAGCAGTGGGGCAATATGTGAACAACTGCTCAAACGGTACCGTCACATCTCTGCTCACCCAATTAGATTAAATATTTCTCTACAAATATGCGTTTATATTCTATATCATGAAGACGGTTTTACATAATTATTGTCTGTCTGTAGTGTTGCGAAATCTGTGACCACTGACTATCTAAATATTCATTTTCTTGTGTGGAATTATACTCGTCTTTCAGAGAGGGCTGCAAATGTGTGCTATCAGGAGTATGATGTGCCTGAAGCATTTCCTCTAGAACTTCGCCAGTACCTTCCCAATGTGAACTACAGACATGACACACAAAGGCAAGAATTTAAAGGATGCTTGAAATAATGTTGGTCCCTACTTCCTACAGTATTTGTGTTACTGTTGACTGCACCCATTGCAATCTCAAAAGTTAATTCATGAATTCAGCAGCTGTGTGGATTGATTCACTCATAAGTAATTTAGAGCAATTAACAGTAAGTCTAGGCCAGAGCTATTAACATGGATAAGGCTCTGGTCTAGGCTAGTAGGGTGTTTCTCAACCTGTTTTATACCAGGGATACCAAACCTAGTGTTTCTGTTTGTTTTCATAGCTATAAATGTATTAATACAAATGTTAATTACTTTCTGTTTTGGCTCCATTTCCAAACAGCAGCTTTTACTGTTGACTAGTGAGTAGTCTTCTGAGCCAGACTGTCACGTTCGTTAGACGGAGTAGACCAATGCGCAGCGTTAGTTGCAAACATACTTGAACTTTATTATCTTTAGTGATAATATAAACAACAAAGCAACAAACGAAACGTGCAGTCCTACGGTTTACACAACCAACACGGAAACAAACCAAACGGAAACAAGATCCCACAAACACTAAGGGAAAAACAGACTGTTTAAATATGGTTCCCAATCAGAGACAACCAGCAACAGCTGACACTCGTTGCCTCTGATTGGGAACCAATCTGGCCAACATAGAAATATAACACATAGAACTACAACACAGAACTAGAACACATAGAATCTACACACCCTGGCTCAACATATAGAGTCCCCAGAGCCAGGGTGTGACACAGACTCAGTCTTGCACTGGCTTAGTCTCGATGTGGCATGTGGTGACGCTTTCCATTGCCTGTCCAGCATAGCCACGCATTATTACATAGAAAACCTAAACATCCCTTGTCTGTCAAGAATGTTGAATCAAATTATATATGAACTTACTCTGCCAATTGTCTGTGGGGTTGCTTCTTATTCGGGTCGAAATTTGAGACAAAATATCCACAGGAAAGTATTATTAAACCAACTTCAAAACGCAGGTCTCTGTGTGGCAATCAATATTTTTTTGCTCATCCCCTAAGGCATGTGCACAAGACTGAAGTACATGCACGGAATGCATACTAACCAAAGTCTTGCACGCGTTTACATGGTTGTGCTTACAGTTGAAGTCGGAAGTTTACATACACCTTGGCCAAATATTTAAACTCAGTTTTTCACAATTCCTGACATTTAATCTGAGTAAAAATTCCCTGTCTTAGGTCAGTTAGGATCACCACTTTATTTTAAGAATGTGAAATGTCAGAATAATAGTAGAGAGAATGATTTATTTCAGCTTTTATTTCTTTCATCACATTCCCAGTGGGTCAGACGTTTACATACACTCAATTAGTATTTGGTAGCTTGCCTTTAAATTGTTTAACTTGGGTCAAACGTTTCGGGTAGCCTTCCACAAGCTTCCCACAATAAGTTGGGTGAATTTTGGCCCATTCCTCCTGACAGAGCTGGTGTAACTGAGTCAGGCACACGCTTTTTCAGTTCTGCACACAAATGTTCTATAGGATTGAGGTCAGGGCTTTGTGATGGCCACTCCAATACCTTGACTTTGTTGTCCTTAAGCCATTTTGCCACAACTTTGGAAGTATGCTTGGGGTCATTGTCCATTTGGAAGACCCATTTGCGACCAAGCTTTAACTTCCTGACTGATGTCTTGAGATGTTGCTTCAATATATCCACATAATTTTCCTTCCTCATGATGCCATCTATTTTGTGAAGTGCACCAGTTCCTCCTGCAGCAAAGCACCTCCACAGCATTATGCTGCCACCACCGTGCTTCACGGTTGGGATGGTGTTCTTCGGCTTGCAAGCATCCCCCCTTTTTCCTCCAAACATAACGATGGTCATTATGTCCAAACAGTTCTATTTTTGTTTCATCAGACCAGAGGACATTTCTCCAAAAAGTAGGATCTTTGTCCCCATGTGCGGTTGCAAACCGTAGTCTGGCTTTTTTATGGTGGTTTTGGAGCAGTGGCTTCTTCCTTGCTGAGCGGCCTTTCAGGTTATGTCGATATAGGACTCGTTTTACTGTGGATATAGATGCTTTTGTACCTGTTTCCTCCAGCATCTTCACAAGGTCCTTTGCTGTTGTTCTGGGATTGATTTGCACTTTTCGCACCAAAGTACGTTCATCTCTACGAGACAGAACGCGTCTCCTTCCTGAGAGGTATGACGGCTGCGTGGTCCCATGGTATTTATACTTGCGTACTATTGTTTGTACAGATGAACGTGGTACCTTCAGGCGTTTGGAAATTGCTCCCAAGCATGAACTAGACTTGTGGAGGTCTACAATTATTTTTCTTAGGTCTTGGCTGATTTCTTTTGATTTTCCCATGATGTCAAGCAAAGAGGCACTGAGTTTGAAGGTAGGCCTTGAAATACATCCACAGGTACACCTCCAATTGACTCAAATTATGTCAATTAGCCTATCAGAAGCTTCTAAAGCCATGACATCATTTTCTGGAATTGTCCAAGCTGTTTAAAGGCACAGTCAACATAGTGTATGTGAACTTCTGACCCACTGGAATTGTAATACAGTGAATTATAAGTGAAATAATCTGTCTAAACAATTGTTGGAAAAATTACTTGTGTCATGCACAAAGTAGATGCCCTAACCGACTTGCCAAAACTATAGTTTGTTAACAAGAAATTTGTGGAGTGGTTGAAAACGAGTTTTAATGACTCCAGCCTAAGTGTATGGAAACTTCCGACTTCAACTGTATGTGCCAGGTGATAGAAATCTCAAAGGTGTGGCCTGTGTGTTCCAGCCGCTGACCCTAACCCACAGCCAGAGTCAGCATGGGTTTGAATCCGACCCACTGCTGTTTGACCCCCGTCTTTCCAACACTTTACTATATCTTTAATGAATCAAAACAATTATGTAAGGAGTGGGACCGCAAAGACACCATTCAAATGTCTGCAGTGATTTCGTCCCTCATTGACCAAGAGAAAATGGTTGTGTTTCAATTCTACAAAATTATTTAGTATTCTTTCATGTTGAGCTCTAAATCTGGTTGAGAATATCACAGCGAGATGAAACTACGATTGCTGAAATCGCTAGACTGTCCCCTTTAATATGCCATCTCCCAGGCTGGCCTCCGTCACTCAGAGGGAGGGGAAAGCTGACAGATGGGGCTTTCTAGCATTATAAGGCACTGAACCCTGCGACGTTCACAGAGCGCGTTGTACACAAATGTCAGTTGGAACCTGTCCAGAACCGCTTCAAGTCCCTTAAAGAGAGGACTTAACATCTAAGTGGTTAAAAACTAATAATAATCTCAACGGCAGATCTCAAAGTCAGATAAATAATACTTTGATATTTTCTCTCAAATTTCAAACCAATAAGAATCAACCCCATGGACAATCGGTAGAGTAAGTTCAAATGTGATTTGGGACGTTTTAGGTTTTCTTCTATGTAATAATGCGTAGCTATGCTGGACAGGCAATGGAAAGCATCGCTATGGAGTCAAATCCGATTCAAAAGTTGAACGGCGCGAGATGAAACCTCATTGCGTGCGCAAACACTGAGTCAAGAGAGAAGAAATGTGGTCGAGTGAGCAGAGGATGGGTCCCGCGAGTCCACAGCCCAGTCGAGAGCACAAATTAAACTTGAGGTCCCATGATCAGCGTGGCAGATCTGTTGTTACCTACCCTTACCACGTGGGGGTGGCCCGTCAGGAAGTCCAGGATCCAGTTGCAGAGGGAGCTGTTTAGTCCCAGGGTCCTTAGCTTAGTGATGAGCTTTGAGGGCACTATGGTGTTGAACGCTGAGCTGTAGTCAATGAGTGCAGTGTGGAGTGCAATAGAGATTGCATCATCTGTGGATCTGTTGGGGCGGTATGCAAATTGGAGTGGGTCTAGGGTTTCTGGGATAATGGTGTTGATGTGAGCCATGACCAGCCTTTCAAAGCACTTCATGGCTACAGACGTAAGTGCTACAGGTCGGTAGTCATTTAGGCAGGTTATCTTAGTGTTCTTGGGCACAGGGACTATGGTGGTCTGCTTGAAACATGTTGGTATTACAGACTCAGACAGGGACATGTTGAAAATGTCAGTGAAGACACTTGCCAGTTGGTCAGCACATGCTCGTAGTACACGTCCTGGTAATCCGTCTGAATATTGACCTGCTTAAAAGTCTTACTCACATTGGCTACGGAGAGCGTGATCACATATTCATCGGGAACAGCTGATGCTCTCATGCATGCTTCAGTGTTGCTTGCCTCGAAGCGAGCATAGAAGTGATTTAGCTCGTCTCGTAGGCTTGTGTCACTGGGCAGCTTGCGGCTGTACTTCCCTTTGTAGTCTAATAGTTTGCAAGCCCTGAAACATGCGACGAGCGTCAGAGCCGGTGTAGTATGATTCAATCTTAGTCCTGTATTGACTCTTTGCCTGTTTGATGGTTCGTCGGAGGGCATAGCAGGATTTCTTATAAGCCTCAGGGTTAGAGTCCCGCTCGTTGAAAGCGGCAGCTCTACCCTTTAGCTCAGTGCGGATATTGCCTATAATCCATGGCTTCTGGTTGTCACTGTGGGGACGACGTCATCGATGCACTTATTGATGAAGCCAGTGACTGATGTGGTGTACTCCTCAATGCTATCGGAGGAATCCCAGAACATATTCCAGTCTGTGCTAGAAAAACTGTCCTGTAGCTTAGCATCTGCGTCATCTGACCACTTCCTTATTTACCGAGTCACTGGTGCTTCCTGCTTTAGTTTTTGCTTATATGCAGGAATCAGGAGGATAGAGTTATGGTCAGATTTGCCAAATGGAGGGCGAGGGAGAGCTTTGTACACGTCTCTGTGTGTGGAGTAACGGTGGTCTAGAGTTTATTTCCCTCTGGTTGCACATTTAACATGCTGGTAGAAATTTGGTAGAAGGGATTTAAGTTTCTCTGCATTAAAGTCCCCGGCCACTAGGAGCGCTTCATCTGGATGAGCGTTTTCCTGTTTGCTTATGGCCTTATACAGCTCACTGAGTGCAATCTTAGTGCCAGCATTGGTTTGTGGTGGTAAATAGACAGCTACGAAAAATATAGTTGAAAACTCTCTTAGTAAATAGTGTGGTCTACAGCTTATCATGAGATCCTCTACCTCAGGCGAGCAAAACCTTGAGACTTCCTTAGTATTAGATTTTATGCACCAGCTGTTGTTTACAAATATACACAGACCGCCACCCCTTGTCTTAATGGAGTCAGCTGTTCTATCCTGCCGATGTAGCGTATATCCCGCCAGCTATATGTTATCCATGTCGTTGTTCAGCCACGACTCAGTGAAACATAAGATATTACAGTTTTTAATGTCCCGTTGGTAGGATAACCTTGATCTTAGATCGTCCAATTTATTTTCAAATGAATTAACATTGGCTAATAGGATTGATGGAAGAGGCAGTTTACTCACTTGCCGTCGGATCCTTACAAGGCACCCAGACCTACGTCCACGATATCTCTGTCTCTTTCTCATGCGAATGACGGGGATTTGCTGTGACAATAAACAGACAAAATATATAGATGCAAGTTTCCACCCTGCATGCTTCCTTGTCCTGGAGTCGTGCAGGACCTTGAAGGGCAGGTGGTAGTCCCCTGTAGCTCAGTTGGTAGAGCATGGCGCTTGCAACACCAGGGTTGTGGGTTCGTTTCCCACGTGGGGCCAGTTTAAAAAATGTATGCACTAACTGTAAGTCGCTCTGGATAAGAGCGTCTGCTAAATGACTAAAATGTAAATGTAGCCAATGACCCTCTCAGCAGACCTTACAATCCATTGCAGACTCTGATGGTCGTTTAGAACTGAATCAGTACACACAGCAATTCAGTTCTGCTCACTCAGTCACACTCGCAAGCGCTCAAGTTTAATTTGCGTTCACCACGCTGGCCTGCGGGACCCATCCTCTTCTCGCTCGACCACGTTTCTTCTTTCTCGACTCGTATTTGCTTACGCAATGTTGTTTCATCTTGGTCGCACGCTCCATCATGCGCCCGTTCAACGTTTGAATCAGCTTTGACTCTATACATCGCCACATCTGAACTAGCACTGGCCAAAGCAAGTCTTAACTAGTGAGTGATAACAGCTTCTCTCTTCTTTTCCAGGCCTTTACGATGTGTGGTCCTTGTAGCGTTAAGAGACATCTGTCCAGGAGAGGAACTATTTTCTAACTACTTCACCATCGTGCATTAGGTCACATTATAAAACAGGTACTACCCGAACTTGTTCAAGAAGAAACGCTCGGCTACGGTGTGCCTTAGCGCACACAACCCAGGTCTAAGATTTTTGTACACATAAGATTATTATAAAAAGTACTTACTCAACTAGTCAAGTGAAAGCCCCTCTGAAGAACTGTGGCCAGATGATTCTGTGTAGCCTACGAGGGAAGGACAATGAAATAAATAATGGAAAACATGAAATCGAGAAGGCCATATTCATAATAACCTTTTCATTTATTTCTGCATCTGTACACACGATTTGTCTGGAACAAATGACAAAATATTCAACAACAACAAAAAAAGAGTGTACAGTTTTATGAACAATAAACTTTACTTTTGAATAATGAGATTAAATCCTATCTTGATTGTCTACTTTACACTATACAGTCTTAACCCCAAATGAACGGTCAACCTTCACAACTTGACTGTGGTAAAAAGTCAAATACACTATATTTCCGAAGGTATGTGGACACCCCTTCAAATTAGTGGATTCAGCTATTTCAGCCACACCCGTTGCTGAAAGGTGTATAAAATCGAGCACACAGTCATGCAATCTCCATAGACAAACATTGGCAGTAGAATGGCCTTACTGATGAGCTCAGTGACTTTCAAAGTGGCACCGTCATAGGATGCCACCTTTCCAACAAGTCAGTTCGTCAAATTTCTGCCCTGCTAGAGCTGCCCCGGTCAACTGTAAGTGTTGTTATTGTGAAGTGGAAACGTCTAGGAGCAACAACGGCTCAGCCGTTGAATATTAGGAAGGTATTACTAATGTTTGGTATACTCAGTGTATACATCTTTCAAGTAAGTACATCAGGGAAAAACAATCCATTACAAATGAATGGAAAGATGACTCCATGGGGAGGTAAAAAAACTCATACTCAAAAGTTACTTTCCTGCAAAGTCCACCCTCATCCTCTCTCAATCATTAACATGCCTGTATTCACACAACTGGATGTCAACCAACACAGCAACAAGTCGTAATCCTAGACAGGCCAAACATTCAGCTCGAACAAACCGTTTTCCTGCAGGTTGTGACACCAAGAACTGATTACAATGACATTCGCTTCCCTCAACAAGTTAAATAGACAAGCAAAGACTAAAGGCTGTCTAGTACATTTTAATACTGCATACACCACTACGCCATAGTTCCATAGCAAGCTCCCTAAGGACTTATCGCATACACTGCTAGTTGTATTTATGATGGACACTGTACAGCGCAGGTCTATCAGATGCTCTTCAATGAATAAATAAATATTTATCCATGAAATGTCATACTTCAATAGTAAAATAAAAAATGAACAAATTAGTGGGGGTAGAGGGTATTTCTATTGAGGGTTACAATTCCACGGAGAGGAAGGTTTACTGATATCTTAACACATTTAGAAATTATTGCCTTGTAAGAGGGAAGCATCACAGTACATTTGACTTCCAATAGAGTACCACAGTATGATCATAATACCCATAAAACCTAGAGGTCAAACAGGAAAATGGTTCCATTCATTTTTCCCGTAGGGGATTTAAGAAACACTTAAAATAAGGGCTGTGTTTCATGTAGGCTTACCCTGACGTGACATTTTGATAACAGTGTAAATCTCTAGGACAAGGTGACTTATCAATACCCCCCAAAACTGAAATGCTAATTAGCTATCATAAATAACTACAAATGCCATGATCTTGACGAGACTGCAGAATCGAGGCAAAGGTAAGAATCTCTGGATTAACTAATGTTGGCTAAATGTAGTAATGAATAAATTGACAACATTTCTTTAAAATTGACAAATATTTGAACTGTCTTGTGCAAGTTTTAAATTGACACAATACCGGTTAGCAAAGGTGTCAGCTAGAGATTATGTGCAGGAGCTTGCAGGGAATTGTAGTTTTGCATGTCTACTTTGATGCATTTTCAAATCTGAGTAAATAGAGACTAATATTTTGATAAAAGTCACCTTGTCCGAGAGATTTACATGGTTATCAAAACGTCACCCAGGGTAAGCCTACACGAAACACAGCCCTTATTTTAAAGTGTTTCTAAAATAAAATAAATTAATAAAAATTAATGGTGGGAAAAAGATTGGAACAATTTCAGTTTGACCGCTAGGTTTTATGGGTACTATGACACCTCCACTGTGGGGCTCTATAGGGTTCAAGGGTGAGCGCAGACAAAGACCATAGTGATTAAGTCAAAGCAAAAGTGGACCAAACTAAATCTGGTTTAACACATGGGCTGGTTAATAAATTGTGTGTGGTAAATCAGGGAACTTTGGAAGAGATGTTTGCACTTCAGCCAACCAGAACTTCACAACCAGCATCTAAATTTCAATTGAAAACAAGTCAAACCTTAGCTAATAACCTCCATAACACACTTAAACTCTGAACTTGCTCATCATTTTCAGATACCCTCAATGCACTTCAAGTACTCAAAAGCACCCAGACATTCTATCACGTCCATTCCGACAGTGAGTTCAAATGATGCATAGATAAATGAAGTTGGATTGAACACTGGCCAACAGCACATCTTGACATGCAGGTACAGATGGGGCAGAGGAGTAATAGTGACATTCACAGCAGCAATGTAAACCCCCAGGATTTGCATAATTGATGTTTAAGAGTGGGGGGATTCAACTCCGAAACAAAGTCTTTTCACTACTTATGAAAAGTATAGCTTGCTACATGCACATTGTTTTAACTTAATATAAATAACAATCATGTCAAACATAACTGTACTATAGTGCATTTAAAACTAAACAGCTGAATAGGCCTACTTCTGCTTACAAAGCATTTTCAGATTAACAAAAAAGTTTACATTGTTGCAGTCCAACATTTATAAATACCCAGGCCACCCAAGCTAGCCAACTGACATTGGGGAAAACATTTATCAAATGTAATTCAAAACAAAATTTTAATGTCTTGGGAGAAAAAGGAGTACACAAATAGCAGTTAAGAAGTATGATGCCATGTCAGTTTTACGGACTATCTTTCCCTACTCATTCAATGGTAAATATTTAGCAACATTTTTCATAAAAGCCTCAGCTACATGTGTTACACCCTTTGTTTACTTTTTCGATAATGTATAGAGCGAATTCTGTAATACAATCCGTGATGAAGCGCATCTGGCTAAACTTGATCGAATTCGCCATTTGCATTGATTTGGAGGACTATGGAAGTCAAATGAAAGTCCAAATTGGCAACTAACATCTAGCACTGTTGAAAGGGAAGGTATCTTTCATATGAAATTATATTATTTGTTTTATTCTAGCCTATTGAACAAAGTCGCTGTGTATGGGAGGGCAGCGTTAAATTGGGTTAGTGATTGATATTTCCATCTCTTGAAATTCTGGAAAATAAAATAAATAAAACAGAGCATAAAGATTTCACCATCATAGTATCTGAAGTGCTCTTTTTTTACAGTATACAGAGACAAACATTTACAAAAAAAGTGTTTTGCACATGGATGACAAGTAGTACATCTGTTCAAAATGTACAAAACCTGGGGACCCTCTTACAAAATGCTACATTTAGGGCCAGGTCGTTGGATACCTGTAAACACTGGGAAAGTAGCGATGGTGAGAGAATGCTGCTCTTACAGCCAGCGAGGAAGAGAACTAGTCATAGTTGTAGTGGTGAGTTTCCCCAACACTCGAAGGATAATGCTCATCGGATCGACTGATGTGGAACGGACCCCAAAAAGCACAGAATCTCCCACCAGTGGTTCCGTTCCCACAGTATACGGACACAGATGGGCATTTCCCAAAGTTCCGGACTGAAAAATAAATGGCTATATTAAACTCTTGAGAAATACTTTTGTTTTGTTTTTCTGTACAAGAAGACATCACTGATGTCATAGTAAAAAAACAAACATATGTAGATCATATAAACTGAGTGTACAAAACATTACAAAACATGCTCTTTCCATGAGAGACTGACCAGGCGAATCCAGGTTAAAGCTATTATCCCTTATTGATGTCACCTGTTAAATCCACTTCAAATCAGTGTAGATGAATGGGAGGAGAACGGTTAAAGAAGGACTTTTAAGCATCGAGACAATTGAGACATGGATTGTGTGTGTGCCATTCAGAATGGGCAAGACAAAAGACTTAAGTGCCTTTGAACGGGGTATGGTAGTAGGTGCCAGGCACACCGGTTTGAGTGTGTCAAGAACTGCAAAGCTGCTATGTTTTTCAAGCTCAACAGTTTCCCGTGTGTATCAAGAACAGTCCACCACCCAAAGGACATCCAACTAACTTGATAGAACTGTGGGAAGCATTGGAGTCAACATGGGCCAGCATCCCTGTGGAATGCTTTATACACCTTGTAGAGTCCATGCCCTGATGAATTGAGGCTGTTTTGAGGGCAAAAGGGAGTGCAACTCAATATTAGGAAGGCATTCTTAATGTTTCGTACACTCATATAATATAATATATATATATACACACACACACACATATATATATATACACACACGTATGTATGTATGTATGTATGTATGTATGTATGTATGTATGTATGTATGTATGTATGTATGTATGTATGTATGTATATATATATATATATATATATATATATATATATATATATATATATATATATATATATATATATACACACACACATACATACACACACATACATACATACATACATACATACATACATACATACATACACAATAAATATAATCTCGAATGAACAAATATGTACACAGTTGACGGTGGGCTCCACCATAAAGTAGGGAGGGAGAAGGTGACGTGGCGCAGCCGTGCACACACGGTTACCTAGCAACCATTCACTCCGACTGTAGAGCTGTGTGTGGTTGGTGCTGGTGTAGTGTGTGTGCATGGCTGTGTTCCGATGTAGCCGTTGGCCTCGCCGGTCACTAAGCCAAAGTCTGTCACCGACACTGCCATCTTGGTGCTCGTGATATGATGGGGGCGTGCCTCATAATCCAGGCCCAGATTGCCTACGGTGACCTCGTGGAAGGGCTCGGGCAAGCTAATTTTGAGGCGCTTGGAGGGGGGTCTGTCGCAGTCGTCCGTGCAGGAGGCCAACTGGCTCAGGTCGGAGTGGTAGAAGCCGGCGTCCAGCAGATTGAGGCAGTCGGGGTCTCCTGCTCCGTTGGGGATGAAGCCCAGGGACTCGTCATGACTCAGGGAGCCCCGGTGGAGGCCCTCTAACGGGGGGAAGCTGTAGGAGTCCAGGCAGCCCACGTCAGACGGGTTACATACAGACGCCACACTGCTGGTCAACGCTGGAGGGAGGGGGAGGAGAAGCAAATTTAGAGACTTGGAATTAACCTTCACTGTGCCCAAACTGACATTGTCCTCCATCAGAAATACTACATCGTAGCTACAGCCAGGAGTTTTGGGTGTCCACATGACCTACTAGGAAAACATGCTATAGGGACCTAGGTTTTCCTTGTTCAAGTAACATGGTCAGGGCCCTTATCATAGCTGATGAGCTTGAAGATCAGGAGCCATATGTATCGCGCTTGTAATGCCAAGGTAGTGGGTTCGATCCCCGGGACCACCCATACACAAAAAAAATAAAAATTATGCACGCATGACTGTAAGTCGCTTTGGATAAAAGCGTCTGCTAAATGGCATATTATATTATATTATTATATTATCAAGCCTCTCAGAGTAGAAGTGCAGATTTAACATCAGTATCATAATGAATAACATCACATGGACAAAAGGGAACTGATCAGGACTCAGACTGAGAAGCTTGCTATATATGGCCCCAGATCACTGCTTAAAATGTTACAGCCTAATGTTCCAAGCGGCTACTAGTGCTAATCGCGTTCTTCACTCTATCCATCGAAACTCATTTGGGTTCACGAGCCTCATCTCTCTCGTCTGCTCTGCTTTCTCGGTTCTGGCCCGTGGCCCTGCTCACCAGAGAGGTCGCTGGCTGTGATAGAGTTAAGGAGGTTGAGCTGCTGCTCTGCCGAGTACTCCATCCGACCCCCTCCACTGCTACTGGAGCACACAGAGGCCGACCCGTCTACCACCAAGCCTTCAGCCTCATCCACCAGCCTGTCCATCAGATCACTACAGGGTGGGTAGGAATAAACAAATAGGACATTTTTCTATGAATAAAGCAGTATCGTGTTCACCAAAATTTTGAAACGTGAGTAAAACAGTAAGGGACACACCAAATTATCAATGGAATCCTCACATTTATGACATACTAAAAGAGTGTGATTAGTTCATAATTTTCTTTAATATAGACCCTTCCCCCGATAACAGTTTGCTACTGGAGAGAATGCTCAAGGGCCTTGTACATTATCTTTGTAATCAGTGATTTAAGGCGGAAACACCATGACAAAACTGAGGGACACATTCTACTAGTAAAAATATATATATTTTAATAGCCTTTGTGTTTATTGATCTATAACAATATATTCAATACTTTTGTTCCCTGTCTAGCATTCAATATAGATAGATACAGTGCATTCGGAAAGTATTCAGACCCCTTGACCTTTTTCACATTTTGGATTAAAATTGATTAAATTGTTTTTTTTCCCCTCATCAATATACACTAGGGCTGTGGCGGTCAAGACATTTTGTCAGCCAGTGATTGTCAAGCAAATAACTGCTGCTCTCACAGTAATTGACAAATAATTAACATAAACACATTTAGCATCTCCTGGCTGCCACGCATAGCCTACAAGCCACTGATGCAGTACTTTGGAACATCTACATTTAAAAAAGTCTAATAAATCCATGTAATATAGCATACATCACAATAAATCAATATTTTAGACAGGTCTAAAGAAACATGATATGAAGACAATGTAGTTATTTCAGAAGAACAGAATACTCTGCATTGTCCTTATGATCTGGCTATGCCATATGGCTGTGGGCTACACTAGTTCATTTAGCAGATTTGCTTAGAATTCTGTGGCATTATTTTATATTATAAAGAATACAATTGAACATAGCTGAATAAAATATGCACATGCTGCTATTCTGTGTTGAGCGTTTAACAAAGAAACAGGTACTCCTATATGCTTAATTTAGAGTTATTTATGTAACTTTAGTTGTGATAGCACTTACACAAATGACTGATGATTGGCTGAGAGGAACTGACAAAAAGATTGTGGGGGCTGTTTTGTTAGACTTCAGTGCAGCTTATGACATTATATATCATAGCCTGCTGCTGGAAAAACGTATGTGTTATGGCTTTACTCCACCTGCTATATTGTGGATACAGTCACCTGTCTAACAGAACACAGAGGGTGTTCTTTAATGGAAGCCTCTCCAACATAATCCAGGTAGAATCAGGAATTCCCCAGGGCAGCTGTCTAGGCCCATTACCTTTTTCAATCTTTACTAATGACATGCCACTGGCTTTGAGTAAAGCCAGAGTGTCTATGTATGCGGATGACTCAACAGACTACAGCGACTGAAATGACTGCAACACTTAACAAAGAGTTGCAGTTAGTTTCAGAGTGGGTGGCAAGGAATAAGTTAGTCCTAAATATTTCAAAAACTAAAAGCATTGTATTTGGAACAAATCATTCACTAAACTCCAAAACATCAACTAAATCTTGTAATAAATAATGTGGAGATTGAGCAAGTTGAGGTGACTAAACTGCTTGGAGTAACCCTGGATTGTAAACTGTCATGGTCAAAACATATTGATGCAACAGTAGCTAAAATGGGGAGAAGTCTGTCCATAATAAAGCGCTGCTCTACCTTCTTAACAGCACTATCAACAAGGCAGGTCCTACAGGCTCTAGATTTATCGCACCTGGACTACTGTTCAGTCGTGGTCTGGTGCCACAAAGAGGGACATAGAATGTGGAAAAAGGGATACACTGTACGGTATGACATTACTCACATAACAACTGTGGATGGAAACGTGGTTACTGAGTATCGAATTTCGTGGAAATAAATGTAATAGCTATTTGCTACATGAGGCTTATTTGACCGAATAGAAGTTTCGTAATTTACCTTTATTCCAACAGTAAAGTCATACTGAGACTAAAGTTGCTTTTACAAATGAGCCCTGCACAATACAAAAAGTATTGGAGTTGTGCCTGTTGTCATAGAGATAGAGGACTCATTGTGGATATAACCCGTTTTAGCATGGACATTGCCATTGAGGGCTTCCACCATTTTAAAGTAGTCACTGGGTGGCAAATAATATGAGTTGGGAGCAAATCGGCCAATGTAGAAGAAAATGTACTACTTTAAAATGTAGATGGCCTCAATGGCACTGCCCATGCGGTCACAGACGCTATAATGGCAAAGATGAGTCCTCTATCCATCTCTATGGCCTGTTGTTCACACGCGTATCTGACCTCTCATTGGCTAGAATTGTCCCACCTGACCTCGCCTCCTCCCGTCTGCTTTCTATCTTTGAGGACCTGCATTTCCATATTCACTTGACTATCTTGTCACTATAATAGACAATCTTTGCAGCAGCACACTGGGCAGCTGTGATCCGAAGATTTGATTACTGCCAGCCGTGATTAGACTGTGCCAGGCAGTGGTCCCGTGTGTGCAGGATTGAAATGTGCGCGACCCTACCAAATTCACATAGAAATGTGAATTATAGATCTGTCATCAATTGGTGGAGCCGTTCTGTTTGCTATTTCTATGCTTCCCGTTCTTAAAAAAAAGGGGCAATCTGCGATTGCTACATCCATTTTTTTGACGTTTAAATGAATGATAGATATATAGCCATTGATTCTTGAAGAGTATAACTTAAATAAATGACTCATGAGCTTAGTTCAACCAAAGATTATAACCCAAGATCTACCAGAGTAGGGCTGTCCCCAATTAATCGACGGGTCGATTGTTTGGTTGTTAGGCTGTTGGTCGAACGATATTGTTTTAGTCGAGCAGTAACACACATACATATACAGTTGAAGTCAGAAGTTTACATACACCTTAGCCAAATACATTTAAACTCAGTTTGTCACAATTCCTGACATTAAATCCTAGTACAGATTCCCTGTCTTAGGTCAGTTAGGATCACCACTTTATTTTAAGAATGTGAAATGTCAGAATAATAGTAGAGAGAATGATTTATTTCAGCTTTTATTTCTTTCATCACATTCCCAGTGGGTCAGAAGTTTACACACACACTCAATTAGTATTTGGTAGCATTGCCTTTAAATTTAAACTTGGGTCAAACGTTTCAGGTAGCCTTCCACAAGCTTCCCACAATAAGTTGGGTGAATTTTGGCCCATTCCTCCTGACAGAGCTGGTGTAAACTGAGTCAGGTTTGTAGGCCTCCTTGCTCGCACACGCTTTTTCAGTTCTGCCCACACATTTTCTATAGGATTGAGGTCAGGGCTTTGTGATGGCCACTCCAATACCTTGACTTTGTTGTCCTTAAGCCATTTTGCCACAACAACAAAGTATGCTTGGGGTCATTATCCATTTGGAAGACCCAAGCTTTAACTTCCTGACTGATGTCTTGAGATGTTGCTTCAATATATCCACATACTTTTCCTTCCTCATGATGCCATCTATTTTGTGAAGTGCACCAGTCCCTCCTGCAGCAAAGCACCCCCACAGCATGATGCTGCCACCCCCATGCTTCACGGTTGGGATGGTGTTCTTCGGCTTGCAAGCCTTCCCCTTTTTCCTCCTAACATAATGATGGTCATTATTGCCAAACAGTTCATCAGACCAGAGGACATTTCTCCAAAAACTACGATATTTGTCCCCATGTGTAGTTGCAAACCGTAGTCTGGCTTTTTTTATGGCGGTTTTGTAGCAGTGGCTTCATCCTTGCTGAGCAGCCTTTCAGGTTATGTCGATATAGGACTCGTTTTACTGTGGATATAGATAGTTTTGTCCCGGTTTCCTACAGCATCTTCACAAGGTCCTTTGCTGTTGTTCTGGAATTGATTTGCACTTTTCGCACCAAAGTACGTTAATCTCTAGGAGACAGAACGCGTCTCCTTCCTGAGCGGTATGACGGCTGCGTGGTCCTATGGTGTTTATAGTTGCGTACTAATGTTTGTACAGATGAACGTGGTACCTTCAGGCGTTTGGAAATTGCTCCCAAGGATGAACCAGACTTGTGGAGGTCTACAATTTTTTTTCTGAGGTCGGTCTTGGCTGATTTCTTTTGATTTTCCCATGATGTCAAGCAAAGAGGCAATGAGTTTGAAGGTAGGCCTTGAAATACATCCACGGGTACACCTCCAATTGACTCAAATGATGTCAATTAGCCTATCAGAAGCTGCTAAAGCCATGACATCATTTTCTGGAATTTTCCAAGCTGTTTAAAGGCACAGTCAACTTAGTGTATGTAAACTTCTGACCCACTGGAATTGTGATACAGTAAATTATAAGTGAAATAATCTTTCTGTAAACAATTGTTGGAAAAATTGTGTGTCATTCACAAAGTAGATGTCCTAACCGACTTGCCAAAACTATAGTTTGTTAACAAGAAATTTGTGGAGTAGTTGAAAAACGAGTTTTAATGACTCCAGCCTAAGTGTATGTAAACTTCCGACTTCAATTGTATACACACATACAGTACCAGTCAAAAGTTTGGACACACCTACTCATTCAAGAGTTTTTCTTTATTTTTACTATTTTCTACATTGTAGAATAATAGTGAAGACATCAAAACTATGAAATAACACATATGGAATCATGTAGTAACCAAAAAAGTGTTAAACAAATCAAAATATATTATAGATTCTTCAAATAGCCACCCTTTGCCTTGATGACAGCTTTGCACACTCTTGGCATTCTCTCAACCAGCTTCACCTGGAATGCTTTTCCAACAGTCTTGAAGGAGTTCCCACATATGTGTACATACGTGTACAGTAACTGTACACGTCTGAGGAGAGGAGGAGGTTGTCGGGTGAGGTCGTCGGGTAAGCTTGGCTTTATACATAGTTTGGGCTTTGTCGAGTAAAGCTTAAACTATGTATTTAGATTGTAGTTAGGTATTGTAGGTAGTTAGGTATTTTAGGTTGTTATCGTGGGTTGTTGTATGTAATTATTGTAGGTTAGTATTGTATTCGGCTGAGCCCGGTGAAGCACGAAGCTAGCTAGCTAACCCACTACCTGGACTAGCTGGCGGGTGGCTACTGGCAACTATTAGCAACGGTATAGTTGTTTCACGCCTGAGAGTGCCTGTAATTACGCCAGCTGGCTGCCTACAATAATTACATACAATAATGCCTACCATTCAGCTGTTTTCTAACCTCATTGTCTGAACCGTTAACGTTAGGTAGTAAGTGGCTACTGTGCTTGAAATTTAGCTAGCTTGTTGCTACCTGGATAGCTACTAGTAAACAATAGCTGGAACGACCTAGCGAACAGACGCGAACTGGCTGAGTCAATTCAGTGGCTAGCTTTGCACTTGGCTAGCTAACAGTAGCTGCTAGGGGTAAGTCATAACCTACATTTGTGTTTTGTTTTTACATATTGGTAGCCAGAGTCGTTCAAGGAATTCGGGACATGGGTGACTAGTTAACGTTAGCTTGGCTCTCTCTGTGTGTTCGTGCCGTGAAAGGAGGGGTTTCTTCTTTGTCTGAAAGGCAATGGCTAGCTAGTATGCTAACTATT
Source organism: Coregonus lavaretus (assembly GCF_964263955.1). Taxonomy (NCBI): domain Eukaryota; kingdom Metazoa; phylum Chordata; class Actinopteri; order Salmoniformes; family Salmonidae; genus Coregonus; species Coregonus lavaretus. The sequence continues at coordinate 36,721,347 of NC_139991.1, read as the reverse complement.
CTAGCTAACTAACTGGCTGAATAAGTTGACGACGGACTCGCTCAAGCTTTCGGGACTAACCCACAACGTTAGACACGGACACGAACGATCTGCTTGGCGTGTTGACACACTGGTGGTTTGTTGTGGCCGAGTATTGGTGCTAAACCGTGTTGTTGGAGTCCGGCATGCTAGCTGTCTGTGGCGTCTTATGACTAGGTGCCCTGGACGATTTTCACGGAAGAATACTGTACCAAGTTAGCTAGCTGAATAAACTAAGTTAGTCTATTCCTAGAAAACATTGAACCGCTGTAGTTTACAACAATTATAGTTTCTGAGTTGGGAGTTATATTTGGGTGTTGTGGTGAGGGAGGCCCCGCTCTCTCCTTTCCCAGATGTTTAGTTCATTTAATTCCGATCTCCTTTGCATTATTGTAGCCATTTTCTGTAGCCTGTCAACTATGCCTCTGTCTATCCCTGTTCTCTCCTCTCCGCACAGGCTATACAAACGCCTCACACCGCGTGGCTGCTGCCTCTCTAACCTGGTGGTCCCTGCACGCACCATCCACGTGGAGTTCCAGGTCTCAGGCAGCCTCTGGAACTGCCGTTCTGCTGCCAACAAGGCAGAGTTCTTCTCAGCCTATGCTACCCTCCAGTCCCTCGACTTCTTGGCGCTGATGGAAACATGGATTACCACTGAAAACACTGCTACTCCTACTGCTCTCTCCTCGTCTGACCATGTGTTCTCGCATACCCCGAGAGCATCTGGTCAGCTGGGTGGTGGCACAGGAATCCTCATCTCTCCCAAGTGGACATTCTCTATTTTTCCCCTGACCCATATGTCTATCTCCTCATCTGAATTCCATGCTGTCACAGTCACTAGCCCATTTAAGCTTAACATCCTTGTCATTTATCGCCCTCCAGGTTCCCTTGGAGAGTTCATCAATGAGCTTGACGCCTTGATAAGTTCCTTTCCTGAGGATGGCTCACCCCTCACAGTTCTGGGGGACTTCAACCTCCCTACGTCTACCTTTGACTAATTTCTCTCTGCCTCCTTTCCACTCCTCTCCTCTTTTGACCTCACCCTCTCACCGTCCCCCCCTACTCACAAGGCAGGCAATACGCTTGACCTCATCTTTACTAGATGCTGTTCTTCTACTAATCTCACTGCAACTCCCCTCCATGTCTCCGACCACTACTTTGTATCCTTTTCTCTCTCGCTCTCCTCCAACACTACTCACTCTGCCCCTACTCAGATGGTAATGCGCCGTCGCAACCTTCGCTCTCTCTCTCCCGCTACTCTCTCCTCTTCCATCCTATCATCTCTTCCCTCTGCTCAATCCTTCTCCCTCCAATCTCCTGATTCTGCCACCTCAACTCCCTTTCTGCATCCTTTGACTCTCTATGTCCCCTATCCTCCCGGCCGGCTCAGTCCTCCCCTCCAGCTTCGTGGCTTGATGACTCATTGCGAGCTCACAGAACAGGGCTCCGGGCAGCCGAGCGGAAATGGAGGAAAACTAGACTCCCTGCGGACCTGGCATCTTTTCACTCCCTCCTCTCTACATTTTCTTCATCTGTTTCTGCTGCTAAGGCCACTTTATACCACTCTAAATTCCAAGCATCTGCCTCTAACCCTAGGAAGCTCTTTGCCACCTTCTCCTCCCTGCTGAATCCCCTCCTCCCTCTCTGTGGATGACTTCGTCAACCATTTTGAAAAGAGGGTTGACGACATCCGATCCTCATTTGTTAAGTCAAATGACACTGCTGGTCCTGCTCACACTGCCCTACCCTATGCTTTGACTTCTTTCTCCCCTCTCTCTCCAGATAAAATCTTGCGACTTGTGACGGCCGGCCGCCCAACAACCTGCCCGCTTGACCCTATCCCCTCCTCTCTTCTCCAGACCATCTCCGGTGACCTTCTCCCTTACCTCACCTCGCTGATCAACTCATCCTTGACCGCTGGCTATGTCCCTTCCGTCTTCAAGAGAGCGAGAGTTGCACCCCTTCTCAAAAAACCAACACTCGATCCCTCCGATGTCAACAACTACAGACCAGTATCCCTTCTTTCTTTTCTCTCCAAAACTATTGAGCGTGCCGCCTCTTGCCAACTCTCTTGCTATCTCTCTCAGAATGACCTTCTTGATCCAAACCAGTCAGGTTTCAAGACTGGTCATTCAACTGAGACTGCTCTTCTCTGTGTCACGGAGGCTCTCCGCACTGCTAAAGCTAACTCTCTCTCCTCTGCTCTTGTCCTTCTAGACCTGTCTGCTGCCTTTGATACTGTGAACCATCAGATCCTCCTCTCCACCCTCTCTGAGCTGGGCATCTCCGGCGCGGCTCACTCTTGGATTGCGTCCTACCTGACCGGTCGCTCCTACCAAGTGGCGTGGCGAGAAGCTGTCTCCGCACCACGTGCTCTCACCACTGGTGTCACCCAGGGCTCAGTTCTAGGCCCTCTCCTATTCTCGCTATACACCAAGTCACTTGGCTCTGTCATATCCTCACATGGCCTCTCCTATCATTGCTACGCAGACGACACACAACTAATCTTCTCCTTTCCCCCTTCTGATAACCAGGTGGCGAATCGCATCTCTGCATGTCTGGCAGACATATCAGTGTGGATGTCGGATCACCACCTTAAGCTGAACCTTGGCAAGACGGAGCTGCTCTTCCTCCCGGGGAAGGACTGCCCGTTCCATGATCTCGCCATCACGGTTGACAACTCCGTTGTGTCCTCCTCCCAGAGTGCGGAGAGCCTTGGCGTGACCCTGGACAACACCCTGTCGTTCTCCGCTAACATCAAGGCGGTGACCCGATCCTGTAGGTTCATGCTCTACAACATTCGGAGAGTACGACCCTGCCTTATACAGGAAGCGGCACAGGTCCTAATCCAGGCACTTGTCATCTCCCGTCTGGATTACTGCAACTCACTGTTGGCTGGGCTCCCTGCCTGTGCCATTAAACCCGTACAACTCATCCAGAATGCCGCAGCCCGTCTGGTGTTTGACCTTCCCAAGTTCTCTCATGTCACCCTGCTCCTCCGCACACTCCACTGGCTTCCAGTTGAAGCTCGCATCTGCTACAAGACCATGGTGCTTGCCTACGGAGCTGTGAGGGGAACGGCACCTCCGTACCTTCAGGCTCTGATCAGTCCCTACACCCAAACGAGGGCATTGCGTTCATCCACCTCTGGCCTGCTGGCTCCCCTACCTCTGCGGAAGCACAGTTCCCGCTCAGCCCAGTCAAAACTGTTCGCTGCTCTGGCACCCCAATGGTGGAACAAGCTCCCTCACGACGCCAGGACAGCGGAGTCACTCACCACCTTCCGGAGACATTTGAAACCCCACCTCTTTAAGGAATACATGGGATAGGATAAAGTAATCCTTCTACCCCCCCCCCCCCAAAAAAAAAACATTGTAAAGTGGTTATCCCACTGGCTATAAGGTGAATGCACCAATTTGTAAGTCGCTCTGGATAAGAGCGTCTGCTAAATGACGTAAATGTAAATGTAATATGCTGAGCACTTGTTGGCTGCTTTTCCTTCACTCTGCGGTCCAATTCATCCCAAACCATCTCAAATTGGGTTTAGGTCGGTGGAATGTGTTGGCCAGGTCATCTGATGCAGAACTCCATCACTCTCCTTCTTGGAGGTGTGTTGGATCATTGTCATTTTGAAAAACAAATGATAGTGGGACTAAGAGCAAACCAGATGGGATGGCGTATCGCTGCAGAATGCTGTGGTAGCCATGCTGGTTAAGTGTGCCTTGAATTCTAAATAAAATCACAGACAGTGTCACCAGCAATGCACCCCCACACCATAACACCTCCTCCTCCATGCTTTACGGTGGGAACTACACATGCAGAGAAAATCCGTTCACCCACAACGCGTCTCACAAAGACACGGCGGTTGGAACCAAAAATCTCAAATTTGGACTCCTGACCAAAGGACAAATTTCCACCGGTCTAATATCCATTGCTTGTGTTTCTTGGCCCAAGCAGGTCTCTTCTTATTATTGGTGTCTTTTAGTAGTGGTTTCTTTGCAGCAATTCGACCATGAAGGCCTGATTCACACAGTCTCCTCTGAACAGTTGATGTTGAGATGTGTCTGTGACTTGAACTATGTGAAGCATTTATTTTGGCTGCAATTTCTGAGGCTGGTAACTCTGCAGCAGAGGTAACTCTGGGTTTTCCATTCCTGTGGTGGTCCTCATGAGAGCCAGTTTCATCATAGTTCTTGATGGTTTTTGCGACTGCAAAAAACTTTCTTGAAATGTTCCGTATTGACTGACATTCATGTCTTAAAGTAATGATGGACTGTCGTTTCTCTTTGCTTATTTGAGCTGTTCTTGCCATAATATGGACTTGGTCTTTTATCCAAATAGGGCCATCTTCTGTATACCCCCCCTACCTTGTCACAACACAACTGATTGACTCAAACGCATTAAGAAGGAAAGAAATTCCACAAATTAAGTTTTAACAAGGCACACCTGTTAATTGAAATGCATTATAGGTGACTACCTCATGAAGCTGGTTGAGAGAATGCCAAGAGTGTGCAAAGCTGTCATAAAGGCAAAGGGTGGCTATTTGAAGAATCTCAAATAAAAAATATATTTTGACACAAGTGGCCTAGCCAGTCTCCAGACCTGAACCCAATAGAAAATCTTTTGAGGGAGCTGAAAGTCCGTATTGCCTAGCAATAGCCCCGAAACCTGAAGGATCTGGAGAAGGTCTGTATGGAGGAGTAGGCCAAAATCCCTACTGCAGTGAGTGCAAACCTGGTCAAGACCTACAGGAAACGTATGATCTCTGTAATTGCAAACAAAGGTTTCTGTACCAAATATTAAGTTCTGCTTTTCTGATGTATCAAATACTTATGTCATGCAATAAAATGCAAATTAATTACTTAAAAATCATACAATGTGATTTTCTGGATTTTTGTTTTAGATTCAGTCTCTCACAGTTGAAGTGTACCTATGATAAAAATTACAGACCTCTACATGCTTTGTAAGTAGGAAAACCTGCAAAATTGGCAGTGTATCAAATACTTGTTCTCCCCACTGTATATATATATAAAGGCAAGGGGTCTGAATACTTTCTGAATGCACTGTAGTTGATTTGATTAAGACACATACCGTATGTGTTTTAATAAAATCAACTATGTGCATTGCGCTTGTCTGATGCTTTAAGCTTACTTATTTGAGCAATCAATTAGTCGAAAGAACAGACGATTTTCGGTCGACCAATATATATATATTTTTTGTCAGGGACAGCCCTAGACCAAAGCCTGTCGATTCCAATGGGAGCAAATTAATAAATGGGCAGAACAAGCAAGGAGGTGGGCAGAGCCAAGCACGAGTTAGTGAGATCCTATTGGTGTGTTTTAGCATTTATTTGCATATTTCCGTTAGGGAACACCTACTCTGAAGTGTGGGTGTGCAATAACTCAATTCGCCCTTGCACACCTTCTAAACAACGCAATTTTTAAAAAACTTTGGCAAAGTGTAAAGTCTATAAAAATGCAGTCCACTATGTTCCAGATTTTAGTTTTGGAAACATAAAACTGTATGGAGAACAAATGTTTCATTGATGAGAAAATGTTCCGAATGTTTGCCAAAATCCATCTCGCTCCATCTTCTCTCATTGCCGGCCACTGGGCTTCCTCTCATCACCATTTGGGCTTCCTCTCATCACCATATTTGGTAGTGAGTGGAAACACCAACTGGATGCTTCACATTAATACATCCGGTGAAATATCTGTCTCATATCTGTGGTTCAACTGTTTAACCCAGTCAAAACCAAAAATATAAGCTAAACAATGTCAATATAAACACTGTATAGCTTCAAAACATGGTTAAAACTATCATTTTGATCTCATGGTTGGTCAGTCCTTAGTGAGATCCTATTGGTGTGTTTTAGCATTTATTTGCATATGAATTTGATAGTGGTTACATTTCTCTAGCCCCATCCCTAAGCTGTTTATCCAAAAAGGTGGCATGGTTGTCACTGTTGTTTGACCTACAGATTGGCCCCTCAAAGTTTAGTTTTTGCATTTTACTTTTGGTTTTGTAGACCAGCTTCAAACAGCTGAAAATATGATAATTTGGGTTACTGAAAAGATTAACAGCAGTTTAGATGTTACGGGTGGCAGGTAGCTTAGTGGTTAAGAGCGTTGTGCCAGTAACTGAAAGGTCGCTGGTTCTAATCCCCGAGCAGACTAGGTGAAAAATCTGTCGATGTGCCCTTGAGCAAGGCACTTAACCCTAATTGCTCCTGTAAGTCGCTCTGGATAAGAGCGTCTGCTAAATGACTCAAATGTAAATGTTACAATGATTTCCTACACTATGCTTGTTTTGTCACAAACTGAAATTAGGCAAACATTTTAGAATTTTTGCAACCATGCAATGGCAGAGAGATTTCTACATTTTGCACATTTAACTACAAAAGATGGTTACGAGACAACCCATATTGTTCCTCCAAAGACATTGCAACCGTCCTTCATTGGGTCGTTCCACAAAATTAGTGCCTTTTGCATCCCTTTGATATTTTAAGTAGAAGATATACACCAATATATAATTTTAAAAGCCTGTTATATTAAATTAAGTGCCCTTTAATATAGACCAGATGGAGAATTCAATAAATCAGATTTTTTATATGAATAAAGACTAGCTAAAGTGAAAATTCAGCATTTTGACATGTCTCTCCGTCACTTCAAGTTAGATTTTAACCCACTCAATCCCAACATTTCACCATCATTGTAAAGCCCTAGTTATTTTGTTACTTTGAATATCATTTCTGAAGTTATTTATTTAACATGGTTAAATGATTCATTTACATCTGTCCCTCATTTTAAAAGGTCAACCTGGTTACGTGAACTGAACTCTCGTTTTAATATGGTGAAATTATTCCTTTTTAATTATAAAAAAAGAAAAAAGAAACATTGAACATCTAATAGTAAAATCATAGAGTAAAAGCAGGTGAGCTGGTTCTTCTCTTTTTGGCAATTTTCTGGTGTTTTAACAATATAACTTTTTTGTGTGAAGCTTGCACTCCACACAACAAGCTTCCATTCCCCCTGTCACAAGGGGATTTATGGTTGATTTAAGAAGAAATCGTCAACCCTATTACGGTCAACCCTGTTACTTGTCTTTTTTAATTAATTTTTTACCAAGTTACATTTATCAAAGGCACCAAAATGGTGGAATGATCGATGTTCTCTCAATTTTTGCGGCACTGAGCAAATTTCAGGCCTGCTGAGCGCAAACTTGAACGTTATGAAAATGCTGCGCAACTTCCGGCGATTGTTTACTGTGAACACTGAGGCTGTACCCGCTTTAGTTACAGTTTGAACAGTGGCCAAGTAGGCTACCCTCTGCATATTGGCTCCTTAGCTTATTCGAGATCGTCTCAAAATACAACACTGCTCTTTACCTGACTCGCTTTTCAAAGATGGCTAGAAGCAACCACCCCCCACATTGTTGACTAGAAATTAGCTATAACTGTGCTAATAACTCACTAACTAGCAAAGAATATGAACAAATGTGCACAGGTGGCTACATTGCAGCTCTCACTTTGATCTCAAAACAAGTGCAACTACTCACTAGCGCTCATGCTGTAAACAGTCCAGTTCAAATTGAATGACACAGATCCATATATGCAAATGGCTATTTGCATATAGGCCTAATGCAGCTCTTATTGGTTATGGCGCACCGGTCTGTGTAGAGTATTGGCTGAGTCGTGCTTGTCAATGCAATATAATCCTACTCCAATGCGCTCTGCCTATGAGAAAATCTCTTGCACAGTTAGTTTTGCGTACTAATAAGTCTTGCATAGTTAGCTTTTTTTCCAGTATGTTACATTGAAAGTGGCTTATGTTGAGTTGATTTGAGCACAATTCCCACAGCAGAGCGAAATGTTGATAGTGTTAACTAAAGGGGAAAACTCTAGAAAGGTGAGTGAAGTTCAATCTCGTGCTTCTCTACGTGGGCTGATATTGCTTCTGTGCGGCAGTCCAAGGGGAGCCTGTGCACGTGCGTAGCTTAGAGGAACATTGGGAATGACCCAATTGTACTTTGGCAGAATAGGGGGAAAACGCTATCTGGGTTAACATCAGACAAAATGCGAGGTCAATCCATGACAAAGGGTCACTCACGTTACACCGGGGTAGCTGCTGTACTTCTTTTTCCCAAACCGGTTCTGTTGGACAAAGAAGTCAAATCGTTCCGACTTTTTCCACATGTAGTAGAAGGAGACACATTCAGCGACTGTCCTTGTATTCACCTGAAGGAGAAACAGTAGGTGAAGGGTTAAATGAGGGATGTATCAAGCCCTTGCAGGACATGACTGGCATTGAACAACAATTTCCCATTTCATCTACAGTAGAACCTCAAAAGATACAAACCTCTGGGCTGGTTTTCCAGACTAAGCCTAGTCCTTGACAAAAAAACAGTTTCTATGGAGATTTTCCATTGAGCATGCTTTTTGGTCCAGAAACAGGCTTAATATGTGTTTGGGAAACCAGTCCTCAGTTACCAACTGACCGGTCAACTGAACGGGCAATATAAATGCAAAGAAAAGAGAAGCTAAAAACACATCAGATTTACAAATTCTGGATAATTGATTAGTAAACATGTAAATATGCAATGGTTTATTGTGATTTTTAAGTGAATTTCAAAGTTACAGATATTTCAGTGTTCCGAACGACCTCCATTCCCGATGTGTTTGTATCTTTGAAGTACTACTGTATTGATAAGACTGGTCTTACCTTATGTTTCTGGATGAGGTGAAAGTTCTTCTCATAAAGGAGCAGCGCAAGTTCAAAGTTTCTGCATTCTTCTTCTGACCAGGGAGGCATTTCACCTGAAATCAAAGGTGGAACATTTATTTTTTACTCCACTGTTTTAATACAATAGTACAATATGAATCTGTGTGTAAGAATGTCAACTTACCCTCAGAGGACTTTTCACTCCGGCGATAACGCTCCAGTGCATCATGGACATTGTAGTTACACTTCACAAGCTCATACAAGGCCTTGGGAGGGACAAATAACACTAATCAGTTAAGAGAGCTAGAGAGAGCAAGAGAGAAATAACATTTTTAAAAACGTACCTGCTCGTTGTCTTGAACAAGACCACTCTCCAGCGCAGGCCCCACATTCCCATCAACTACTAGGGCGGAAGTGTCATGAAGGAAGTCTTTCACCGTCTGCTCCGGCAGGACATCAGGTTGCCATAGCAACTGGTCTTCATTCTCATACACTAGGAGGATACATTTTCAGACAATGACAACACTTGGAAGCTGTGACGGACGTTTCCTACCTTTTCATCATATCTGTTCAATATATCTTTACATATATTGAACAGATTTTGTACATACATTGAACAAATATCAAATCAAGTAAACGTTCAATATATCTTTACATTAAATTTCACCACTTCACAAGCTCATACAAGGCCTTGGGAAGGACAAAAAAACACAAATCGATTTAAATTCAGAGTTGATCTTCAAGAGAGCTAGAGTGGAGTGTGCCAGAGAAATTGAAAATATATATTTTGTATCTCACATACCAAATATGGAGGAGTGAGCATACACTGACCTTTTTCATTGTCATCGTAGTTATACACAAGGGCAGGGATTTCAGCTTGATACTGGGACCCGACCATGATTTCCTTTGAAAACAGATAACAAATTATGAGTTCATTTAAAAGGAATACCATTCATTATATGTTGACATTTGCAGTGTAACAAGCCATCCACGTGTCATGAGCCTCATCTACTAGGAGTCGGTGGAGTAATGATGGATCATGAGAAGCACTGAAATACACACCTTCCTGGAGTCCTCAGGACACACACCTTCTTCCTCACCCTCCGATTCCTTGTCTCCGTCATAAATAGCATTAGCTAGAGAAGCAGATAGCGGGAGGTGAGGAGATAATACAGGGAAGTAAAAGGGACTGCAGTGCATAGGGGGGTCAACTTAAACTGTGAATCAGCGATACGAGCAGCAGTATGAAACAAAAAATATTGCGTAAACATGATACAGGAGACCACACTTGTGAGCTTCCACACAGAGCATCTGCACACGCATGGGAGTTTGCTTCACTCTGCTGCAAAGTGATAGCTGCATGGAAACAACGGTGGTGTAGGAGATTAGCCTCTCACTTCTCGTTGTTGCCCAAGTCGGCTCGATATGCTACTTCCGAAATTTGTATCGTGGACTACCATTACGCTTTACCACAAACCTTTTACATTAGGACTTAATCTCACAATATATTTCAGGTTGCTAAAAGCACTGATGTCAGGTGATGCAGTGGTCTAAGGCACTGCATCTCAGTGCTTGAGGTGTCACTACAGGCCCCTGGTTTGATTCCAGGCTGTATCACAACCGGCTGTGATTGGGAGTCCCATAGGGCGGCGCACAATTGACCCAGCATCGTCCGGGTTTGGCCGGTGTAGGCCGTCATTGTAAATAAGAATTTGTTCTTAAATGACTTGCCTAGTTAAATAAAGGTAAAATAAAAAAATGTCAGTGGTGGCATTATAGGGAAACAAAAAAGGAAGATATTCCACAGTTCAAGGAAGTGAATGATGCCAATGTTAAACTTACAACGTAGTGTTCTGGGGAAGAAATCACTGGTTTCATGGGATGTCACTGAGGGTGTGAGGTCATCAGCTGAGGACTGCGTTTCTTCATCATCACCTGACAGAAGATCTTTTGCTATTTCTTCCTGATTAAAATACACCAACAACAGTCAATACATAAAAACAATGGTTTTGCTAAATCTTTGGTAAAAAGGGTGAAGTAGGAATACAATGTTCAGGCTATCATCACAATGAAACCCCCAGTATCCAATAGTGAATCTGAGGCAAACTAATTTAAACGGAAAGCCCTCTCACAACCTACTAAAAATGTGTTTACAAATATACGTTTTCACTGCAGAGGGATAACTTTTCCAAGTGAATGTACATATTACAGAAGAGGCAGTCCAACGTACAAATTTGACACGGTGCTTACTTACTTTATCTAATGTCATATCAGGTAGCTCGTCCGTAAGTTCAACTGAGGAGCTGTCCACACTTGACCCTCCAGCGTTGCCGATCGATGCTTCGTATCTATACATAGCCAGCAGCTCCTCCAGTGGCATGTTGCCCTCCTGGAAGATTAAAGATGACTTGATTGTGTTTTGTTTTACAAATCACAAAAAAAACATTTCATGCATAACAGTTAGGAAGATTTACATGACAGAACATTGACATTAAAATCGACGGTTCACTAATAATACAAATTCATTTTGTTTCCCACACCTTGGCTGCTGTCAATCCTCCAAGGCAGATTTTATCTAGCCATATTCAGCAGCCTTTCTAACATTTTCTTGTACAGAGCGAGGCTAGTATTGTATTGAGGGGAGTTGTATCGGCCATTAATTATAACCGGTTGGAAAATTCAGTTGATCAACTATCCCATGTTAGCTTGGTAAGTTAGGTTAACCAGCTATTTAAATATTGCAGTTATCATGGCCATATTATGTGCCCATGGGGCCCCAATGATTTTGTGGAGTCACTCATGTATCATAGGACAAAATGTGTAGTATTCCAGGAAATTAGCTTTAAAACTGCAAAGCAGTGTTTGCTCTGGAAAAATGTGTAGCAGTGGGAGGAAAAGTTTGTGGGGGGATTAAGGGGAAGGCTGAAACTACATTTAGATGGTGTCCTGCATACATTCGCTGGGGGGGGCAACTCATAATAATGGCTGCAATATAGTCAATTGAATGGTATCAAACATGTGGTTCCATGTGGTTGATACCATTCCATTTACTCCATTCCAGCCATAACTATGTGCCGTCTTCCCCTCAGCAGCCTCCACTGCCGGGGGTCCACCCCCCCCCCCAGATAATTTCTATGTAGAAGGACTGAGAGGCTAAATTCTGGTGACAAAAAAATAAGAAAAGGACATTCTACTCCAAAATGAATTAACATAACATTATGCAGACACCATCTAAATGATCATTTCCACCTCCTGAATTGAGCCCAATAACATTTGTAAAAATATGTTTTTTTACATATTGGACCACGCATGCATGGTCCATATGATCAGGTATGCTATCAGCAATAAGCATTATCATCTGTAGCCCAACTGATGCAGCATAGAGGCTATAAAAAAATAAAAATAGCCTGAAGCATGGGGTTGCCTATCTGCATTTACCCTATTGGGCTAATCATTAGCTAGATCCCAAATGTGACCTTTTAACAAGTTAGCATCTTATTGATGAATTGTACAGTGCATTCGGAAAGTATTCAGACCCCTTGACCTTTTCCACATTGATACGTTACAGCCTTATTCTAAAATTTATTAAAATAGTTGTCCCCCCTCAATCTACACACAATACCCCATAATGACATTACAAAAACTAGTTTGTAGATTTTTTCTCTCCAAATGTATTCAAAATAAAAAACAGAAATATCACATTTACATAAGTATTCAGACCCTTTACTCAGTACGTTGTTGAAGCACCTTTGGCAGCGATTACAGTCTCAACTCTTCTTGGGTATGATGCTACAAGCTTGGCACACCTGTATTTGTAGAGTTTCTTCCATTCTTCTCTGCAGATCCTCTCAAGCTCTGTCAGGTTGGAGGGGGAGCCTCGCTGCACAGCTATTTTCAGGTCTCTCCAGAGATGTTCGATCGGGTTCAAGTCTGGGCTCTGGCTGGGCCACTCAAGACCATTCAGAGACTTGTCCCAAAGCCACTCCTGCGTTGTCTTGGCTGTGTGCTTAGGGTCATTGTCCAGATGGAAGGTGAACCTTCGCCCCAGTCTCAGGTCCTGAGCGCTCTGGAGCAGGTTTTCATCAAGGATGTCTCTGTACTTTACTCCGTTCATCTTTCCCTTGATCCTGACTAGTCTCCCAGTCCCTGCAGCTGAAAAACATCCTCACAGCATGATGCTGCCACCACCATGCTTCACCGTAGGGATGGTGCCAGGTTTCCTCCAGACCTGACGCTTGGCATTCAGGCCAAAGAGTTCATTCTTGATTTCATCAGACCACAGAATCTTGTTTCTCATGGTCTGAGAGTCTTTAGATGCCTTTTGGCAAACTCCAAGCGGGCTGTCATGTGCCTTTTACTAAGAAGTGGATTCCGTCTGGCTACTACCATAAAGGCCTGATTGGGGAGCGCTGCAGAGATGGTTGTCCTTCTGGAAGGTTCTCCCATCGCCACAGAGGAACTCTGGAGCTTTGTCAGAGTAACCATCGGGTTCTTGGTCACCTCCCTGACCAAGGCCCTTCTCCCCCGATTGCTCAGTTTGGCCGGGCGGCCAGCCCTAGGTTCCAAATAAATGTTTTGGTACCCTTCCCTAGATATGTGCATCGACTCTACGGAGAATTCCTTCAACCTCATGGCTTGGTTTTTGCTCTGACATGCACTGTCAACTGACAGGTGTGTGCCTTTCCAAATTATGTCCAATCAATTGAATTTACCACAGGTGGACTTCAATGAAGTTCTAGAAACATCTTAAGGATGATCAATGGAAACAGGACGCACCTAAGCTCAATTTTGAGTCTCATAGCAAAGGGTCTGAATACTTACGTAAATACGTTTTTAAATTTTTTATACATTTTCAAACATTTCTAAAAACCTGTTTTCGCTTAGTCATTATGGGGTATTGTGTGTAGATTGATGAGGATTTAAAAAAAATCCATTTTAGATTAAGGCTGTAACGTAACATAATGTGGAAAAAGTCAAGGGGTCTGAATACTTTCCGAATGCACTGTATGTCCCAAAAAACTTGCATAAACACAGTGAATATAAGGTAGGTCTACCTGTTAGGGTAACTTGGGGTAGCCCCGCCCTGGGGTAATATGCCCCCTGCCCGTACTTCTCACAGAAACCACCTAGTCTTTAAAATGTTTAAAATGGTGCAGTTCATGCTTATTTAGGAGTTGAGAAATAAAGTAGGAATGGAAAGCTGGGAACAAACGCCATTAAAACTGCTGTCAGAATGCAGGTTTCCCTCCCTATGGCACTCGTAACTTGAATGCGCCTAGAGAGGAATGTTTCTCTCTTATAGAACAAACAACAAGCAGACTAGGTAAATATACTGAACAAAAATATAAACGCAACATGTAAAGTGTTGGTCCCATGTTTCATGAGCTGAAATAAAAGACCCCAGACATTTTTTTTTGTCATTTAGCAGACGCTCTTATCCAGAGCGATTTACAGTTAGTGAGTGCATACATTTTTCATACATAATCCATCCACCTGACAGGTGTGACATATGAAGAAGCTGATTAAACAGCATGATCATTAAACAGCATGATCATTACACAGGTGCACCTTGTGCTGGGGACAATAAAAGGCCACTCTACAATGTGCAGTTTTGTCACACAACACAATGCCAAAGATTTGAGGGAGCGTGCAATTGGCATGATGACTGCAGGAATGTCCACCATCCGGCTTCTTCACCTGCAGGACCGTCTGAGGAGGGGGAGTGCTCTGGACTATTTCTGTCTGTAATAAATCCCTTTTGTGGGGAACTCATTCTGATTGGCTTGGCCTGGATTCCTAGTGGGTGGACCAGGCTCCCAAGTGGGTGGGCCTATGCCCTCCCAGGCCCATCCATGGATGACCCCTTCCTAGTCATGTGAAATCCACAGATTAGGGCCTAATGAATTTATTTCAATTGACTGATTTCCTTCTATGAACTGTAACTCTGTAAAATCTTTGAAATGGTTGCATATTTCATTTATATTTTTGTTCAGTATAGATAAATGATTCTACTATGGTGTTTGATTTTCTACACATCACTAATTTTGTTTGCAGAAGAAAAGTAAATGTGGACTGTTCTAACATCTTCAAAGTGCCCCTTGACAAACATTTTGCAATGTTTCATATTTTTTGGGGCATGGCAGCAATGATTTTACCGTGGCGCAGCGCCACAGAAATTAGTGAAGAGGAAACACTGCTGCAAAGTGTTCTTTCCGCCAACAAGATGTGTGAACCGTTTAGGGTAGCGACTTGGGGGTTTATTACTACTACAGTCGTGGTTTAAAGTATTGAGAATGACAGTATTGGTCTTCACAAAGTTCGCTGCTTCAGTGTTTTTAGATATTTGTCAGATGTTACTTTGGTATACTGAAGTATAATTACAAGCATTCCATAAGTGTCAAAGGCTTTTATTGACAATTACATTAAGTTTATGCAGAGTCAATATTTGCAGTGTTGACCCTTCTTTTTCAAGACCTCTGCAATCCGCCCTGGCATGCTGTCAATTAACTTCTGGGCCACATCTTGACTGATGGCAGCCCATTCCTGCATAATCAATGCTTGGAGATTGTCAGAATCTGTGGGTTTTTGTTTGTCCACCCGTCTCTTGAGGATCGACCACAAGTTCTCAATGGGATTAAGGTCTGGGGAGTTTCCTGACCATGGACCCAAAATGTCGATGTTTTGTTCCCCGAGCCACTTAGTTATCACTTTTGCAGAATATCAGTCTGTCCTTGATGTTTTTCCTGGAGAGAAGTGGCTTCTTTGCTGCCCTTCTTGACACCAGGCCATCCTCCAAAAGTCTTCACCTCACTGTGCGTGCAGATGCACTCACACCTGCCTGCTGCCATTCATGAGCAAGCTCTGCACTGGTGGTGCCCCGATACCACAGCTCAATCAACTTTAGGAGACGGTCCTGGCGCTTGCTGGACTTTCTTGGGCGCCCTGACGCCTTCTTCACAACAATTGAACCTCTCTCCTTGAAGTTCTTGATGATCCGAAAAATTGTTGATTTAGGTGCAATCTTACTAGCAGCAATATCCTTGCCTGTGAAGCCCTTTTTGTGCAAAGCAATGATGACGGCACGTGTTTCCTTGCAAGTAACCATGGTTAACAGAGGAAGAACAATGATTTCAAGCACCACCCTCCTTTTAAAGCTTCCAGTCTGTTATTCTAACTCAAATCAGCATGACAGAGTAATCTCCAGCCTTGTCCTCGTCAACACTCTCACCTGTGTTAACGAGAGAATCACTGACATGATGGCAGCTGGTCCTTTTGTGGCAGGGCTGAAATGCAGTGGAAATGTTTTTTGGGGATTAAGTTCATTTTCATGGCAAAGAGGGACTTTGCAATTAATTGCATTTCATCTGATCACTCTTCATGACATTCTGGAGTATATGCAAATTGCCACCATCAAAACTGAGGCAGCAGACTGTGAAAATTTGTATTTGTGTCATTCTCAAAACTTTTGACCACGACTGTACAGTAGTTGAGTACCCCTGATATATGATAGACAGCTGAAGTCGGAAGTTTACATACACCTTAGCCAAATACATTTAAACTCAGTTTTTCACAATTCCTGACATTTAATCCTAGTAACAATTCCCTGTCTTAGGTCACCACTTTCATTTAAGAATGTCAAATGTCAGAATAATAGTAGAATGATTTATTTCATCACATTCCCTGTGGGTCAGAAGTTTACATACACTCAATTAGTATTTGGTAGCATTGCCTTTAAATTGTTTAACTTGGTTCAAACGTTTTGGGTAGCCTTCCACATTTTGGCCCATTCCTCCTGACAGAGCTTGTGTAACTGAGTCAGGTTTGTAGGCCTCCTTGCTCGCACAGGCTTTTTCAGTTCTGCCCACAAATTTCTATAGGATTGAGGTAAGGGCTTTGTGATGGCCACTCCAATACCTTGACTTTGTTGTCCTTAAGCCATTTTGCCACAACTTTGGAAGTATGCTTGGGGTTATTGTCCATTTGGAAGACCCATTTGCGACCAAGCTTTAACTTCCTGACTGATGTCTTGAGATGTTGCTTAAATATATCCACATAATTTTCCTTCCTCATGATGCCATCTATTTTATGAAGTGCACCTGTCCCTCCTGCAGCAAAGCACCCCCACAGCATGATGCTGCCACCCCCGTGCTTCACGGTTGGGATGGTGTTCTTCGGCTTGCATGCAACCCCCTTTTTCCTCCAAACATAACGATGGTCATTATGTCCAAACAGTTCTATTTTTGTTTCATCAGACCAGAGGACATTTCTCCAAAAAGTACGATCTTTGTCCCCATGTGCAGTTTCAAACCGTAGTCAAACCGCTTTTTTATGGCGGTTTTGGAGCAGTGGCTTCTTCCTTGCTGATCAGCCTTTCAGGTTATGTCGATATAGGACTCGTTTTACTGTGGATATAGATACTTTTGTACCTGTTTCCTCCAGCATCTTCACAAGGTCCTTTGCTGTTGTTCTGGGATTGATTTGCACTTTACGCACCAAAGTACGTTCAAAGAGGCACTGAGTTTGAAGGTAGGCCTCGAAATACATCCACAGGTACACCTCCAATTGACTCAAATTATGTCAATTAGCCTATCAGAAGCTTCTAAAGCCATGACATCATTTTCTGGAATTTTCCAAGCTGTTTAAAGGCACAGTCAACTTAGTGTATGTAAACTTCTGACCCACTGGAATTGTGATACAGTGAATTATAAGTGAAATAATCGGTCTGTAAACAATTGTTGTAAAAATTACTTGTGTCATGCACAAAGTAGATGTCCTAACCGACTTGCCGAAACTATAGTTTGTTAACAAGAAATGTGTGGAGTGGTTGAAAAACAAGTTTTAATGACTCCAACCTAAGTGTATGTAAACTTCCGACTTCAACTGTAACTTAATATGTACAACCTCTGAAGGCTACAATTTGCTTTAGTGTCATGGAAAAATATTTGCGATTCAGAATATTGGCCCCATTGGATTACATTAGCAGGAGCTACTCTATTGCCAGAGACTGCTGAAAGAAACAAAATATCCCAAATGTGAATGGTTTGATAAAAAAAAATGCCCAAGTTCAATTTAGAAAAATGTAGTCCAACAAATAGTGAACCATCCCTTAATTACAAAAAGAGCTCAAGTGTACAATGACATGTAAACCAATGCATGCAATGCATTATTTTAGATTGCTAGGCTGACTAATTTTGCATCTTGTAACAACGACATCTGTGGAACATGAAATTGTACCTTCTCCAAATCTGCTATTTCAGCACTGACGCTTGTCCCTTCCTCCTGCATCTCCTCGTCCTCCAAAGTTTGCTCATCGTCATAGTCATGGACCAACATCTCTGCTGTCGGATCAAAGTCATGATCTTCTGAAGACAGAGAGCCAACTGGATAATAACACAGTAACGTTAGACTTAGCTAGTTATTACGGTGAATGATGTACATCAACTTCATGGTTCCACCTGCATTAATACAACAAAAAGTAATACATGTAGAAAACTTACCTGGGCTCGTACTTCCAAAGGAAGCCTAAAAATAAAAAAAGAGACAAAATAGTAGGGGGTGAGATTTGGAATGACGTTAGCTAGCTAGGCTACATCTAGTAAATAGGCAAAATCGTTATATATTAAACTAAAACGTAATTTAGTTAACATAAGATAATCCATTGTCTAGTTTACGTCACCATATACAATTATTGGTATTACCATTACACCATTTGCTAAGATCTACCTGGAATAGTATAAAAGTAATAATTTTACCCCTCCTCCCCCACCCCCCCATAAAAAAAAAAAGTGGTCGTCCCACTGGCTATCATAAGTTGAATGGACCAATTTGTAAGTCGCTCTGGATAAGAGTGTCTGCTAAATGACGTAAATGTCAATCTTAAATAGCAAGGTAACGGTAGCTAGCTAACGTTAGTTGGGTCAAGTTAGGCGTTGTTAGCTAAGGGACGAAGGGGGACAAAAATAACTGTAGCGACCCTGTGTTTATAAATGCTGATATCAACTTTGCCACTTCAGCTTGCTTTTGAGTCACAGTCTTTCCCACGCAGGTCTACGGGCCAGAAAGTTGAGGGTTCGCCGACCACCACAGACGAGCTCACTCTTCCTGCCTGTTTCATTACACTATGATCAATGATCAGCTAGGGGGAAATCAGATTTTCTACATTTTGATGCCATATTTATAATTATATAAAATGTATGCAACACATTTTTCACCAACAGGCTTCTGTGCCAATGCAGAAAGCCAGTATGAGGGTTTGCGTTCAGGCTAGAATGAAAGGCGGCCAGTGCGTGGGAGAGAAAACATCTGTAGAGTTCAAAAAGTAATCCATGCTCGAAAGAACACAAAAAGTGAAAGTGCAAGGCGCTAAATACAATTGTAAAAAAAGGAACGGAGCATACGTTTCGGCCTTATGCCTTCATCAGTGCTGTACCAATGCACCACACAACCAATTAACAAAGCATACCAACTTCGGGCACTTCAATATCATGGTTTGCGTATTCAACATCACAATAGTAGACAATGTCAATCTCGACAAACAGAAAATACATCCCTCCCTACTAGAGCTAGCCCCATTTTGGTAGACTGGGATTTCTTTATTTGAGCAGCCGCAAATATATATTTTGGTGTTGAGTATAATGTGGCGGAGGCAGCAGCAGAGTGAGAATAGGAAACAGCCCTTGCCTTAATTGTCAAAGAAAAGTGAGGAGAGAGGAAACCAACTTAATTAAGTCTGTAATCAATAGCCTAACTGTTAAATGTGCCTGGCTTTATAAACCATCCATATTTATAAACCATCCTTTTTCAGGACCCTATATTTCAAATAACTTCACAGATCTTCATTGTAAAGGGTTTAAACACTGTTTCCCATGCTTGTTCAATTAACCATAAACAATTAATAAACATGCACCCAACGTCGCTGGACCAGACAGGACTGGCAAAAAGTGCTCTTCACTGACGAGTCGCGGTTTTGTCTCACCAGGGGTGATGGTCAGATTCGTGTTTATTGTCGAAGGAATGAGCGTTACACTGAGGCCTGTACTCAGGAGCGGGATCGATTTGGAGGTGGAGGGTCCGTCATGGTCTGGGGCGGTGTGTCACAGCATCATCGGACTGAGCTTGTTGTCATTGCAGGCAATCTCAACGCTGTGCGTTACAGGGAAGACATCCTCCTCCCTCATGTGGTACCCTTCCTGCAGGCTCATCCTGACATGACCCTCCAGCATGACAATGCCATCAGCCATACTGCTCGTTCTGTGCTTGATATCCTGCAAGACAGGAATGTCAGTGTTCTGCCATGGCCAGCGAAGGGACCAGGACGACTGATCCGTGTAAAGGAAAGAATGAATGGGGCCATGTATCGTGAGATTTTGAGTGAAAACCTCCTTCCATCAGCAAGGGCATTGAAGATGAAACGTGGCTGGGTCTTTTAGCATGACAATGATCCCAAACACACCGCCCGGGCAACGAAGGAGTGGCTTCGTAAGAAGCATTTCAAGGTCCTGGAGTGGCCTAGCCAGTCTCCAGATCTCAACCCCATAGAAAATCTTTGGAGGGAGTTGAAAGTCTGTGTTGCCCAGCGACAGCCCCAAAACATCACTGCTCTAGAGGAGATCTGCATGGAGGAATGGGCCAAAATACCAGCAACAGTGTGTGAAAACCTTGTGAAGACTTACAGAAAACGTTTGACCTGTGTCATTGCCAACAAAGGGTATATAACAAAGTATTGAGAAACTTTTG
Source organism: Coregonus lavaretus (assembly GCF_964263955.1). Taxonomy (NCBI): domain Eukaryota; kingdom Metazoa; phylum Chordata; class Actinopteri; order Salmoniformes; family Salmonidae; genus Coregonus; species Coregonus lavaretus. Next base: position 36,700,873 of record NC_139991.1, on the reverse strand, counting down.
TTATTGACCAAATACTTATTTTCCACCATAATTTGCAAATAAATTCATTAAAAATCCTACAATGTGATTTTCTGGAAATGTTTTTCTCATTTTGTCTGTCATAGTTGACGTGTACCTATGATGAAAATTACAGGCCTCTCATCTTTTTAAGTGGGAGAACTTGCCCAATTGGTGGCTGACTAAATACTTTTTTTCCCCACTGTATGCTGCAACACCGACATGCATTTATTTATGTCAGATGGCTACTGCGCCTGCGATACAGATCTAGACGTTCAGAAAGAGGCTAACTAGTTAATTTTGAATCCAAATATTTTGTATAACGATAAGCATTATATTGTTATCAGCTTTATATTTTGGAGTGGCAAAAAGCCGTTAATTAGGCCTACCAGCTAAGGGAAACCCTGGCGTATTTTCCCCATCAGAGTTCTGTTTCGATCAAATTGACTTGTTGCAGATAAAAGTATGTGCGTGAATATGTAGTGCACATAAAAATAACTTGAGGTTAAAATCCCACGTACGGAATAAAAAAAGTTAAATGGGTTTCCATCGCATTTTCAACTCTAGGCCTACTGATGGTTTTGTCACAAAAACAATTGCGTATAGGTAGGCTACAGCAAATGTGCCCATTCTGGTATTGGCACGTGTGCTCTAGCCAACACTTTGCAGATACAGTGCAGGTTTTGCCCACTACATATTATAGACAAAAGTGCAAGATTATTTTTTATTTGTCAAATGGCAGCCAAGCATCATCATTCACCAGAATAAGACCATTGATATTTATTGAAAGGAGCATCAACCTCATCACTGTGCACATTCATCACCCTGTGAAGTTCATCATAACTGATTTAATCTGTAACTTAATGAATTGCATGCTTTCTCATGATGTCATTACTTGTTTTTATCCAACATGTAGGCTACTTTACTTGTATAAAAAGGTTGGATGGAAACCTGGTTAATGTCAAGTCATTTTGAGGATGCTGAAATTATATTTTGTATGAATGTGAGCAGGCCTTCAGGAGACTTTTGAAGTAGCCTAATCAGATTAAAACATTGTGACTGGTTGTGTTGATGCCACATACAGGGCATAACATTTTATTTTTGGTCCACCAGCCACTGTGGCAGGTAGAGTTAAACGTCAACCAGCCTCTCAGATTTCTTACCAGACAAAATATTTTTTTCCCAGCTAGAATTACACCAACAAAACACACAAAAACAGATGAGCATGCTTTGTAATGTTTCTAAAACAATAAATGTATTACTAGTAAGAGGTAATGTAGTATATTGTTTAATTTCATTTTTTGTGACCTAGTCTTTTAACCAAAATATCACATATGAGACAAATGTTCACCTGCCCCTTTAAGGGCGGGAGGTTACCGTAGTAGTGTGACTCAAGTCATGTGTGTGCCTGTGAGATTGAGTCTAACTAGTAGAAGCGTTGTCTTCTCTTCCCTAGCAGTTGAAACTCGAACATAGAAAAACAACCTAGCGTGTGAACAAAACAATGTAAATAGACAAGAAACACAAGGACAAAGTCTCACTTCAGTAGACTTTCGTTTCAAGTAAATTAGACAAACTTTTATGCCTGTGTACAGTGCTTCTAAAATTGTATATTTCACTCAGCGCTTCACGCGCGCACAGCCCCCAGCCAGGCAGCGTGAGGTGGAATAGGCTATATAGGATTCGTAGTTTTGACTTTGTGCGATTCATTTACCAGCTATGAAACAAAACGGAGGAAATACTTTGAAAACAACTACTGCAGCATTGATTTTACTATAAATGTGATCATACTTTCTATTCACAAATGCGAGTGAACTGCTCACACTGTGGAGCCCTGACCACCTGCCAATGTGGCTAATGAAATAGACATCTTACCTGCCAATGCCAAAATCTACCCGTATTTGGCAGGTGTTCATTTTAGGCCCTGGCTACATATAAAAAGGTAATACATTTTAAAAGTTAAATGATAAATATTTAGGCTATATTGAAGCGTTAGGTTCTAGGTGCTTAAAGAATAGCCACTCGGATTGGAGAGGATTGCAGTGTGTACTAAGCTTTCCTGCCCACAGAAAAGCATAGTGCATAAGGGACGTACCAAAACACCTCCATAAAGCAGATGAGGAAATTTGGCTATGATGGAAGAAATTATAAAGTAAAACCTGCAAATACTGAATGTAATGTAGCTCAGTTGATAGAGCATGGCGTTTGCAACGCCAGGGTTGTGGGTTCGATAAAATAATGTATGTGCTAACTGTAAATCGCTCTGGATAAGAGCGTCTGCTAAATGACTAAAATGTAAATGTAAACCGGGGGGGGGAGTAACCTTGTGCCCAAGAAAGAAAAAAAATCGTTTGACAACCCCCACCACCCAATAAATTGTGATCTGTCCCTAAATTGCATGAAATCTTCGATCTATCTCGTTCAGCAGTAACCACAATCTTGTAGATAGTTAGCTCGTTTTATGCTCCCAGAAACGATAGCTGGTGTTTTAAGGAAAACTATGGCCCAATGCTGGATTCTCGAGAGCTAACGAGTTAACGTTACAGCCACTCAATGTAACCTACAACGTTAAATCAAACATTTAGCTAACGTTAGGTAGCTACCTAATTAATGAACAGTAAAACGAAATGCAATGCCACTTAGCACAGTTACAGACAAAAGTTTGAATAATCTCAGATTATATTGTAGGCAAAAATCGAATTTCACTGGATTTATCAGTACGAAACAGTCTAGCTAGCTAGGTAACGTAGCTAGCTAGCAAAGTGTGTTCAGATGCGAACCCCTGGGCCTAACGTTAGCTAGCTAGGCTACAACCACAGATAGGAATGTTAGTTATAAATATATTTGCTACAACCGTAACCGAGGACGCCGCTATGTTTGATATTTGTTTTACGCTAAATGCCAATACTTCGCTAAACTGAAAACTGCCCATTCATCTTAAAACCTTAAATACCACGGTCGATAGTGACACCGTTGATTTAACACAATCTATGTTCAAAATATAGCTTTCAAATAGCTGCCAACTAAAATGCTTCGGCCCCGTTTTCGTACTCACCTCCGCCATATTTGTACATTTAATTCACAACAAAGATGATCTTCAATGTTGACAAGATATTCAAGTGACCGCTCTAACAATGGAAATGCATGTCCTCAAAGATGGAAGGCAGGCGGGAGGAAGCACGAACAGGTGGGAGTCGACCATTCTAGCCAATGAGAGGGTAGATACGCGTGTGAACAACAGGCCATAGAGATAGATAAAGGGCTCATCGTTCTATCTGTGCTACTATAGCGTCTGTGACAGTATTGGCAGCGCTTTTGAGGCGATCTCCATTTTAAAGTAGTTCATTTTTCTTCTTCGTCATTAGTTGATTGCTCCCAACTCATAGGAATCCCCACCCAGTTGACTATTTTAAAATGGTGGAAACCCTCAATGACACCGCTAAAATAGGTTACATGCATGATGAGTCCTCTATCAATCTCTATGACAACAGGCGCAACTCCTATATTAAGTCGTTTTTGGTGAAATTGCCGAAATGGGGACGACTGTCGGTAACAAACTGTATCTTTGTTTGTTTTTTGGCACAGCTGTACGTGGATAGTTCAGATGGGCGTGTTAGGCAATTGATATTGATGATAAAACCAGTGATGATCAGCTATTTACACCTGTTGTAAATAGGAGGAACAGGAGTAAGATAAATCAGAATGAGGGTGATGGAGGGATGAATACTGCTGGGGAAACAATGAGTACTGTTGAGAGTAGACCTGTAAAGCGCAGGACTACTCTAGAGAAAGAGGTTGGAGTAGAACGTTCTAAAGTTATGGTAGTGTCCCCAGAACCAGCTAGTAAGTACTTCCATCCATTGCATTTAACAAAAGAAATTAGGAAAGAGATTGGGGTGATTAAGGATGCCAAACTGCTGGGTTATGGGAAGGTCCTGGTCATTCAAATAGTAAAATTCAGCAGGAGAAAGTTTTGAATTTTTTGGGAGGGAAAAGTTATTGACGTGAAAAGGATGAAAAGTAAAAGTACAACTGTTACAATTTGAGGGGAACCTGCCGAATAGGGTGCAGCAAGGATCACTCAGTTATCCGGTTAGAGAGTATGTGCTGCCTACACTTCGGTGCTTTAAGTGCCAATGGATGGGGCATGTTGCTAATATGTGGTGGGGATCACGAGTATGGGAAATGTGGGCCTGATGCTAAAGTTAATGTTGTAACTGTGAAGGAGAACAGTGCAGCATATGGAGGATGTGAAGTACAACAGAAAGCCATTGAAGTGCAGAGGTACACAATTACAAACAATGTATCCAATGTTGAGGCTGTTCGGAAAGTGAATAACAAACCTAGTGTTCAAAATACTTCAGATACAACATATCGGCAGATAGTGGCCACTCCAAGGAGGCAGGTGGAACCTCAGCCAATTGTTACTGTGATATGTGAGCATAAATACTCGATTATAGGCCTGCTAGCTCCCCTACCTCTAGGCAAGCACAGTTCCCGCTCAGCCCAATCAAAGCTATTCGCTGCTCTGGCTCCCCAATGGTGGAACAAGCTCCCCCACGACGCCAGGACAGCGGAGTCACTGACCACCTTCCGGAGACACTTGAAACCCTACCTCTTTAAGGAATACCTGGAATAGTATAAAGTAATCCTTCTTCCCCCACCCCCCATAAAAAAAAAAAAGGTGGTTGTCCCAATTTGTAAGTCGCTCTGGATAAGAGCGTCTGCTAAATGATGTAAATGTAAATAGATCGTGTAGACTTCTTGGCCTTCATGTGTAGGGCAATCAATATGACTGCTCCACATACGAGCAGGATTGCACAAATAAAATAAGTAGTGAAGGTAGCCAAAGACATTCTGGGGATTTCTGAAGTTACGGTAGAAATGATAAATCGGATGCTGAATCAAAATTGAAATGATGATCAGGGATAACAAATAGTATTATGGTGTTCCTTGTTCAATGGAACGCTAGGAGTTTGATAGCCAATGGACAAGAATTTAAGAAGTTTATACATGATTTAGTTGTTTTACTGGACATGGTGTATATACAGGAAACATGACTTAAACCTCAGTTGGATTATATTGTACCTGGGTTTATCTCTGTGAGAAGTGATAGAATAGAGGGTTCGGGTGGTGGGTGTGCTACATTTATCAAAGGTGTAGCACATAGAATTCTGTTTTTCTATAGGAAGGGAAACAACTGGGGGATGTGTGGAAAATGTTAAGAGGATGATGTGGAAAGGAAAGACAGTACAGATACCTTTTGTTAGCTGAGGAAGATGTTTCAAACAGAAAAAGCAGACACTCTAGGAAGAGCTTTTGCAGCAGTGCATAAAGTTGACAATCCTAAGTGAAGAATGTAAAAGAGGTAAGGAAGAAAAGCTAAGATGTATAACGTAAGAAGTGTGATTCTGGAGAATTACTGGATGCTGAATATACAAGGGCTTTGGAGGGGTGTGGTTGCACAGCTCCAGGTGAGGATTGATTATGCTACATTATGTTTAAACATCTTCCTACAGAAGTTTTGGGAAAGATTTTGAGTTTATTTAACAAAATATGGAGGAAAGGAGTGCTACCATCAGGAGCCTGGTAGAGATCCATCCAGTCCTGCTAGTTATAGACCCATTGCACTTACATCAAATCAAAAAGTTTATTGTAGGAAGATTGATGTATTATCTGGAACATAGGGGTCTGTTAAGTCCATACCAGAGTGGATTCAGAAAAGGAAGGACTACCCTCAATGCATTGGTTAGTACTGAGGTGACCAAAGCTTTGGCAATGAAGGAAGTTATGTCAATAGTATATTTTGACATTGAACAAATGTGGCGGGAAGGTCTACTGATGAAATTGAATGGAATGGGTATTATTTTGGTCTGCTGGTGAGGGTTGTGTTTCAGATGTGTTTTTGACTGTGGGTGCTAGTGCTAGCGGGGTTAGAGTAGGCTAGTTGGGCTCTGGCATGCTGCTTTGCCGACCACTTCTGTGTGGATTTATCTGACATTTTATTGGATCTAAATTGCTGTCATGCACCTGCCCCCTCTCTGTTCCTCCTGTTTGCGTTCTGTTCTGGATTTCTATGGTTTCCCCCTCCCTGTTTTCCCCCCCAACCAAATACTACTCCCCCTTGATCTTTGCCGCCTGAATAATAACTATCAGCTCTCCTCTGATGTCCTTATCCCTGGCCGCTAATCAGGCACCGTGGCTCACGTCAAAACTGGTCTGTCAACTATACTACTGGTAGCAACATTAACTCTCTGGTCTCACTCGCGCCCTGCTCCCAATCCATCATCTCGTACTGTAAACCATGACTGCCTACACCCCCTTCAACCTGCCACTATCCATAAACTCACCTCTGTCTCACAATACTAACTTTGCTCTTCTCAACATCGATCAATGAACAACAAAGACCCCTTGCTCCATGAACTAATATCTGACAACAAGCTAGACTTCTTCCTCCTAACTGAAACTTGGCAACAACCTGGGGATTTATTTTCTCTTAAACAAGCCACTCCCGTTGGTTATGGTTACCTGAGTCACCCTGCTCCGCCGGCCTCGCTGTACTGTACAACTCCAAAATCGAAATAACTGAACTGTCTCTCCCTACTGTCTCCTTATTTGAATACATTGTTTACAAATCATCCTGCTCCATGACCACTGTCCTTGTGTACCATCCTCCTAAAGCTAATTAATAATTCCTGTCTCAACTATCTGAACTACTCACCATTGCTGTCCCACTCTACCCCCGTTTACTGTTGCTTGGCGATATGAATATTCACGTGGACTGATCAAACTCAAAACTTGCCTCTGATTTCATTCCTGTTCTGGACTGTTTTAATATTACCTAACATGTCAATTTTCCCACTCACGTAAAGGGACACATACTTGATCTCGTCTGCTCTGTTGGTGTCAACTTAGCTCATATTTCCCCTTCCCTGACCACAAGATCCTTAATTTCTCTCTTCCCTCATACTCACCCCACAACACTGACAAACGCCTCATCTCTTACCAAAACATCAAAGCTGGACTCCAACTCTCCGACGCCATCTGCTCTGCCCTGCCCCTTGACCATGCCCCCAACTCACATGATGAACTAGCTGCCCAATTCAATACTGCTCTGTCTCCCTCAACTCTCTGGCCCTCCTCCAAACGGAACCTGTCTCCTTCTCCACCTCCCCCTGGTTTACCCCTGAGCTCCATGCCCTGAAGCAAGCTGGCCGCCGCCTGGAGCGCCTGAGCAGGAAGTCTGGGCTCACTGTCCACGCTGAGGCCTACAAACTCCACCTTTCCACCTACAGAGATGCCCTCAGTGCTGCCAGGTCCACCTACTTCTCCAACATCAGTAATAGCTCCAATAAGAACTCCCGGACTCGGTTCTTCACAATCAGAAAACTACTTCAGCCCTGTGACAACAAATTCTCTACTCTCTCCACTGAACTCAGTTTTTCAAGGACAAGATCACCAAAATAAACTCATCACTGACTGATTAACCTCTCTCAGCTGCCCCTCCCCCTGTCAACCTCCCAACCATCACCCCTGAAACCCGTCTCTCCGAATTCGCTCCCCACTGACTCCTATATCTCAAAACTCATTCAAGATTTGCTCCCTGTATCCTCTCACCACTGTTCTTATCAATGCCTGCCTGCCTGCTCTCTGTCCATATATCATATGCATCATCAACCTCTCCCTCGCCCATGGAACTGTCCCCTCCAACTACAGCTGCAGTCACCCCCATCTTAAAGAAGCCTGGACTGGATACCGCCATCCTCAACTACCACCCCATCTCCAACGTCCCATCCCTTGCCAAGACTCTGGAACGTACTGGTGCCTCCAAATTACAAACCCACTTGCTAATCAACAACCTGTTTGAGCACCTCCAGTCTGGTTTCCGCCCCCTCCACAGTACTGAAACTGTATTCCTCAAAGTTGTCAATGACCTCCTCATCCTGATTCTTCTTGACCTCAGTGCCGCTTTTGACACAGTGAACCATCAGATCCTCCTCACCAGGCTTGAGGGTCTGGGTTTTGAGGGTGTAGTAACTAAATAATGATGCTAATTATGCTGTGAGAACAAGGAATCCGCTGACACTGTACTTTGATTATAAAGGTTTATTATATCAAAAGATTTCAGCGTCAATTTACAGACTTCTGCAGGCATCTGGAGAACAACCGACCCAATCTAATATGTTGTTACCCTCCGTCCTTTGTTTCAATCATGGTATTTATAATCTGTGACATGATATGGGTGGTTTCCCCTACAGACCAATCCCAGGACTCCACATAACAGACTTCCTCTGTTTTAGGGTACCCCTATAGAAATGCTCTCCAGATACTTCCCCAAGCTGAGTCAACATCCTCTAAAACACCATTTGCAAACGTTAGCAAAGTCATAAATTGCTTAGACACTACATATGTCCCCCCTTCGAGACTAATTAAGTCTCGAAAACAAAAATAATAGGATTATGACAGATAACAATTTATCTTATTGAGTAACTTTAGCAATAAACCAAATTTTATGGAGAGTAAACACATTTTTCTATGGAGTGTAAATACATTTCTATGAAATATGAACAAATCTTTATGGAGTGTGAGAGCGAAAAACCTGTCTGGCAGCTTTCTTTCCAAATATCCATCAATCAATCAAGACAGTAAAATTCTCTCACGGCCCCTCTGCCCCAGGCAACCACCTAAGTACTCCAGATCAATTCATACATCTTTATCAATGCATTTTAAAATATGATGCAATTGAATACACATGAAAGCCTCAGCAAACAAAATACAATCAAAAATGTCCACATTCAGGCAGGTCGACCCATCGGACCCTCCTGTGGATTCTCTCTGTCCCTGCCTAGACCCAATATCCCTAAGCATCCACGAAATAAACAAAAACATCTGAGATCCCGACATGTACCCAACTACAGCAAATATCATTCTTCAAAAATTAATACAGAAAAAACATGACAAAAATTATGTATTATACATGCAAATATGTCTATATATCATTGCAGACACTGGAATGTAGTCCACTACACTTCATCTCCTCAGTAGTGTCGACTTTCAATGAAACGTCGATGATGGAATCTGAACATTTCCACACCTTCCTTGTTCCACTTCCTCCAGTCCATTCATATTGTCCATTCATATTGTCCATGTTTGAGTATTTGAATCCCCTCTACACATTCCCCCATATGCTTCTGGAAGAAAAGAAAACACCAACCAGTATCTTTTGCAAAACAACACATGCAAATTAAAACATCAATATAAACTAAAAATGATATATAAAATTGATATATAAAATGAATCACATTCCATTTCCCCCCTTTGATTCATCACAAAATACTAACTATCACAATAATACGTAAAAATATGTGAAAAACGATCGGATATTCAAAATTGATATCTATCCATCAATACTCCATCCAGTCCCACCTGTTCACCTTCATCTAGATCAGTAACAGTTAACAACGGCATCTGAGCGTTTTCTCCAGGCATCACAACTCCAACCCATCTCAATATCATAGCCTTCGCAAAAGTCAATAACAAAGTACAAAAGCAAAACATCACACACAGCGCTATCAGAGCTGCTACTAAAATCTGAACTATCACTGCTCCCACTGGGCCTAACTGATCTTGCAACCAAGCCTTCGCTGACCATCCAGCTCCTTCAGATCTACCAAACGCATCTCTTATATTCTTCAATGCATCTATAACACTAGTGATATTATCGGAACTGTCGGGGATCAAAGTATAACAATCATCCCCCGTCAAATTCATAGCCAACATAATCCACCTTGTTTTGCTAAAATATAGTCAAGAGCCATGTCATGTTTCAACAGCGTCAGTCTGTGACTTCTTTGAGTATTTGACAGAAGGTTAAACCCTCTTATCGTTTCATTTGCAAAACCCTGCAAAGTATAGGTAATATTATCAATGTGATCTGCCAAAAATTTTACACCATACCATGGAAAAAGTCCAAGTCCCCACTTCTCTCCTAGACTTATCCTCCAATGGTAGGCTTCCAGACTATGAAATTTCGCCATGTCCCTTTTCACCCTATTTCCAAACCTAGAATCAGATTTATCTGTGTCCGGTGCTTCCCCTCTTTTAATGGTAAAAACCTCATATGGAAGCTTCAACGTCGACATGTAACAACATCCTGTCCATCCATAGGGTAAGAATATATATGCTTTATCACCACAAACCCACCAAATATCTCTAAAATTCCCAATAGTCACATTACCAGGCAAAAGCTGATCTTTCACCATCAAAGTCCTGCTCTTCTTACTAACTGGAACATAAAAAGTTACATTATATTTCTCATTACTAACCTTATGTTCATGCTTACCCAAAGTCATCATATAATCATCACAATCTGATATTCCCATAAACATACCCTTTCCATCATATGTTTTATTTGAACATAACAGCTTTTAGCCCTCACGGGTTTCACCTCCAATGCTTCAGGAATTGCTGTTAACTGATTTTCCTTCCGATCTAACAAATTCACATAGGGTAATTCATTTAACCAAGAACACTTAAACCTAGGCCTAAACAAATGCTTCGACAACGACATTATTGTATCTGTTAATGATTGTTGCTGATACAACAGCCATGATAAAGCATAAGATTGACACGTACTTGATAGAGGTTGAGCCACCGTCTCTAAGATTGAACCCCATGTGCCTGGTGCTGGAATTCTCAACAGACATGGACCCTCAAGATTCCTCACTGATCTTACAGAACGAGTTAACTGCTGGAACCAAAGATTCCTACCTGCCCATCCATCTTTAATTTGCAAAACAGAGGAATCAAATCCATATGCCTTCCATTTAGTTTCTCTCTTCCCTAACGAGCGGTATTGATCAGATATATCTTCTTGTCTTCTATCAAAATCAAAGAACTCATCCTGTACCTCCATGATAGTATTCTCCCTGATCTTCCCCTCTAACATTACGCAAAATAAGTGAGCAATCACTCATAACCCTCTTCCACTTCATATCGTTGTACAAAATATACTTCCTTTGACTAGGGGGCACAGCTTCTACTTCTGGTCCTGATAACAACACTTCTTCTCCATAATTATCTCTCCACTGAACTCTAAATTTCCCTTCACCACTGTTCTCTCTCTCGTACTAACATTGAAGCTGAGCTGACTGTCCTAGAGTTCCTTCAACCCTAGTTTTCATAACTTTTTAGTCTGACTTTTTCTCCTAATTTTTTCAAAAACCATTTCACTGATTTATCCACAAATTCCTTTCCCACTAATTTTTTCAAAAACCATTTCACTGATTTATCCACAAATTCCTTTCCCACTAATTTGAGGATATTTCGATCGGGTAGTCCCCACCTGCTTATGACTTCTTTACACAAAAACTTGGCAAACGACTGAGCATCTTTTAGCTTAGTTGGATATCCTATGCACCTCTTGGTGTAGGAATGTAACCAAGAATAACAGTCACCCCCTGTAAACATAATTTTTCAGACAGATTGTGCACCTGCCTATGACATAGTCAATCTGTTCAAGCAAATATGGTTCCCAAAAACCATACTCCTTTGTGATCTTTCTCCTAACCTCCCCCCTTGCAACATGAGCTAACCCATGTGCTTCCTGAATCATCAGACCTAATAGGTCTAGAGGCGCTACTATCAACCCCTCATGGTTTCTCCAAAGACAACAAAGGATTGCTACTCTGAGGATTTTTTATTGTCTTCAAAACACCTGCTTTCGAAAGTCCTTCAATTTGTGGTTCAATCCCTTGGATTGCTTCTTCTTTCAATGGATACTGATTATTCCAAGGAGGTCTGGCTCCTGGTCGAAGTTGAACTTTCACCGGTTGGGCTGATTTCACAAGTCCAATATCGGTACTGTGTTGAGACCACAAACATTCTGGAACTTGTTGCAACATCTTCTCTATCATAGGGTCTGAATTAATCTTCACACTGCAAATAGATTCATGTGTCATCCGTACAGCTTGTGGCTCTCCTTGTCCTTGAGCCGAAATCATTATTTTGAGAAATCGCTGATCTTCACTCCTCCAAATCGCCAAATTCTCTTTCATCGGTACGAAAACAGCTTTCTCTGCTTCTGTCATCATTTCTCCTATTTGCTTCTGCTCATAGCCTTCAGAAACCAACAAGGTCACATTTGGCACACTCTTCTCAATCTCAAATTCTTTATCCAGATAATCGTCTGTGTTTATCTTCATAGCTGCTCCTTGTGGTCCTAAAATTATGCAACATAAACTGAGTTGAACTTTCTTTGGTTGATGACTCAACCATTCCCCTGAGTTCGAATGGGCAGCATTCTTGAAATACTTGAGCGTACAATGAAATGGATATTTGCCACAATACATTTCTCCCATATCTTAGCCTGCTTCAAAAAATCTTCACTGAGATTTCCAATCCAGAATACTGAAGACGAATCCATCTCTGTCGTCATCAACAATTGGTAAACCTTTTCCTTTGGCACTTCTACCAGACAGCCATCTGGTGTACATTTTATTGTACAGTTCAACTTACACAATGCATCTCTTCCCAACAATGCAATAGGTGTATGTTCTGATACCAGTATGGGTATTGTAATTTTCTGATTTTTATAGCAGAGCTCAATTGGTTCCGTAAGAGGAATCAGCTGTTTTACTCCCTCAAATCCGATTGTCCTAATTAGTTGATTGGACATAGGGAGATGTGTAGCATCTTCAGGCCGAACGCAGGTAAAAGCAGCTCCGCTATCCGCCATCACTTCCAATGGTCGGTTGTTTATTTTCACCTCAATTGTTGGATCTTTTTCCGGTCCTGATGCTACCAGCTGACACCCCCCTTTCGGATCATCTGGGCACCCCTAGAATCCTTTCTCCTGGCCCCTATAAGGGTTCACCTGTCCTCCAGATGATCTTGACTTGCCCCTGTATCTTCCTCTGAAATTCCCTCTGATGTTTCCTTCTGGCCCATTACACTCACAGCAAAGTCACCAACCTGTCCACAATCATAACACACTTCTGAAGATTGCTGGAAGTATGGCTTAAATCTTCCTCCTCTTCCTCTTCCTATGTCTTCTCGATCTCTTCCTCTCCAATTCTGTGTCTGTCCAGCAACTGGCTGTGGATATGAAACAACTGGTATCGCTATTGGTGGCTGGTACAATTGCGGTTGGAACTGGTCCGGTTGAAGCTGTGGCAGTGATTGTTGATTTGGTGCACACTGATTCTGCATAACCAAAGCTTGTTTCTTCTCCTTCTTATTCTCCACCAGTTGTATTTGATTGAGTTTTCTGAGAGTTTCTTGGTCCTGTTCTTTCTGGTTGTGTTCCTTTTTCCTGTACAGATCCACTTGATGGGCTATATGATCTGTATAGACGCCTTTTGTCATGCTTCCAAGTCCAACCACCTCTGCCAGTTTGCTCCTTACTGGTGAGGGCAGTCCCATCTGCAGTTTAGCTCTCAAAATTGACTGCTCAATTTGACTCACATCTGGATCATTTCTGGTAATATTTCTCCACACTTGATGAACTCTTGACACATAGGCTCTCGGATTTTCTTGTTGTCCTAGTGGGTCAATCAGAATGTTGTCAGGATGCACATTTGTTGGATACGTATCTTTCAGTGCTCTCCACAGCCGATTTCTACTTGCAGCCAACAATTCAGGGTCATTCACTGCAGTCCCCACATATCTATTAAGTCCAGCTCTCTGAAAAATGTCTTCCATATCTGGAATCCCAAGGAGATTAGCCAAAAGTCTCTTAATGTCTCCTATGGCAGACTGTGTTCCCACCGTAATTTCTTCCAATTTTGAAATCCAAGGATATGCTCCATCTTGAAGAGTAGGCAGCTTCTCAAGTATATCTGACATATCGGTATTTTGCAAAGGCTTATACTCTAGGTTCTGTCCTCGAATTATCACTGGCATCATCTTCTTACTTGTGCCCTCTTTCCTTGGCCTCAATGTATACTTCTTCTCCAATTCTTGGGATCCTTTTCTCAGCAGTTTTTTCTTCTGTATCTTCAGCTTCCTGAGTTGTTCTTCCAGTTCTCTTACTTCTTCTAAATTATTTGCCTTATCCAGGCATGATACGCATCGGTCTATATCTCTTTCTATTTCTTCTGTGCTAGTCATTGTAGGATAAAATCCTCTTGAATATGAAGCACCTTTAATCTCCAAATCTTTATCGCTGTCTTCATCTTCACTTTCATCAGAACTCGAATATCTTGTATTCTTCTTCTTCAAACATTCCTCACCCCTTCTTTCCGCTCTGGCCAACCTCCGTCTGATCACAGGGTCATATCCACCCATGATCTCTTCTGAATCACTCTGATCATCATCTTCAAGTTCCATCCTCCTGAACCTCACTCCACCCTTAGTTTCCAGACATCTCGTTTTCTTCTTACTTTGGAATTTGGATTCATCTTTATAGTCGTTTCTGCTTGTCCTCTCTCTATTATTCGTTCATCTTCATCTCTGATGCAATAATTTTCAAACAGCTTAAGAACACCCAGCTCTCTTTGTCTCTTTTCTTTACGATGTTCCCTTCTTTTGATCTGCCTTATAAATTGACACAATAACGTTAATTATGTTGATGACGTCAGGGTTAAGAGTCCCTTCCACTGGCCATGGTTGTTCAATGTCAGGCCAACGTTTATTCCATTTTCCAGATAACCTTGCAATACCATTGACTAGAGGATTACTATTTTGTACTACATCAACAGGAGTAATTACTTTCATAGTTTTGATGTCCTTTTTCCCCATTGTAACAACTCTTTTATATTCCTTTATTGTGAATTATTTTATTATTTTAGACTGTGTTGCTTATGGTTCCCTCCCTCCCCCCAAATTAATTAATCAATTTATTAATTTATTAATTTATTAATTTATTAATTTATTAATGTTTATTTTATTTTACAAAATTATTGATTAGTGGCAATCTTACCACATCCGATCAGGGAAAGTAAATGAAAGTAGTCGACTTCAGAGCAATCCAAAAAAAAGAAAGACCTCTAATCTAGCAACACTACAGCACTCACAAACCAATTGCTTAATAAGCACCCAATTACCTTAATTTTACAGAATAATGTCAGTGCTGGATTTCCCAACTCAACTCTAATCAAACCAACTCATGCAAACTCCAAAATGCAATTCTTAATTACATCAATTGATCAGTCTGTTGCCAAGTCCCTGTCAAATTGTCACAACATGAAATATGCTAGGCACACAAAATATGCTGTATGGGAAGGTACGTTTTGTAAACGGAACAGTACTGGCCTTAATTTGACTTGATCCGTTGCAGCACACCCTGTCGCGTGATGCACTCGTCAGCACCTCTCTCTCTCTGTCTCCTCCTTATCGTCTCTCATATCACAGAAGAACAAAGAACAGACAAGAATTTAGTATTTTATGCACTCACTGGGTTATTTCAACCATGCAATACTCCTCTGTTCACATTCGCGCAAAAAAATAAGCAAACAGCTTAACTCAGGAATAGTATAAATAGCTCAATAACATTTTATTTTATTTATTTTTCATCCGTCAACATATCTCTAATTTATCAATTCAATAGGTCTCAATCAAATAGTTTCATCGTTAAGCAACAGCCGATTTAACAAACAGAATACTTTATTAGTGTGTAAATCTCCCCCTTCTTCTCTGTCTGCTCTGAGTCTGCGTCTCCCAGCAGCTCAGTGCAGGCAGGGGAGTGGCATATTTGCTCTACGTAACTCTAAACTCATAAAATCCCATGCATGCGTAGTTTATTCCCCAGTGCGATCTCAGAGTGAGAAGAGCTCCCAAGCAGCTCTCTCCAAGCTAAACAACAGAAAGTAGACAGACCAGCTGTCCCTCCGTTATTTCCCCCAACAGACAAACAGTAACACTTAACAGAACTCACAAACCAACACAAAACATAGAACACAAATCCTACTTTGAAGTTTCTTAACTTCACTTATCCTAATCTGCAGATTTATAGTTATTTTCTTATCCATTACAAAACATCTCTATACACTCTTTAAAAACTCCTCCCTGTAGGCTCATGATTTTCTAATAGTTAGTAAACGTTCTCTTTTTATAGACTCATAAGATTTTTAACCTTAACGTCCTTCCAGGGGGCTTATATATAGTTAACAATTATTAACGTTCTCACCAACGGAGACTCATAAGATTTTTAACCTTAACTTACATATTTCCTTACAAAAAACAAAAACCCCTGTTCTCAACCAAAACATATATATGTATATATCTCTAACATAAATCTTATCCTAACATGAGTCAACACACAGTTTAAACACAACAGAGACGTCTTTATTTTATTATTTTTTCTCCCCCCCACACACACACACACACACACACAGTTTAAGAGGCTTATATCCGTTCCTACGGACCTCTAAAGCAGCATGCTACCACCATCGCGCCGTTTTTTCATTGTTCCTAAATTTATGCTACCTCGTGTTTGCAGATATTCAAATGAGAGGTTACATCGAACATATACCTCGACAACTATAAGTCGAGCGGTAACTTGCAACCGAATGTATCTACCACAAACTCCAGTCCCCGGAACTGACCTAAAAACAACCTAGTGAGTTTTCAGGATTTTCGGCCCATCCTAATGATCGCCTCGTTTGAGGGCTTGCCATAGATCCGCAACGTCCTAATTTGTATACATTTTCCTTGGCCTTATTCCTTCATTCTATTCTTTTTCAATTTTCCTCAAGCAAAATATCCCTGTGTCCAGTATTATCAATACCTATAGACACTCCCCCCTGTTTGCGTTGCTTCCAACGCAAACAAATTTAGAAATTTTCAACGGACTCTTATCCCACAGCAAATAACAGCAAAATGCACACATAAGTCTTTCAAACGGTACATCTTCCCAGCGCACACACCCACATAAGCAAACGAACCGACCAGCGCACAAAATTGTGAGAAATCTCACCTTATGTGCCGGCGTCTTGAGCGGGAGTCACTTCGTAGCTCATGAATGGAACGCTGGAGAGACGCAACACGTCCCAAAGGTCCTCGTCGCCATTCTGTAGTAACTAAATAATGATGCTAATTATGCTGTGAGAACAAGGAATCCGCTGACACTGTACTTTGATTATAAAGGTTTATTATATCAAAAGATTTCAGCGTCAATTTACAGACTTCTGCAGGCATCTGGAGAACAACCGACCCAATCTAATATGTTGTTACCCTCCGTCCTTTGTTTCAATCATGGTATTTATAATCTGTGACATGATATGGGTGGTTTCCCCTACAGACCAATCCCAGGACTCCACATAACAGACTTCCTCTGTTTTAGGGTGCCCCTATAGAAATGCTCTCCAGATGCTTCCCCAAGCTGAGTCAACATCCTCTAAGACACCATTTGCAAACGTTAGCAAAGTCATAAATTGCTTAGACACTACAAGGGCACCACACTCTCCTGGCTACAATCATACCTCACATACCGGACCCACTACATCTCCCTCAATGGCCACACCTCATACTCAGCTGCAGTTACACCGGTTGTCCCCCAGGGCTCTGTGCTGGGTCCCTCATTCTTCATCATCTACATCCTCCCCCTTGGTCAGATCCTCTGTCACTTCAACCTTGACTTCCACTGCTATGCCGTTGACACCCAGATCTACCTCAGCACCAAATCCCTCCTCAACCCACATCGAATCCTGCCTCTCTGCAATAACAACATGGATGCAGCAAAACTTCCTCAAGCTCAACAGTGATAAAACAGAACTCCTCATAGGCACCAAATCTACCTTCACCATAACTGGCAAACTCACCCTCGACGACACCACTGTCTCTCCCTCCCTCCATGCACATAACCTTGGCGTCATCCGGGACTCCACCCTCTCCTTTGACCACCACATAAGACAGACTGTCAAATCCTAATTCTTCCACCTCTGCAACATTGCCAAAGTCAGGTCCTCCCTCTCCCAACTTTCGCTAAAACCCTCATACATGCATTCATCTTCTCCCATCTTGATTACTGCAACTACTCTCCGGCATAAACTCAAGCTCCTTCCATAAGCTCTAAATGGTTCAAAACTCTGCAGCCCGACTCCTCACCAACACTAAGTCCTGGAAGCACATCACCCCTGTCCTCCGTGAACTCCGCTGGCTCCCTGTCTTCCAATGCATTAATTACAAGATCCTCCTTCTGACCTACAAAGCCCTTCCACCATCTTGCCCCCCCACCCATACCTCTCAGAGCTTCTTCTCACCTACCAACCCACAGTCCATATTACCATAGCAGGCCACCTTGTCATCCCCAGGTCGAAGCTTCAGAGCTTCGGCGACAAGGCCTTTTCCAGGGTTGCTCCTAGGCTCTGGAACTCCCTCCAGCCATCCGTGACTCAAATTCCTTCACCATCTTTCAGTCCTTCCTAAAGCCCCACCTCTTTGACAAGGCCTACCCTTAAGACCCCCCCCCCCCCACCCACTCAAACACAAGCAAAGAAATACACTGCAAAGACACTACTCTCTTCCCCATACTGAGCACCACCTAACCCAATCTGTGTTCGTATCCTAACCCCAACCCTCCCCTACCCTATATACACTGATACATCCCACCCTTTTTCCCTTCCTTGAGCCCACCCCTCTCTTTGTTACTAGCGGTTAAGAGCATTGGGCCAGTAACCGAAAGGTCGCTGGTTCAAATCCCTGAGCCGGCAAAATTGAAAAATCTGCCATTCTGCCCTTGAGCTAGGCAGTTAACCCACAACTGCTCCCTGGGCGCCAATGACATGTACGTCGATTAAGGCAGCCCCCCGCACCTCTCTGATTCAGAGGGGGTTGGGTTAAATGCGGAAGACACATTTCGGTTGAATGCATTCAGTTGTGCAACTGACTAGGTATCCCCTTTCCATTTCATGTTTTTGTTTAGTCTGATGTTTTGTTCTGGCTCCTGTTATTTTATTTTGTATATACAGTGAGGGAAAAAAGTATTTGATCCCCTGCTGATTTTGTATGTTTGGCCACTGACAAATAAATGATCAGCCTATAATTTTAATGGTAGGTTTATTTCAACAGTGAGAGACAGAATAACAACAAAATAATCCAGAAAAACGCATGTCAAAATGTTATAAATTGATTTGCATTTTAATGAGGGAAATAAGTATTTGACCCCCTCTCAATCAGAAAGATTTCTGTCTCCCAGGTGTCTTTTATACAGGTAACGAGCTGAGATTAGGAGCACACTCTTAAAGGGAGTACTCCTAATCTCAGCTTGTTACCTGTATAAAAGACACCTGTCCACAGAAGCAATCAATCAATCAGATTCCAAACTCTCTACCATGGCCAAGACCAAAGACCTCTCCAAGGATGTCAGGGACAAGATTGTAGACCTACACAAGGCTGGAATGGGCTACAAGACCATCGATAAGCAGCTTGGTGAGAAGGTGACAACAGTTGGTGCGATTATTCGCAAATGGAAGAAACACAAAATAACTGTCAATCCTCCTCGGCCTTGGGCTTCATGCAAGATCTCACCTCGTGGAGTTGCAATGATCATGAGAACGGTGAGGAATCAGCCCAGAACTACACAGGAGGATCTTGTCAATGATCTCAAGGCAGCTGGGACCATAGTCACCAAGAAAACAATTGGTAACACACTATGCCGTGAAGGACTGAAATCCTGCAGCGCCCGCAAGGTCCACCTGCTCAAGAAAGCACATATACAGGGCCGTCTGAAGTTTGCCAATGAACATCTGAATGATTCAGAGGAGAACTGGGTGAAAGTGTTGTGGTCAGATGAGACCAAAATCAAGCTCTATGGCATCAACTCAACTCGCCGTGTTTGGAGGAGGAGGAATGCTGCCTATGACCCTAAGAACACCATCCCCACCGTCAAACATGGAGGTGGAAACATTATGCTTTGGGGGTGTTTTTCTGCTAAGGGGACAGGACAACTTCACCGCATCAAAGGGACGATGGACGGGGCCATGTACCATCAAACCTTGGGTGAGAACCTCCTTCCCTCAGCCAGGGCATTGAAAATGGGTCGTGGATGAGTATTCCAGCATGACAATGACCCAAAACACACAGCCAAGGCAACAAAGGAGTGGCTCAAGAAGAAGCACATTAAGGTCCTGGAGTGGCCTAGCCAGTCTCCAGACCTTAATCCCATACAAAATCTGTGGAGGGAGCTGAAGGTTTGAGTTGCCAAACGTCAGGCTCAAAACCTTAATGACTTGGAGAAGATCTGCAAAGAGGAGTGGGACAAAATCCCTCCTGAGATGTGTGCAAACCTGATGGCCAACTACAAGACACGTCTGACCTCTGTGATTGCCAACAAGGGTTTTGCCACTAAGTACTAAGTCATGTTTTGCAGAGGGGTCAAATACTTATTTCCCTCATTAAAATGCAAATCAATTTATAACATTTTTGACATGCGTTTTTCTAGATTTTGTTGTTGTTATTCTGTCTCTCACTGTTCAAATAAACCTACCATTAAAATTATAGACTGATCATTTCTTTGTCAGTGGGCAAACGTACAAAATCAGCAGGGGATCAAATGCTTTTTTCCCTCACTGTATTTGTAAAGCGACATTGGGTCCTTAAAGTACTATATACAGCGCATTCGGTATGTATTCAGACCCCTTTACTTTTTCCACATTTTGTTACGTTAGCCTTATTATAAAAATGATTAAATTGTTTAAAAATAAATTGCCGTCGGGCTACCTCAAGTCGTTTGTGTGTCTTAAATATTTTATCAAACAGTGTGCTTAAGCAGCAGTAACCAAACTAGGGGTCGCCTGGTATGAAAATGGGGTCGCGGGAGAATTTCCCAAACCCTGGAAAAATTATCTCTCTCTTACAGTATACACAGTTGAAGTCGGAGGTTTACATACACTTAGGTTGGAGTCATTAAAACCCGTTGTTCAACCACTCCACAAATTTCTTGTTAACAAACTATAGTTTTAGCAAGCCGGTTAGGACATCTACTTTGTGCATGACAAGTAATTTTTCCAACAATTGTTTACAGACCGATTATTTCACTTATAATTCACTGTATCACAATTCCAGTGGGTCAGAAGTTTACATACACTAAGTTGACTGTGCCTTTAAACAGCTCGGAAAATTCCAGAAAATGATGTCATGGCTTTAGAAGCTTCTGATAGGCTAATTGACATAATTTAAGTCAATTGGAGGTGTACCTGTGGATGTATTTGAAGGCCTACCTTCAAACTCAGTGCCTCTTTGCTTGACATCATGGGAAAATCAAAAGAAATCAGCCAAGACCTCAGAAAAGAAATTGTAGACCTCCACAAGTCTGGTTCATCCTTGGGAGCAATTTCCAAACGCCTGAAGGTACCACGTTCATCTGTACAAACAATAGTAAGCAAGTATAAACACCATGGGACCACGCAGCCGTCATGCCGCTCAGGAAGGAGACGCGTTTTGTCTCCTAGAGATGAACGTACTTTGGTGCGAAAAGTGCAAATCAATCCCAGAACAACAGCAAAGGACCTTGTGAAGATGCTGTAGGAAACAGGTACAAAAGTGTCTATATCCACAGTAAAACGAGTCCTATATCAACATAACCTGAAAGGCCGCTCAGCAAGGAAGAAGCCACTGCTCCAAAACCACCATAAAAAAGCCAGACTACGGTTTGCAACTGCACATGGGGACAAAGATCGTACTTTTTGGAGAAATGTCCTCTGGTCTGATGAAACAAAAATAGAACTGTTTGGCCATAATGAGCATCGTTATGTTTGGAGGAAAAAGGGGGGATGCTTGCAAGCCGAAGAACACCATCCCAACCGTGAAGCACAGGGGTGGCAGCATCATGCTGTGGGGGTGCTTTGCTGCAGGAGGGACTGGTGCACTTCACAAAATAAATGGCATCATGAGGAAGGAAAATGATGTGGATATATTGAAGCAACATCTCAAGACATCAGTCAGGAAATTAAAGCTTGGTCACAACTGGGTCGTCCAAATGGACAATGACCCCAAGCATACTTCCAAAGTTGTGGCAAAATGGCTTAAGGACAACAAAGTCATAGAGTGGCCATCACAAAGCCCTGACCTCAATCCTATAGAAAATGTGTGGGCAGAACTGAAAAAGCGTGTGCGAGCAAGGAGGCCCTATGCCCTCCCGGGCCCACCCATGGCTACGCCCCTGCCCAGTCAAATGCATTTAAATTGACTGATGAACTGTAACTCAGTAAAATCGTTGAAATTGTTGCATTTATATATTTGTTGCAAAGTATGCAGACCCCTTGACATTTTCCACATTTTGTTATATTACAACCTCATTCAAAAATTGATTAAATGGATAAATTGATTAAATGGATAAAATTGACTTGTTCCGAAGCCACTCCTGCGTTGTCTTGGCTGTGTGCTTAGGGTCATTGTCCTGTTGGAAGGTGAACCTTCGCCCCAGTCTGAGGTCCTGAGCGCTCTGGAGCAGGATTTCATCAAGAAACTCTCTGCTCCGTTCATCTTTCCCTCGATCCTGACTAGTCTCCCAGTCCCTGCCACTGAAAAACATCCCCATAGCATGATGCTGCCGCCACCATTCTTCACCGTAGGGATGGTGCCAGGTTTCCTCCAGATGTGATGCTTGGCATTCAGGTCAAAGAGTTCATCTTGGTTTCATCAGACCAGAAAATCTTGTTTCTTATGGTCTGAATGTCCTTTAGGTGTCTTTTGGTAAATTCCAAGCGGGCTGTCATGTGCCTTTTACTGAGGAGTGGCTTCCGTCTGGCCACTCTACCATAAAGGCGTGATTGGTGGAGTGCTGCAGAGATGGTTGTCCTTCTGGAAGGTTCTCCCATCTCCACAGAGAAACTCTGGGGCTCTGTCAGAGTGACCATCGGGTTCTTGGTCACCTCCCTGACTAAGGCCCTTCTCCCCCAATTGCTCAGTTTGGTGGGGAGGCCAGCTATAGGAAGAGTCTTGGTGGTTCCAAACTTCTTCCATTTAACAATGATGGAGGCCACTGTGTTCTTGGGGACCTTCAATGCTGCAGAAATGTTTTGTTACCCTTCCCCAGATCTGTGCCTCAACACAATCCTGTCTCGGAGCTCTACGGACAATTCCTTAGCCCTCATGGCTTGGTTTTTGCTCTGACGTGTACTGTCAACTGTGTGACCTTTATATAGACAGGTGTGTGCCTTTCCAAATCATGTCCAATCAATTTAATTTACCACAGGTGGACTCCAATCAACCTGTAGAAACATATCAAGGATGATCAATGGAAACAAGATGCACCTGAGCTCAATTTCGAGTCTCATAGCAACGGGTCCGAATACTTATGTAAATACGTTTTATTTAAAAAAATGTTTTATACATTTGCAAAACAAATTAAAAACCTGTTTTCGCTTTGTCATTATGGGATATTGTGTGTAGATTGATGAGGAACATTTGAGGAACAATAAGGCTGATACGTAACAAAATGTAGAAAAAGGGAAGCGGTCTGAATACCTTCCGAATGCACTGGATGTAAATGTAATTACAAAATGTCTTGTTCCAAATGTAACTAACATGTTCTGTAATTACTTTTGCAGTCTCCTGTGTAGAACCATGTTAACAATGTATTTTGATTGTAAATTGAAAATAATTTATTTTGCTAAAAGTATTTTCCAGCTACAATAGCCATTTACAACATTAACAATGTCTACACTGTATTTCTGATCAATTTGATGTTATTTTAATGGACAAAGGACATTTCTAAGTGACCCCAAACTTTTGAACGGTAGTGTATATTGTCAAAGAAGTTTGGATCATCATTATTTGGTCCATAAAGATTAATGAGCCATATCTGTTTATGGTCCAATAACATATTTCAAATCATCCATCTACCTTGCGGATCTATTTGGACAATTTGCACATTTGGATCGAAATTACTGTTAATTAATATCATCACCCCTTTTGAGTTTCTTTGCCCATGGGAGAAGTATATTTCGCCGCCCCAGTCCTTTTTCCACACAACTTCCTCTAGAATTGTTGAATGAGTTTCCTGTAAACAATAGATATTATATTCCTTCTCTTTGAGCCATGTAAATATTGTTATTATTTTGTTATAATTGTAATGGCTTAGCAGATAATAACTGGCTATACTTATTTCACCACTTACCATAATGAGATACAGGTTTCAAATTTATTTATTATAATACATCTTTGTAAATTTACCAATAAAAAATACCATAATGATTGAGTGTCCATATAGCTGTACCATGATATTTGCATTGCTATTACAGTTTTTTTGCATGCATTGGTCAAAACTGAAGTCACATTGTCAAAACTCTTCACACAGTCATGTGGACCAAACTGTGAATCATTTTTCATTGCTTTCACACAAAATGCATTCAATGACCACATTCTCCGAAATCTATGAACTCTTTTCTCATTCATACTCCACCACCTGCAAAACGATATATTTGCAGCACATGTTTTCAAATGCTAACACGCTGTTTCCAAAACTGTTAAAAACACATTCAAAACAGAATGATGGCAAATGTCGTGCATTTCTGCAGTAACCAGATTGAAAGATATAGAAAATCTCAGCAGAATATTTCATCATTCCAAACACAGCTGATTGCAATTTCAGCTGAAAGCCTACCCAAGTGTCCTGTTTTTAGTCTTGTTACCAAACAGACAACAGAGGATGGCTTCGGAATGATTTAGTTTGGAAACATGGATCAAGGAAGACAGGTTGGTGGGGAAAGAAGAGTGGCATGGAGAGGGAGAATGCGTGGAGGACAAAGGAGAGGAAGACCAAGAGTGGTGGTCCCTGATGAGATAAGAGCCACAGTTATTATTGTAAACCATGGTCTCTCTTTGAGAGAGGCCGGTTTAAGGGTGCAACCAAATCTGCAGCGTTCAACAGTTGCATCAATAGTACACATTTTCCGGCAAA
The DNA here is from genome assembly GCF_964263955.1 of Coregonus lavaretus. Classification (NCBI taxonomy): domain Eukaryota; kingdom Metazoa; phylum Chordata; class Actinopteri; order Salmoniformes; family Salmonidae; genus Coregonus; species Coregonus lavaretus. Next base: position 36,676,035 of record NC_139991.1, on the reverse strand, counting down.
ACAACAGGTGAGATGTGCATCCTTCAATGATAAATGAACTACATATTACAGTACAATACAGTATGTTCACATTTTTACATGTACTGACATTTTGAAATATATTGATTGTTTTGTGTTTTTCAGTAGGATCCAAAGGTTGCCTCCCACAGGAGGGAGAGCCAGAATATTATCAGATGCGCAGGAAATTGCCATTGTTGACATGGTAATTGGCAACAATGCAATACAACTGTGGGAAATTCGGGACAGAGTGCTGGCAGACAATATCACTTTTGGGAATGTGAATACGGTCAGCACAACGACAATTGCCAGAGTCCTAGAGAAACATAAAATAAGGATGAAGCAGTTGTACACTGTACCCTTTGAGAGAAACGGTGAATGTGTGAAAGAACTCCGGTATCAATATGTCCAGGTAAGATGTCTGTTCAATAACCAAACAGGGTACATACACAGCTATGTATAATGTAAAGTACTGTTAAACTGTGGATTTACTGTATTTTAGAGAGTAATGGAGATGGAAGCCAGGCAAACTGCACATACATACATCTTTGTGGATGAAGCTGGATTCAACCTGGCAAAAACACTCTGCCGGGGAAGAAATGTGATTGGACAGAGAGCAACCGTGGATGTCCCAGGCCAGAGAGGAGCTAACATCACAATGTGTGCAGCACTGTCCAATGATGGTTTGCTGTTACACAAACCACTCATTGGCCCCTACAATACAGAGAGGCTCATTTCTTTTCTGGATGACCTGCATAATCGACTTGTGCCAGCGGAAGAGAGAGGGGCAAGAAACTCCTCTACCTTCATTGTTGTGTGGGATAATGTGGCATTCCACCACTCTGCTGCAGTCACAGACTGGTTTGCTGCACATCCCAGGATGTCAGTACTATTCCTGCCTCCATACTCCCCCTTCCTAAACCCCAGAGAGGAGTTTTTCTCTGCGTGGAGGTGGAAGGTTTATGACCACCATCCACATGACCAGATGTCCTTACTGGATGCCATGAATGCAGGGTGTGGAGACACTTCTCCTGAAGAATGCCAGGGTTGGATTAGAAATTCCAAAAGATACTTTCCAAGATGCATTGCCAGAGAATAAATAAGATGTGATGTTGATGAGAACTTGTGGCCAAATGCAGGAGAGAGGGAGAACTAGAACCCTCACAGTACTGTACAGTATGAGTGATTATACTATACATGTTGTTGATGTTTTTTTTGTAATTATTATTGCAGTCCTGGAATTTGTTTTTTGTTTCAACTTTTTATTTTTCACAAGTAAATTACTATATGCAAAGATATAGAAAATATAAAGGCTATTGAAGCAAATTGCTGCATTTCTGAATCCTTCTTGTTACATATACTTTAGTACAGTCAATAAAGTGAAAAGGTGTTATTCACATTCTATAATGAAATACTGATTTATGTGAAAAATCATTCAAACTTCTAAGAGAAAAGTTAATAATTTATGTAATCCTCCCTGTTGTTAGTGTTTTTTAGGTCAGTGTGTTATGAGTGACAATGTATGCTTTCTGAGTGAGAATTGTTGCCAGTGTTATGGTCGAACAAGCTTATTTTGAGACATGTATGAAGTGTTTTGGTGGTTTGAGTGAGTTTTGGAGGTGAGATTAACTGTTTGGCCAAGATGCATGTTGGTAATGCAGACTGCGTGAAGAGTTTTGAAAAAGTGGCTTCAGTATTGACCGATGCTTGTTAGCAATTGAAAAAAAATGTAAGTAACCCTCCAATTGTTCTCCACTATTCCCCCCGCTAAAGCCCCTCCCATCCCAAGTTGGGTTATCATCCCAGTGATCGGCATACCACCCCCGTCCCCCCGGATCCCTAGGCCCCCCAAGAGGCCAGGACCCATCCTTCGAAAACAGCACACAGTGCCACCCAAAAAACAGAAGCAGGTCAACCGCCAAAAGTATTTCTAATGCTCTCACCTCAATATATATATATATATAGCTTTTTAAAATACATATCTATTCAAAATATCTTGCATATCTTAATTTCCATCATTATCAATTAATACAGTGGGGGAAAAAAGTATTTAGTCAGCCACCAATTGTGCAAGTTCTCCCACTTAAAAAGATGAGAGAGGCCTGTAATTTTCATCATAGGTACACGTCAACTATGACAGACAAAATGAGAAAAAAAATCCAGAAAATCACATTGTAGGATTTTTTATGAATTTATTTGCAAATTATGGTGGAAAATAAGTATTTGGTCAATAACAAAAGTTTCTCAATACTTTGTTATATACCCTTTGTTGGCAATGACACAGGTCAAACGTTTTCTGTAAGTCTTCACAAGGTTTTCACACACTGTTGCTGGTATTTTGGCCCATTCTTCCATGCAGATCTCCTCTAGAGCAGTGATGTTTTGGGGCTGTCGCTGGCCAACACAGACTTTCAACTCCCTCCAAAGATTTTCTATGGGGTTGAGATCTGGAGACTGGCTAGGCCACTCCAGGACCTTGAAATGCTTCTTACGAAGCCACTCCTTCGTTGCCCGGGCGGTGTGTTTGGGATCATTGTCATGCTGAAAGACCCAGCCACGTTTCATCTTCAATGCCCTTGCTGATGGAAGGAGGTTTTCACTCAAAATCTCACGATACATGGCCCCATTCATTCTTTCCTTTACACGGATCAGTCGTCCTGGTCCCTTTGCAGAAAAACAGCCCCAAAGCATGATGTTTCCACCCCCATGCTTCACAGTAGGTATGGTGTTCTTTGGATGCAACTCAGCATTCTTTGTCCTCCAAACACGACGAGTTGAGTTTTTACCAAAAAGTTCTATTTTGGTTTCATCTGTCCATATGACATTCTCACAATCCTCTTCTGGATCATCCAAATGCATTCTAGCAAACTTCAGACGGGCCTGGATATGTACTGGCTTAAGCAGGGGGACACGTCTGGCACTGCAGGATTTGAGTCCCTGGCGGCGTAGTGTGTTACTGATGGTAGGCTTTGTTACTTTGGTCCCAGCTCTCTGCAGGTCATTCACTAGGTCCCCCCGTGTGGTTCTGGGATTTTTGCTCACCGTTCTTGTGATCATTTTGACACCACGGGGTGAGATCTTGCGTGGAGCCCCAGATCGAGGGAGATTATCAGTGGTCTTGTATGTCTTCCATTTCCTAATAATTGCTCCCACAGTTGATTTCTTCAAACCAAGCTGCTTACCTATTGCAGATTCAGTCTTCCCAGCCTGGTGCAGGTCTACAATTTTGTTTCTGGTGTCCTTTGACAGCTCTTTGGTCTTGGCCATAGTGGAGTTTGGAGTGTGACTGTTTGAGGTTGTGGACAGGTGTCTTTTATACTGATAACAAGTTCAAACAGGTGCCATTAATACAGGTAACGAGTGGAGGACAGAGGAGCCTCTTAAAGAAGAAGTTACAGGTCTGTGAGAGCCAGAAATCTTGCTTGTTTGTAGGTGACCAAATACTTATTTTCCACCATAATTTGCAAATAAATTCATTAAAAATCCTACAATGTGATTTTCTGGAAAAAAAATTCTCAATTTGTCTGTCATAGTTGACGTGTACCGATGATGAAAATTACAGGCCTCTCTCATCTTTTTAAGTGGGAGAACTTGCACAATTGGTGGCTGACTAAATACTTTTTTTCCCCACTGTAAAAGACACCTGTCCACAACCTCAAACAGTCAAACTCCAAACTCCACTATGGCCAAGACCAAAGAGCTGACAAAGGACACCAGAAACAAAATTGTAGACCTGCACCAGGCTGGGAAGACTGAATCTGCAATAGGTAAGCAGCTTGGTTTGAAGAAATCAACTGTGGGAGCAATTATTAGGAAATGGAAGACATACAAGACCACTGATAATCTCCCTCGATCTGGGGCTCCACGCAAGATCTCACCCCGTGGGGTCAAAATGATCACAAGAACGGTGAGCAAAAATCCCAGAACCACACGGGGGGACCTAGTGAATGACCTGCAGAGAGCTGGGACCAAAGTAACAAAGCCTACCATCAGTAACACACTACGCCGCCAGGGACTCAAATCCTGCAGTGCCAGACATGTCTCCCTGCTTAAGCCAGTACATGTCCAGGCCCGTCTGAAGTTTGCTAGAGTGCATTTGAATGATCCAGAAGAGGATTGTGAGAATGTCATATGGTCAGATGAAACCAAAATAGAACTTTTTGGTAAAAACTCAACTCGTCGTGTTTGGAGGACAAAGAATGCTGAGTTGCATCCAAAGAACACCATACCTACTGTGAAGCATGGGGGTGGAAACATCATGCTTTGGGGCTGTTTTTCTGCAAAGGGACCAGGACGACTGATCCGTGTAAAGGAAAGAATGAATGGGGCCATGTATCGTGAGATTTTGAGTGAAAACCTCCTTCCATCAGCAAGGGCATTGAAGATGAAACGTGGCTGGGTCTTTCAGCATGACAATGATCCCAAACACACCGCCCGGGCAACGAAGGAGTGGCTTCGTAAGAAGCATTTCAAGGTCCTGGAGTGGCCTAGCCAGTCTCCAGATCTCAACCCCTTAGAAAATCTTTGGAGGGAGTTGAAAGTCCGTGTTGCCCAGCGACAGCCCCAAAACATCACTGCTCTAGAGGAGATCTGCATGGAGGAATGGGCCAAAATACCAGCAACAGTGTGTGAAAACCTTGTGAAGACTTACAGAAAACGTTTTACCTGTGTCATTGCCAACAAAGGGTATATAACAAAGTATTGAGAAACTTTTGTTATTGACCAAATACTTATTTTCCACCATAATTTGCAAATAAATTCATTAAAAATCCTACAATGTGATTTTCTGTATTCTTTTTCTCAATTTGTCTGTCATAGTTGACGTGTACCTATGATGAAAATTACAGGCCTCTCTCATCTTTTTAAGTGGAAGAACATGCACAATTGGTGGCTGACTAAATACTTTTTTCCCCCACTGTATGTGTAATAATGTTGGCAGTTCATGCGAAGGATTGTTACATATAACTCGGATTGCCATTGTATTACATTACATTTTTGTCAAGCAATTCTTATTTTAGCAAACAATTATTGTGGTTCTTCCTATATTCTCCCTAACATCCTTACCCCCTTGCAACAGATGTGGGATACACACACACACACACACACACACACACACACACACACACACACACACACACACACACACACACACACACACACACACACACGCACACACTCAAACACACTCAACCCCTTTCCTCCACAATCAACTATAAGCTCAGATGCTCAACGGTTGTTACATCCCAGAGCCCAACTCAAGAAAGGACCTGATTTACGAATGCATATACAGTTACAGCTGTTTGAGAAGGCATGCAAGATTGAGCAAAAATTGCCAAAGGATAGGAACAAGTGCATATCGTTATTTTGTGACAGGGTGACGCCTTGAAATGGCAGGGATCAGTAAATCCATTGGAACTAGCATAATATCACTTATGACACAAGCTAAGATCTGATGGGTGAAGTTGTATAATGTTGAAAGACCCGAAACATGATCCTAGGAAACATTACTGATGATGTGTCCAAGAGCACAAATATGTATTTATTTTGGTTCTGTCCATTTGTAGCTTGTTTTTGGACACAGGTCCAGGAATGGCTAAAGGATTGCAATATTTACTTGGAGCTAACATTGCAGATAGCATTACTGGGTGATCTGAAAAGTCATAGTCAATCGACCAATAATATAATAATACTTTTAGCAAAAATGTTTATTTTTAATTCACAATCTGTAGAAGCAATGAGAATAGAAAGGTTCAGAACATTTGTAAAACATCACAGTACAGTTGAAATATATATGGCAAATAGAAATCCTATATGGATGGTGTTAAGAGATAGATGGGAGGTGTTGAATGGAGTTGAAGGATGGGACTAATAACAAATAACAACAAATAATAACAATATAACTAATAATGTAAGCATACTGCGTCCATAATAAGTATATAGGGAGCTTTTGGGAAAGAGCACAGTTCAAAAGATATGGCATATAGAAGCAAACCGGATGGACATCATGAAAATGATCGGAGAGGTTGAGAGTAGAGGAAGTTCAGGAGCAAAAACAAATAAAATATAATTATTGTAAAATTGACTGTGTCCATAAAATGTAGATAGTAAGTATAAGCTGGAAGTAGAGGCCTGAGCATTGTTGTTCACTAATTTACCCCAAGTAGGGAAAGGATGGCGGGGTTGAAAAGTAATAAAGGGGAGTATATATATAAAAAACATGGGGGATTGGAAGTGATGCAGACAATTACATTGATGGAACTTACACTCTATCTGCAATATTAAGCTGATCTACCCCCCCCCCCCCAAAAATAAATAAATAAATTATATATATATGTATATAAAAAATAAAGAAAAAATAAAGATGTATTTATCAAATAATTCAGTATATGAAATGGGCAATCCCTCTATTTTTTTATCCATATCAGTATATCTACTGAGGAGTACTTTAAAAAGGCAACTAATTACCATACGTGAAATATATCAACAAATGATCTCTGTTCCCAAGCCCAGATAATGAATGTTACTACATGAAAATGGATAATGCTATACCTTTCTCTTGTGCGAGAACTTGGATTCATCTATCACCACCAATCTCCGTAGAGAACTTCCTCCTCTTGAACATCCTCAGGGCTTTGTTGCAGACCTTCAATAATGAGAGGTAAGACAAATGTAGTGATATGAGAAGACTTGAGTGTCCCAGGGAAGCATGACCATCAACTTCTATAGGAGGGGCACCGAAATCAAATCTCACTTAGGGTCCCAAATCGTCTTGAGCTGACCCTGCTCCTGTCTCATGTGGAAATACACTTTAATGGAAGTTGTCACAAAATAACTGAGTTTGAGTCTGTCTTTTGTTGCTATTTGCACTGTAATGCACTGTAAACATTTTAATATTTGATAAAACATTCAACCTATATTCAGTCAGCAAAACAGGCTTTTAAAAATTCAAACAAATTGAGTAATCAAAGTAATAACTGACACATTGATTATCAAAATAGTTGTTAGTTGCAGCTCTAAAAACAGTACTCAAAACACATTTGTAACAGCTTTTACTCCATTTGCCTGAATAGTGTAGGCTCACAAGAATAATAAATTAGGGCAGCAGCACTGGCAGTGGTGCAAGCCTCCCAGTCACACCATGCTGCCCTTCCCGGCCTGACACCATGACAAGTAACCTAAATACCTGTGGGAAACACTGGTCGGGATGAGTGGCAAAGCAAGCTAAATGTTGAAAATCTTGGAGAGCCCCTATAAGCTGTCCAGTAAATAATGCATGAAATATCCCAAAAGCCTGATTTAAAAAAACACCCTTTTACATACTGTAAGTGAGCTAACATTTCCTCAGAGTGAATATAGGTAAACAAAGCTGGTGACTTTTTCAGAGTCATAATTGCTTATAATTTTGTGTTGATCGACATCTGTAACAATCACAATGCACCTCTCACCTTTCTTAGGCTTTTCGTCCTTCTTGTCAGGGTCCTTGAGCGCTGTGCAATGCCACCCTCTATCATATCAACTTGCCTCAAGTGTAGAACCTGTGTAAATCTGCAATATTGCAACAAAGAAATTAACAAATCAGATCAATAGTATATGACAATAGAAACCCAAATCTTTTTTTCATAAATGAAACCCACGATAGGCCCCAGACTCAACCCATTGCGACCCAGCTTTTGGTAACACAACCTTAACTTGCCCTTAAACCACATTCTCTTCAGCCTGGAGAGACCTGCTCGCCGTACCCTGCTCCACTTCTGTACTAACCTATGCCACGGAACACTAACTAACATGTAATTACTTAGCAGAGAGCACCACACTCACCAGTACCTTGTGTATGGTTGTTATGCTTAATTTTATTGGGGGCTGAAAGAGCATGGACTTTCTGTGGGTGACAGCTATTAACAAACAAAGTGGTCAAAATGATGTAATTTCTGACCTTGGCAAGTCTACCACTAGCCCAACTATTTAATCATCAATGAAGCATGCCATCCCAGTGTAAAAACAAAAAAGTGTTAGGGATTTATGGAAGCCCTTCTGGTTGTGAACCTCTTTCTAAAAATGTAATTATCCAAAAAATTCTTAGTGTGTCAAATTCATTAACCTACTGATGAAGAAATGTTACCCAATCCGTAAGTGGAACCAGAGAATGGTTAAACATTGAATCCTTCCGGATGGCGCAGGAGGGAGCCTGATGATGCCTCCTCTTGTTTTGACATATCTTGCAAGGAAACATGCACATTTAACTCAGACACAGGTGTGTGTTTTAGAGACTGACAATAAGTGATAATTGAAATGGAACGTAGTCTAAGTAATTCTATTACATTCAATTCCATTCTACTATGAATATCAATGAACCTTTTCAGTAGCAGTAGGAATACATCTACATTGTTGGAAATAGGAGAACAAAATCTTTCCAGACAGACATGAAACATCTTGAGTGGTAGGCTGCAGACCAAAGGTAGACCAGAAGGGTGTGCGTCTCCTAAACTCTTCACTCGCTCTACACAGGCTTGCAGCCCAGAGTGTCCAGAGTTGGAATGCAGCCTGGACACAGACGAGCGCAAGCCCTTGTTGAAAGACTGTAAATCACATTTCTCGAGCAGCACATACAAAATTATGAAGGACACTGGCCACTGGAAAGCTTGGATTATTCTCTTCAATGCATGTTCATAGCAACATTTAAAAAAAAGGGTTCAGGCTGGTGAAATAATATATGTCAGCCCGGTTAGCTCGGCCCGGCAGTGTACACACTTAGAATCTATGAGACTAGCTAACTAGGCTACATACCAGCTCAAGATTAAAATGAGATTCACTCTACATTTACATATTCAAACATTTCTAACAGCACTCCTCATTTCAAACTTTCCCAAAGTTCTCGAGGCCAATCAATACCAGTTGTAACATTAACTTACCATATGTATCCATCTTTGCACGGATGCCGGATCATTTTCTGCTTGTGGCCACACATAGCACACCTCACAGATTTCTTGAGCAGGCCTTTCTTCTGGAGGTATTTGATAACCTAATTTTTTGTTTTTCTGCTGTTTAATTTGCAGAAATACCCACGTGCAGGAAATAGTAGTAACGTTACTAGGCAAAAAAAATGAAGTTCACTTGTTCACGTTGTAGAACGACATCGAGGACAAAAGCGCAGTGACAGTCAATGTTGACCAATGACAACCAAGGTAAATAAGTAGTAAGATATTAATGTAGTTAAAATTTGTGACATCTCAGTGCAAATGAGGCGCCTTTTTTGGGACCATCTCGTTCTCGGTCCCAGCCTGTCGTTAGCAACATAGCTAGCTAGCTAACGTTAGCTAGCTTAAAATGACTAAGTGACACAGCTGGAATTTAGCTGGTTTACACAAACAGTTGTGTTCAGATTTCAGCAAGCACATTAATAAATTGCTTTATGTTTTATATATTAACAGCCAAAACCCTGGTAGGTCCTGGCGACCTACAAAAAGAAGAGAAGCATGTCCGCAACACTGTGGAGATGAGTGCCCCTCTGGCAGAGATCACGCTAGTGGCGCCGGAGGTCCTTCGTTCACAGCCAGCATTTGACAGCTCTAAAGAGACGCTCAAACAATATGCAAGAAGGATCACCAAAAAATACAACAGCAAAGGTGAGTGACGCCATAAAAGAGAAGAGGCGTAATGAACTGCTCCTTATCACTTATAAGTTCAAATAAACACTGATTATGCACAATCATTCACACACACACACGCACCTTGCTCCATTTAATCTATAATGATGATGTGGAACCGTTGAGGATACAGTGTGGTAATCTTAGATTTTGGTAACATTCCTGGCAAGTCACACTTTTGCTTTTGTGTGTGTAATAAAGTATACGTTATGTTTACATCTTTTACAAGAGCCCTCCTGTCCTTATTTGACTAACCTCTGCTTCTCCATCATCACCATGGGCAGGTTGCTTTCTCTTCTTAGTAAAATACTTTTACAAACTTATCTGAAATCCAGATTATGAAGGTTTTGTGTAGTCATTTACGCAGAAAGCAAGCTAGCTTTGATTTACTCTGCTAGCTAGCTGCTACAATGAGTTTGCTGTCAGAGTAAAGCTAAAGCTTAGCTAGCTTGCTTTCTGCGGCATATATTTTTACATTTTAGTCATTTAGCAGACGCTCTTATCCAGAGCGACTTATAGTTAGTGAGTGCATAATATGTCTTTTTTTCATACTGGTCCCCCGTGGGAAATGAACCCACAACACTGGCGTTGCAAACGCCATGCTCTACCAACTGAGCTACACGGGACTATATATATTATATATATTATATATATATTAAGATAACTGTGACAGCAAAAGATGAGCAGTGTTTGTTTAAAGTGTATAACTTGGTGCTAGCAAGCTCTCCCTAACTATTTGACTACTTTTGCGGTCCTTCATTTGAGCTGATCAGCTCTATCACTCCCCACCCATCCACTGTATCTCTTCCGCACCACGCTAACTGTGGAAGATAAGATAATGCGCTTGTGCACTACTGTCGTATCGGATGAGTGGTGGCCAGTTATTGCTGTCAACAAAGAGTCAGCTTAGGCTGCACCGTGTTAGAGGCTTTTATTAAAATCACGAGGTTACAGCATAAGTTACAGGTGACATGACACCCGGAGAGTGACGCCTCAGAATGGCTGCTCGTTCTGCCCTTTCTGTAGTCTAGCCCCTATTTATAAACAATGAAGCTCCCTCTTCTGGCCAATCACCAGTCTCCCCTGTCTACAACCCACTTCCTGTCTGTTGTACGTGACGTTACACTAAAACATATACTAACATAAACAACATTCCATTTCTTCATGAAAAACATTTAACAAAGACATAATCTTCATATACGATACTACACTCGTGAGTGGTTGATGCTTGCTCCAGATGTGCAGTGGAGAGAGCAGTCTGTACATGTTCCACAAAAGATAATCACAGAATTAAATATAATTCTAAAATCCGACAGGAGCGGCGGCAATGATCTTGGAATGGCGGAGCGCCGCTCCTGAATGCATATAGTGGAAACACTGCAAAAAGCATCTACAGTTGAAGTCGGAAGTTTACATACACTTAGGTTGGAGTCATTAAAACTTGTTTTTCAACCACTCCACACATTTCTTGTTAACAAACTATAGTTTTGGCAAGTCAGTTAGGACATCTACTTTGTGCATGACACAAGTAATTTGTCCAACAATTGTTTACAGACATATTATTTCCCTTATAAATCACTGTATCACAATTCCAGTGGGTCAGAAGTTTACATACACTAAGTTGACTGTGCCTTTAAACAGCTCGGAAAATTCCAGAAAATGATGTCATGGCTTTAGAAGCTTCTGATAGGCTAATTTACATCATTTAAGTCAATTGGAGGTGTACCTGTGGATGTATTTCAAGGCCTACCTTCAAACTCAGTGCCTCTTTGCTTGACATCATTGGAAAATCAAAAGAAATCAGCCAAGACCTCAGAAAAAATATGGTAAACAAGTCTGGTTCATCCTTGGGAGCAATTTCCAAACGCCTGAAGGTACCACGTTCATCTGTACAAACAATAGTACGCAAGTATAAACACCATGGGACATCGCAGCCGTCATACCGCTCAGGAAGGAGACACGTTCTGTCTCCTAGAGATGAACGTATTTTGGTGCGAAACGTGCAAATCAATCCCAGAACAACAGCAAATGACCTTGTGAAGATGCTGGAGGAAACAGGTACAAAAGTGTCTATATCCATAGTAAAACGAGTCCTATATCGACATAACCTGAAAGGCCGCTCAGCAAGGAAGAAGCCACTGCTCCAAAACCGCCATAAAAAAGCCAGACTACGGTTTGCAACTGCACATGGGGACAAAGATCGTACTTTTTGGAGAAATGTCCTCTGGTCTGATGAAACAAAAATAGAACTCTTTGGCCATAATGACCATCGTTATGTTTGGAGGAAAAAGGGGGTGCTTGCAAGCCGAAGAACACCATTCCAACCGTGAAGCACGAGGGTGGCAGCATCATGCTGTGGGGGTGCTTTGCTGCAGGAGGGACTGGTGCACTTCACAAAATAGATGACATCATGAGGAAGGAAAATTATGTGGATATATTGAAGCAACATCTCAAGACATCAGTCAGGAAGTTAAAGCTTGGTCGCAAATGGGTCTTCCAAATGGACAATGACCCCAAGCATACTTCCAAAGTTGTGGCAACATGGCTTAAGGACAACAAAATCAAGGCATTGGAGTGGCCATCACAAAGCCCTGACCTCAATCCTATAGAACATTTGTGGACAGAACTGAAAAAGTGTGTGCAAGCAAGGAGGCCTACAAACCTGACTAAGTTACACCAGCTCTGTCAGGAGGAACGGGCCAAATTCACTCAACTTATTGTGGGAAGCTTGTGGAAGGCTCCCCAAAACGTTTGACCCAAGTTAAACAATTTAAAGGCAATGCTACCAAATACTAATTGAGTGTATATAAACTTCTGACCCACTGGGAATGTGATGAAAAAAACTAAAGCTTAAATAAATAATTATCTCTGTTATTCTGACATTTCACATTCTTAAAATAAAGTGGTGATCCTAACTGACCTAAAACAGGGTAATTTTACTAGGATTAAACGTCAGGAATTGTGAAAAACTGAGTTTAAATGTATTTGGCTAAGGTGTATGTAAACTTCCGACTTCAACTCTACATGTCAACCACTAACTAAAGGCTGCCATCGTTGTATCTTAGTAACTACATAGTCATTGTATGAGTAATTCACAGTACGTTTCTCTTTACATTAAGTTGCTTGTTCCTGCGTAGAAACATTGTATTTACAATAAGTCTTTATAACATTGTAATAACTGACATTTTTATATACCCTGCGAAATATTTTATAATATTGAAAGTAGATAGTAATTACACTTTAAGATCACTGTAACAATTTTTCCTTGATTGAGATGGATTCCCATTGATCACAACTACAAGTACTGTGATGGGTGTGTGCCATTGTTGTAACATAGTAATAACTACATAGTCATTACATGAGTAATTCACAATGTATTTCACTTGACATTAAGTTGCTTGTTCCTGTGTAGAAACATTAATTGCAATACTTGTCTTTTTAACAACATTGTAATAACTGACATTTTTATATACCCTGCAAAATATTTAATATTGAAAGCAAAAAGTAATTAAACTTAAAGATGCTGTAACAACTTTTTTTCCAAGATTGAGATGGATTCCCATTGATCACAACTACAGGTACTGTATTGTGTGCCATCGTTGTAACATAATAACTACATAGTAATTACATTAGTAATTCATGATTTTTCACTTTACATTAAGTTGCTTGTTCCTGTGTAGAAACATTGTAGTTATGATACTTTTCTTTATAATATTGTAATAACTGACATTTTGATATATCCTGTGAAACATGTAATTGCATTGAAAGTACATTGTAATTACACTTACAGGTGCTGTAACAACATTCTACATTGAAGTGTATTTTCCCAACTATTGTAATAAAAAGGTTTACCCTACTGTGTTTTACTTTACTTGAAGCTGCTTGCTCATGAGTCCATTAACATTATACATTATATTATTTTGAACAATATTTGACTTACATTACACCTTTGAAGCCAGATACATAGTATTTACAAAAGCTATACCATTATGTGTTTCACTTTACATTAAGTTGCTTGCTCCTGGGTAGGTACATTATAGTTAAATGCATATCCATTGTAAAAACATTGCTCTTACATTTAATTCAGTACATCCTTTAAGCCAAATAATATGGAAATAAGATAACTGAAACTGTAGTTAATGATAGGATGTGCATTGTTACAACAGCTGATGGAGTCCTAGCCTAGCTTATTTTGGTGGTAGTGACTTATATAGTTACATATAACAAGGTTATATATTAGGATGCATTGTTAACATGGTGCTACACAGGAGACTGCAAAAGTGTAATTACAGAACGTTAGTTACATTTGGAACAAGACATCTTGTAATTACATATACATAAATCATGAGTAAGTACATGTGGAATAACCTCCGACAAGCAGATATGTAATTGCATGTCCTTGTTCCACTTGTGTAATAACCTATACCGCTAAACCCTTATTACAGTGTAATTACATAGTAAGGAAGGAGGTGAGGGCTCTGGGAGTGGGGTGCCAGGAAAATAACCTCTCGCTCAACGTCAACAAAACAAAGGAGATGATCGTATAAGTATAATTAAGTATAATTAAAATGCCTCTCCTGTGAAGTAGTGATGTGCGACATACGTCTAGCTTCTTGAAACGGGTCACAAGAAGAACGATCAGGAAATACATACATTTAAAAAAAAACTTATTTTTAGCACTAAACAGTCTCCATATATACTTCCATTAATTTTTTCAACTGGTACCAGGGGACCTACAGACGAGTCTTGTGTAGCCCAAACTGTTCGGACGCTACAGACAAAAGTTGGCAGATCGTCTGTACCAACTTCAGATGAGTCCCAAGACGCTTGTGTGGGTCTTAGAGCCAAACCGTTCAGATGCTACAGACGATTTTGTGAGAAGACCGTTTTTCGGGATGTCTCATGGTCTGACAAACACTGCTCTAGCTCCGTCCCCTTTCCCCGCAGATGCAGAAGTGTGACATCGGCAGATGCGGTGGATTGAGATGTATCCAATGCAAAAAAACATATATCTAGCTTAAACTGACAGATTTGTATGCTTTTGTATTATTATGCCAATTCGATTTCAGCGGGGGCACGGACATCGACTGTAGTTATTTTTTTAATGCACGGGACGAAGAGATTCTCTGACGTTGCTTGCGCTCAGCATGTGAACAGGTATAAAAGGCGCAGACTAGATGTGCTACACAACTCATTCAGAAAGAAGTCGGACTTGAATAAGCAGGACTGTATTTAGTTCTCCAAAAATATGGTATGTTTATAAAGACATCTCATAAAATAAAGATAGTGTCCACCTGGCTGGCCCACGGATTAGTTTTCCAAATAAAAAGCTGAAAGCATGTTTAAATCATAGGCTACACTTCAGACTGTAGTGCTATTTGTATGTGACTTTTCCAATGCTCTGCTTGCACTCCATCCCCCATGATGAGATAATGGCATGATCTTAATCTAGTTTAGAAGCAATGCAATCCATTATGATCAACAGCTGAAAAAACTATCTTAAACAATACAAATAAATATTCATGAATTAAATGAAATCATGGGCAACAAAGCAAAGGAACCATTGTTAGTTGACCAGTATTATTTATTACACTAGTGTTTTTCAAAATAAATATATAGTAGAATATATTAAAGAAACAAATACAATCTTTAAAGCCTGTAACGAAAAATTCAATAGCGCCGACTTTTAGTAAACATAAGGTGGTACAGTATATACAAAACCACTACTCATAAATGTACAAAATGCAGCAAATAATATCAAGTATTGTGCAGTTTCCCTTGACTTGAACGAGCTTGAGGCAGAGTCAGTCATGGTAGAGCTGCTCTTAGTGCTCACAGGCAGCAGGTTTAGGTCAAGAATGGGGCCAGGACTTTTCCCCGACCACATGACTAGGGAAAACTCCTGGCTCGTGTTATAGGCTGCGAGTAGAGCCAAGAGTTTTTTTTTGTCCTGGTCAGATCACATCGCCAGGAAAAATCCTAAACCTAGTCAGTTACTTCAGATCAGGTTCCAGTGTTTTAGTGAAAAGCAGCAGAAGACCTTGGTGTCTCTCTGGTGGTAAGAGTGATTTTGCATTTGGATCTTCATAAGTACCATTGATTGTGGGCCAGTATTCTACTGTAACATATTGTAGATAGAGTGCAATGCACTGAAACCCAAAGCGTGCTCGTTTGGAACCGAGTAAATACTAATCACCACCTCCCCACTAACAATAACACTGAGGAAATTATGTGCCTCCCTTCTCCTGGGACAAGAGCATTCAGCTTCTAACTAAAATAAACTGTGGTGGAGCTTGTTCCATTGCATGATAAACCTTTTTAAAGCATAATTCAACAAGTAAACACATTCAGAGAGAGACACACAGCCACGCATTCCCAACCCCCCCGCCCCACAAACAAACACACACATCTGCAAAAACACACACAAAAACAAGACTTCACCGTACCAGTCTTTCTCATCATTTTCATACCTAAAAAATGGTTGGTTAAAAGCTTACTTGTGGTAAAATAACTTAAATAATAGCCCATAATGGTATTATTGAATAAATAGCCTTTTTAATAAATAGCCTTTTGAAGGCAGCAGCATTTTGCACGACTAGAACAAACACTTTCAAACGATTTCAACAATGGCTGTGGTTTCTATTATTATAAGTCTGTAGCGTCTGTACTTTCCGTACTGCCTCTATTTGCACTCATTTCAGTAGTCTGTATTTTCAGTATTACTTTGTAGTTTTGTCTTTTCGATCCACTACATAAGGGTAAAGTACTGTATATAAGTGTGTTTAGTGCTAAACTATAGGCTATTCGTCAGTTAGTATAAAACCCAATACTTCAAACATAAAAGTGCCACATGCAGAAAACTGCCTTGAGAAAAAACAAAAACATTCCTAATCCTTAAAAGATTTCATTCAGATTGTTGGAAGGTTTTCATTACAATTCTCACGTCCATCTCCATGGAGACCGCCATTTACACCAATCCAAAGGCTACACCCACACAGCAATAGACCAATCCCCCTTCATCAAAAGGCCAAAACCACAGAAGGGTCAAATGCCAGTCATATCTGAGACTACTGGGTCCTGCCCAATCGTAGAATGACTGCCTATGGTGTGCCTTCTCTTCCTCCTCTTCTTCCCTTCCTCACTTCTTCCTAGAAGATCCGCTGGGCCTCTTGATCTGCCACAGGTGGTTGTGTATGGTCAGGGCATCCACGCTGACTGACACGGTCTTGGCGGGGATGCAGTTGAACTGCTTGCGGTCGGAGCTGTACTTGTAGAGCTTGTCGATCATCTTGCGGCTGATGCTGCGCGGCCCCGTGCCGGTGAACTTGACGATCTCCTCTGTGTCGGGGGAGAAGGAGTAGATGGCTCGGAACTGGCAGCCCCCGTCCCTGAACAGAATCATCAGGTGGTTGGCCTCACACCTCTCCAGCTCCTGGCATTGGAGAGACAGATGGAAGAAACAACCATCAGTAACCACGGAAAAAAGAATTTCAAACTCTATTATACAGTGGGAAACAGAGGAATTTACAGTACCAGTCAAACGTTTGGACACACCAACTCATTCCAGGGTTTTTCTTTTTGTTTACTATATTCTACATTGTAGAATAATAGTGAAGACATCACAACTATGAAATAACACATATGGAATCATGTAGTAACCAAAACAGTGTTTAACAAATCAAAATATATTTTATATTTGAGATTCTTCAAAGTAGCCACCCTTTGCCTTGATGACAGCTTTGCACACTCTTGGCATTCTCTCAACCAGCTTCATGAGGCAGTCACCTGGAATGCATTTCAATTAACAGGTGTGTCTTGTTAAAAGTTAATTTGTGGAATTGCTTTCCTTCTTAATGCGTTTGAGCCAATCAGTTGTGTTGTGACAAGGTAGGGGTGGTATACAGAAGATAGCCCTATTTGGTAAAAGACCAACTCCATATTATGGCAAGAACAGCTCAAATAAGCAAAGAGAAACGACAGTCCATCATTACTTTAAGACATGAAGGTCAGTCAACACGGAAAATGTCAAGCCCAAATAAATGCTTCACAGAGTTCAAGTAACAGATACATCTCAACATCAACTGTTCAGAGGAGACTGTGTGAATCAGGCCTTCATGGTCGAATTGCTGCAAAGAAACCACTACTAAAGGACACCAATAAGAAGAAGAGACTTGCTTGGACCAAGAAACACGAGCAATGGACATTAGACTGGTGGAAATCTGTCCTTTGGTCTGATGAGTCCAAATGTGAGATTTTTGGTTCCAACCGCTGTGTCTTTGTGAGAAGCAGAGTAGGTGAACAGATGATCTCCGCATGTGTGGTTCCCACCATGAAGCATGGAGGAGGAGGTGTGATGGTGCTTTGCTGTTGACACTGTCTGTGTTGGGGAATACACGTATTTGCCTGATTTGCCTGATTTGTTTAATATTAATAGTTAACAATTAATATGCTTAACAATAGTTGAGACATTTATTTGGTGCAAATACTGTGCTTCTGAGAAAGGATGGTTCCCTCTAGCTCCCTGCAGCTGGTCTGGGCGTGTAGTCAAGGACATGGGATGGTGATAAACTTCAGGAACAGATAGACCTGTGTAGACCTGTATTGTTTCTTATTGCTTCAGAGTAACCCGGTCACACGGTTAAAACAAAGAGCCTTAGAGTGACCACAGTTTTTCAGTTCATCCTGTCTTTTACTATCTTCCAAGGGCACAGCTGTGTGGAGATATGGGCAGTGATGGAGCTAACGTTATCACTTGTTTGTGCGCTATGACTTGATACACATAGCCACAGGAAGAGAACAAGATGGCTCCTGATCTGCCCGGGGGAGTACTTGTATAAAAGGCAGAGTTTGTTTCAGACACTTTTGTAGAACTTATGAGGAGCCATCCAAATCCTGTGTGACTCTGTATTAACTTCTACCTGCAATTGCATAACTACAGGTATTTTATATATACACTCAGAAGTCGTTGTCTGTGTCATTTTCTAAAGCTTAGGGTTTGTTTAAGAATAAGAGAATATCAGCACTGTGCAAAGAATCCTCTACACAAGGCACACTTAACCAGCATGGCTACCACAGCATTCTGCAGCGACACGCCATCCAATCTGGTTTGCGCTTAGTGGGACTATCATTTGTTTTTCAACAGGACGATGACCCAAAAAACACCTCCAGGCTGTGTAAGGGCTATTTGACCAAGAAGGAGAGTGATGGAGTGCTGCATCAGATGAAGTGGCCTCCACAATCCACCGACCTCAACCCAATTGAGATGGTTTGGGATGAGTTGGACCGCAGAGTGAAGGAAAAGCAGCCAACAAGTGCTCAGCATATGTGGGCACTCCTTCAAGACTGTTGGAAAAGCATTCCTCATGAAGCTGGTTGAGAGAATGCCAAGAGTGTGCAAAGCTTTCATTTGATTTGTTTAACACTTTTTTGGTTACTAGATGAATCCATATGTGTTATTTCATAGTTTTGATGTCTTCAATATTATTCGACAATGTAGAAAATAGTACAAATAAAGAAAAACCCTTGAATGAGTAGGTGTCCAAACTTTTGACCGGTACTGTATAACCAAACAGGATAACCAAGGTAGCTATATAAACATTGAGAAATAACTAGTCTATTTATTTTCTGGTTAATACTTGAACAAATTGGTTGTTGAATCTATATACCATGTCAATTTCAAGCTGATCTTTCTAAAATATTTTTTTCTCAGAACATTTAGGCCAAACATTCCAATGTTTTTACTGACCCAGATTGTTTTCTCTTTGCTGTATATAACTTATTGACACTAGTAATGAGGAAAATTAATTGGCTATAGCAAAATCATAGACGCCTTCTAGAACTACGATACTATTGATACACCTCAAATAATTTTCACAGGTAATGAGGAAAATTCATTTGCTATACTGAAATTGCAGAGGCCTTCTACACTGAACAAAAATATAAATGCAACATGCAACAATTTCAAAGATTTTACTGAGTTACAGTTCATATAAGGAAATCATTAAATTGAAATAAATTCATTAGGCCCTAATCTATGGATTTCACATGACTGGGAATACAGATATGCATCTGTTTATCACAGATACCTTAAAATAAATGGGCCTCACAATGGGCCTCAGGATCTCGTCATGATATTTCTGTGCATTCAAATTGCCATCAATAAAATGCAATTGTGTTTGTTGTCCGTAACTTATGCCTGCCCATATCATAACCCCACCGCCACCATGGGGCACTCTGTTCACAAAGTTGACATCAGCAAACCGCTCGCCCACACAACGCCATCTGCCCAGTACAGTTGAAACCGGGATTCATCCGTGAAGAGCACACTTCTCCAGCGTGCAAGTGGCCATCTAAGGTGAGCATTTGCCCACTGAAGTCGGTTATGATGCCGAACTGCAGTCAGGTCAAGACCCTGGTGAGGACGACGAGCATACAGATGAGCTTCCCTGAGACGGTTTCTGCCAGTTTGTGCAGAATGACCAAAAATATGTGGACACCTGCTCGTCAAACATCTCATTCCAAAATCATGGGCATTAATATGGAGTTGGTCCCCCCTTTGCTGCTACAACAGCCTCCACTCTTCTTGGAAGGCTTTCCACTAGATGTTGGAACATTGCTGTGGGGACTTGCTTCCATTCAGCCACAAGAGCATTAGTGAGGTCGGGCACTGATGTTGGCCGATTATCCTGGCTCGCAGCCGGCGTTCCAATTCATCCCAAAGGTGTTCGATGGGGTTGAGGTCAGGGCTCTGTGCAGGCCAGTCAAGTTCTTCCACACTGATCTCGACAAACCATTTCTGTATGGACCTCGCTTTGTGCACGGGGACATTGTCATGCTGAAACAGGAAAGGGCCTTCCCCAAACTGTTGCCACACAGTTGGAAGCACAGAATCATCTAGAATGTCACTGTATGCTGTAGTGTTAAGATTTCCCTTCACTGGAACTAAGGGGCCAAGCCCGAACCATGAAAAACAGCCCCAGACCATTATTCGTCCTCCATCAAACTTTACAGTGGGCACTATGCATTCTGACAGTTTGTGCAGAAATTCTTCAGTTGTGCAAACCCACAGTTTCATCAGCTGTCCGGGTGGCTGGTCCCAGACAATTCCGCAGGTGAAGAAGCCGGATGTGGAGGTCCTGGGCTGGCGTGGTTACACGTGGTCTGCGGTTGTGAGGCCGGTTGGACGTACTGCCAAATTCTCTAAAACCATGTTGGAGGCGGATTATGGTCGAGAAATTAACATTAAATTATCTGGCAACAGCTCTAGTGGACATTCCAACAGTCAGCATGCCAATTGCACCCTCCCTCAAAACTTGAAAAATCTGTGGCATTGTATTGTGTGACAAAACTGCACATTGTAGAGTGGCCTTTTATTGTCCCCAGCACAAGGCGCACCTGTGTAATGATCATGCTGTTTAATCAGCTTCTTGAGATGCCACACCTGTCAGGTGGATGGATTATCTTGGCAAAGGAGAAATGCTCACGAACAGGGATGTAAACAAATGTGTGATTTTTTTGTTTGTTGAGAAATACACTTTTTGTGCATATGAAACATTTCTGGGATATTTTATTTCAGCTCATGAAACATGTGACCAACACTTTACATATTACGTTTACATTTTTGTTCAGTATAGAACTACAACACTATGGACTCACCTCAAATTATTTTCACTGGTAATGAGGAAAAATCATTGGCTATAGTAAAATCACGGAGGCCTTCTAGTACTGCCATACTATGGATGGACTGACCTCTAGGATGGTGTTTTTCTGGGCTTCGTTGACCTTGCCAGCCAGGCAGCAGTGGGTGATGGCATTGTGGATTATAGGCTTGTTGGACTTGGAAACACACTCCTTAAACAGCTTGGGACCTGCAACGAGGACAGAAACCGTAATGCTCACCATTGTACTCTGAGTGTGTGTGTGTAATACTCACCATTAGGGATGTGAAAAATGAAACATTTTGCTTAACGTTTAAACAGCCATTTTCCGTTAAAGCGATAACAAAAAATCATAAGTTCCACGTCAATTCACAATGCACAATAATGGTCCT
The DNA here is from genome assembly GCF_964263955.1 of Coregonus lavaretus. Taxonomy (NCBI): domain Eukaryota; kingdom Metazoa; phylum Chordata; class Actinopteri; order Salmoniformes; family Salmonidae; genus Coregonus; species Coregonus lavaretus. Next base: position 36,654,345 of record NC_139991.1, on the reverse strand, counting down.
ATTACGTATGTATGACCGCTACGGCTGGGCAATGAAGTTATATCTACCACAGTCATATACCCTTGAAAGCGCCTCGGCTACAGCATGTTCGTTTGTCTGTAAGCGTACACTACGGCTTTTTAATAAATGCCGACACAAAACCTTCTCTGGAGAAAGTTTCTAAGCGCCACTGAACGAGCATTTGACTTGTCTGTAAAGGAATGCCGCTTCTAAAGCTGGACTAATCACTAGAACAAGAACAGTCAATCAAATAATCTTGAGCTGCCTGCGCACAGCCTACTTGCCTACTGCGCGCAGACCCCTCTCTCCTGAAAAAGTACTTTAAAGTTGGTTAAATACCGTGATTTACCAAGACATTTAGTAGAAAGAAAACTAATTCCGTTAGGAATCAACTCCTAAAATACTATTTTGTATGCTATGTTGATCTGGCTGTGTCAAAACTACAGTCAGATTTTATAGCTATGCTGATTTAAAACGTGTGCTTAATACGGGCAAAACGAAATGTTGTTTTTAAACTCTTGCAAGAATGTTTCAGATTAACTACATTAGATGGTTCTCCAATCAAATGTATACCCGCATATAAATACTTAGGCATTTGGATCGATATGGATTTGATGTTTAAAAAACATAGATGAGCTAAGATTTAAAGTTGGCTTTTTCTACAGAAACAGATCGTGCCTTTCTCTAACCAGTAGGAAACAGATTATTCAGTCAACCTTTTTATCTGTTCTTGATTATTGTGAAATTATTCATCAGCTGCTACTACTCTTAAATCTTTGGATGCCATCTACCATAGTGGCCTTCGTTTTGATACAGGCGACAGTTTTGATACTAATCACTGCATCTTGTATCAAAAGGTTGGCTGGACTTCGCTAAAGACCCATAGATCTCTACATTACTCCTTTTTGTTTACAAGGCCCTACTTCACATAAACTTCTGTATTATCTAACTTTGCTGTTGAAGTATAGACACCTGAGTTGCCTAACCCGTTCACCGGATTGGTTAACTCTTGAGGTTCCTACGGTCTTCACAGAGCTAGGTAAATCTGCTTTTAGTTTTAATGCACCATATAGCTGGAACAAAATTCAAAACACATTTAATCTTGATGTTCTGGTGCCGTTCAGGAAATGTAAAGTATTGATTGGGGACTTATTTGTGTAGGAATATAACTGATTTTCTGGGTGATTTGTGATGTTTTATTTGTGCTTACCATGACTGTGTTTTTGTATTTTAATGTGTGTGTGTGTGTGTGTGTGTATATGTATGTATCTATGTACAGTGAGGGAAAAAAGTATTTGATCCCCTGCTGATTTTGTACGTTTGCCCACTGACAAAGAAATGATCAGTCTATCATTTTAATGGTAGGTTTATTTGAACATTGAGAGACAGATTCCAGAAAGACCCATGTCAAAAATGTTATAAATTGATTTGCATTTTAATGAGGGAAATAAGTATTTGACCCCCACTCAATCAGAAAGATTTCTGTCTCCCAGGTGTCTTTTATACAGGTAACAAGCTGAGATTAGGAGCACACTCTTAAAGGGAGTGCTCCTAATCTCAGCTTGTTACCTATATAAAAGACACCTGTCCACAGAAGCAATCAATCAATCAGATTCCAAACTCTCCACCATGGCCAAGACCAAAGAGCTCTCCAAGGATCTCAGGGACAAGATTGTAGACCTACACAAGGCTGGAATGGGCTACAAGACCATCGCCAAGCAGCTTGGTGAGAAGGTGACAACAGTTGGTGCGATATTCGCAAATGGAAGAAACACAAAATAACTGTCAATCTCCCTCGGCCTGGGGCTCCATGCAAGATCTCACCTCGTGAAGTTACAATGATCATGAGAACGGTGAGGAATCAGCCCAGAACTACACGGGAGGATCTTGTCAATGATCTCAAGGCAGCTGGGCCCATAGTCCCCAAGAAAACAATTGGTAACACACTACGCCGTGAAGGACTGAAATCCTGCAGCGCCCGCAAGGTCCCCCTGCTCAAGAAAGCACATATACATGCCAGTCTGAAGTTTGCCAATTAACATCTGAATGATTCAGAGGAGAACTGGGTGAAAGTGTTGTGGTCAGATGAGACCAAAATCGAGCTCTTAGGAATCAAGTCAACTCGCCGTGTTTGGAGGAGGAGGAATGCTGCCTATGACCCCAAGAACACCATCCCCACCGTCAAACATGGAGGTGGAAACATTATGCTTTGGGGGTGTTTTTCTGCTAAGGGGACAGGACAACTTCACCGCATCAAAGGGACGATGGACGGGGCCATGTACCGTCAAATCTTGGGTGAGAACCTCCTTCCCTCAGCCAGGGCATTGAAAATGGGTCGTGGATGGATATTCCAGCATGACAATGACCCAAAACACATGGCCAAGGCAACAAAGGAGTGGCTCAAGAAGCACATTAAGGTCCTGGAGTGGCCTAGCCAGTCTCCAGACCTTAATCCCATACAAAATATGTGGAGGGAGCTGAAGGTTCGAGTTGCCAAACGTCAGCCTCGAAACCTTAATGACTTGGAGAAGATCTGCAAAGAGGAGTGGGACAAAATCCCTCCTGAGATGTGTGCAAACCTGGTGGCCAACTACAAGAAACGTCTGACCTCTGTGATTGCCAACAAGGGTTTTGCCACCAAGTACTAAGTCATGTTTTTCAGAGGGGTCAAATACTTATTTCCCTCATTAAAATGCAAATCAATTGATAATATTTTTGACATACGTTTTTCAGGATTTTTTTGTTGTTATTCTGTCTCTCACTGTTCAAATAAACCTACCATTAAAATTATAGACTGATCATGTCTTTGTCAGTGGGCAAACGTACAAAATCAGCAGGGGATCAAATACTTTTTTCCCTCACTGTATGTTTTATTTCATAGTTTTGATGTTTTCACTATTATTCTACAATGTAGAAAATGGTTAAAATAAAGTAAAACCCTGGAATGAGTAGGTGTCCAAACTTTTGACTGGTACTGTATATAGATAGTGTATAATGTGTATATTTATATTGTAATATACAGGGCGCATTTGGAAAAGAGACCTAAGTCTCAATAGGTATCCCCTGTTAAAATAAAGGTAAAAAAAAAAAAGATTCAGTCTTTTTTGAACGGAGGAGACTGATTAGTTGCCTAACTTCCGAGAACACAAACACTTGCATCTTCCATGGCGAGCTAGGGAGGGACAGACAGAGAGAGAGGGGAGGGCCACAGTATGGGCATGTTGGCCACCAGGCAGAGACAGTCAGAACTGTGCACTAGGCCTATCTATCAGCAATCAAAAGCTGTATCTTGCAATGGAATGCTGTATTTCGCAATTTCTTGGCTTGCATTGTCTCGGAACTTCAGTATAGCAGGGCCTATCATCAATGAATAGGCTAGAATATTCCACAGGCAACAGACTGAAGACACACTCGCATCATTAGTGAAGAGAAAGAGAAGGTGAGCCCAGCAACAATGTGATTAAATGTTTTCGATATATATGTATATATATTTTTCTTATCGTTAGGATCCCAATTTCGTTTAAAAACATGTAAACGCCTACTCACCATTGTACTCAGGTGTGTGTGTGGGTGCATGTGTAATACTCACCATTGTACTCTGCTGTAGATGTGATGGAGGAGGCTGTAGAGCCGTTCTCCCAGTCTCTCTCCATGTTCCTAATGGAGTTCCTGTTTAGCAGAGGGAACGACTCCACCGACCCACCCCTGGAACACCCACCCCTGGAACACACACACACACACATAGTTAACAGGGTTTCTCTGTCTCAAACACATACTCACAGAAACAAACACACGCACCCAACCCTGCACGTACGAGCGTGCGCGCGCGCACACACACACACACACACCTCTGTGGCTCGGCCCCTCCAGAAGTGACACTCTCTGTCTCGGTGGCCAAGGAGAGAGTGGAGCCTGACTGGAAACAGCTGAGAATGTCCGCTGGAAGTCAACAAGACAAGAGTTAATCAATAACATAGAACAATAAGTCGCTTTGGATAAAAATGTCTGCTTCATGGCATATATTATTATTATTGTAAATACAGTGTATGTCTGTGTGCACCAAATAAAAACAGATACTGAACAGTCATTTCACTGGTATTCATTAACCATCAACATGTAAGCAGCATATGACGATAACCTTTATTAGGGATGGGCATTTGAAAGAATGTCTGTGTTCGAGTACTCTCATAAAACAAAAATTGAGTACTGAAGTACTCGCATGTTAATATGAAACGGGTCTAAAGGCAAAATATTTTGCGGTATGCTAGTCGTTCCAATTACTGTTTGTTCTGATATACAACTGAAAACAAAACTGAACATATTTTCACTGCACTTGACATACTTCAAACAATCAAAACATCTTCTGAAATGTTGTTAGTGGTTATAAATGTAATCTGCTGCCTCCCGAGTGTAGCAGCGGTCTAAGGCACTGCATCGCAGTGCTAGAGGCGTCACTACAGATCCGGGAAAAAAAGGGGTAAAAAGTACAAATAAATAAATGTAATCTGCTAAATAGTAGCATTTGTGTGTATTTAATTATTAGTAAATGAATACAAACCTTTCCCAACTCTTGACCATCACTCACACCCTCACCCCAAATGGTTGGGTGATGTCAACCTGTCCTATTGTGATTATGTACACATAAAACATCATAATATATGATGCTATCGCTCCTATTGGCCACCCTCCCCGACCAAAAATTGTAAAACGTCAGTTGGGCTATAGCGCGGAATCGAATGCAACTGGACAAATCATGACGAAAGATAATGTTGTTGAAAACTTGGGCAGAGGCTAAGTGCAGGCAATGGCAAATCTTTTATAATATTCCTTTCTGGTGGAGAAGTGTGTGTCTGTGATGGAGCAGTGACTGTCTGATGAGGAACAGGCTGCCTTACCATAGTGAGCTCGGTTATAGACCTACATCATGGGCTGGATAGAAGCAGTGTTCAGAACTGGAAAATAATTGCTTTATCTGAGATTGAGAATAGCCTATGCCTAGGCTTAGGCTATAGACTTTCATTCTTGTTATTTTTTAAAAAGCCACAACAACTTTAGGACAACACCTTTGTAGGCTAGAATATTTGGGAAATAAGCTGCTGTTCATAACTTTAACTTGTCTTAAAGCTTTTATGATAGGCTTTGTCGGACAATTTGGCCATTTGGTTCTTAACCTCGCATTGAGGGATTTTCCTGACCCGCATGGATAATTTATTTCTTAATAAGCTTTAACTTGACTAAGCTTGTCATTAGATTTTTCTGTAGGCTATTGATATTGCTTGTTCACTCATTATTAGTCCTCTGGCTGCCTTACGTTTTTAGGCTATTCAAATAACGTTTTGAGATGGAAAAACTGGTTTAGGCAGAGAGAGTAAAACAATATTTTCTGACTAGACATGTTGTGCTGCTTTGGTGGAATTCTCCGCTCTGTCTGCCTTACATTTCTCTCTTGCGTTCTGTAGGCTATAAAACACATTTATTGAAATAGGCTATAGCAAATAGCAATAGGCAAATTACTTGTTATGTCCCTTGGTTGCTGCCCTGCTGTGCGCTGCACTACTTTCTTTTACTGCGCGCCGCCAGTCAAGTTCCAATAGGCTAAACCATCTTCTCTCACATCTCGATGTCGTCAACTTGGACGATGGCTGTCAATCATCACCGATAGACGATGCTACTGTAATATCGCACAACCCTAACCCGTGCTTACACAAGCCAAGAAGGCACAATGCAGCAGGCACAGTGTGATGTCACATTGGCAGTGGACTGATATGCAAACTTTTTTACATTTTTTATTGCAAACTCAGGCATTGCTCTCTGCTTGATTGGCCAGGCACAATCAGGTTCTTACCCTCATGGCATGCCGCGAGAGAGAGAGAGAGAGAGAGAGAGAGAGAGATGGAGAGAAAATTCCCCTGATCCTATAAGAGTGCAAAGTGAGCCAATCACATTACACAAATCTATGCAATTCTCTCACATCTGCTTAGGGGGAAAGGGGCTAGTGGTCCATTTGATCAGACTTTCTGAAGGGGTTGTGGGTTGAGGCTGGAATATTTTCCTGACATGACCTGACCAGGAAAAACTCCTAGCCCTATGAGGTATGGCATGATGTTATGAGGTCAGGGGGTCATGCAGATGAGGTTAGATGTATCACCTCCCCTACTGCCTGCTGCTGAACCCTGGGCTCTCATCAACATGGACGCTCTCAGAGAATAACCTGGGTGACAAAAAAACACACGCGAGGGCTAAACAGACAATACACACACAGGAAAGCTAAACAAAGAATACAAACATGGGAGAGCTAAACAAAGAATACACACACACAACACAAGACATTGTGGTATTCATGGGTTGCACCTACGTCACTCGGTCGAGTCATGCCATTGTTATGAACGTTCTCAAGACGTTCTCAGCAATAGTGACTCCCGAAGGTCAAGTGGTGCCCAATCATTCTCAACGGGGGCTAATGATTGTTTAGTGTCTAAATTACATTGTAGTGGCTTGGAAATACAATGACATTGCTAAAGTAGGCAAATAATTAGTACGAAACAACTTTGTCATCGTTATGATGTCGTCAAATTTACTTTAGACTGACGGCAATGTTGCCATTAGCTAGAAAAGTGAGTCAAAAATACCTAGCAGTTAGCTAGCTAAAATCTGGTGCTCTTCCCGCAATCTTAGGTAGCATCTAAAGTCAATCTGACGACATCACAATGACAAAGGCATTTCCTACTGGCCGATTCCACAACAGGACATATTTTGGAAATCTCAGATTGTTCTGGCAATTCTCACATATAAACTTAATTGGGAGAAAGTCCTTTTGACATGCTTTTTACATTTGTATCACAAACAATGAGAAAATCATGATGATTTGTAAAAAAAATTATAATAATAATAATAATAACATTTACATAACTATTCAGACCCTTTACTCAGTACTTTGTTGAAGCACCTTTACAGCGATTAAAACCTCAAGTCTTCTTGGGTATGACGCTACAAGCTTGGCACACCTGTATTTGGGGAGTTTCTCCCATTCTTCTCTGCAGATCCTCTCAAGCTCTGTCAGGTTGGATGGGGAGCGTCGCTGCACAACTATTTTCAGGTCTCTCCAGAGATGCTAGATCGGGTTCAAGTCCGGGCTCTGGCTGGGCCACTCAAGGACATTCAGAGACTTGTCCCGAAGCCACTCCTGCGTTGTCTTGGCTGTGTGCTTAGGGTCGTTGTCCTGTTGGAAGGTGAACCTTCGCCCCCAGTCGGAGGTCCTGAGTGCTCTGGAGCAGGTTTTCATCAAGGATCTCTCTGTACTTTAGTTGCCTTTTGGCAAACTTCAAGCGGACTGTCATGTGCCTGTTACTGAGGAGTGGATTCCGTCTAGCCACTCTACCATAAAGGCCTGACTGGTGGAGTGCTGCAGAGATGGTTGTCCTTCTGGAAGGTTCTCCCATCTCCACAGAGGAACTCTGGACCTCTGTCAGAGTGACCATCGGGTTCTTAGTCACCTCCCTGACCAAGGCCCTTCTCTCCCGATTGCTCAGTTTGGCCGGGCGGCCAGCTCTAGGAAGAGTCTTGATGGTTCCAAACCTCTTCCATTTAAGAATGATGGAGGCCACTGTGTTCTTTGGGACCTTCAATGCTACAGAAATGTTTTATCCCTTCCCCAGATCTGTGCCTCGACACAATCCTGTCTAGGAGCTCTATGGACAATTCCTTAGAACTCATGTCTTGGTTTTTGCTCTGACATGCACTCTCAACTGTGGGACCTTATATAGACAGGTGTGTGCCTTTCCAAATCATGTCCAATCAATTGAATTTATCACAGGTGGACTCCAATCACGTTGTAGAAACATCTAAAGGATGATCAATGGAAACAGGATGCTCCAGAGCTCAATTTTGAGTCTCATAGCCAAGGGTCTGAATACTTATGTAAATAAGGTATCTGTTTTTTGCAAACATTTCTAAAAACCTGTTTTCACTTTGCCATTATGGGGTATTGTGTGTAGATTGATTAGTATTTTTATTTATTTAACCCATTTGAATAAGTCTGTAAGGTAACAAAATGTGGAAAAAGTGAAGGGGTCTGAACACTGTATTTAGGCTTACCATAACAAAAGGGTTATTGACTCAAGACATTTTAGCTTTCCATTTTTACTTAATTTGTAAATATTTCTAAAAACATAATTCCACTTTGACATTATGGGGTATTGTGTGTAGATAAGTGACAAAATCTCAATTTAATCAATTTTAAATTCAGGCTGTAACAGAACAAAATGTGGAAAAAGTCAAGGGGTGTAAATACTTTCTGAAGGCACGGTATATCAAGAGGACAGATCAAGAACTGATTAATTAACATAGGCCTACTAATCTTTAATAGTCTAACATAACTTTCTGTGAAGGACGGTATTAGCAGAACAGCTTTCTCTGCCATGTCTGTTTCCATCCACGCAGCGAAGTGCACTGAACTACCGCAACACTGCACATTTCCTTTTGCTTGTCAATGCGCTCCCGCCTTTACCTGGCTACCCAGACTGCTTGATCCGGCCAAACGCTACGCCACGCCCACGGATGTTAGTTTCTTGTAGTGAATGACAGAGCTGCGGAATAATTTAGTGTGAGTCGTCAGGCTACTCGCGCCTACTACTACCGTTGCGGAGATCAAAGCATGTGTGGACAAGAAAGTGTTCCCGCTTAGTTTACCAAACGCTGTACTAACTACCTTCGTCGTAATGACGCTTTAGCTAAGGAGCTAACTACGAAATAAAATTGGGGATGTGCATGACTAACACATACAATTTTGGAAAGTATATTTGGCAAACAGTTCTCCATTTTCCTTACCCTTTTCCTCACACATCAAATGGAATCAACAGACAAAGTGCAAAGTGGAGAGCTGCCATCCAGCTCGAGGGATAAAAATAGCACTACGAAATACTACTCGTCCAAGTCCTCTGATTGGCTCAGCTCCAACTTGAATAAAAAATGAAAAGCTAAAATGTCTTGAGTCAATAAGTATTCAACCCCTTGACTTTTTCCACATTTTGGTGTGGTACAGCGGTCCGCACCGTCCTCTGTAGCGCTTTGCGGTCAAGGGAGGTGCATTTGCAATACCAAGCGGTAATGCAGCCAGTCAAGATGCTCTTGATGGTGCAGCTGTAGAACTTTCTGAGGATCTGAGGGCCCATGCTAAATATTTTCAGCTTCCTGAGGGGGAAGAGGTGCTGAGATACTCCAAATATTTTCGAGCTGTCCTGGCGTGACATCGCCCTACGAATTATTTGCCAGCTTTAGTAATGTCATTGTGTTTCCAAGCCACTATAATGTGAAATCTTAATCAGCAGCAATTCAAAATGCATTGAGTAGAACATTCAGTCGGGTACCAGTCCTCAAGAGAACATCAATAACAATGGGGTGACGCTATATGCAACAATGAATAGGGTGAGACAGGGTTAGTAGAGACTAGAGGGAGGATGAGATTGGTTAAATTAACAACCTCCCCACACACACTTCTTTAGGGGGAGGTTCAAATCTGTAAAGGGGAGATAGGGTTGGTTTGGGTTATAGTGTTTTAGTGTAGGCCTTACGTGTGGAGGATCCTTTGGAGAAGCCAGTGTCGGAGCTGGACTCTCCACGATGCAGGGACTTAGGCCGGGCCTTCCTGGCTTCACTCCTGGGCCTGGGCTTAACCAAACCCTGCTCCTCTATCAGCTCCTGCTGCTTCCTCCTCAGGTACTCCTGCTTGATCAGCTCCCTCCGCACCTTCTCCTCCTCCTTCCTCACCCGGTCCTCTTCTGCCTTACGCCTGGGGGGAAAGAGACACACACAGCTGCTTTAGGTTTGCCTTCACAAATAACACACACACACTTGCTTTATCCCTGCACATTGACAACATACACACACGCCATGATGGAGTATGTTCTGTACCAGCCACTGATGTGTTTGTATAATAGAGATACTAGAGAGCTCTTCATTGAGGGTGTTCACCATTTTGTAGTAGTCAAGTGGGTGGGACTTGCTATGGGTTAAGGAAGGATCACATAATTCCATCCAGGTCAGCAGTAGGGGTCAGCCAATTAATTGTACACCTAAGCAAACATTCCTTAACTGCAGTTGGCAGTAATTCACCAACCTTGGCTGTTCAGACTATACACACTCCATTACAGTAGGTGGTAGTACTACTACACACTTTATTTACAAAATATTTCAGAAATTGACTACTTGCTCTCCCCATGCTATTAAAGAGGTGGTCATTGGGAACAGCTCACTAGTACATCTCTATGGTTTGTACCTGGCTTCGTCTCGTTTCTGTTCGCTCTCAGCCTCCGTCTGCAGTTTGCGGAGCCGTGCCTCCTCCATCTTCCGCTGCTGTTTGAGGAGAAAGTGAGCGCGACGCTTTGCCATCTCATCCTCTGCCATCATCTCATCGTCCTTGGGGGGGGGGGGGGGGGAGTAATTGATTTACTACCAGAACAACATCCATTTCATTGCTAAGGCACATGACAAAATCTGCATTGATCTGAAAACTCTGGATAGGTTAAAGCAATATGGTGGATGATGCCTCTTTGGGAATTTCAGTTCCCCTGTCCGGTGCTTTCATCAACTCAATTCAACACAAATTAGTTGGGTTAATTGCATGATTTTCTGTAATTAATTTAGATTAATCGCAATTTGCTAAGGGTTAAAGGCCCAGTGCAGCCAAAAACGTGATATTCCTGTGTTTTATATACACAGTGTACAAAACATTAAGAACATCTTCCTAATATTGAGTTGGACCCAATGTTCCCTCAAATGTATTTCCGGCACTGAGCAAATTTCAGGTCTGCTGAGCGCAAACTTGAACATCGTGAAAATTCTGTACAACTTCCGGCGCACGTTTACTGTAAAAACTGTGTCTGTACCCAAGTCGGATACTGTGGCTATTTGATCATAACGTAGGCCTACCAGTGTGGCCTATCATCAAAAACAATAGAGAAAATGCATCATATAATATTTTAACATGGAAATATCTGTTCTATCAGACAGCCTACAGTAGCAGCCAATGTGTGGTGTTCAATGTAGGCCTACATTCCATGAGATAAAAAAAACAAAAAACATGCAGGGCTTGACATTACTCTGTTTATCCACTTGTCCTTAAGAGAAGGAGGTGACTGAAAATGTTGTTGTTTGATGCAAGAAACCACTTTACAAAATAAAATTCATTATTATTCCCATATCCTTATTACAGAGAATCAGACAGATTATGCTACCCTCTGCCTATTGGCTACTATCTTATTGAAGACAGTCTCAAATTACAACACTGTCCCTTTAAGACATAAAACAAGCTCGTCACCTGACTTGCTTTTCAAAGATGGCTAGAAATGCAAATAAATGTTGCTCTCGTAGGAAGCAACCACTCCCCCATTGTTGACTGGGCTAATAACTCACTAACTAGCAAATAATATGAACACGTGCAGGGTGGCTACATGCAGCTCTCGCTTTGATCTCAAAACAAGTGCATCTAGTCAAGACCGCTCATGCGGTCCAGTTCAAAGTGAATGGCACTGATTGGTTATGGCGCACCGGTCTTTGTAAAGTACGGGCCTGAGTTGTGCATGTCAATGCAATAGCATCCTACTCCAATGTGAGCTGCCTATAAGAAAATGTATTGCACAGTTAGTTTTGCATACCAAGTCTTGCAAAGTTCATTTTGTTTTGGTATGTTTCATTGAAAGTGATTAATATTGCGTTGATTCAAGCACAATTCCCATAGCAGAGCGAAACGTTGATAGTGTTAACTAAAGGGAAAAACTCTAGAAAGTTCAGTGAAGTTCAATCTCGTGCTTCTCGGCGCGGGCTGATATTTAATCTGTGGCAGTCCGAGGGCAGCGGCCCACCTGGGCACGCGCGCAGCTTAAAGGGAACATTGGTTGAACCCCCCACTTTGCCCTTAAAACAGCCTCAATTCGTCAGGGCATGGACTCCACAAGGTGTCCAAGCATTCCACAGGGATGCTGGCCCATGTTGACTCCAATGCGTCCCACAGTTGTGTCAATTTGGCTGGATGTCCTTTGAGTGGTGGACCATTCTTGATACACACAGGAAACTGTTGAGTGTGAAATACCCAGCAGCGATTTAACAATAAGGGATCATAGCCTTCACCTGGTCAGTCTATGTCATGGAAAGAGCGGGTGTTCATAATGTTTGGTACACTCAGTGCATATTTCCACACTTTGAGGTTGGAATAATACTGTGAAATTATGATAATGCCCTTTTAGTGTAAGAGCTGTTTGAAAAGACCACCTGAAATTTCTGCCTGTTTTGGTGGAATGGAGTTTTGGCCTTCCATGGTGACATCCCCATGTGGTAAATTAGACCACTCCCAGACAGTCCTAGCTAAATTCTTGCTTGAGAAGCTATTTTTATTTCATTTGGACCATTTTAATTGAAAACAATCACACTAAGGTACTTAATTGTTACCCAGAAAGTATTTGATATCGAGATAAAAACGTCCGCATTGGACCTTTAAGGGTTTTTCACCAACCCTTTACCAAATTCAAAAAATCAAATACAATTGTAAAAGTTAACTGTCATGAACACGTTAACTTTGACAGCCTTAATACAAATGTATTGTCCCTCAAGGGGAAATTCATTACTTCAGACGAGTAGAGATAGCGATTTCAGACTATTGAGATGCAGCCACCCTTAGTAAAATTCCTACCTTGAAGAAGAAACCCAGTCCCGACTTCTGTTCTCCGTCTGCCGAGGTGTCCCCTATATCAGAGCCTCCTTCCTCCGATGGTTCCTTCAGGTCGGACAGGTCTACCTCGATCAGCTGGCCCTTCCCTCGACCTACCTCCTCGCCGGGCTCATTCTCCTTCCCCGAGCCGCTACGCTCCCGCCCCTCCAGCCCCTCAGCCACGTCCACACAGTGGGGTGTGAGAGGGGTGCCATAGGGGGTTGAATCCTCAGGGGGGGGATGCTTAGGGGTAAGGGTGGGCCAGTCTCTGTGGCTGCGCTGGTTGGCCTCATCTCTGATCTTGAAGGTGGTGCTACGGAGCGTGCCTCTCTCCAAGGCCCTGGGGCTCTCTGCGAATATCACGCAGGTGGGGCTGCTGTTCTGACTCCAGTCCCTATCCTGCTCCCCTCGGGAGGTGGTGTGCCACCCTGGGGCGCGTTTAGGGTCTGTGTTGGATGCGGGGGTGCCGGTCTTGGAGGCCGGCCTGCCATTCTCCTTGGTCAGTTTGAGTTCGGAGGGTTTGGTCCTGGTGCTGCGGCTGCAGCCGGAGCTTAGTTTGGGAGGGCGGCGGGTGGGCAGAGCGGTGGTGATGGTCTCCACGAAATGCACGGCCGGGTGGAATTTGGAGTCTGTGTCAGCGGTGGAGGTAGCGGAGGAGGCTGAGGAAGGGGTTGAAGAGGTGTCTTGGGTGGGTGTAGGGGCAGATGCAGGGGCAGAGGGTAGGAATAGAAGGGAGGCGGCAGGCGGGACCCCTAGGGGTGACTGGACGCTCTGCTTCATCAGACGGTCCTGCTGTAGAGACAGCTGCATCATCTGTTGCTGAATGGCGCCGATGGCTTCATTCAGCAACTCTATGGAGCGGCTACACTCGCTCAGGTCTGGCTCGGCCCCCGCCTCGTCCAGTGGCCCTGCACCACCACGGTTTGTTTTGTTGTCCCTGTCCCTCTGCTGCTGTCCATCCTTCCCCTGACCCCTCAGGACATCCAAACACGAGTCGTCCCTGCAGTCCTTGCTGGCCGTCTTATATTGGGTCTCCAGGTGTTTGAGGGGCTGGGGCAGCGTGTCGCTCTTGCCACCCCCCTTCTTGACAATGTTGAGGAAGGCAGCCTTGCCCAGCTTGAGGCGCTGGCGCGCCGATATGGTCTCCATCTTCTTCTTCTGGTGCTCTATGGCGCGCCGCTGCTCCTCCAGCTGCATGTGGAGCTGCACCAGCTCTGAGGCCAGGACATTGGTGGTGCCGCCCTCCTTCCCCACCCGCAAAGCGGCGTCTTTAGCCAGCCGACATGGGCTAGGAGCCTGCAGGCACCACAAGCCTCCTAGGGTGTAGGGGGCGCTCTCTGAGCCGTCGGGCGTGGTCTTCTGGGAGCTGCTGTTATTGGAGCAGCTGTCGGGAAAGCTGCTGACCTTTCGGTGGAGCTTGCGCTCTGCAAAGCTGGTCATCCGCACGCTGCCGCTGCTGCACACGCAGCTGGCCCAGGACGCCGTGCTAAGGCAAGGGCTGGACGGGCCGCTCCATGCCTCCAGGTCTTCCTTATCCTCGTGCTCGCACACCTTCATGTCCTCCCGGAGCTTGGCCGACTCGCCCTCACCCCCCTTCGGTTCCCCTTTGCCCTCCCCTCCCTCTCCCAGGCACTTCCCCCTGACCCTCCTCAGCACTTCCTTGGCAAGCTCCATCTGATCCTCCTCCTCCTCCTCCTCCAGGTTGGCAATCTCAGAGTATGTGTCCCGGCCAACCCAAGCTGTAGTAATGCCGGTGGGGAAGGGGCTGTGGCGCGGTGCCAGCCCCAAGAGGTGCGTCGTCTGGTCCCCGGGCTCCGGTGACAGGTGGAGGAAAAAGCCACAGGACTGCTCCCTGGTGGCGGGCTCTGCTGCCCCCATCAGAGCGGGCTGAGAAGAACCCGTACTCCCCTTCGTGGGTGGTGTAAGGGGACCTGAGGTGGGCTCCGCATTGGGGATGGGGGTGAACGTGCAGTTAAGACCCTCAGTGGTTCTCTTAAGGCCCGCTTTGCTTCTACTCTCCCCGCTTTCCTCCTCCTTGTTCAGGCTGACGCTCTTCTCTTTGGCGGGCTTAAAAATGGCTGGCATCAGGGGCTCCAGGTAGAAACTCTCAGCCTGGGGGTCGGGGTGAGGGACAGCGAGGCAGGAGGCGTGCAGAGCGCTGGACACTCTGGAGGTCACCACACTCTGGACCTCCAGGTCGTCCTGCTCCATGTCATCACTCTCGGGGGTGGCACGGGGGCCGTAGCACCTGGCCAGACCCGCCGGGTTGAAGATGGTCACCAGCCCTTCCTCCTCCTCCTCCTTGAAGCGGATGTGTCCCATCATGTCCTGGCCGTTGAGCCTGCGGGGAACCAGTTGGACACCCACCCCCATCCCCCCAATCATGTGTTTGGGGGTGATGCTGATGATGTTGGATCCCAGTCTGTCCTTGCTGATGGAGCGGGCCAGGCTCAGGCGATTGCCCTCTCCCTCCAGGGGGAAGTGGAGGGCGTAGGGCACCGGCTGGGACAGGGGTCTGGGTGGGGAGGGGAGAGAGTGGGAGATGAGAAGGATCAAGGCAAGACCATGATGTTGCCACACATCACTATCTAACAGAGGTGAACTTGAATATGCAATTGGAAAGGGTTCTGAGAAGTATGAATGGACACTGTTGTCGTTCACCTACCCTAGTTGAATGCACATACTGGAAATCTCTCTTTTCTTTTCTCTCGCTTCAGTATACATGACTGAAATGTTAAATTAACCACTCACCTCGGTCTCGTCTCTGGCCAGGCCAGGATTGACCCCTGAACTTGACCGTCCACACGTGACAGAGAGTTGGACCTGTTTCTCTGCCCTAAACACAGACACAAAATATTAAACATAAGCCTTATTTATGTATCAGCCTTTGTGACATTAGCCTTCAAACTAGATTAAATCAAAATGTGATGAGCATTACTCATTAGTGAAAATGAACTTGACTAATTTACAGCACGACTATAAGTCTGATATTGTCCTTCTCATGTTGGTTAACTCAAGGATCCTCAAGTCTCCACTGAACTAGGTCAATCCGCTTTTATTTTAAAAGAACCTCATTGCTGAAACCAAATACAAAATCAATTACAATTGGATGTTTTGGTGCCACTCTGGCAATTAAAAATATTGATTGGGGACCTTCTTACTGAGGAATGTCATTGTTTTTCTTGAATATTTGTGTTGTGCTGTATTTTACTTTTTTTATATTGTTTTTGATTTTGTCTTATGAAATTGAATATGCAGGGCTCCCTTGTGAAAGAGACCCTGGTCTCAATGGTGTCTCCCTGCTTAAATAAAGGTAAAATAAATGCCAGATTCACACTATCGAGCCAAACCAAGCCAAGCCAAGCTGTGCTGGGCTTGCCTAGTTACGCATAAAAAGGACAATGTGAAAATAAAATATCCAAGCTAGCACAGTACAGTTCAAGTTGATCTTACCTGAGGCGTCATCCTCCTGTATGGACATCTGTTGCCTCTGTCTCAGAGGGAGCAATGAGTGTGAGGGGCTAGACGCAGGACTGACTTTGGTACTGCAAAGGAAACAAATCGCCATTATAGTTTCCCAAACACGCACACACCAGGGTTTCCGTCAGGGAAATTTGGCGCGGGACAATTGACCGGGAAGATTTTAATTTAATCGGACATTTGAGAAATGTACCGGTCATCCATATGCATTGGGTGTGTAACCCATTAGGCCACCCACCCACGCAGCCAGCACCATCAATAAACGAGGGATATTGGCAAAATGAGCCACATTTACATGTCCTTAAAAACATGTGTTTCGATGTGTAGCATATGCAAAACCTTATAGCCTGTTGTTTTATTGGTTTTTACTTTACTAAAGCAATAGTTGTCCACATCACGGTTCAGCTGTCAGAGATTTAAGCACTAAATGCGTCAGGGCATTGCATGCATAGGCCTATTGGCTTAGGCGTCCACTGTATTATATTAATATTTTAACAAATAAATATAAAGGATGAGAAGCTTAGGCCTAGCCCCAGAGAGAGAGAGAGAGATCGAGATATGCCGGTGGCATTCTACGACACCGACATTAATTTCTTTATACTTGTCAGCTACTCGCGTCTGCTATACAGATATAGGCATACAGAAGGAGGCGAATTTGTGAATTTTCCATTAGAATATTGTTTATAAAGATAAGCATTATATTGTTCGATTATAGAAGTAACTCTGGTAGGCCTAAAACATTCTTCCTCACCTTAAGTTAAACTGTCGGTCAGTTGGAGCGCCGGTGCGCAGTGCCTTCATTTCATAGGCCTGCAGTATAATAGGCTAATAGCCACACCAAACCTTCACAAAAGCTTCTAAACTTTATTAGGGTAACATAAAAAGTAAGTCAAGCCATTGTTTATCGGGAAAATACGAGCAGGATATTATACTGCGGCAAACACAACATTACAGTTGGAACTTAATTTGGCTGAAGAAAACAGAATGAAACACAAACGTTTTGAACAGGCTATATTGCAGCGATTACCAAGGGTTCTAAGCTGACACATGGAATTGTTTGAAAAAGATGGTCATACTATGGATCATTTAGCTATTTGATTTTTAATTGTTGGATCCTTTAGGTATAAAAAATATATATACAAAAATGATTTGATAAAATATTGAATATGGCCTTTACTACTACAGCCCAGAGAAACACATTGAATAAATGGCAAAAAAGACAGTCAAAAAATTAATCATAAGAAACAAGGTTTTGAAGTGTTTGTCCTGTATCCAGGAGATACAGTATAGGGAAAAAAAGTATTTGATCCCTTGCTGATTTTGTACGTTTGCCCACTGACAAAGACATGATCAGTCTATAATTTTAATGGTGGGTTTATTTGAACAGTGAGAGACAGAATAACAACAAAAAAATCCAGAAAAACGCATGTCAAAAATGTTATAAATTGATTTGCATTTTAATGACGGAAATAAGTATTTGACCCCCTCTCAATCAGAAAGATATCTGGCTCCCAGGTGTCTTTTATACAGGTAACGAGCTGAGATTAGGAGCACACTCTTAAAGGGAATGTGCTCCTAATTACCGGCTAACGGAAACCCTGACACACACAAGCACGCCCGCACACACACAGGTACACATACATGTGCATACATGCAACGTGTACACACATGCAACGCGCGCACACACAGGTGAGCAAAGGCTCATTCCAATCCTAGCAGAAAACTAAGATAACAGACAGACAGAAACAGACTGACAGAAAAGTGGACAGAGTTTCAGGTAGTACCTGTTACAGATATCTGGGCTTTGGGACGTTGTTATGACGTCAGGAGAGCCGGGTGTGGCCAGGAAGCTGCGTTTGGTAGCGTTGGAGATGGCGACATGGGGGTGGGAATTCTTGGGCTGCAGCAGTGACCTCACTATGAGATTGGTGGCAAAGAGTGTCAATCAAAACTCTGAGGAACCTTATAGGTTAGTGTTCTTATGAGACTAATTCAAAAACATCTGATGAAACCATTGGCTCTGGATGAATGAAAGACAATATCACATATTATACAAAAGTGTAAAATAATACATTATTGAAATAACATAAGAAGAAAAATACAACGTCTGTACCGTCTTTGACTTCTTGCAAGTCCCGGGGCTGGACAAATTCGGGCTTGAGGATCTCAAACCACCAGAATAACTCTGCGATGAACACCATGACATTGTGCTGGGGAAAGATGTCATGAAACAAGAGTCAACACCACAACACCGGAGAGTGTTTAAATACAGGTAACTGCCAAAATAATGGAAACACTTAAGTAAATGAGTGATACATAGCATATTGAGACAGCGCATTCCACGACCATCAACAAAACACAAAATTATGGAATTTCTCGTGGAAGAATGGTGTCGCATCCCTCCAATAGAGTTCTAAACACTTATAGAATCTATGCCAAGGTGCATTTACGCTGTTCTGGCTCAAATCCCTATTAAACCTCTACTGGATCAGTGTCTCGAAATCGGCAGTTGCTGTTCAATATGCGATATTTGACTAGAATGGCGTTGTAAACAAAAGCCAACTTTCCGGGACATAGACATGTCTTATATGGTCAGTAAGCTTAAATGATTGTTAATCTAACTGCAGTGTCTAATTTACAGTAGCTATTACAGCAAAAAAATACCATGCTATTGTTTGAGGATAGTGCACAACAACAAAACACTTATCAAGGCAACTGGTTTGATACATTCACCTCTGATGGTATATAATGTACTGACATTCAGTAATCTTGCTCACATTTGTTATCCTGAGGGTCCCAGAGATAAAATGTAGCGTAGTTATGTTTGATAAAATCCATTTTTATATCCTAACACAATCCATGTCGTATACATGAATTCCGACTCTTTCAACTTCCAACAAAACAATCTATGAAGTCTAAACGACTAAACCTTGTTTCACCCGGTCAAGTTCGGTTTCTTTGCAATCCTCAGACACTCTAGAAGGCAACCAAACTTTGTTTACATTACGTATATACATTACGTATTGGCTACACAACACATATATTATCCCACGAAGGACAGACATCATTACGCTTGATTGACAGTCTTTTGGTCCAATGACCACCTATCGTTTTGAAACATAGCTAGCTAGATAGCCAATGAGCTGGGCTTTACATTAGTATGTTATGGCCCTTTGTAGGAGTAACAGCAATTGTCCTATGGCTGCGCACAACGCGATTCATTCTCCATTGACAATCCACAGGACACAAAGGAGTTTAAGTTACGCAACACTCGCTTTCTTCTACAAAGTTTCTCAAAACTTAAAAAGTACAACATGGCTACTAAGAGTATAAACGCTAAATCGAACTTCAAGAATACACATTTGGATGAGATTATTGCAGAAACTGACCGGGAGAGTGACACGAGGAGTCCTGCGCGCAAGAAAGATTGGACGGAGAAGGTAACGTTACTTTTTTATATCAGTAAGTAAAATACGTTTTTGCTTCTCATGCTAATACAG
This sequence comes from Coregonus lavaretus, assembly GCF_964263955.1. Classification (NCBI taxonomy): domain Eukaryota; kingdom Metazoa; phylum Chordata; class Actinopteri; order Salmoniformes; family Salmonidae; genus Coregonus; species Coregonus lavaretus. The sequence goes on along the minus strand of NC_139991.1, from coordinate 36,634,665 downwards.
TTGTTTAAATGGTTGCAAATGCGTTTAAGATATTTGTCTTTCATTTCTATATACACTACCGTTCAAATGTTTGGGGTCACTTAGAAATGTCCTTGTTTTCGAAAGAAAAGCAATTTTTTTGTCCATTAAAATAACATCAAATTGATCCAAAATACAGTGTAGACATTGTTAATGTTGTAAATGGCTATTGTAGCTGGAAAGGGCAGATCTTTTATGGAATATCTACATAGGCGTACAGAGGCCCATTATCAGCAACCATCAGTCCTGTGTTCCAATACCGCGTTGTGTTTGCTAATCCAAGTTTATCATTTTAAAAGGCTAATTGATCATTAGAAAACCCTTTTGCAATTATGTTAGCACAGCTGAAAACTGTTGTGCTGATTAAAGAAGCAATAAACTGGACTTCTTGAGAATCTGGAGCATCAGCAATTGTGGGTTCGATTACAGGCTCAAAATGGCCAGAAACAAATAACTTTCTTCTGAAACTCGTCAGTCTATTCTTGTTCTGAGAAATGAAGGCTATTCCATGCGAGAAATTGCCAAGAAACTGAAGATCTCGTACAACGCTGTGTACTATGTATTACATATCTTGCATTACCCATCTCATATGTATATACTGTATTCTATACTATCTATTGCATCTTAGCCTATGCCGCTCTGACAATGACATTGCTCATCCATATATTTATATATTCTTATTCCATTCTTTTACCTAGATTTGTGTGTATTAGGTATTTGTTGTGGAACTGTTAGATATTACTTGCTAGATTTTGCTGCACAAGCGTTTCTCTACACTCGCAATAACATCTGCTAACCATGTGTATGTGACCAATACATTTGATTTGATTCGCATATTTCATTATAGTGATTGTGTTCCAGATACTCTATATAGTATATATATGTTTATAGATATGTGTTGCGTATTTGATGTATTGACGCAGTGCTCACCCCCTGCTAAAATACATTTTTAATCAAATAAGTAATAGTAAACTTGAGTTCTAACGGATTTTTATTTTTATCCTCAATAGCGGTAGAAAGTAAGATGACCTATTGGAGCCAACTTTAAAGACACCACATTCAAGTCCTTCATCCCCCACTCTTTCAAATGTAGGAACTGGCTTTTCCAGTCTGACCCCTCTGCTGTCTCTGGCTCCACACCCACCCCCGCCCGGCCATCTAGAGGTGTGAAGGTTAGTACATTTTATGTAGGGTGGCTAATGATCCATCATGTATGACATTCCTGGGAGTGTGTAAACTTTAATTTTTTATTACCATAGGATTTTTGTATGTTCTCTATAGTTATGTACGTGGAAATGTATCAATTGACCAATTCGGCCACTTGGGTACATTTGGGAAAACTCGTGAGGGACACCTGGGAGACTCTCATTCTTGAATGTATCAGTCTGAAACTTTGCACACATTGCTGCCCTCTTCTGGACAACATCTATATTACACCCATCTTCCTAGATCAATTATGGCCTTTCTTTTGCATTTCAAAGATGCAAAAATAATAATAGAAAACGCATGTTCTTTTACCAGTTCTAATGTGTTATATTCTCCTACATTAATTTTACATTTCCACAAACTTCAAAGTGTTTCCTTTCAAATATAATTTTACATATTCAATCTCTCCCTATCCCAGTCTGCTGTCCCCACATGCTTCAAGATGACAACCATTGTTCCTGTACCCAAGAATGCAAAGATAACTGCACTAAATGTCTATCACCCCGTAGCACTCACTTCTGTCATCATGAAGTGCTTTGAGAGACTAGTCAAGGATCATATCACCTCCACCTTACCGGTCACCCTAGACCCACTTCAATTTGCATACTGCCCCAATAGGTCCACAGACGATGCAATCGCCTGCACACTGCCCTATCCCATCTGGACAAGAGGAATATCTATGTAAGAATGCTGTTCATTGACTATAGCTCAGCATTCAACACCATAGTACTCTCCAAGCTCATCATCAAGCTTGAGGGCCTAGGTCTCAACCCCGCCCTGTGCAATTGGGTCCTGGACTTCCTGACGGGCCGCCCCCAGTTGGTGAAGGTAGGAAACAACATCTCCACTTCGTTGATCCACAACACTGGGGCCCCAACAAGGGTGTGTGCTCAGCCCCCTCCTGTACTCCCTGTTCACCCATGACTGCGTAGCCATGCACACCTCCAACTCAATCATCAAGTTTGCAGACAACACAAAAGTAGTAGGCTTGATTACCAACAACGATGAGACAGCCTACAGGGAGGAGGTGAGAGCTCGGAGTGTGGTGTCAGGAATATAACCTCTCACTCAACGTAAAAAAAACAAAGGAGATGATCGTGGACTTCAGGAAACAGCAGAGGGAGTACCCCCCTATCCACATCGACGGGACAGCAGTGGAGAAGGTGGAAAGTTTTAAGTTCCTCTGCGTACATATCACTGACAAACTGAAATGGTCCACCCACACAGACAGTGTGGTGAAGAAGGCGCAACAGCGTCTCTGCAACCAGAGGAAAAAAATATATAGACCACCTTTACTCCACACACAGAGATGCATACAAAGCTCTCCCTCGCCCTCCATTTGGCAAATCTGACCATAACTATATCCTCCTGATTCCTGCTTATGAGCAAAAACTAAATGTGAGTAAGACTTTTAAGCAGGTCAACATTCACAAGGCCGCAGGGCCAGACGGATTACCAGGACGTGTACTCCGAGCATGTGCTGACCAACTGGCAAGTGTCTTCACTGACATTTTCAACATGTCCCTGACTGAGTCTGTAATACCAACATGTTTCAAGCAGACCACCATAGTCCCCGTGACCAAGGACACTAAGATAACCTGCCTAAATGACTACCGACCCGTAGCAATGACGTCTGTAGCCATGAAGTGCTTTGAAAGGCTGGTCATGGCTCACATCAACACCATTATCCCAGAAAGCCTAGACCCACTCCAATTTGCATACCGCCCCAACAGATCCACAGATGATGCAATCTCTATTGCACTCCACACTGCCCTTTCCCATCTGGACAATAGGAACACCTACGTGAGAATGCTATTCATTGACTAAAGCTCAGCATTCAACACCATAGTGCCCTCAAAGCTCATCACTAAGCTAAGGATCCTGGGACTAAACACCTCCCTCTGCAACTGGATCCTGGACTTCCTGACGGGCCGCCCCCAGGTGGTAAGGGTAGGTAACAACACATCTGCCACACTTATCCTCAACACAGGGGCCCCTCAGGGGTGCGTGCTCAGTCCCCTCCTGTACTCCCTGTTCACCCATGACTGCATGGCCAGGCACGACTCCAACTCCAAGTCATAGACTGTTCTCTCTGCTACCGCATGGCAAGCGGTACTGGAGTGCCAAGTCTAGGTCCAAAATACTTCTCAACAGCTTCGACCCCCAAGCCATAAGACTCCTGAACAACATCATGGCTACCCAGACTATTTGCACTGCCCCCAACCACATCTTTTTACGCTGCTGCTACTCTGTTAATTATTTATGCATAGTCACTTTAACTCTACCCACATGTACATATTACTTCAACTACCTCAACTAGCCGGTGCCCCCGCACATTGACTCTGCACCGGTACCCCCCTGTATATATATATATATTTTACTTTTTTTATTAAAAATAAATGCACTGTTTGGCTAAGGGCTGTAAGTAAGCATTTCACTGTAATGTCTGCACCTGTTGTATTCGGCCCATGTGCCAATAAAATTTGATTTGATTTTAAACTCAGGAGGCTAAAGAAATTTGGCTTGTCACCTAAAACCCAAACTTTTACAGATGCACAATTGAGAGCATCCTGTTGGGCTGTATCACCGCCTGGAACGGCAACTGCACAGCCCACAACCGCAGGGCTCTCCAGAGGGTGGTGCGGTCTGCACAATGCATCACCGGGGGCAAACTACCTGCCCTCCAAGACACCTACAGCACCCGATGTCACAGGAAGGCCAAAAAGATCATCAAGGACAACTACCACCCGAGCCACTGCCTGTTCACCCTGCTATTATCCAGAAGGCGAGGACAGTACAGGTGCATCAAAGCTGGGACCGAGAGACTGAAAAACAGCTTCTATCTCAAGGCCATCAGACCGTTCAATGGCCATCACTAGCACAGAGGCTGCTGCCTACATACAGACTTGAAAATCACTGGCCACTTTAATAAATGGAACACTAGTCACATTAATAATGCCACTTTAATGTTTACATATCTTGCATTACCCATCTCATATGTACAGTTGAAGTCGGAAGTTTACATACACTTAGGTTGGAGTCATTAAAACTCGTTTTTCAACCACTCCACAAATGTATTGTTAACAAACTATATTTTTGGCAAGTCGGTTAGGACATCTACTTTGTGCATGACACAAGTCATTTTTCCAACAATTGTTTACAGACAGATTATTTCACTTATAATTTCACTGTATCACAATTCCAGTGGGTCAGAAGTTGACATACACTAAGTTGACTGTGCCTTTAAACAGCTTGGAAAATTCCAGAAAATGATGTCATGGCTTTAGAAGCTTCTGATAGGCTAATTGACATAATTTGAGTCAATTGGAGGTGTACCTGTGGATATATTTCAAGGCCTACCTTCAAACTCAGTGCCTCTTTGCTTCACATCATGGGAAAATCAAAAGAAATCTGGTTCATCCAGCAATTTCCAAACGCCTGAAGGTACCACGTTCATCTGTACAAACAATAGTACGCAAGTATAAACACCATTGGACCACGCAGCCGTCATACTGCTCAGGAAGGAGACGCGTTCTGTCTCCTAGAGATGAACGTACTTTGGTGCGAAAAGTGCAAATCAATAACAGAACAGCAAAGGACCTTGTGAAGATGCTGGAGGAAACAGGTACAAAAGTATCTACAGTGAGGGAAAAAAGTATTTGATCCCCTGCTGATTTTCTACGTTTGCCCACTGACAAAGACATGATCAGTCTATCATTTTAATGGTAGGTTTATTTGAACAGTGAGAGACAGAATAACAACAAAAAAATCAGAAAAACGCATGTCAAAAATGTTATAAATTGATTTGCATTTTAATGAGGGAAATAAGTATTTGACCCCTCTGCAAAACATGACTTAGTACTTGGTGGCAAAACCCTTGTTGGCAATCACAGAGGTCAGACGTTTCTTGTAGTTGGCCACCAGGTTTGCACACATCTCAGGAGGGATTATGTTCCACTCCTCTTTGCAGATCTTCTCCAAGTCATTAAGGTTTCGAGGCTGACGTTTGGCAACTCGAACCTTCAGATCCCTCCACAGATTTTCTATGGGATTAAAGTCTGGAGACTGGCTAGGCCATTCCAGGACCTTAATATGCTTCTTCTTGAGCCACTCCTTTGTTGCCTTGGCCGTGTGTTTTGGGTCTTTGTCATGCTGGAATACCCATCCACGACCCATTTTCAATGCCCTGGCTGAGGGAAGGAGGTTCTCACCCAAGATTTGACAGTACATGGCCCCGTCCATCGTCCCTTTGATGCAGTGAAGTTGTCCTGTCCCCTTAGCAGAAAAACACCCCCAAAGCATAATGTTTCCACCTCCATGTTTGACGGTGGGGATGGTGTTCTTGGGGTCATAGGCAGCATTCCTCCTCGGCGAGTTGAGTTGATGCCAAAGAGCTCGATTTTGGTCTCATCTGACCACAACACTTTCACCCAGTTCTCCTCTGAATCATTCAGATGTTCATTGGCAAACTTCAGACGGCCCTGTTTATGTGCTTTCTTGAGCAGGGGGACCTTGCGGGCACTGCAGGATTTCAGTCCTTCACGGAGTATTGTGTTACCAATTGTTTTATTGGTGACTATGGTCCCAGCTGCCTTGAGATCATTGACAAGATCCTCCCGTGTAGTTCTGGGCTGATTCCTCACCGTTCTCATGATCATTGCAACTCCACGAGGTGAGATCTTGCATGGAGCCCCAGGCCGAGGGAGATTGACAGTTATTTTGTGTTTCTTCCATTTGCGAATAATCGCACCAACTGTTGTCACCTTCTCACCAAGCTGCTTGGCGATGGTCTTGTAGCCCATTCCAGCCTTGTGTAGGTCTACAATCTTGTCTCTGAGATCCTTGGAGAGCTCTTTGGTCTTGGCCATGGTGTAGAGTTTGGAATCTGATTGATTGATTGCTTCTGTGGACAGGTGTCTTTTATACAGGTAACAAGCTGAGATTAGGAGCACTCCCTTTAAGAGTGTGCTCCTAATCTCAGCTCGTTACCTGTATAAAAGACACCTGGGAGCCAGAAATCTTTCTAATTGAGAGGGGGTCAAATACTTATTTCCCTCATTAAAATGCAAATCAATTTATAACATTTTCGACATGCGTTTTTCTGGATTTTGTTGTTGTTATTCTGTCTCTCACTGTTCAAATAAACCTACCATTAAAATGATAGACTGATCATTTCTTTGTCAGTGGGCAAACGTACAAAATCAGCAGGGGATCAAATACTTTTTTCTTTCACTGTACAGTGGGGAAAAAAAGTATTTAGTCAGCCACCAATTGTGCAAGTTCTCCCACTTAAAAAGATGAGAGAGGCCTGTAATCATAGGTACACGTCAACTATGACAGACAAAATGAGATTTTTTTTCTCCAGAAAATCACATTGTAGGATTTTTAATGAATTTATTTGCAAATTATGGTGGAAAATAAGTATTTGGTCAATAACAAAAGTTTCTCAATACTTTGTTATATACCCTTTGTTGGCAATGACACAGGTCAAACGTTTTCTGTAAGTCTTCACAAGGTTTTCACACACTGTTGCTGGTATTTTGGCCTATTCCTCCATGCAGATCTCCTCTAGAGCAGTGATGTTTTGGGGCTGTCGCTGGGCAACACTGACTTTCAACTCCCTCCAAAGATTTTCTATGAGGTTGAGATTTGGAGACTGGCTAGGCCACTCCAGGACCTTGAAATGCTTCTTACGAAGCCACTCCTTCGTTGCCCGGGTGGTGTGTTTGGGATCATTGTCATGCTGAAAGACTCAGCCATGTTTAATCTTCAATGCCCTTACTGATGGAAGGAGGTTTTCACTCAAAATCTCACGATACATGGCCCCATTCATTCTTTCCTTTACACGGATCAGTCGTCCTGGTCCCTTTGCAGAAAAACAGCCCCAAAGCATGATGTTTCCACCTCCATGCTTCACAGTAGGTATGGTGTTCTTTGGATGCAATTCAGCATTCTTTGTCCTCCAAACACGACGAGTTGAGTTTTTACCAAAAAGTTATATTTTGGTTTCATCTGATCATATGACATTTTCCCAATCCTCTTCTGGATCATCCAAATGCACTCCAGCAAACTTCAGACGGGCCTGGACATGTACTGGCTTAAGCAGGGGGACACGTCTGGCACTGCAGGATTTGAGTCCCTGGCGGCGTAGTGTGTTACTGATGATAGGCTTTGTTACATTTACATTACATTTTAGTCATTTAGCAGACGCTCTTATCCAGAGCGACTTACAGTTAGTTATTTTATTTTTATTTTTTATTTTTTCTTCATACCCCCTGTGGGAATCGAACCCACAACCCTGGCGTTGCAAACGCCATGCTCTACCAACTGAGCTACATCCCTGCCGGTCATTCCCTCCCCTACCTTGGACGACGCTGGGCCAATTGTGCGCCGCCCCATGGGTCTCCCGGTCGCGACCGGCTATGACAGAGCCTGGATTTGAACCAAGATCTCTAGTGGCACAGCTAGCACTGCTATGCAGTGCCTTAGCCCACTGCGCCACTCGGGAGGATTACTTTGGTTACTTTGGTCCCAGCTCTCTGCATGTCATTCACTAGGTCCCCCCGTGTGTTTTGGGGATTTTTGCTCACCAATCTTGTGATCATTTTGACCCCACGGGGTGAGATCTTGCGTGGAGCCCCAGATTGAGGGAGATTATCAGTGGTCTGGTCTTCCATTTCCTAATAATTGCTCCCACAGTTGATTTCTTCAAACCAAGCTGCTTACCTATTGCAGATTCAGTCTTCCCAGCCTGGTGCAGGTCTACAATTTTGTTTCTGGTGTCCTTTGACAGCTCTTTGGTCTTGGCCATAGTGGGGTTTGGAGTGTGACTGTTTGAGGTTGTGGACAGGTGTCTTTTATACTGATAACAAGTTCAAACAGGTGCCATTAATACAGGTAACGAGTGGAGGACAGAGGAGCCTCTTAAAGAAGAAGTTACAGGTCTGTGAGAGCAAATCTTGCTTGTTTGTAGGTGACCAAATACTTATTTTCCACCATAATTTGCAAATAAATTCATTAAAAATCCTACAATGTGATTTTCTGGATTTTTTTCTCTCATTTTGTCTGTCATAGTTGACGTGTACCTATGATGAAAATTACAGGACTCTCTCATCTTTTTAAGTGGGAGAACTTGCACAATTGGTGGCTGACTAAATACTTTTTTCCCCCACTGTATATCCACAGTAAAACAAGTCCTATATCGACATAACCTGAAAGGCCGCTCAGCAAGGAGGAAGCAACTGCTCCAAAACCGCCATAAAAAAGACAGACTATGGTTTGCAACTGCACATGGTGACAAAGATCGTACTTTTTGGAGAAATGTCCTCTGGTCTGATTAAACAAAAATAGAACTGTTTGGCCATAATGACCATTGTTTGGAGGAAAAAGGGGTAGCAGCATCATGCTGTGGGGGTGCTTTGCTGCAGGAGGGACTGGTGCACTTCACAAAATAGATGGCATCATGAGGAAGGAACATCATGTTGATATATTGAAGCAACATCTCAAGACATCAGTTAGGAAGTTAAAGCTTGGTCGCAAATGGGTCTTCCAAATGGACAATGACCCCAAGCATACTTCCAAAGTTGTGGCAAAATGGACAACAAAGTCAAGGTATTGGAGTGGCCATCACAAAGCCCTGACCTCAATTTGTGGGCAGAACTGAAAAAGCATGTGCGAGCAAGGAGGCCTACAAACCTGACTCAGTTACACCAGCTCTGTCAGGAGGAATGGGCCAAACTTATTGTGGGAAGCTTGTGGAAGGCTACCTGAAACGTTTGACCCAAGTTAAACAATTTAAAGGCAATGCTACCAAATACTAATTGAGTGTATGTAAACTTCTGACCCACTGGGAATGTGATGAAAGAAATATAAGATGAAAGAAATCATTCTCTCTACTATTATTCTGACATTTCACATTATTAAAATAAAGTGGTGATCCTAACTGACCTAAGACAGGGAATTTTTACTAGGATTAAATGTCAGGAATTGTGAAAAACTGAGCTTAAATGTATTTGGCTAAGGTGTACGTAAACTTCGGACTTCAACTGTATATACTGTATTCTATACTATCTATTGCATCTTAGACTATACCACTCTGATAATGATAATGACATTGCTCATCCATATATTTATATATTCTTATTCCATTCCTTTACTTAGATTTGTGTGTATTAGGTTTTTGTTGTAGAACTGTTAGATATTACTTGCTAGATATTGCTGCACTGTCGGAATTAGAAGCGCAAGCATTTCGCTACACTCACAATAACATCTGCTAACCATGTGTATGTGACCACTCAATTTGATTTGATTTTAAGAATATGCATATCATTGCTTCAGGTCCTGAGCTACAGGCAGTTAGATTTGGGTATGTCATTTTAGGCGGAAATTGAGACGAAGGGTCCGATCCTTAAGATGTTTTAAGACTCTTTATGTTGGTGTTTCCTTTACTTTGACAGTTACCTGTATGTCTGCTAGTAATGCATTGAGGTCCTGTTCAAATACTTTAAAGATGCATCCTACTTCCCTCTATATAGAACTGGCCACTGTTCTGATAGGATTGGACAGGTGAAAGCCATGTAATGGAACCCCTTATTCAGTTTGAATCACAGAAGGGAGGGAGTGGAGATGTACATTAAAAGTATTCAAACAGGGTCTCTTTCTCAATTCGTATTTCCTCACTTCCTCATCTCCTTCTGAAACACATTGGAAGAGAAGGTCTCCCCCTCTGACGACCTCCTACAATGCGCTTTGAGAAGGAAGCAAGGAGTGAGGTTAATCAAGAAAGAAAGATGGCCTCCGTTTCTCCACTGAGGTAAAGTAGTAGAATGGTAGCTCACCTTCAGCACTGGGGGAGCATACAGCACATCTTCTGGGCGCAGGTGGAAGCATCGGTTCAGGTACTCATTAGAAAACTCCCTCAAAAGTTGGATGTTGTACAGGCTGTCTGCTATGGAGGACACCACTTTCAGGCAAATATCTGGAAGACACATATAAAAGGCTTTATAAAATAAATGTGATTGATTGATTGATTGTTACGTCACTGTTAGCATGAGGCTAATATTAGCTAACCTCGTCAAACATATTGTAATCTCTCGTGGACAGACGCACATTACATAACTATGGTGTATGGGTGTGCGTATGGGTGGTGTATGGGTGGTCCTCTGTAGCTCAGCTGGTAGAGCACGGCGCTTGTAATGCCAAGGTAGTGGGTTCGATCCCCGGGACCACCCATACACAAAAATGTATGCACGCATGACTGTAAGTCGCTTTGGATAAAAGCGTCTGCTAAATGGCATATTATTATTATTATTATAACTAGTACAGACAGACAGAAAGACAACCAGTGTTGGGGGTGACTTTAGAGTACTCATTACTTTTTTGTAGTAACTAGTAACCTAACGCATTAGTTTTTAAGTAATCCGTTACCTAGTTACTTCCATGATTAAGGCTATTGTCTCTGCCATCTCGCTAGCTATCTTGCTACCAGTTACCATGCCAGCTCCCCCTAGGATACCTTCGTTGCGCTCTTTTTATTCCTGCACAAAAGTTGTGGCGGGTAGCTGGCATGGTAACTGGTAGCTAGATTGCCATCTCGCTAGCTATCTAGCTACCAGTTACCATGCCAGCTACCCGCCACAACTTTTGTGCAGGAATAAAAAGAGCGCAACGAAGGTATCCTAGGGGGAGCTGGCATGGTAACTGGTAGCAAGATAGCTAGCGAGATGGCAGAGACAATAGCCTTAATCGTGGAAGTATTCACATTATTTTGAATTGGTAGAAGAAAAGGACATATTACATTTACATTTACGTCATTTAGCAGACGCTCTTATACAGAGCGACTTACAAATTGGTGCATTCACCTTATAGCCAGTGGGATAACCACTTTACAATATGTTTTTCTTTCTTCTTTCTTTGGGGTGGGGTAGAAGGATTACTTTATCCTATCCCATGTTTTCCTTAAAGAGGTGGGGTTTCAAGTGTCTCCGGAAGGTGGTGAGTGACTCCGCTGTCCTGGCGTTGTGAGGGAGCTTGTTCCACCATTGGGGTGCCAGAGCAGCGAACAGTTTTGACTAGGCTGAGCGGGAACTGTGCTTCCGCAGAGGTAGGGGGGCCAGCAGGCCAGAGGTGGATGAACACAATGCCCTCGTTTGGATGTAGGGACTGATCAGAGCCTGAAGGTACGGAGGTGCCGTTCCCCTCACAGCTCCGTAGGCAAGCACCATGGTCTTGTAGCAGATGCGAGCTTCAACTGGAAGCCAGTGGAGTGTGCGGAGGAGCGGGGTGACGTGAGAGAACTTGGGAAGGTTGAACACCAGACGGGCTGCGGCATTCTGGATGAGTTGTAGGGGTTTAATGGCACAGGCAGGGAGCCCAGCCAACAGCGAGTGGCAGTAATCCAGACGGGAGATGACAAGTGCCTGGATTAGGACCTGTGCCGCTTCCTGTGTAAGGCAGGGTCGTACTCTCCGAATGTTGTAGAGCGTGAACCTACAGGATCGGGTCACCGCTCAACGTTGTGAACAGAGAGCCCCATGCTGGTGGTGGGGTTATGGCATGGGCAGACATAAGCTACGGACAATGAACACAATTGCATTTTATCACTGGCAGTCTGAATGCACAGAGATACCGTGACGAAATCGTGAAGCCCAGTGTCATGCCATTCATCCACCGCAATCACCTCATGTTTCAGCATGACAATGCACAGCCCCATGTGCATTGTCATGCTTGTATCTTGTCTGACGCAACTTGCACACGCAAACACAGCCTCCCACCATTAGCTCGGACAAATTGAAAACCCTAGTCATTGGCGACTCCATTAACCGCAATATTACACTTAAAAATAATAATCCAACGATCATACACTGTTTACCAGGGGGCAGGGCTACTCTGAAGATCTGAAGATGGTGCTGGCTAAGGCTAAAACTGGTGAGTATAAGGATATTGTTATCCACGTCGGCACCAACGATGTTAGGATGAAACAGTCAGCGGTCACCAAGCGCAACATAGCTTCAGAGTGTAAATCCGCTAGAAAGATGTGTCAGCATCGAGTAATTGTCTCTGGCCCCCTCTCAGTTAGGGGGAGTGATGAGCTCTACAGCAGTGTCTCGCAACTCAATCGCTGGTTGAAACTGTTTTCTGCCCCTCCCAAAAGATAGAATTTGTAGATAATTGGCCCTCTTTCTGGGACTCACCCACAAACAGGACCAAGCCTGGCCTGCTGATAATTGACGGACTTCATCCTAGCTGGAGGGGTGCTCTCATCTTATCTATGAACATAGACAGGGCTCTAACTCTACAATGAGATAGGGTGTAGGCCAGGCAGCAGGCTGTTAGCCAGCCTGCCAGCTTAGTGGAGTCTGCCACTAGCACAGTCAGTGTAGTCAGCTCAGCTATCCCCATTGAGACCGTGTCTGTGCCTCAATCTAGGTAGAGAAAAACAAAACATGGCGGTGTTCAGTTTAGCAATCTCACTGGAATAAAGACCTCCTCTATTCCTGTCATTATTGAAAGAGATTGTGATATCCAACATCTCAAAATAGGGTTACTTAATGTTAGATCCCTCACTTCCAAGGCAGTCATAGTCAATGAACTAATCACTTATCATAATCTTGATGTGATTGGCCTGACTGAAACATGGCTCAAGCCTGATGAATATACTGTGTTAAATGAGGCCTCTCCTCCTGGCTACACTAGTGACCATATCCCCTATGCACCCGGCAAAGGCGGAGGTGTTGCTAACATTTATGACAGAAAATTTTAATTCACCCCCCAAAAAAGACTGCGTTTTCATCTTTTGAGGTTCTAGTCATGAAATCTATGCAGCCTACTCAACCACTTTTTATAGCTACTGTTTACAGGCCTCCTGGGCCGTATACAGCGTTCCTCACTGAGTTCCCTGAATTCCTATCGGACCTTGTAGTCATGGCAGATAATATTCAAATTTTTTGTGACTTTAATATTTACATGGAAATGTCCACAGACCCACTCCAAAAGGCTTTCGGAGCCATCATTGACTCAGTGGGTTTTGTCCAACATGTCTCCGGATCTACTCATTGCCACAGCCATACCCTGGATCTAGTTTTGTCCCGTGGAATAAATATTGTGGATCTAAATGTTTTTCCTCATAATCCTGGACTATCCGACCACCATTTTATTACGTTTGCAATCGCAATAAATAATCTGCTCAGACCACAACCGAGGATCATCAAAAGCCATGCTATAAATTCTCGGACAACCCAAAGATTCCTAGATGCCCTTCCAGACTCCTTCCACCTACCCAAGGACGTCAGAGTACAAAAATCGGTTAACCACCTAACTGAGGATCTAAATTTGACCTTGCGTAATACCCTGGATTCAGTCGCACCCCTAAAAACAAAAAAACATTTGTCACAAGAAATACCCGAGCCCTGAAGCAAGCTTCCAGAAAATTGGAAATGGGAATGGCGCTCCACCAAACTGGAAGTCTTCCAACTAGCTTGGAAAGACAGTACTGTGCAATATCGAAGAGCCCTCATTGCTACTCGATCATCCTATTTTTCCAACCTAACTGAGAAGAATAAGAACCCAAAATGTATTTTTGATACTGTCGCAAAGCTAACTAAAAAGCAGCATTCAACAAGAGAGGATTGCTTTCACTTCAGCAGTGATAAATTCATGAACTTCTTCGATGAAAAGATCATGATCATTAGAAAGCAAATTACGGACTCCACTTGGAATCTGCGTATTTCTCCAAAGCTCAGTTGTCCTGAGTCTGCACAGAACTGCCAGGACCAAGGATCAATGGAGACACTAAAGTTTTTTCATCCTATATCTCTTGACACATTCATGAAAATAGTCATGGCCTCCAAATCTTCAAGCTGCATACTGGACCCTATTCCAACTAAACTACTGAAAGAGCTACTTCCTGTGCTTGGCCCTCCTATGTTGAACATAATAAATGGCTCCCTATCCACCGGATGTGTACCAAACTCAATAAAAGTGGCAGTAATAAAGCCTCTCTTGAAAAAGCCAAACCTTGACCCGGAAAATTTAAAGAACTATCGGCCTGTAGCGAATCTCCCATTTTTTTTAAAGCTGTTGCGCAGCAACTCAATGCCTTCCTGAAGACAAATAATGCCGTCAGATCACGGCTCTGTATCTGTTCTCGTTCTCCTAGACCTTAGTGCTGCTTTTGACACCATCGATCACCACATTATTTTGGCGAGATTAGAAACCCTAATTGGTCTACACGGACAAGTTCTTGCCTGGTTTAGATCTTATCTGTCGGAAAGATATCAGTTCGCCACTGTGGATGGTTTGTCCTCTGACAAATCAATTGTAAGTTTCGGCGTTCCTCAAGGTTCTATTTTAGGACCACTATTGTTTTCACTATATATTCTACCTCTTGGTGATGTCATTCGGAAACACAATGTCAACTTTCACTGCTATGCGGACGACACACAGCTGTACATTTCAATGAAACATGGTGAAGCTCAAAATTGCCTACCCTGGTAGCCTGTGTTTCAGACATAAGGAAGTGGATGGCGGCAAATGTTTTACTTTTAAACTCTGACAAAATAGAGATGCTAGTTCTAGGTCCCAAGAAACAAATAGATCTACTGTTGTATCAAACAATTAATCTTGATGGCTGTATAGTCGTCTCAAATAAAACTGTGAAGGACCTCAGCGTTACTCTGGACCCTGATCTCTCTTTTGACAAACATATCAAGAATATTTAAAGGACAGCTTGTTTTCCATCTTCGTAACATTGCAAAAATCAGAAACGTTTTGTCCATAAATGATGCAGAAAAGCTAATCCATGCTTTTGTCACTTCTAGATTAGACTACTGCAATGCTCTACGCTCCGGCTACCCGGATAAATCACTAAATAAATTCAGTTAGTGCTAAACACGGCTGCTAGAATCCTGACTAGAACCCAAAAAATTGATCATATTACTCCAGTGCTAGCCTCTCAACATTGGCTTCCTGTTAAGGTTAGGGCTGATCAAGGTTTTACTGCTAACCTACAAAGCATTACATGGGCTTGCTCCTACTTATCTCTCCGATTTGGTCCTGCCGTTCATACATACACGTACGCTACAGTCACAAGACGCAGGCCTACTTATTGTCCCTAGAATTTCTAAGCAAACAGCTGGAGGCAGGGCTTTCTCCTAGAGCTCAATTTTTATGGAATGGTCTGCCTATCCATGTGAGAGACACAGACTCGGCCTCGACCTTTAAGTCTTTACTGAAGACTCATCTCTTCAGTAGGTCCTATGATTGAGTGTAGTCTGGCCCAGGGGTGCGAAGATGAATGGCAAGGCACTGGAGCGATGAACCGCCCTTGCTGTCTCTGCCTGGCCGGCACCCCACACTCCACTGGGATTCTCTGCCTCTGACCCTATTACGGGGGCTGAGTCACTGGCTTACTAGTGCTCTTCCATGCTGTCCCTATGAGGGGTGCGTCACTTGAGTGGGTTGAGTCACAGACGTGATCTTCCTGTCCAGTGTTGTGCCCCCTCAGGCTCGTGCGGTGGAGGAGATCTTCGTGGGCTATACTCAGCCTTGTCTCAGGGTAGTAAGTTGGTGTTCTGTTGATATCCCTCTAGTGGTGTGGGGGCTGTGCTTTGGCAAAGTGGGTGGGGTTATCCTGCCTGGTTCGCCCTGTCCGGGGGTATCGTCGGACACGGCCACAGTGTCCCCCAACCCACCCCTGTCTCAGTCTCCAGTATCTATGCTGCAATAGTCTATGTGCCGGGGGACTAGGGTCAGTCTGTTATATCTGGTGTAATTCTCCTGGTGTCCTGTGTGAATTTAAGTATGCTCCCTCTAATTCTCTCTCTCTCCCCCTCTCCTCCCGGAGGACCTGAACCCTAGTGTTATGATGTCAGGTCATAGGATCGTGAGGACCGAGGTAGAGCTACGAGATAATTGGCTTGGTGCCACGGAGTCTACATTCCTTATGTCAAAGGAGATTAGTGATGTTCCTGATAGTATGATTGATGGACAAGATATAATGACTTGGGGCAAAGGGTAATAACAACAGAGAAAGGGAGTGCCCATGATGGTTGCCAGATGTAGGTTAAGGAATGGTAACCAAGAGTATAAAATATGTGAGATTTGTGTATGTGGGAAGTTCAACTGACAAAGGGCAGAGCTATGTCCATTTTGTTAGATGAACCCACGAGCTCGTGATCCAATAAACACTTGGTATAAAGTCTCCACAGAATGTCTCAGTAAATTCTTGCATCCTCACTTCTCAATACTAGAAACTCATCATAACACCTATGATCAGGACTACCTGGCCTGATGACTCCTGGCTGTCCCCAGTCCACCTGGTTGTGCTGCTGCTCCAGTTTTAACTGTTGTGCCTGTGGCTAGGGAACACTGACCTGTTCATCGGATGTGCTACCTTGTCCCAGACCTGCTGTTTTCAACTCTCTCTCTCTCTACCGCACCTGCTGTCTCGACCTCTGAATGCTTGGCTATGAAAAGCCAACTGACATTTACTCCTGAGGTACTGACCTGTTGCACCCTCTACAATCACTGTGATTATTATTTGACCCTGCTGGTCATCTATGAACGTTTGATCATCTTGAAGAACAATCTGGCCTTAAATGGCCATGTGCTCTTATAATCTCCACCCCAGAGCCTGGTTCCTCTCTAGGTTTCTTCATAGGTTCCTGCCTTTCTTATAATATGGTTGGTAGCATGGAAAATTATTGTGGAAATCTGTTGCAGGTCAAGTCGACTACAAAATCCACAATGTAAAAGCTCTCTCTATGGGCTGGCTGGCTAGCTAGCTAGGTAACTAGCTAGCAAACGTAGCTACACACAATAATACCAAAGACAATATCAGCATGTAAAGTAGCTAGTTCGCTGTAAAATCACCTACAATCTCACCATGTTCAACCTGCAGATAGATGTGCCTCACAGAGTGGAGTCTGATATTCGCAACGGCAGATATATTTTTAAGGAGATGGGAAAAGTTGCCCATGCTACATCAAATGGGCCACACGGTGCATTCTGGGACAAGGAGCACTCTCCTTCAAGGAGTGAATGGGAGTATATTGGGCACTAGCTCAAAAACCCAACATTAGCACAAATTTCGTCAACAAGAAGTACAACATTACAAATCTTTTCCGAGATGTGAGATAATTAACTTGCTATCTGTAATATTGTATAGCTTTGGAATCGCGTCATTACATACTTTCGAGGAAACAAGGCTAGTTTCTCGACAGTATAACCTTTGAGAAGGTTATACCTTCCTTCATTCATTGGATTCCTATCTCTTTTATATAATATATCTGGCAACGGCACCATGCAATGCACCCTGGACTAAAGAGGCAGACAAATAGGAAAAATGTGCTAGACCCTCCATTAACTAAAACATTTCTCAAGGTAGGAATATCACAAAAATATGATCAATGGCTCATTCGAGAGAAGACATCCTCCCAAGTTATGACATCGCCAGTATTGCAATCTGACATGTAGACGTTTACGCGATCTAAAAGTCGTATTCCTATTATCTTCCAGAGTGACTTTATGGCAGTGCTGTGTCATACCGGCCCGGATTTCTGCCTGCTTGAATGCCAATAACTCAGATACACGTGAAAACATGAAATGACACAGGGAATCGATAGAACATCACTCAGAGATGCACAAAAACAATATAACATTCAAAATGGGTGAACCTTTCATTTAAATAAATACGTTTGCTTTACATAACTATTTTTGTGTGCAGTTTTAAAGCTATATTCCTGCAATTCTACACATTTTGCCATGGGTTGGGGAGAAATTTTTGCAGTCTTAAATTTGTAAGTCTAAATTGAATTAATTATGATAGATACATAGGACGTTTCTGCATGAGTGCTTTGTAAATAAACACAAGAGAATGCTGTTCTCTCCTTAAATACAGAGGCCCAACCCACTTTTTGATACAAAACACAATGGTGAGTTCTATAACCATCACCAGTAGTACACCTAAGGGTATAGTGGAAAACAGCATCTAGTGTTTAAGTGTAGATGCTGCTGCATGCATATAGATAATATCCCCATAATCTAAAATAGACATAAAAGTGGCCTGGGCAATTTCTTTCCTATTAAAAAAAGTCAGACATGCTTTGTTTCTGTAAAAGAAACCAACCTTGAACTTCAACTTCTTCACCAGCTCAGTGACATCTTTTTTAAATGACAGTTTGTCACCAAGCCAGATACCAAGATATTTGTTGGAAGGAACTCACAAAATTTGGGTACCATTCAAACTAGTCATTACAAATTCATTTAAATCTGGGTTATGGGACCTAGAAAAAAAGCATGCATTTTGTTTTGATTGCATTTAGCACTAACTTTGTTGGATTCTAGCTTGAAATAAACATACTCGTTACCATACTAGAACTTATTGATTACTTTACATGTATAAGGAATGTATACAGTGCATTCGGAAAGTATTCAGACCCCTTGACATTTTCCACATTGTTACGTTACAGCCTTATTCTAAAATTGATTAAATTATTTTTTCACCTCATCAATCTACACACAATACCCTATAATGACAAAGCGAAAACAGGTTTTGGATAATCTTTGCGAAATGGCAGGGGAATGGATTCTAAAAGGTAACAAGTTAAAATTGGCACTGCCAAACACTCCTTGCAAGCTCAGAAAACCTTGGGGGTTTGTAATCTCGTGAGACACTTTATTCCATCTTATTCTGAAATAGTTATACAAAATTGACGAAAGGGAGGAGGGGTCCTCACGAGAAATTAGAGTGCAGTTAATATTGTGAGTAATTGTTTGTAGAGTTAAAGAAACAATTGTGTTAGATTAATTTGGATTTTAAGAATAATGACTAAAGGATTTCACCCCAAATACAGTATAAATGTTAGAATTATCATGTAGTGTCAACCCACTAACAGAGGGGGCGGTACTAAACATTCAAGGGTGAAGGGGAAGGCGGAAACTGTTTAGAAAAGCCACCTAAAGGTGGAAGGAGTCAAGTTCAGGAGGTATAAAACCGTATGTTTGTGTTTTTGGCGGCAGAGCTCTCTCCATGAATAAAAATACAGATAATACTTGTGGGTTGTGGACCTTGAATCATTGATGGTTAAAACCAGAGCCTTACAACCTCTGGTAATGATTCAAGCTTAGGTTGAAGTAGAGATAGAAATTCACGTAATAGTGTGGTCCTTCGAGCCGGATCTTAATACATCTTTATCGTTCTAAGGACACTGAAACCCGTGCACGGGCGGGTGATAGCATCCGTGAAAGAGTCCTGGCCTTCGACGTTAAGGTTATAAACAGGCCGGTGATTACTCTTTATGAACGATAAAGACGTTAACAAGTTTGAAAAAGCATTTAAATCCAAACTGCAAGGAAAAGGTCAGTAATTTTTATTCATGGTTTTGGTGAAATGATTTTAACTTGTATGAGAATAGTAATTATTGTGGAGGGCAGAGAATAGATACCAAAATCTCAAAGGAAGTAATAATTATTACGAAACGGGGAGGGTCCGCAATTGACCCTAGGTAAATAGCTATTACCAGAATAATCTAGTCCGAAATGACAAGGGGTGAAAGGCCATCACCAATGTAAACTAGTTTTTATTGAGACTGTACTGGGTACAGTACTACGATAAAAAGGGAAAGGGATGATTTTCGTCGTGTGCTATGGATAAACAGGTCAAAAGTCGCGTATACGACTGGGGATTTGCTAGAACTCTGTGTGTTTCATGAAACTAGAGCAGTTACGACCTCTAGGTTACAAATAGGTTTAGCAAATGACTGTATAATGTTGTGTACGTGTGAGACTTGAGAATCCATCAGTATACGTGATAATTGTTTCAAGGAAGGAGCTAAAAAAATAAGTCGCGTGAGAAAAAATGGTTATCTGACTCTTTTCATGAAACCGGAGTTTTAAATAAAAAACTCTGGGTTAGGGGTTAAATAATTTTAAATGGTTAATTACAAAAGCAGATCATACATTGGCTCAAGAGACGCACTAAAATAATAGCTCCTAGAAGAATAATTCTGGGAATTATTACTAAAGGGGGGAATTTTTTATTTTTCCACCATGGGAAATAAATCTTCTAAAGAGGTCCGAGAATTAACGGGGGATGAACGATATATGTTAGGAAGAGATCGAAGAAATGTGTTTTATGGATCCGTTTGGGAGAAGAAGTATGAATTTATTGGGCATCTCGAAGTAAAAAAGTTAGAAGTTATATGATTAGGCAGATGCATGTGAAACGGATTTGAAAAAACAGCGAAAGAAGGGGCTAGAGACAGCGAGTGTTTTTTTTAAGCGCGAAAGTGCTTTAACGGTAACAAAGGAATATTTAACCATCGTGACTGCAGGGGTAAAGAAAAGGAATAGGACAGTCAATTTTTTGGTTCAACGGGTAAAATGTTTGAAAAAATGATTTGTGTCAATTAAGAATTGGCTAAAAACACCACAAAGCGATTATTTGAGAGGTACCTATAAAATTCCAACGATGCATATGTATGAACTTTCGCACTCAAACGTAGACATACGTCATGAGTGAGAAAGTAGAGAATATTTACATTTGCATTTTTGGTCATTTGGCAGACGCTCTGGTCCGGAGCGACTTGCAGAACCAATAGAGGGTTGCATTGAACTATTATGTTGTGTTGGGCATTTGAATGGCATAAGGTGAAATATGTGTGTATGAGGGAATTCAACGGTGGGTATGAATGATAACCGGATACTACTTAGTATTTGGTTGGTTAAATGCTGAATAAGAGATTTGAGGCGTGGTTATGGGGTAACTAGGAAGACGCACTTATTCAATGGGGAATGGGTGTAGGGAGAGAGAGTTTTTACGTGTATTAAAAGTTGCATTAGATAGCTTTAGTAATATTCTAGATAGGTCTATGAAAATATGTTACAAGTACGAATGACATTATTTCCTAAGAAGGAAGATTGTAGGGAAGTTTCCCGCGCCTCCCCCATAATGTAGGAAGGAGCAGGAGAGGGGGAGGAGGTGAGAGACAGTACATAGTTCAAATGGTAGGAATGTCATTAAGTGTATGCTGATCAACGATATCAAGCATTTGTTTTATTGATCGGGGCCGAATCAGAGAGAACTGTTAAAGAGATTGAATAGCGAACTGAAATGGGTTAGCGGGAAAATGCAAATAGTTGAAAATTTTTAAAACGATAATTTATTTTCGTTACAGGGAAGCAAGTGGCATTGGCTGTTGTGCTGGGGGAATAGCGCCAGCCTGTGGTGGGTTCTGGATTTGTTATAAATACATTTATATTTTAAACTACAGTGATGGAATAGACTACAATTATAACATCAGAAAAAGGACAATATAATTCGTAATAGTTATTATAATTAATTATTGAGAGTTATTGCAGTTATTAGCTCCTGAGTGGCGCAGTGGTCTAAGGCACTGCATCGCAGTGCTAACTGTGCCACTAGAGATCCTGGTTCGAATCCAGGCTCTGTCGCAGCCGGCCGCGACCGGGAGACTCATGGGCGGCGCACAATTGGCCCAGCGTCGTCCAGGGTAGGGGAGGGAATGGCCGGCAGGGATGTAGCTCAGTTGATAGAGCATGTTGTTTGCAACGCCAGGGTTGTGGGTTCGATTCCCACGGGGGGGCCAGTATAAAAAAAATATATATATGTATTCACTAACTGTAGGTCGCTCTGGATAGGAGCGTCTGCTAGGTGACTAGAATGTAAATGTAAATGTATTATCATTGATTCAGTAATGATAGAAGGGATTTGGAGAGTCTAGCAGCAAGCTTTAAGCTAAACACAGGGGCAATTGAGAGGGCAGTCAGAACCCTAGTTGGGAAAGATTGGGCAGCTGTTCGGGGGCAGTGGGTTTCAGGGGATGCCAATGGAGCAGTCCTACCATGAGCAAATGATGGGCAATATGTTGGGAAAATAACTGAGTTGTGTAATAATTTAAGGGAACATTACCATCGACATGCTGACTTCTCCAAAGTACATGAATGTAAACAGGAAGACAGTGAGACCATCAGCCAAGTGGCATACCTGAGCCTCCCCAGGGACAGGGAAATGATACTCCGTACCATCAGCAGCTAAAAAATAGCATTCCTTAGTGGAATGAGACCAGAAATAAGCAGGAATATTAAGAGGACTTTAGTGGGATGGGGAACTACTTCGTTAGCCGAGGTCAAGAGAGATGCAATCTATCATGAGCGGAATAGTAGACAGGATAGAGTAAGAAAAATAACATACGGGAGCTGAGTATTTAATGGCCACTAGGGGAAATAGCTGGTAGAGGTAGAACTCCAGAATAGAAGGGGAGAGAGATTTTCTTAGGGGGTGGATCAAATAATTGATAATGGATCATTTGAAATGAGATCACATGTAGCAGATTTAGAGTAATCAATTAAATAATCATTATATACTCGAGGAATTTTGAGTGATTTTATGGATTAGTTATAAGGAATTAGATTGATACAAACATTATTCATGGGTTAGGACTGGGGATATCTGTATCATGTTTTGTGTGTACTACCATCTTTAGATTACTGATGGTAATTGAAGGTTAACAAAATGTATAACCAGGAGAAAGAGATTAGCTTATCTCATTGGAATGTTGCTAAGGGGAAGCAGTAGTGAAGTTAGGTCATAAAAGGGAGCTACAAAATTAAGTTGAGCCTGGCTATCTTTGATTGTTGTTTTTCAATTGGGTTTTTCAAATAAAAAAACAACACACCCAGCATGTTTAATATTTTTATTTATTTATTTATTTATTTCTTTTTCTTTTTGTATTTTTTTTTTAAAAATTTTTATTTTTTATTTTTTTTATTTTATTTTTTTTAGTCATTTAGCAGACGCTCTTATCCAGAGCGACTTACAGGAGCAATTAGGGTTAAGTGCCTTGCTTAAGGGCACATCGACAGATTTTTCACCTAGTCGGCTCGGGGATTAGAACCAGCGACCTTTCGGTTACTGGCACAACGCTCTTACCCACTAAGCTACCTGCCACCCCGATGTTTATAAAGGGTTGTTATGTTGAATTTAGGGGATTTTCAGCAGTTCATGGGTGGTGTTTACTATGCTGTAGGATGGAACGGTTTGTTGGGGGATATTTGAACCTAAATTAATGGAATAAGCTGCAGTAATCAGAGGAATGTACAATTAAGGCGAGACAACTATTGCCTAGATCATTGATTTAGCAATAGGATCAGGTAGATAGGGACTAGAGAAAAAAATAAATAGATGAAGAATGATGAGCTTTTTGGTAAGGATAGACTGCTGTAAAGCTTGGGTACTCCATTATGTACTGCATACGGGTAAATTAAGTGATGTTATCTATGGGAAGGCAATGGCGGCCCATGGTAAAATCATTTGGAACTCTAGGGAGGCATACATATATCAGGGATGTTACCCAAATGGTAGAGAGTAAAGAGGGATATGACATTGGTCGTGATTTAAAGATGATGTTTTTTTTTTGTGGGCTATTAGAGATAACTGGGTTAATCACGAACATAGAGGTTTTTATTCTTTGTTGCTAGGCAGAAGACTGACCTAAATATGGATTTGTCATGTCCAACAATCAGTCTTCAGATCAAGCCCGGGAGAGCCGGGGTAGAACAGAGGTTGAACTAAACATAAGTGTTTTTACAAGATAAGAGATTGATTGATTGGATTACTAATTGATTCTGAACTGAATGAAAGTCGAATTTAGCCGCCATAAAGACAAAGGAAGTGGGAGGAGCAATAAAGAAGCAAAAGACAATCTCAAAAATGAAAGGCATGGCAATTGGTTGATAAATTACCTAAGGGAATGTTTAGGTAGGTGGTAAATATTGACACATGAGCAGAACTATGTGTCAAGAGGGGGGAAGAGGCTAATTGTAGGATTAAATAATACACGAAGGAGAGGACAAAATACTTTTTTTTTTTAAACATTTTTTTTAGATACAGTCTAAAAAGAGAATGCAGTCAGAAATTGTTAGATTAATAATATAATAATAATATGCCATTTAGCAGACGCTTTTATCCAAAGCGACTTACAGTCATGCGTGCATACATTTTTACGTATGGGTGGTCCCGGGGATCGAACCCACTACCTAGGCGTTACAAGCGCCGTGCTCTACCAGCTGAGCTACAGAGGACCACATTAATCTGAACATGTGTGAAGATAGTTTATTAACCACACCCGTATGTCAGAGGTTTTGTGCCCCACAGGTGAACTAAAGGAGAAGGTGACCCACTATCTAACCAGGTGACTGGTGAGCATCCAGTCACTAGAAGGAAAACTGGAAGCAGGCCTGTTGGGAAGGGCCCTATCGGGTTATGTTGGTACCAGCTTGGCCATTAGAATAGCAGAGAGAGGAACCTGGGTCCATGTTACCCACTGCAAGAAGGTAAGACCACATACAAGCACCACTTAGCACACGCAGAGTTGACGAGCAGAACTGGGCCACAGGGTCCGGAGGTCACCTCTGTCAACGAAGATCTCCTACCCAGACCTATCATCACTGTAGTGTGTTCCTAGGGTGAGTATGGGGTGGTACCGAGCAGAAGGACTCAAGACAGGAGAGGGTTGGCGGTTTTGGGGAATATGGGTGACCCTGAGCTGCATCATAGTCTCGACAATAGTCGTGGTATGTCAAGATCCACCACCACCTCGCACCAATTACGCTATGGCCTTACCATTATTAAGAAATAAAAGGGAAGCGACCCGACATACTGACCGTCAAGGGCGAGTGATCTACAAAATAGGAGTCAGAGAAGGGTGGGGAGTAAGATTCAACTTACTGGGCTTGCGCGGACAAATACGGATGGGATACTTGTCTAAGATTACATTTGATGGAGTCAAAAGATATGGACAGCACAGGTACTGTCATTAATCCACTAACAGCAATAGACCGAGTAGATCAGTCAAGGGATGACGGAGTCAATTCGACTAACCCGTCCACTATGAAAGATTTTCTCCTCCAAGAATGGAACCAAGGGGAAGTGGAGGGGGTCCCTGATGAGAATCTCTGGTTAAAGTGAATGAAATACACCGCTAGGGCCTTGGGGGAGACCAATTGTTATGCATGCTCCATTGGGCGACCGACAATGTTGACCGCCCCAATGCCAAAGGCAATGTTTCCCTGTGTATTAGACCTGGGGTCCAATCAAAAAGAGCCAAATTGCACAGGGATTGGGCTGGCAAAATTGACATACTGGGCCAGCCCACCTAGATTCACTTTAACTCCTGGCGAATACCAGTGTTACAGACATAGAAATGGCACCCGTAACTTGGGTGATTTTGATGGCTGTAAGGAGATAATTAATGTGACTGATTTAGATAAGGAAGGAAGGGAAAAAAAATTAGGAACCTAACCATCCCTCTGACTGATGTGTGGTGGGCATGCACTAACAAAGGGAGCATTCGACAGACATTACCAGAGGGATGGGTGGGTACTTGTGCACCAGTATTGTTGGTCCAGCCTGTAAGAATTAGTCATCAAAGACCAGTGACAGGAAGAATAATCAGAAGGAAAAGAAATATAGGTCAGGAAGGAAATAGCCCAATTTGGATAGATGGTATAGGCATCCCCAGGGGTGTTCCAGATGAATACAAAGCTATGAATCAAATATGGGAGGGTTTACCACAAAATTTTTCTGGTGGGTGACAATAAACAAAAATGTGGATTGGATTAATTATATCTATTACAACCAACAACGATTTATTGACCAGATTAGAGATGCAGTAAAGGGGATCTCCGAACAATTATCCGCCACCTCACTCATGACTTGGGAAAATCGGTTGGCTCTGGATATGTTGCTGGCAGAAAGGGGTGGAGTCTGTAAAATGGTGGGGGGCCATTGTTGCACATTTATCCCTAACAACACCGCACCGGAGGGGACGGTCACCAGAGCTCTTGCAGGATTAACTGCGCTAAGTGAAGAATGGGATGAAAACTCAGGAGTTAGTACATCTTGGACAGAATGGTTTGATACCATGTTTGGTAAATGGAAAACCATAGCAGTAACCATCTTAGGAGCGGTCAGTGTTTGTATGGGTATTCTTGTATTATGTGGTTGTTGTCTTGTTCCCTGTGTCCGAGGATTGGTGAGTCAGGCGTTGGTGAAATGCAGTATCTAAACAATGATGAGAGATGGACTGACTCCGGACTCTGACCAGGGGAATGTGAAAAACGATCCTCCAGGCTTGGTGGATGACGAGGATTTGGACCCTGAAAGACCGCAATTGGATGAAATGTTTATTAGTTCTGATGTGATCTCTGAGATTAATCATGCTTGTAAAATACATTTATCCTGAATGTGGGAATATTTAGTCAAAGGGGTGGATTGTTAGATTAATTTGGATTTTAAGAATAATGACTAAAGGATTTCACCCCAAATACAGTATAAATGTTAGAATTATCATGTAGTGTCAACCCACTAACAGAGGGGGCAGTACTAAACATTCAAGGGTGAAGGGGAAGGCGGAAACTGTTTAGAAAAGCCACCTAAAGGTGGGAGGAGTCAAGTTCAGGAGGTATAAAACCGTATGTTTGTGTTTTTGGCGGCAGAGCTCTCTCCATGAATAAAAATACAGATAATACTTGTGGGTTGTGGACCTTGAATCATTGATGATTAAAACCAGAGCCTTACAACCTCTGGTAATGATTCAAGCTTAGGTTGAAGTAGAGATAGAAATTCACGTAACAAATTGTAATTGTAAAGTTTAAAAAAGCAATTGTGTCAAGCGCCAGCATTGGGGTTACCAAACCTAAAATTACCTTTAAAAAATAAATTGTTCATGAGCAAGAAGGGCATTGTAGTGCTGTGGTTACGCAAAATCATGGAGGAAAAGAGAGACCAGTCATGTACTGGAGTAAATCGTCAGATTCGGTGGCGAGAAGAATGCCACTGTGTTTGAGGGCAGTACTGGCGACGGAAATGGTTTTGCATAACACTGCTTTGATTACAATGGGCCAAAAAGTAGATCTGTCTCATTTCAGTGCATATTAATCTTAAAATAGAAGACATTAATGAGTGTGAAGCAAACAGTGAATATCCAATGGAGATTGGATATAGTATATACAGTAAATGTTGTGGTGGATTAAAACACAAATGATTAAAGAGTGGAGGGAGGACAGTGGCCTCCCTGTGAACAGAAGTTATCATGTTTTGTTTTGTCTGTAATTAAAACCTTTGTGTTGCTAATTTAAGATTTAGCATAGTGAAAACGAAATGTACATTTTCTCTGCCAGGAGAGGATGGGGAGTCCCTATCTCTCCCTTTGAAATGCTTCCCGAGGCTGTTGTCTTGGGCAAGCAGTTAGTGAAATTCTGCAGTTCTATAAAGTATAAAGGTACCCGGATCCGGTCGTAAAGGGAGCTCCTAATTAAGTAAGGCCTGGACATTTTTGTTTTTGCCCTACATTTACCACACACACCAGCACACACACCTGTTATGAATATTTGTTAGTGGTGTTAATACTGGGTCTGATTTATTGTGTGGGGTCTTTTTATTTGGTTTTAGTAGGTTCTTCACAGGTTAGATGCACCTTAAATAGCACAAAAATGAAATTTTCAGAAGGATCTATTGTCTCAATTTTGGTTGCACACATGTAAGTTCTCCTGATAAGAAATGTACTGAAAAACCCAATGCAAACCTTGTACACAGAATGTTTGAAATTTCTTTAAATAATTAGTCTGAAGTACAGGGAAAGAAAAGGGAAAGAACAGACTATTTAATGGTGTTGAATGATCTCTGACCTCTGTTCTGACTTTCTGGTGAGGCCAGATCACCCTTGCCAGAGAGGCTAGAGACATTGGGTGAGATTTAAGTATAATATGTAAACGTTTGTGAATATGAATAAGTGTATTGCCGTTGTTGTTTTGTTTTGTCTTTGCTTCAATACAAATCTCACCAGATTGGGTCTGCTATATGGTTGGGATTTCTGCCTAAGGGTTAGCCCTCTAACTCCCTGACCCTGTAACTCTGCGGTGATGCAAAAATTATAGCAAAATGTATAGCGCATAGAATTAAAAAGGTATTGTCGGACATTATTCATTCCAATCAGACAGGTTTTTTACATGGACGATACATTGGAGATAATATAAGCCAAGTACTTGAAACAACAGAACACTATGACAAATCTGGGAAACCAGGCCTGCTATTCATAGCAGACTTTGAAAAGGCATTTGATAAAGTATGACTAGAGTTTATATATAAATGCCTGGAGCATTTCAATTTTGGAGAAACTCATAAAATGGGTTAATCATGTATAGTAACTAACCCTAGGTGTAAAATAGTAAATAATGGCTATTTCTCAGAAAGTTTTAAACTGTCAAGAGGAGTAAAACAAGGTTGTCCACTATCGGCATATCTATTTATTATGGCCATCGAAATGTTAGCTATTAAAATCAGATCCAACAATAATATCAAGGGATTAGAAATCCAGGGTTTAAAAACAAAAACGTGTCATTGTACGCTGATGATTCATGTTTTCTTTTAAATCCACAACTTGAATCCCTCCACAGCCTCATAGAGGATCTAGATACATTTTTTAACCTCTCTGGATTACAACCAAATTATGATAAATCTACTATATTATGTATTGGATGTAGTTTACCAATACAAATGGTCTGATGGGGATGTGGATATACTCGGAATACATATCCCAAATGAAATAAATGATCTCACTCCAATGGATTTTAATAGAAAGTTAGCAAAAATAGATAAGATCATGCTACCATGGAAAGGTAAATACCTGTCTATTTGTGGAAAAATCACCCTGATTAACTCTTTAGAATTATCCCAGTTTACCTATTTGCTTATGGTTTTGCCTACGCCTAGCGAACAGTTTTTTAAATTACAGTGGGGAAAAAAAGTATTTAGTCAGCCACCAATTGTGCAAGTTCTCCCACTTAAAAAGATGAGAGAGGCCTGTAATTTTCATCATAGGTACACGTCAACTATGACAGACAAATGGAGAAAAAAAATCCAGAAAATCACATTGTAGGATTTTTAATGAATTTATTTGCAAATTATGGTGGAAAATAAGTATTTGGTCACCTACAAACAAGCAAGATTTCTGGCTCTCACAGACCTGTAACTTATTATTTAAGAGGCTCCTCTGTCCTCCACTCGTTACCTGTATTAATGGCACCTGTTTGAACTTGTTATCAGTATAAAAGACACCTGTCCACAACCTCAAACAGTCACACTCCAAACTCCACTATGGCCAAGACCAAAGAGCTGTCAAAGGACACCAGAAACAAAATTGTAGACCTGCACCAGGCTGGGAAGACTGAATCTGCAATAGGTAAGCAGCTTGGTTTGAAGAAATCAACTGTGGGAGCAATTATTAGGAAATGGAAGACATACAAGACCACTGATAATCTCCCTCGATCTGGGGCTCCACGCAAGATCTCACCCCGTGGGGTCAAAATGATTACAAGAACGGTGAGCAAAAATCCCAGAACCACACGGGGGGACCTAGTGAATGACCTGCAGAGAGCTGGGACCAAAGTAACAAAGCCTACCATCAGTAATACACTACGCCGCCAGGGACTCAAATCCTGCAGTGCAGACGTGTCCCCCTGCTTAAGCCAGTACATGTCCAGGCCCGTCTGAAGTTTGCTAGAGTGCATTTGGATGATCCAGAAGAGGATTGGGAGAATGTCATATGGTCAGATGAAACCAAAATATAACTTTTTGGTAAAAACTCAACTCGTCGTGTTTGGAGGACAAAGAATGCTGAGTTGCATCCAAAGAACACCATACCTACTGTGAAGCATGGGGGTGGAAACATCATGCTTTGGGGCTGTTTTTCTGCAAAGGGACCAGGACGACTGATCCGTGTAAAGGAAAGAATGAATGGGGCCATGTATCGTGAGATTTTGAGTGAAAACCTCCTT
This sequence comes from Coregonus lavaretus, assembly GCF_964263955.1. Lineage (NCBI taxonomy): Eukaryota > Metazoa > Chordata > Actinopteri > Salmoniformes > Salmonidae > Coregonus > Coregonus lavaretus. Next base: position 36,604,587 of record NC_139991.1, on the reverse strand, counting down.
CCATCAGTAAGGGCATTGAAGATGAAACGTGGCTGGGTCTTTCAACATGACAATGATCCCAAACACACCGCCCGGGCAACGAAGGAGTGGCTTCGTAAGAAGCATTTCAAGGTCCTGGAGTGGCCTAGCCAGTCTCCAGATCTCAACCCCATAGAAAATCTTTGGAGGGAGTTCAAAGTCCATGTTGCCCAGCGACAGCCCCAAAACATCACTGCTCTAGAGAAGATCTGCATGGAGGAATGGGCAAAAATACCAGCAACAGTGTGTGAAAACCTTGTGAAGACTTACAGAAAACGTTTGACCTGTGTCATTGCCAACAAAGGGTATATAACAAAGTATTGAGAAACTTTTGTTATTGACCGAATACTTATTTTCCACCATAATTTGCAAATAAATTCATTAAAAATCCTACAATGTGATTTTCTGGAAAAAGAGTTCTCATTTTGTCTGTCATAGTTGGCATGTACCTATGATTAAAATTACAGGCCTCTCTCATCTTTTTAAGTGGGAGAACTTGCACAATTGCACAATTGGTGACTGACTAAATACTTTTTTTTTTAAATTAAAATTGTTGGTAGATACAGTGGGGAGAACAAGTATTTGATACACTGCCGATTTTGCAGGTTTTCCTACTTACAAAGCATGTAGAGGTCTGTAATTTTTTATCATAGGTACACTTCAACTGTGAGAGACAGAATCTAAAACAAAAATCCAGAAAATCACATTGTATGATTTTTAAGTAATTAATTTGCATTTTATTACATGACATAAGTATTTGATCACCTACCAACCAGTAAGAATTCTGGCTCTCACAGACCTGTTAGTTTTTCTTTAAGAAGCCCTCCTGTTCTCCACTCATTGCCTGTATTAACTGCACCTGTTTGAACTGGTTACCTGTATAAAAGACACCTGTCCACACACTCAATCAAACAGACTCCAACCTCTCCACAATGGCCAAGACCAGAGAGCTGTGTAAGGACATCAGGGATAAAATTGTAGACCTGCACAAGGCTGGGATGGGCTACAGGACAATAGGCAAACAGCTTAGTGAGAAGGCAACAACTGTTGGCGCAATTATTAGAAAATGGAAGAAGTTCAAGATGACGGTCAATCACCCTCGGTCTGGGGCTCCATGCAAGATCTCACCTCGTGGGGCATCAATGATCATGAGAAAGGTGAGGGATCAGCCCAGAACTACACGGCAGGACCTGGTCAATGACCTAAAGAGAGCTGGGACCACAGTCTCAAAGAAAACCATTAGTAACACACTACGCCGTCATGGATTAAAATCCTGCAGCGCACGGAAGGTCCCCCTGCTCAAGCCAGCTCATGTCCAGGCCCGTCTGAAGTTTGCCAATGACCATCTGGATGATCCAGAGGAGGAATGGGAGAAGGTAATGTGGTCTGATGAGACAAAAATAGAGCTTTTTGGTCTAAACTCCACTCGCCGTGTTTGCAGGAAGAAGAAGGATGAGGATCTGCAAAGGGGACAGGACGACTGCACCGTATTGAGGGGAGGATGGATGGGGCCATGTATCGCGAGATCTTGGCCAACAACCTCCTTCCCTCAGTAAGAGCATTGAAGATGGGTCGTGGCTGGGTCTTCCAGCATGACAACGACCCGAAACACACAGCCAGGGCAACTAAGGAGTGGCTCCGTAAGAAGCATCTCAAGGTCCTGGAGTGGCCTAGCCAGTCTCCAGACCTGAACCCAATAGAAAATCTTTGGAGGGAGCTGAAAGTCCGTATTGCCCAGCGACAGCCCCGAAACCTGAAGGATCTGGAGAAGGTCTCTATGGAGGAGTGGGCCAAAATCCCTGCTGCAGTGTGTGCAAACCTGGTCAAGACCTACAGGAAACGTATGATCTCTGTAATTGCAAACAAAGGTTTCTGTACCAAATATTAAGTTCTGCTTTTCTGATGTAACAAATACTTATGTCATGCAATAAAATGCAAATTAATTACTTAAAAATCATACAATGTGATTTTCTGGATTTTTGTTTTAGATTCCGTCTCTCACAGTTGAAGTGTACCTATGATAAAAATGACAGATCTCTACATGCTTTGTAAGTAGGAAAACCTGCAAAATCGGCAGTGTATCAAATACTTGTTCTCCCCACTGTATGTATGTATGTATGTATGTATGTATGTATGTAGAAAAAAAACATATGGGGGATTGGAAGTGATGCAGACCATTACATTGATGGAAGTTACAATCTATTTGCAATATTAAAGCTGATCTACCCCCTAAAAAAAAACTCTGCGGTGAGGTCGCCAATATGATAGGGGAGTATAAGACAATTTGCTAAATGGTTTCAACAGTGTGTTGTTATTCTCTTTGACATTTGTCTTAGACATTTATATTAAGAATATTGGGAATGTAATAACATTTAGATCCTGTCATTGAGATAATTATGAAACCATCGGCAAGCATCAGTACCAAACCCTATCGAAGACAGCTTATTCAACAGAATAACATGGTCTACATTACCAAAAGCTACAAACATGGCAGCACAATTCTTTCTACCATCTAAGGCATTTGCAATATAATTTACAACAAGCATGGTAGCCGTAGTGGTACTATGTTTAGGTCTGAATCTGGATTGATTAACATTAAGAATACCATTTACAGATAGAAAATAACGTAGCTGTTTGTTGACCAATGATTCTAGGATTTTCGCAAGACAAGGGAGCCTGATAATGGGTCAATAATTATCGAGATCACTACTATCCCCGCCCTTATGGAGTGGCAGCACAAAAGCTGCTTTCCACACTTTTGGAATATTTCCAGATACTAAAGTTGAATAAAAAATGTGTGTTACTGAGCCAGCAATGAGGGATGCTGCATACTTAAGCAAAAACTGGTCCAAATTGTCAGCCCCTAATGACTTCTTGGTGTCAATAGCTAATAAGGCAGCAAGTTGCCAAAAAGAAAAACCCTGACTACCATTTCCAAAGTCACGTGAGGTTGACTGATCATCCATCGAGACAACTGGAGGCTGTATGTGGGAAGAACAGTCAACTGACTGGCCAAGACCAGTATGACCACCATTTCTTTCAAATAAGAAACCAGCTGAGATAAAATGCTGATTAAAAGCATCACAAATCAACTTTTTCAGTAATGATGCAGGAGTCTAAATCTACTTGCTTAGGCAGGAAAGTAGAGGAATTACTCAGCTTCAGTGAATTAACGGTTTTCTAAAATTAAGAGGGATCACTAACAGTCTGCCCTAGCGCTAAGGAAGTAGTTTGATTTGTCCTGTTTAACCGAGGCAGAGCACCTATTTCTCAATTGCCTAAATAGCTGCCAATCAGCTAATAAGCCAGTTTGTCTAACCTTGGCCCAGCCTTGGTTTCTTACCAAGAGGAGGTCTGAGAGTACAGGTGAGTACCAAAACAGGGTCTGGTATGCAGCTAGTAGAAAAAAACTCTGAATAATATAGATCATGAAGGAACGAAAAAAAATTTATCTTCACAATTACACTAGGGTCAGAGTATTTCTGTTTAGTATCTCTAATGTAAGCAATAGGGCAGTGGCCACTGATATCATTTGCAAAAACACCACTAGCCAAATATTTATGGGGACAGTTAGTCAGGATAACGTCAATCAATGAGGCGTTTGCTAGGTTTTTTACATTAATCCGAGTCGGTTTCGTTATCAGCTGAGTCAAGTTGAACTCAAGACAGATATTCTTAAACTGATCTGAGGGATATGTAAGCCAATCAAGATTTAGATATCCTAAAACAACCAGTTCAGATACCAGAAAGGGTTTTAAATAATCAGAAATAATACCAACAGCCTCCGCCTCCGCCGAAGTGGCTGAGGGGCAGTATACCGCAGCAATAAATATATGCATATTTTGGCTTATGGACACTTTTACAACCAACAGCTCACACATTTAGGGGACAGAGATGCTAAGAGAGCATGATGCCATAAGAGTAGATTTGTCTATCACATCTGAAAATGTTGTAGTCAGCAACGGCAACGTCCTTATCCATAATCAAATTATTCAGCCAGGTCTCTGAGATAACCAGAACGTCTGGGCTAGTGTCATGCGCCCAGACATCCATAAAAGTCTAGTTTAGACATCAGGCTTCGCACATTTATATGTAACAGTCCAAGCCCTCTGCAAGATTTGAAAACAGCAGGAGTATCCATGGTGACACAAGAGTCAATACAACTGGATGAGCTAGACACAAATGGGCTTCCTGAATGGATTCAAAGTTGCATAGCTAATAGTAGAATCCAGGTAAATGTGCACAAGATTACTATTGACAACACCCCTATGCGTATGAGCACATGTAGCAATACGATAGCGTGATATAACACTATTAATAGTATAGGTGGAGCGAACAACAGTGGGTTCCTTACGGAGCTAACAGAGCTATCAATGGAAATTAAATTAACAGTCACAGAATTACTATTTACAATACCCCTATCAACATGGGAAGCTGTGGCAGAATTATATCGCTGCGATTTAATGGGAGTAAATACCTTTGAGGAGCTTGATTTGATCAGTCAAAGCTTCAGCGCTGCCCTGTAGTGTTTGGACAGGATCCAGGCACCCAAATGATTAGGGTGGATCCCATCCTCCTTATAAAGCATCATCTGCTTCCAAAAGGTGTCAAAGTTGTCTACAAAAGTTACACCCATGGAGGTGCAGTAGTCATGTAGCCAGTTGTGAAGTGCTAGTAGCCTGCTAAAACGTTCACTGCATCGACCAAGCGACGGCACAGGGCCAGAAATGATAGGACGTCTTTTGGTGTCCAGCAGAGACCCAATCAATTCTTCAAAATCCTGTTTCAGCCGTTTTGAGCTACCATTCCTAATGTCATTAAATCCCACATGGACTACAACAGCATCAATCTCTGTGCACTGACGTAGAACGGTGGGGAGCAGCCTAGTAATATCCTGTACTCGAGCCCCGGGGTAGCCAGGGATTTTGCTTCAGGAACCGAGACGTTTCTTACCATAGAGCTGCTTAAAACAACAGCCGGCGAGACGACGGGACAGGAAACCCACCCATTCCTACGGGTCGCATAATTCGGGAGACCAGTTGAGGACTTGCGAGAGGGGGAATCTCGCACGCCCGCAACTCTTGGCAACCGGTTTGAGTCTCCCATAACCAACAAAGCCTCATTCACCGTAGAAGCCACCGGAGAAGGAGACAGAACAGGGGACCAAGAAGCAGGTACCTCCGGGTCCAATCTCGAAGCGGTAGCCCCCAGGGATGAAGGCGTCGGGAACCTCCGGAACCTATTTGAAGTCTGTATCCGGTACAGGCTTCCCACCACCAAGGAGGCTCCTATTGCCAAAGGCTGCTGCTTTCGACTTCCACGGTGAGTGACGTGCCTCCATGGCTGGTTGGTAGGGTCAAGAAAAGGAACATCCACTAAGTCATCCAGAAGCATCCTACTAACTCCATTCTCCGGGGAAGGGGGAGACCCCTTTGGGGAGGGATCCCCGCAGAGCACCGGCCAGTCGGCAGTGGAGAGATGACACGACGGCGACACTCCCACCGGGCCAGTGAGGCGTCCAGCTACTGGAGTAGAAGAGAAAGTAGGCGGACGTGGATTCCCCAGTAGTTTGTGTAAGTTCGCTACTTGTTTGCTAAGAGTAGCCACTTCTCCCCTGTAGTCATCTGCAAGCAAACCTTGCTACATTGAAAGTCCGGACGGTCCACATTGTCCCAGAACAGAGCAAAATAAACACAGCTCATGCAGCATTGAAAACGTTCATTAGTGACCTCCATTTGAAACTACAGGCTAGCTGGGCTTCCGTGTCTCTCTTCTTGACAGGAATTTACTGAAAGTTTGCTATGAGCCACAGTGGGGTCGCAAACACAACCCATATCCCCAAAACAAGCATAGCCAGTGAAACACACAAGCAACGCACACCCGAGTCACACACCAGTACGGCAAACCGCAAGAAAGCAGAGGACTTACTGTCTGGAACCTGGCTGCACATACACTATACGAGCGGGAGGTAGACAGGTAGCAGGAGCATTCAATTACCAACGAGCAGCGTGAACGAGCAGCGCGAACGAGCAGCGCGAACGAGCAGCGCGAACGAGCAGCGCGAACGAGCAGCGCGAACGAGCAGCGCGAACGAGCAGCGCGAGAACTTGAACTGCTGATGCACAACCAAGTTTCGAAATTGCACCTTGTGAATTCTACTATGCTAACTTTCAACAGTAAGTTGAGACCCTGACTGAGTTCCTAAAAAAAGTAAAAACTAGGACCTTGGTGTCCTTATACACTACATTACATAGAAGTATGTGGACACCCCTTCAAAGTAGAAACACCTAGGAGCAACAACGGCTCAGCCGCGAAGTGGTAATCCACACAAGCTCACAGAACAGGACCGCCGAGCGCTGAAGCGTGTAGCACGTAAAAATGGTCTGTCCTCGGTTACAACACTCACTACCGAGTTCCAAACTGCCTCTGGAAACAATGTCAGCACAATAACTGTTTGTCGAGAGCTTCATGAAATGAGTTTCCATGGTCAAATAGCTGTAATACAAGCCTAAGATCACTATGCGCAATACCAAGCGTCGGCTGGAGTGGTGTAAAGCTCGCAACCATTGGACTCTGGAGCAGTGGAAACGCATTCTCTGGAGTGATGAATCACGCTTCACCATCTGGCAATCCGACGGACGAATTTGGGTTTGGTGGATGTCAGGAGAACGCTACCTGCCCGAATGCATAGTGCCAACTGTTGGAATAATGGTCTGGGGCTGTTTATCATGGTTTGAGCTAGGCCCCTTAGTTCCAGTGACGGGAAATCAACGCTACAGCATACAATGATATTCTAGACAATTATGTGCTTCCAACATTGTGGCAACAGTTTGGGGAAGGCCCAGCATGACAATGACCCCGTGCACAAAGCGAGGTCCACACAGAAATGGTTTGTCGAGATCGGTGTGGAAGAACTTGACTGGCCTGCACAGAACCCTAACCTCAACCCCATTGAACATCTTTGGGATGAATTGGAACACCGACTGCGAGCCAGGCCTAATCCCCCAACATCAGTGCCCGACCTCAATGCTCTTGTGGCTGAATGGAAGCAAGACCCCGCAGCAATGTTCCAACATCTAGTGGAAAGCGTTCCCAGAAGAGTGGAGGCTTTTATAGCAGAAAAGGGGGGTCTAACTCCATATGAATGCCCATGATTTTGGAATGAGATGTTCGACGAGCAGGTGTCCACATACTCTTGGCCATGAAGGGTATGTAGCTACAGCCCTGCACACACGGTCCGCGCTATCTGGGATCATTGGACGTCCCTACCCCATTAAAGTTGACATTTTAAATGGTTAAGGTTAGGGTTAAGGTAGGGGTTAAGGTTAGGGTAGGGACATCCCAATGATCCAGGATAGCACTGACCCTGCCTCACACCCACTTACTCCAACACACAACCTTTGTTACTTAACAGTTAATACATTTTCTCAAGGATCTTTGTTAGGATCGAAGCGGTGTGAACTAATAAGGGTGGTTGGACCACATCACCAACAAACTATCACAGCGGGACCACATCACCAACAAACTATTTCATTTCATTTTTCATTTTTAGTCATTTAGCAGACGCTCTTATCCAGAGCGACTTACAGGAGCAATTAGGGTTAAGTGCCTTGCTTAAGGGCACATCGACAGATTTTTCACCTAGTCGGCTTGGGGATTAGAACCAGCGACCTTTCGGTTACTGGCACAACGCTCTTACCCACTAAGCTACCTGCCGCCCATCATGGTCCAAACACACCAAGACAGTCGTGAAGAGGGCACGACAAAGCCTATTCCCCCCCAGGAGACTGAAAATATTTGGCATGGGACCTCAGATCCTCAAAACGTTCTACAGCTGCACCATTGAAAGCATCCTGACTGGTTGCATCACTGCCCTATCAGCACCTGGGAATTCAGGTGCAATTTGTTTTGTAACGTATTCCACAACTGCGGTGGGTTAAATCTAAAAGGTGAATTTACCAAACATTGTGGAGACAAGCGGGACCTCAAGAGTTAACCAACCCTGCGAATGTGTTTGGTATCTCATATTTGTATATTTCAATAGGGAAGTGAGGTATGTTGGAAGCTTGTGGAGCAGAGCTTTGTAAACAAGAAGGGAGTAATTAAATGATCTACGGAACTTTAGTGAGGTCCAGCCGACCTTCTGATACAGGATGCAGTGGTCAGTATTAAAACTGTCACCTGTGATAAAACGAATGGCGCTATGGTAGACGGCATCCAAAGGTTTAAGAATAGTGGCTGCTGAATTCTGGTAAATAGTTTCTCCATAGTCAAGACTGCACAATCTGCTTCCTTCTGTTCATGGAGCCGCAAGATCTATTTCTAAAAAAGAAGCCCACGTTAAATCTTAGCTTTTTAACTATCTCATCAGTATCTTTTTTTAAACGTTAGATCTTTATCAATCCAGACGCCCAGATATTTATAAGCGGGAACCAGCTCGATGAGAGAGACATCCAAATGACTTAATATGTAGCCCATCAGACATTTTTCTGTGAATTAAAGAACATAAACTCAGCAAAAAAAGAAACGTCCCTTTTTCAGGACACTGTCTTTCAAAGATAATTCGTAAAAATCCAAATAACTTCACAGATCTTCATTGTAAAGGGTTTAAACACTGTTTCCCATGCTTGTTCAATGAACCATAAACAATTAATGAACATGCACCTGTGGAACGGTCGTTAAGACACTAACAGCTTACAGACGGTAGGCAATTAAGGTCACAGTTATGAAAACTTAGGACACTAAAGAGGCTTTTCTACTGACTCTGAAAAACACCAAAAGAAAGATACCCAGGGTCCCTGCTCATCTGCGTGAACATGCCTTAGGCATGCTGCAAGGAGGCATGCGGACTGCAGATGTGGCCAGGGCAATAAATTGCAATGTCCGTACTGTGAGACGCCTAAGACAGCGCTACAAGGAGACAGGACGGACAGCTGATCGTCCTGTCTCCTGGGGTAGCACCATGGTGTAGCCGGAGGACACCTATTTTCCGTCCTCCTCTGGGTACCCTCTAGCCCACGGATGTGTGAAACTCATTTTTCCCCGTGGGACGCATGTCCTCTAACCATCCTTTTTTAAATGTTCAATGCTTGACGCTTTGATGATTCAAGTGAAGAGACTTTATACATGTAGGGCTATTACCATCTTTACACAGTTTCTATTCGGTTTTAGTAATATCAATGTAGATTGAGTTTTTATAATTTTTTACTCAAACCACCAGCATTGAATCGGCTCACAGGCCGGATCCGGTATCTTTGACACCTCTGAACTCATGAGTTCAAGGCAGTTAGAAGACAACCTACCCTCTAGCCTCATAAATTCGGGGCAGTAGAAGTGCACCACTGACAGCAGGGCGGAGCAGTCACACATGTCCTTCATGAGTTCATCCAGCATGGGGAAGTGCTGGAGCTGCCGGCCAGAGAGGTGGTCTCTACGGTATCGCACCTACACACACACAGAGATGGGTCAGAGGTCAGATAGGGGCATGGACTGGGTCAGCCTGTCTGAGATTAACAGTCCTTCCCGCACACAATGCACACTCAGATGCACAATCACGCACACACAATCCACTGTAGTGGGTGTCTTCTTGGCAGCCTGCTCCTGCCAGTGACACAGCAGAATTGAATAGCTCTGTTTAGCTCTCTGAGTTTATCCTGGGTCGGAGCCAGTTGAGTTCACGATCCTCCTCTTTGTAACTGATTTAGAAGGTCATTTGAGAAGCTCTGGTTTGTTTGTTTGTTAAGTCATCAGCAGGAGTGGCATGCCAAGAAGAGCACAGCAGCAACAACAACACCACCACCACCACACCAACAGCCAGGAGTCAATGACAGAGTAAGTAGCTATCACATTCATAATGTAAACTACACCAACCCTCACAATAAGCTCTTCTACAAGAGTAGAGATATGTGACCAGTAGGGCTGAGCGATATGGCCTAAAAATCATATCTAGATTTATGCATACTTATGGGCGAATCACAATATATATCTAAATGTTTTTGTTTTGTTTTCTCTACATAAGCTTTGATGCTAAATTAAAGGTCAATACACTGCAATTCAAACAGTCAGGAATAATCTAATGAATTCAGGGCTTGTAAAATTATACCTAGGCTAAATAGCTGAAAAGCTTTTCGGTGTAGCGCTTGCCAACCTCCCGGCTTTCCACCGGCCTGTACTGGAAACTACATCCCCTCCAAGGCGCTTCTCTCCTGGCTATCATACTGGTAACACTGCCTCCGTTGCGTTACTGTTTTGATGGGCCCCAGCATTTAATCGCACTGAGTAAGTCACCACACTCTCCTTGCTGTTGTTATGTTGGCTAGTTTTGTGCCTTGGTTGTGTTTATTGTGGGTCCTAGTGCTAGCTGGTTTCTAGTGTTAGGTTCTGAACAAACAGAGTAAAAACTCACAGACAACTAGAAAAAGCTCAAAGCAAGTTTATTCACCCACTGGGTCAAACAGCTGCAAAGACAAAGACATGTTTACACAAGCACATACATTTATATTTACAGTGCCTTCGGGAAGTATTCAGACCCCTTGACTTTCCACATTTTGTTACATTACAGCCTTATTCTAAAATTGATTAAATTGTTTTTTTCCCTCATCAATCTACACACAATACCCGATAATGACAAAGCAATAACAGGTTTTTAGACATTTTTGCTAATTTATAAAAAATATAACATTTACATAAGTATTCAGACCCTTCACTTAGTTGAAGCACATTTGGCAGCGATTACAGCATCGAGTCCTCTTGGGTATGACGCTACAAGCTTGGCACACCTGTATTTGGGGAGTTCCTCCCATTCTTCTCTGCAGATCCTCTCAAGCTGGATGGGGAGCGTTGCTGCACAGATATTTTCAGGTCTCTCCAGAGATGTTAGATCGTGTCCGGGCTCTGGCTGGGCCACTCAAGGACATTCAGAGACTTGCCCCGAAGCCACTCCTGCATTGTCTTGAATGTGTGCTTAGGGTCGTTGTCTTGTTGGAAGGTGAACCTTCGTCCCCTGTCTGAGGTCCTCAGCGCTCTGGAGCAGGTTTTCATCAAGGATCTCTCTGTACTTTGCTCCGTTCATCTTTGCCTCGATCCTGACTAGTCTTCCAGTCCCTGTCGCTGAAAAACATCCCCACAGCATGATGCTGCCACCACCATGCTTCACCGTAGGGATGGTGCCAGTTTTACTCCAGACGTGACGCTTGGCATTTAGGCCAAAGAGTTCAATTTTAGTTTCATGTGTCATGTGCCTTTTACTGAGGAGTGGCTTCCGTCTGGCCACTCTACCATAAAGGCCTGATTGTTGGAGTGCTGCAGAGATGGTTGTCCTTCTGGAAAATGCTCCCATCTCCACAGAGGAACTCTAGAGCTCTGTCAGAGTGACCATCGGGTTCTTGGTGCTCCCTGACCAAGGCCCTTCTCCCCCGATTGCTCAGTTTGGCCGGGCGGCCAGAGCTAGGAAGAGTCTTGGTGGTTCCAAACGTCTTCCATTTAAGAATGGAGGCCACTGTGTTCTTGGGGACCTTCAATGCTGCAGAACTGTTTTGGTACCCTTTCCCAGATCTGTGCCTCGACACAATCCTGTCTCGGAGCTCTACGGACAATTCCTTGGACCTCATGGCTTTGTTTTTGTTCTGACATGCACTGTCAACTGTGGGACCTTATATAGACAGGTGTGTGCTTTTCTAAATCATGTCCAATCAATTGCATTTACCACAGGTGGACTCCAATCAAGTTGTAGATACATCAAGGACGATCAATGGAAACAGGATACACCTGAGCTCAATTTCGAGTCTCATAGCAAAGGGTCTGAATACTTATGTAAATAAGGTATCTGTTTTTTTTATAAATTTGCAAAGATTTCAAAAAACCTGTTTTCACTTTGTCATTATGCGGTATTGTGTGTAGATTGCTGAGAAATAAATTATATTTAATCCATTTTAGAATAAGGCTGTAACTTAACAAAATGTGGAAACAGTCAAGGGGTCTGAATATTTTCCGAAGGCACTGTATACCCTCCTACTAGGCAGAGTCAACTCCTTGCACATCTAGACAGCCAATACATCTCTGTTGCTAGTCATGAACTTAATTGGTTCCTCTCACTGGTGTAGTCATGGCCCTGCCTCATGCTAGAACCTTCATGGGCGTGGAAGTATATGTGTGTGGGATAGGACTGTTCCTTCTCACTTCATCTGACCTGACCTCGGGCTGAATTCCTCGCTCCTCCCCAATCCATGACTATCCTATTTTATCAGTGACTGAAACCAGACTGTAGCCCTTTGCCTCCCTCCTTAGGAGCCATGAGATTTAACAAAACTTTCTGCACTCCCCCTTCCTCACTCAGTAACTTTCCATACACCTAGTTTTTATCCACTTTCCATAGACCCCAACACATACATTCATTATACATGTAAAGTAATCAATAAGTTCTAGTATGGTAACATGAATAAGTATATTTCAAGCTAGAACCCAACACTAGTCTGTGGTTGGGTTCTGGCTTGCTGCCTATAACTTTGATGATCCTACAAACTGTGTGATTCAATCTAACTAACAATCACACTGTGTGGATTGATTGACTTTTAGCTGAATCCTCAACAATCTATTTTATTTGTATGGATTTCAACAGAATTTTTCCAAAACGGTGTCTACCACTTTCCACCATACGTGGAAACTGACTTTTTTCAGATTGGCAGCAACCACCTTCAGAGACTACGGTGAACGTTTCATCCCATGTAGGAGCTGCACCTATTTCGCACAGTTCCAGGATAATATTGGCCAGCCAAATTTCCAATGTGGAAACTGTCAGCTTATTGATGAATATACTGTATGTCTGAGCTGGACATCCAGAGTAAGGAAATTGAGACATTGCAGTGTATCCTGGATAGGTCCCACTCTAAGACATTTTCCTTTTCTACTCCTCAGCCTGGTCGTCGTGCCACTGCCTCGCCACCGTATTGGCACACACTGACTGACTGGCCAGGGCTGACCTCCCTAGTGAAGTCACCTCTCCCCACACATTTCACCTGCCCTTCCCATCCTACCTCGACCTCCCATACCGGCCCCCCCTCCCCACCCCCCTTGGAGAATAAAGGAGCAAGGACGCTTTATGACGAGCTGGCGGATGCCACGGTTATCGATCTTGCATCCCAGTGGAGGCACGTCACCCACCTTAAGCCCAGCGCAAGGTAGCGGTCTTTGGTGAATGGGGCTGAAATGTCTTTGGGGGATCCCATCCTGCTGACCAACAGTTTCGCCCACCTGCTTCCAGAGATTCCTGCTCCTTCATCCTCTACCCTGTCTCCTGAGTGTCCAGCTCAGGGGGTTTCTACCACAGGCCCATACCTTCCGGGCTCCCTCTCACATCAGGCCTCGAGGGTGTCTGAGGCTCCAGCACCCCCCTTGCTCGGAGGGCTTCTATTGATGATGTGGGTCCTCCGTCCCCCATCTCCTGTCAGTCCTCAAGGAGGCTCAGAAAAGGCCGGACGTCCACGGCCACTCAACTTCCTCCAGCCATCATCCTTAGTAGTTCCATGGTGTGGCACATCTTGGTTCCCGGAGCAAAAACTGTGCTACCTGGGGGCTACGGTGAAGGACATCACAGGATTTATTCTGTCTATACTACATCATCAGCCAAGGGCTGCTGCTGTTGTAGTGCATGTGGGATCAAATGACATAAAAAAGCTAAAGAAACAGGATTTTATTGAGCTGATCAACACCCTAAAAGGCTCTGAAAAGCAGCCGATTATCTCTGGTCCCGTGCCGTCGCTGGGTCGCGGCTGCGAAAGGTTCAGCAGGCTCTTAGCACTTCATACCTGGCTTAAAGACTACTGCCACACTGTTAACATAAGTTGACATTTTCAACACTTTTTGGAAACAAAAGATGCTCTGCAGGGATGATGGACTCCACCAAAACCATCTAGGAGCCTTGACCCTCTCTTCATATTTCAAGACTGCATTAAGATATTGACTCGGAGACAGACCAAGCCCCGCTCAGATAATACCTCCCATCCTCTCTAAGCATTATCGTCGTACTGTTGTCTATACTGCTAGAGGTGTTGTCAGTTGTAATCTCTAACCCATTCATTTGAACTCCACTCTTAGATCTGCTATTGTTAGCTCGAAAGATGAGACCACTGTGGTCTGCTCACCCAGTGCTTTTAGTTCAAATGTGAATTCCATAAACTTGAATACCCCCTCGGTTTTCAACCAAAGCCCATGTACAGTGGGGAAAAAAAGTATTTAGTCAGCCACCAATTGTGCAAGTTCTCCCACTTAAAAAGATCAGAGTGGCCTGTAATGTTCATCATAGGTACACGTCAACTATGACAGACGCATTGAGAAGAAAAAAATCCAGAAAATCACATTGTAGGATTTTTAATGAATTTATTTGCAAATTATGGTGGAAAATAAGTATACTAAATACTTTTTCCCCCCACTGTAAGTCAGTTTATAACATTCCATCATTGGTTACTCAGAGTTACTCATACTGACATTGGCTGCGGCCTCAGGCCCTATGGTGTTAACCTTGGAAAAGCAATTCCAATTTATTCTCCTTCCTCTATTACTAATAGGGATAGACCAAATGGTGCAGTTCTATGCAATCTTATAGTCATAACAACTATATTAACCATCAGACAGGGCCTGCAACCGCCTATTGAACGTAGCTTGTTTGAGTTGGAATTTCCATGTTACTTTAAAAATCGTAAAGGTCTTGGGTTGATGCATCTGCGCTTACTTCCTAAACTGGATTACATCAAGATCTGGGCTATGCAGATGAATACGGATATTCTGGTATTGACTGAATCTTGGATCTCTGAGGACATTCTGGGCTCTGATATTAATATTGAGGGTTATGTGTTCAGAGCTGATAGACAGGGTAGAGGTGGTGGAGTGGGAATTTTTATAAAAAATCATTTATCTGTCTCTTTATTGAAATCCATTTCCTTTTACTAAATCAGAATACATTATCCTGGGTGATCTAAATTATAAAGCAGAAAAGCAGGCTTCAGACAATCTAAAAAAAACATGTGTAATTGATCTAAACCTAACCCAGCTGGTGACTAAGCCTACACGGCCCAACCCTAAAGATCCTTCAAAATCAACTCTGAGCAATCGGGGAGAAGGGCCTTGGTCAGGGAGGACCAAGAACCCGATGGTCACTCTGACAGAGCTCCAGAGTTCCTCTGTGGAGATGGGAGAACCTTCCAGAAGGACAACCATCTCTGCAGCACTCCACCAAGCAGGCCTTTATGGTAGAGTGGCCAGATTGAAGCCACTCCTCAGTAAAAGGCACATGACAGCCCGCTCCAAAAGGCAACTAAAGGACTCTCAGACCATGAGAAACAAGATTCTCTGGTCTGATGAAACCAAGATTGAACTCTTTGGCCTGAATGCCAAGCGTCACGTCTGGAGGAAACCAGGCGAAGGTTCACCTTCCAACAGGACAACGACCCTAAGCACACAGCCAACATTTGGTATTGTGTATTGTGTGTAGATTGATGAGGGGGAAAAAACTATTTAATGGATTTTAGAATAAACCTGTAATGTAACAAATTGTTGAAAAAGTGAAGGGATCTGAACACTTTCCAAATGCACTGTATATACACAGTATATATTGTGTTGAATGTGTATTTTATATTGTATTATACAGGGCGCATTTGGAAAAGAGACCTAGGTCTCAATATGTCTTCCCTGTCAAAATAAAGGTTTAATAAAAAAATTACATAAAAAATAAGCCTTCCACAATCATAAGACCCACTAAAAATGTAATGACAGTATTTTATCAAAATAATATAGTTTAACCTGCTTTTTTCAATAATCCCTGATCTGCTTTCAAGTCTGTCTATGAAAATGACCTTTATGTTACAAATTTAACCAGAACCATGCACATCCACTAATAATGACCAACTTCTGGTGTGAGCTGGCATTATAGAAAATTAACACAGGTCTCAAACAATCTCTCAAGCGCAAGCCCACATGCTAGTGAGTAGCCAGCTCATCTTTATATTTAAAGTCTAGCCAACTTGGATCTATTTGCTTGCTACAAGGTAAACCAGTTTGTTGAACTGTTATGAATACACCCTCCTGTCCGTCTCCAACTGTTTGAACAACATAGCCTGTTCACTTTGTTTAGATGTTGAAATCAAGTGGCCTACCTTGATAAGAAGATGCTTATTTCTCAGAATGATAACGAGTTGCCAATTCCTTATATAAATGTGTATTTTTATGCTCATTGCACATTTATAAAAACACAGACTAGACAGCTAGCACATAACAGTCTAGCTAAAATGCTGCGAGCAGTACAATCATGTTCATTGATACTCCCATTTTAGTAGGGTCTGCTCTGTTCTAAATAAGAGACAGAGAAAGAGAGATCGGGGAGGAGGAGGTGGGTGAGAGTGTTATGATTATGGACTCATGCGGTCCCCAGTCGCACACAGACTGCTTTATGGAGAGACAGTGAGTCAGGGAAAGAAAGGTGGCCTTTGTGTGTCTGTTAGCCGCATTCATCACCCCACCCTTTCTGAGAAGCCGACGGGAAACCCCACACAGACAGACAATCAGACAGACAAACAGGCCCTGTTCCAACACCAACATGCATCCTTCACTCTGTCATTTCTTCCTTCTATCCTTCGAAGTAATCACTGATCTAACACGGTCGGATAAGTGTAAGCAAGGGTTCCATTACACAGCAAATACCAGTCAACTCATGTCAGATCAGTGAGAACTCTGAAGCAGGAAGGAAGGAAGGAATTTGTAAAATATTGGAACAGGGCACAGAGTGACTAAGTGTGCACTAAGTGTGTGGACATATTGCAGGGGTCCATGCCAGAGAGCAGCAAGAGGGAGGGGGGCAGTGAAAGTCACCTCTACACGCTGATTTAGGTCAGTTTTGCATTTCCCCCCACTAATGGTTAAGGTTAGGATTGGGGGAGGGGAAGCTGATCCTAAATCTGTAACAGGGTATCTGCAGGTTCCATGAAGTTGAATACAATACTTTTTAATGCCACTTGGAATGCAATTTAACCCATAAGAGTATAAGACTACTACTAAGCGATATGGAATTGTTTTAAAATATGTTATGAAAATGTGTATTTGGCCATACTGCTATTAGCCTATACAAACACATTGAATAATAGATTCACTACATGGAACAACAGATAGTCCCAAAAATAACATATAAAAAGGAAGTTTGTTCTGAAGTGTCTATCCTATATCTGAGAGATGTAAAAAAAATTAAAAAAATAAAAAAATAAATAAATTGATATTTCTTATATGTATTTAACCCCTTATTTTTGTCACTAAACGGTCTCCATATACAGTATATACTTCCATAAATGTTTTCAACTGGTACCGGGGGACCTTCAGATGAGTCTTGTGAGGCCTGTGGGTGTCGTAGAGCAAAACAACCAACATGTACGTGTTTGTGAGTCTCACCTTTACAAAGGGGGGTCATATTAGTGTGTAGCCAAAACTGTTTGGACACTATAGACAGAAGTTGGCAGATCGGCTGTACCGACTTCAAGGCTCTTGTGGGGGTCGTAGAGCAAAACAGAGAAGACCATCGTGTTTGTGAGAGTCTCATCTTTCCATAGAGGCGTCATAATAGTAGGCCAAACCGTTCGGATGCTACAGACGATATTGTGAGAATACCGATTTTCAGGATGTCTCAGTCTGACAAACACCGCTCTAGCTCTGTCAATTTTCACCGCAGATGCGGAATTGTTACATAGGTGGATGCGGTGGATTGAGACGATACATCTAGCTTAAATTGACAGATTTTTATGGGGATTTTTTTATCATGCTAATTGCATTTCCATGGGGACACGGATATCGACCTTAGGGGGTTTAATACAAATTTTGAGGTCTGCGCGCGCCACACACCTGCTAATATTCCTCTCGAGAAATGAGCACGTTGGCAAAAGGTAGTATTTTTAGGGCTGGCTCTTTCAGTGTGGACACCCCTTCAAATTAGTGGATTCGGCCACACCCATTGCTGACAAGTATATAAAATTGAGCACACAGTCATGCAATTTCCATAGACAAACATTGGCAGTAGAATGGCCTTACTGAAGAGCTCAGTGACTTTCAACGTGGCACCGTCATAGGATGCCACCTTTCCAACAAGTCAGTTCGTCAAATTTCTGTCCTGCTAGAGCTGCCCCGGTCAACTGTAAGTGCTGTTATTGTGAAGTGGAAACATCTAGGAGCAACAACGGCTCAGCCGCGATGTGGCAGGCTCACATAACGGGACCGTGGAGTGCTGAAGCGCGTGGCACGTAAAACTTGTCTGTCCTCAGTTGCAACACTCACTACCGAGTTCCAAACTGCCTCTGGAAGCAACGTCAGCACAATAACTGTTAGTCGGGATCTTCATGAAATGGGTTTCCATGGCCGAGCAGCCTAAGATCACCATGCGCAATGCCAAGCGTCGGCTGGAGTGGTGTAAAAGACTCTGGAGCAGTGGAAATGAGTTCTCTGGAGTGATGAATCATGCTTCAAGATCTGGCAGTCCGACAGATGCCAGGAGAACGCTACCTGCCCGAATGCATAATGTTAACTGTAAAGTTTGGTGGAGGAGGAATAATGGACTGGGGCTGTTTTTCATGGTTCGGGCTAGGCCCCTTAGCTCCAGTGAAGGGAAATATTAACGCTACAGCATAGAATTACATTCTAGACGATTCTGTGCTTCCAACTTTGTGGCAACAGTTTGGGGAAGGCCCTTTCCTGTTTCAGCCTGACAATGCCCCCTGTTCACAAAGCGAGGTCCATATAGAAATGGTTTGTCGAGATCAGTGTGGAAGAACTTGACTGGCCTGCACAGAGCCCTGACCTCATCCCCATCGAACACCTTTAGGATGAATTGGAACGCTGACTGCGAGCCAGGCCTAATCGCCCAACATCAGTGCCCGACCTCACTAATGCCGCAATGTTCCAACATCTAGTGGAAAGCCTTCCCAGAAGAGTGGAGGCTGTTATAGCAGCAAAGGGGGGACCAACTCCATATTAATGCCATCAATTTTGGAAATAGATGTTAGATGAGCAGGTGTCCATATACTTTTCATCATGTAGTGTATTATAAGGCAGGTGTGCTATTTTAGCAATGAGCATTCTCCTGTAGCATAACGGAAGTAGTAGCATTGTGGCAAAGCTATAGATGGCTGAAGGATGGGGTTGCCCATCTGCATTTGTTTAGGCTACCCCAATGGGCTAATCATTAGCTAGATCAAATCAAATTGTATTTGTCACATACACGTGTTTAGCAGATGTTATAGCGGGTGTAGCGAAATGCTTGTAGGCCTAACAAACTCTAGGCCTAAATGTTCAGAATTTTGCCTTCAATACAAATACCAGCTTAGTATAATGATACTCAATACCATAACAATACCACTGTGAACAAATGCCTTAAAGTCAAATATACAGCACAGTTATAAAACACATGGTCAACTCTCCATCTGGGGAGCTAGGCCCCTGGGTGTGCAATGTTTTCATCCATCCCTGCTCAAACACACCTGAGTCAGCTTAACAAGGTCCTGTTGGTTAGTTGATTTGTAGAATATGGTATGTTAGAGTAGGGCTGGAACACAAGTCTACACAACCAGTAGCTCTCCTGGAGGTATTATGCTATAACATTAGAACATTATCCTACAAAAAAAAAAGAAAAAAGAAAGTCTAATAAAATCAGGTATCAAATGGCAAAACTTTAAAGCAAGGTAGGTAAGTGGGAGGTCTCTAGACTGACTTTTTCCAGTGCCCGGTAAGATGAAAGTAGTTAGGTATTTCATCTAACATGTTCAGGGAATGCATGAAGGATATTTTGATGCGTAACATGTCAAAATAGGATCCAGAATAATCTGATATCTATAGAAATTAATTTGCCTGCATGTTTTTTGTGCATATTGGCCTAGGCTATGCCTATATGCTACATAATTTACCACTTGAGGAAGTGGGAACTCAAAACACATCAGCTAGATTGCTAACTCTAAATATGATATTGTTGCTAGAAAGCCATGCAATTGATCTAACAGTAAATGTAATGTCCTACAAAAATGTTCCATTGGTAGGCCTATATAGGCTACTCTATGTATTCACCGCAAATGGGGCGCTCCGCTTTATTCCGCTTGCGTAGCCTGGGCAGCCGCTAGTGGGCGCTATGGATCTCCACTATCGTCTGGGCTTGATGAGCACATCCAGTGATACACTCCTGTCCCCTGACGACTCGTACATAAAACATTCTCCATTCAGGCTGTAAAGGCTTTCAATCTCCTCCTCAACTAGATTTAATGGCGAGAAGGTGGAAAAAACTGGAAAAATAGGCATACACGAGTGTATCACTGGCTGTGCAAATCAAGCCCAGACGATAGTGGAGATCCATAGCGCCCACTAGCGGCTTCCCAGGCTACCGCTGGCGCATCATCTCAATTATATACTCTGTTTGTAAAGTGGTGTTATTTTCTCTATATTGACAGTTGAGAAATAACTGGTATACTCACATAAAGCTGAGACTCTCCTCTTTTTTAACAACAGTAACAGTAGTTGTTTTAAAAACTTTCCTGCAATTACATTTCAAAATGTTACTCAACTGAAATTAGCCCACCCAACTACCTCATCCCTATATTGTTATTTATTTTGCTCTTTTGCACCCCAGTATCTCTATTTGCACATAATCTCTTGCACATCTAGCATTCCAGTGTTAATACTATTGTAATTATTTTGCACTACAGCCTATTTATTGCCTTACCTCCATAACTTGCTACATTTGCACACACTGTATATATATTTTCTGTTGTATTTTTGACTTTATGTTTTTTACCCCATATGTAACTCTGTGTTGTTTTTATCGCACTGCTTTGCTTTATCTTGGCCAGGTCGCAGTTGTAAATGAGAACTTGTTCTCAACTGGCTTACCTGGTTAAATAAAGGTGAAAAAATAAAAAATAAAAAAAAACTGTCAGTATGCTTGCGCTTATCAGAATGCATCTCTCCCTTCACTCTGTGTGCAAAGGGGGGAGAGAGAGTAAGAGCAGGTTAATGCACATTATGACCAAATAATGGTTTAAGAACCCAAAAATCAGCAGGAACGTTGTGTAGCCTAATCACCGACATTACCAACGTAAGCAAAATTGCTTCGGTAAGAGGGCAATGTAGGTGTTGGTAATTTTCGGTTTATCGTCCCAGCTCTAGTTAGTGTTGTCTATCAAATTGTATAGGCTTATTAGGCTACCTTGCTCTCCTCTGGCAACGGACCGACTCGTACTGGCATAAGCACATGACGTGCATACACAGAGGCGCACATGTCGATAGCTCTCTAACATGTGGTTGGATAGCTCTCTAACATCTTGAAAGTGCGCCTCGAGTATTATTTGATACATTGTTTCTTTTCTTTTGCCATGGTGTCAACAATTAAGCAGCTGCACAATATAACGGAAACACTGTAGTCATATCGGTCAAATTTTTTAAGACTTTTAAAAACTGAATTTAAGACATGTTAAGACTTAAGGCCTTTAAATCAGATAAAAAGTCTTAAAGTCTTATTCATTTAAGTACCTGCGGACACCCTGTGTACCTAGGGGAAACTTCACCACAGAGCATCCTCCTCGCACTGCACAACTTGTCCTCGAGGGCCAAATGTGTCAACAGTTGTGTACTCCTCACACACACACCAGGGTTTTTGTTAGGAAAATGTGTCGCCGGACATCGTGACCGGGAAAAATAAACGCAACATGTAAAGTGTTGGTCCCATGTTTCATGAGCTGAAATAAAAGATCCCAGAAATGTTCCATACGCACAAAAAGCTTATTTCACTCTTAATTTTGTGCAGAAATCTGTTGACATCCCTGTTAGTGAGCGTTTCTCCTTTGCCAAAATAATCCAACCACCTGACAGGCGTGGCATATAAAGAAGCTGGTTAAACAGTATGATCATTACACAGGTGCACCTTGTGCTTGGGAAAATAAAAGGCCACTCTAAAATGTGCAGTTTTGTCACACAACACAATGCCACAGATGTCTCAATTATTGAGGGAGCGTACAATTGGCATGCTGACTGCAGGAATGTCCACCAAAGCTGTTGCCAGAGAATTGAATCTTAATTTCTCTACCATAAGCCACCTCCAACGTCGTTTTAGAGAATTTGGCAGTACAGCCATCCGGCATCAGAATCGCTGACCACGTGTAACCACGCCAGCCCAGGACCTCCACATCCGGCTTCTTCACCTGTGGGATCATCTGAGACCGGCCACCTGGACAGCTGATGAAACTGTGTGTTTGCACAACCAAAGAATTTCTGCACAAACTGTCAGAAACCGTCTCAGGGAAGCTCATCTGCATGCTCGTCTTTCTTACCAGGGTCTCGAACTGACTGCAGTTTGATGTCGTAACCGACTCCAGTGGGCAAATGCTCACCTTTGATGGCCACTGGCACGCTGGAGAAGTGTGCTCTTCACGGATGAATCCCGGTTTCAACTGTACCGGGTAGATGGCAGGCAGCGTGTATGGCGTTGTATGGACGAGCGGTCTGCTGATATCAACGTTGTGAACAGAGTGCCCCATGGTGGCAGTGGGTTATGGTATGGGCAGGCATAAACTACGGACAATGAACACAATTGTACTTTATCGATGGCAATGTCAATGCACAGAGATACCGTGACAAAATCCTGAGACCCATTGTCGTGCCATTCATCCGCCGCCATCACCTCATGTTTCAGCATGATAATGCACGGCCCCATGTCGCAAGGATCTGTACACAATTCCTGGAAGCTGAAAATGTCCCAGTTCTTCCATGGCCTGCATACTCACCAGACGTCACCCATTGAGCATGTTTGGGAATGCTCTGGATAGACGTGTACGACAGCGTCGATCCATTGATTTCCTTATATGAACTGTAACTCTTGGAAATTGCTGCATGTTGCGTTTATATTTTTGTTCAGTGTATGTGTGAAGATAACATGTCTTGAGTATAATTTCAAATGTTGAAACAAGAAGAAAGGGAGGAGTGTGTGGCAAAGATATAGGCAAGTCCCTCTCCAGAATGGCTCAGCTGTCTCCCGCCAATTCTTGGGCTTTCATTGTTTCATTGTGTGAATTGTTTGCCCTTTGATAAAAATGTTTTATCAATTCCCAATTAAATATGTCACCAGTAGTAAATGTACCGTTAACCCACGTTATTTGGTTACATTAATTTCTGTTAATGCATGTATTAATTAGTCATTTACAGTTCTCATTCTCAGAGTGGAAACATTGTTTGCAGAGTTCACAACCTGCCACACTTGTGAGAAACAAGTTTTCGTTTATTTCATAACCATCATTTACGAGATTGTCAATTTTTTTATTGTCTTTTGTTTGGAGTGCTCCATGTGAGCAATGAGCATGTGTCTGGTTTCTCTGTCTTGATAATGTTGAGGGAGCGCACGTGCCTGAGCATAGAAGTACCTGGCCCGCTGCTTGGAAATGTAGGAAAGTGTTTTTTTAACATCCATTGCGAATGATAATATATTAAAACTATAGGTCCTCACAGTATGCTATTTAAAAAATCTTTCCAACAATCTCCCTTCGATAATCACCAATCTTCCATGTGAAAGAGCAACTATAGGCCTACTGTTGCATTGGCCTATAGGCTATGAGTTCCATGCACTAATTTATTTAGCTGCCAATAGATCACGGTATATCAATGTGTCCATATGGCTGAGGCTGGTGATCTCCCATTAGTTTACTTTTAACTTTTAGATTTGTATCATTTTAATTCTGATTTTTATGATTAACCATGTGACAATCATTTTGAGAAACGGAAGAAAACGTTATGATTGAAATGAAACTGTTCCACGAAAATGAGCATATGAAAATCATAACTGGCATGCAGAATGGTAGGATAAATTGTAAGATTCCCCAAACTTGAAACTCACACGCCGCATATGAAGTCTTATTTAAAAAATTGCCTCCACGTTTCCATGGTCAGATTTAGCCTATAGGCTACTTTGAAGCAAGGTAAGACATGCCTCATAATATAAAATAAAACTTTCAGATTTTAAACAATTAAGTATGTTTTCAAAATGCATACTGCCTCCAACTCACATTGTAAAGTAGTGTGTGACGCGCTGATAGCCTGTTGCCTGCACTTGAATGGGAGTCGCACTTCTATTACTCGTTGAGAAATAAAAATAGTAGCTTTTTTTATTTGTGCACCAAAACTGTTTTTAACACTGGATTGTATTTAGAATTGTTGCGCAATGAATGGTCTTGTAAAAGCATGTTTTACTCCAGCAGCAACCAGCTGAGGAATAGGCTCTGTATGCTGTGCGTGTGTGATAGTTGTGTTGGATAAATAAGTTACATGTTGACTAACAAAAATACACAGGCCAATTTAATTCCACTCAATTATGCAAATTAACCTATAGGCCGATAAGCATGATAGTCAAATGCATTTACATTGACTGGTATTTCCATCAATTAATAAAAAGCATTATTTTGCATTTGCAAAGGGATTTTTTGGCCAGCAAAGATTTTATTTATCGGCTTTTCACATAATTGTTGGGGGCAAAATCTGGCAATTGCCGGCTAACGGAAACCCTGACACACACACACAATAGGAGAAGCTGTAGTCATTTCCACTTACAGGTACAAGCTTCCAGTACCATTTGGAGGGAGACTACGTATCCAAGAGGCGGGGGGGAGGAGTTTAGGGAGACACAAACAGGAAGAGCAATAGACAGGTCAAAGGTCAGATGCAGTGACAGGAAGGGATCAGATCCACACTTCATGGTTAAACTATGGGTCGCATCCCAAAATAACACTATTAGCCTGTATAGTGAACTACTTTTAAAGGCTCAGGTCTAAAGTAGTGCACTATATAGGGAGAATAGGGTGTCTGAGAAGGTTCAAATCAAGCATTTAGAGTTGATCTTAACAGGCCAACACAGGGACCAGAAAAATACAGGCTGACATGCAAATGCTCATGTTAATGAGAAGGTCAACCTAAGATGCAGTGTTTCACCCAGGTTTTTTTTATTTGGCGGGGTGCCGTAACTAGAGGCCCCAGAAACAGTATCCAGGGCTGCTGACACCAACATTTCCTGTTACAAACACACATTGTTTTAGGGAGAGGGCAGAGGTAGGTAGGGAGCCCCCCTGCCTTAACAATGGTAGGTGAACACTGAGGGATGGTAATTGGGAATTGAAGAGAGAGAAAGTGAGAGACTGAGTGAAAAAGAAAGAAAACGTGAGAAAAAAAGAAAGCAATGCAACTGAGAAAGAAAAGAAAGCAATACAGGAGAGAGTGCCAATAAAGCCCTTTTAATTGAATTGAGAGAGTGCGAGAGAAAGATAGCGAGCGAGAAAGATAGCGAGAGAGAGAGAGATAGCAAGAGAGAGCGTGCGAGAGAGAGATAGCAAGAGAGAGCGTGCAAGAGAGCGAGGGAAAAACTTGAGAATACCTTTTGGTGGCTGGGGGACTCTAGCAGATGCTGCTTCATTTTGGTCTCTTTCTCTGTGATCTCCTTCATCTTCATATTCACCTGGGGGACAGACAATGGTCAGTACACTACACACACACATGTAGTCCTGCTCTCTCACACTCACACAAACACACATTGTTGATGCCCACCAGGGTTTCCGTTAGCCGGGAATAGCAGGCTTTTGTCCGATAAAATAATAGAAAAGCTGATAAATAAAAATTGCCGCTGGCCAACTGTCCGGGAGAAGAAGAAAAAAATCCTATTGCGTAATAATGCTTTTTAGCCTATTAATTGTTGGAAATGCAAGTCGATGTAGATACATTTGCCGGTCATACTTAGCGTGTGTACAGTATATTCGTTATGTATCTTATTTATCACACGCGTACAGCATACAGATACAGAGCCTTTGAGTGGAAAATCTGTCAAGACAACACAAAATCTGCTGCTGCAGCATCTTGTGATGCTTTCAATACAACTGGAAACTCTGAAAAATATGAGGTCAAATCATGACATCAGTAATCTTCAAAAAGTAAGAGCTCTGGAAAGAGTTAGAATTCCAAGTTGGATGACTGTTCAAAACGTTTTTTCCCCCAGTTCCCAGCTGACTTGAACGCACTGAAGTCGGAGATTTCCGAGTTCCCAGTTGTTTTGAACGTGAAATCAAACTGCAACGGAAGGCAGGCTTTATCAGCACGTCACACACCACTGCAATGAGCTGGAGGCAGTATGCATTTTGAAATTGTTTGAAACCTGAATGTTTTAATACATATGAGGCATATCTTACCATGCTTCAAAGTGGCCCATTAGATCTCGTCTCTTTCTAAATGTCTAACAGATATTTTCATCTCTGTCACATGAAACCGCTCGCATGTGCAGTGCCCTTTTGACAAGTGTTTTCCTGCTAATTGCATTATGGAATGAACATTCACACTTAGCCTACTGCCTTTAGCACATTAATGCGCTAATGTGAATAAATAATAGTTTATCAATATTTTAAGCTAAATGTTCTGATCTGTTGCATCAGACTCATTGTTTTTTAAAGGTTTTCTACTGTAGGCCTACTGGTTGTATGAATTTCGGATCTATCTTCTCAAAACTTTCCCAGAGTCTATTTGGAATAGGCCACAGTTGAAGTCGGAAGTTTACATACACTTAGGTTGGAGTCATTAAAACTTGTTTTTCAACCACTCCACAAATTTATTGTTAACAAACTATAGTTTTGGCAAGTCGGTTAGGACATCTACTTTGTGCATGACACAAGTAATTTTTCAGACAATTGTTTACAGACAGATTATTTCACTTATAATTCACTGTATCACAATTCCAGTGGGTCAGAAGTTTACATACACTAAGTTGACTGTGCCTTTAAACAGCTTGGAAAATTCCAGAAAATGACGTCATGGCTTTAGAAGCTTCTGATAGGCTAATTGACATCATTTGAGTCAATTGGAGGTATACCTGTGGATGTATTTCAAGGCCTACCTTCAAACTCAGTGCCTCTTTGCTTGACATCATGGGAAAATCATAATAAATCAGCCAAGACCTCAGAAAAAAAATTGTAGACCTCCACAAGTCTGGTTCATCCTTGGGAACAATTTCCAAATGCCTGAAGGTACCACGTTCATCTGTACAAACAATAGTACGCAAGTATAAACACCATGGGACCACGCAGCCGTCATACCGCTCAGGAAGGAGACGCGTTCTGTCTCCTAGAGATGAACGTACTTTGGTGCGAAAAGTGCAAGTCAATCCCAGAACAACAGCAAAGGACCTTGTGAAGATGCTGGAGGAAACAGGTACAAAAGTATCTATATCCACAGTAAAACAAGTCCTATATCGGCATAACCTGAAAGGCCGCTCAGCAAGGAAGCACTGCTCCAAAACCACCATTAAAAAAGCCAGACTACAGTTTGCAACTGCACATGGGGACAAAGATCGTACTTTTTGGAGAAATGTCCTCTGGTCTGATGAAACAAAAATAGAACGGTTTGGCCATAATGACCATCGTTATGTTTGGAGGAAAAAGGGGGTCGCTTGCAAGCCGAAGAACACCATCCCAACCGTGAAGCACGGGGGTGGCAGCCTCATGCTGTGGGGGTGCTTTGCTGCAGGAGGGACTGGTGCACTTCACAAAACAGATGGCATCATGAGGAAAGAAAATTATGTGGATATATTGAAGCAACATCTCAAGACATCAGTCAGGAAGTTAAAGCTTGGTCGCAAATGGGTCTTCCAAATGGACAATAACCCCAAGCATACTTCCAAAGTTGTGGCAAAATGGCTTAAGGACAACAAAGTCAAGGTATTGGAGTGGCCATCACAAAGCCCTGACCTCAATTTGTGGGCAGAACTGAAAAAGCGTGTGCGAGCAAGGAGGCCTACAAACCTGACTCAGTTACACCAGCTCTGTCAGGAGGAATGGGCCAAAATTCACCCAATTTATTGTGGGAAGCTTGTGGAAGGCTACCCGAAACGTTTGACCCAAGTTAAACAATTTAAAGGCAATGCTACCAAATACTAATTGAGTGTATGTAAACTTCTGACCCACTGGGAATGTGATGAAAGAAATAAAAGCTGAAATAAATCATTCTCTCTACTATTATTCTGACATTTCACATTCTTAAAATAAAGTGGTGATCCTAACTGACCAAGACAGGGAATTTTTACTCAGATTAAATGTCAGGAATTGTGAAAAACTGAGTTTAAATGTATTTGGCTAAGGTGTATGTAAACTTCCGACTTCAACTGTATTTATTTCTCGACAAGCTGACCAAAAGAATAGGTTGCTTAAACTTTTCTACTATAGTAGATTGACATAGGCTAGTGATTTTGCTGTTCATTACTTGTCGTGTTGGCTGAGGAAAAGTAAATGTGAATAGTTATTCTCACATCAGAATTCGGTAAGAAGGACCGCACATCGTTGCATCCTCGACTTGCATGTTCTGTTAATATGAATTTAATTTCTGTCATTCTGAGCACCGTGGGTGGATGCCCTGATCAGGTTACGCACCCAATGCATATGGGTCCGGTACATTTCTTAAATGTCCGATAAATTAAAATGTTGCCGGTCAAATGTCCGGTGCCACATTTTCCTAACGGAAACCTTGACGCACGCACACACGGCTCACCTTGTTGATCCAGAAGATCATTGCGTCCTCCAGGTCAAAGGGTAGCTCCTTGGAGGCGCTGAAGGTAGAGAAGCGTTTGACGCAGCCTACCACCCGCTCTATGCTGATCATCTCCACTGTGTAGGCCATCATCAGGGCATCAATTAATGGGATGTGGGAACTCTGTGTATACAGGGGAGATACAATATGTTCAGCATGTTTGTTAGGGAACCAGTTTGAGAAAAGCAAGACGTCAAATCGCTTATCCTGATGGTGATTTGTAGAACTGTGATTTTGCACAGACTAATGTATGGTAGTCAACCTCATTGACGCACAATCAATCAGTGTGAGACAGGGGAGACAGGTGTTAGTGAATATAGGCCCAATCCTAAATTGAGATATGTAACTCAAATCTGTCATTGACATAACGGAAGGATTGCACAAAAGTCTCTGTTAGCACACATTATCTCAAGTTAGGATTCTGCTGAGTATGGTTATCGATCGTCAGTCATTCATTTCAATGAGGTGAATCCAATGAGGGTTGAATGACTGTCATCTAAATGGCCTCCGGGTGAGACATGTACACTGTGTTAATGTGTAGGCTAACCATCCTAAAGCCACATTATTTTCAATGCTGGCAGAATACTTTGAGTTCCAAAGACAGACAGACACAGAGCTTTGTCCCTAAACAAAACAGTATGCCTATCATGAAAGCAAGGGGTAGGAATTCCTTAAATTAATCATACAGGCCTGTATAACAATATAAACCACCAAAGTACCAAATAAGGTGAGAAAATACTATTGCCGGTAGACATACACTACATGACTCGTCGAACATCTCATTCCAAAATCATGGGCATTAATATGGAATTGGTCCCCCACGCTTCTGGGAAGGCTTTCCACTAGATGTTGGAACATTGCTGCGGGGACTTGCTTCCATTCAGCCACAACAGCATTAGTGAAGTCGGGCACTGATGTTGGGCGATTAGGTCTGGCTCGCAGTCGGCGTTCCAATTTATCCCAAAGATGTTCAATGGGTTGAGGTCAGGGCTCTGTGCAGGCCAGTAAAGTTCTCGACAAACCATTTCTGTATGGACCTCACTTTGTGCACGGGGGCATTGTCATGAAACAGGAAAGGGCCTTCCCCAAACTGTTGCCACAAAGTTGGAAGCACAGAATCATCTAGAATGTCATTGTATGTTGTAGCATTAAGGTTTCCCTTCACTGGAACTAAGGGGCCTAGCACGAACCATGAAAAACAGCCCCAGACCATTATTCCTCCTCCACCGAACTTTACAGTTGGCACTATGCATTGGGGCAGGTAGTGTTCTCCTGGCATCCACCAAACCCAGATTTGTCAGTCGGACTGCCAGATGGTGAAGTGTGATTGATCACTCCAGAGAACGAGTTTCCACTGCTCCAGAGTCCAATGGCGGCGAGCTTTACACCATTCCAGCCCTTGTGATCTTAGGCTTGTGTACAGCTGCTCGGCCATGAAAACCCATTTTATGAAGCTCCCGACGAACAGTTCTTGTGCTGACATTACTTCCAGAGGCAGTTTGGAACTCGGTAGTGAGTGTTGCAACCGAGGACAGACGATTTTTACGTGCTTCAGCACTCTGCGGTCCCATTCTGTGAGCTTGTGTGGCCTACCACTTCACGGCTGAGCCGTTGTTGCTCCTAGATGTGTCCACTTCACAATAACAGTACTTACAGTTGACCGGGTCAGCTCTAGCAGGGCAGAAATTTGACGAACTGATTTGTTGGAAAGTTGGCATCCTATGACGGTGCCACATTGAAAGTCACTGAGCTCTTCAGTAAGGCCATTCTACTGCCAATGTTTGTCTATGGAGATTGCATGGCTAACACCCCTTCACTTTTTCCACATTTTGTTGTGTTACAGCCTGAATTTAAATTGGATTAAATTGAGAGAAAAAATGTCACTGGCCTACACACACACACACACACAATACCCCATAATGTCAAAGTGCAGTTACATTTACGTCATTTAGCAGACGCTCTTATCCAGAGCTACTTACAAATTGGTGCATTCAACTTAGAGTTATGTTTTTAATGACAGATAATTAAAAATGAAAAGCTGAAATGTCTTGCGTCAATAAGTATTTAACCCCCTTTTTTGTTTTTTTGTTGTGTTTTTATTTTATTTTATTTCATTTTTATTTTGTATTTTTTGGGGGGTAGATCAGCTTTAATATTGCAGATATATTGTAACTTCCATAAATACAATTGTCTACATCACTTCCTATATATACACTGCTCAAAAAAATAAAGGGAACACTAAAATAACACATCCTAGATCTGAATGAATGAAATAATCTTATTAAATACTTTTTACTTAACATAGTTGAATGTGCTGACAACAAAATCACACAAAAATTATCAATGGAAATCAAATTTATCAACCCATGGAGGTCTGGATTTGGAGTCACCCTCAATATTAAAGTGGAAAACCACACTACAGGCTGATCCAACTTTGATGTAATGTCCTTAAAACAAGTCAAAATGAGGTTCAGTAGTGTGTGTGGCCTCCACGTGCCTGTATGACCTCCCTACAACGCCTGGGCATGCTCCTGGATGGTCTCCTGAGGGATCTCCTCCCAGACCTGGACTAAAGCATCCGCCAACTCCTGGACAGTCTGTGGTGCAACGTGGCGTTGGTGGAAGGAGCGAGACATGATGTCCCAGATGTGCTCAATTGGATTCAGGTCTGGGGAACGGGCGGGCCAGTCCATAGCATCAATGCCTTCCTCTTGCAGGAACTGCTGACACACTCCAGCCACATGAGGTCTCCAGGGCCAACCGCACCAGCATATGGTCTCACAAGGGGTCTGAGGATCTCATCTCGGTACCTAATGGCAGTCAGGCTATCTCTGGCGAGCACATGGAGGGCTATGCGGCACCCCAAAGAAATGCCACCCCACACCATGACTGACCCACCGCCAAACCGGTCATGCTGGAGGATGTTGCAGGCAGCAGAATGTTCTCCACTGCGTCTCCAGACTCTGTCACGTCTGTCACATGTGCTCAGTGTGAACCTGCTTTCATCTGTGAAGAGCACAGGGCGCCAGTGGCGAATTTGCCAATCTTGGGGTTCTCTGGCAAATGCCAAACGTCCTGCACGGTGTTGGGCTGTAAGCACAACCCCCACCTGTGGACGTCGGGCCCTCATACCACCCTCATGGAGTCTGTTTCTGACCGTTTGAGCAGACACATGCACATTTGTGGCCTGCTGGAGGTCATTTTGCAGGGCTCTGGCAGTGCTCCTCCTGCTCCTCCTTGCACAAAGGCAGAGGTAACAGTCCTGCTACGCTGACAGACACAGCAAACCTTCTTGCCACAGCTCGCATTGATGTGCCATCCTGGATGTGCTGCACTACCTGAGCCACTTGTGTGGGTTGTAGACTCAGTCTCATGCTACCACTAGAGTGAAAGCACCGCCAGCATTCAAAAGTGACCAAAACATCAGCCAGGAAGCATAGGAACTGAGAAGTGGTCTGTGGTCACCACCTGCAAAACCAGTCCTTTATTGGGGGGTGTCTTGCTAATTGCTTATAATTTCCACCTGTTGTCTATACCATTTGCACAACAGCATGTGAAATTTATTGAGCAGTGTATATTACCGTTCAAAAATTGGGGTCACTTAGAAATGTCCTTGTTTTCGAAAGAAAAGTAATTTTTTTGTCCATTAAAATAACATCAAATTGATCCATTTACAACATTAACAATGTCTACAGTGTAGACATTGTTCATGTTGTAAATGGCTATTGTATATGGAAACGGCTGATTTTTTATGGAATATCTACATAGGCGTAGAGAGGCCCATTATCAACAACCATCAGTCATGTGTTCCAATGGCACGTTGTGTTTGCTAATCCAAGTTTATCATTTTAAAAGGCTAATTGATCATTAGAAAACCCTTTTTCAATTATGTTAGCACAGCTGAAAACTGTTGTGCTGATTAAAGCAGCAATAAAACTGGCCTTCTTGAGACTAGTTGAGTATCTGGAGCATCAGCAATTGTGGGTTCGATTACAGGCTCAAAATGTCCAGAAACAAATCACTTCCTTCTGAAACTCGTCAGTCTATTCTTGTTCTGAGCAATGAAGGCTATTCTATGCGAGAAATTGCCAAGAAACTGAAGATCTCGTACAACGCTGTGTACTACTCCCTTCACAGAACAGCGCAAATTGGCTCTATCCAGAATAGAAAGAGGAGTGGGAGGCCCCAGTGCACAACTGAGCAAGAGGACAAATACAGTGGGGGGAAAAAGTATTTAGTCAGCCACCAATTGTGCAAGTTCTCCCACTTAAAAAGATGAGAGGCCTGTAATTTTCATCATAGGTACACGTCAACTGTGACAGACAAAATGAGAAAAAAAAATCCAGAAAATCACATTGTAGGATTTTTAATGAATTTATTTGCAAATTATGGTGGAAAATAAGTATTCGGTCAATAACAAAAGTTTCTCAATACTTTGTTATATACCCTTTGTTGGCAATGACACAGGTCAAACGTTTTCTATAAGTCTTTACAAGGTTTTCACACACTGTTGCTGGTATTTTGGCCCATTCCTCCATGCAGATCTCCTCTAGAGCAGTGATGTTTTGGGGCTGTCGCTGGGCAACACGGACTTTCAACTCCCTCCAAAGATTTTCTATGGGGTTGAGATCTGGAGACTGGCTAGGCCACTCCAGGACCTTGAAATGCTTCTTACGAAGCCACTCCTTCGTTGCCCGGGTGGTGTGTTTGGGATCATTGTCATGCTGAAAGACCCAGCCATGTTTCATCTTCAATGCCCTTGCTGATGGAAGGAGGTTCACTCAAAATCTCATGATACATGGCCCCATTCATTCTTTCCTTTACACGGATCAGTCGTCCTGGTCCCTTTGCAGAAAAACAGCCCCAAAGCATGATATGTTTCCACCCCCATGCTTCACAGTAGGTATGGTGTTCTTTGGATGCAACTCAGCATTCTTTGTCCTCCAAACACGACAAGTTGAGTTTTTACCAAAAAGTTATATTTTGGTTTCATCTGACCATATGACATTCTCCCAATCCTCTTCTGGATCATCCAAATGCACTCTAGCAAACTTCAGACGGGCCTGGACATGTACTGGCTTAAGCAGGGGGACACGTCTGGCACTACGTCTGGCGGCGTAGTGTGTTACTGATGGTAGGCTTTGTTACTTTGGTCCCAGCTCTCTGCAGGTCATTCACTAGGTCCCCCCGTGTGGTTCTGGGATTTTTGCTCACCGTTCTTGTGATCATTTTGACCCCACGGGGTGAGGTCTTGCGTGGAGCCCCAGATCGAGGGAGATTATCAGTGGTCTTGTATGTCTTCCATTTCCTAATAATTGCTCCCACAGTTGATTTCTTCAAACCAAGCTGCTTACCTATTGCAGATTCAGTCTTCCCAGCCTGGTGCAGGTCTACAATTTTGTTTCTGGTGTCCTTTGACAGCTCTTTGGTCTTGGCCATAGTGGAGTTTGGAGTGTGACTGTTTGAGGTTGTGGACAGGTGTCTTTTATACTGATAACAAGTTCAAACAGGTGCCATTAATACAGGTAACGAGTGGAGGACAGAGGAGCCTCTTAAAGAAGAAGTTACAGGTCTGTGAGAGCCAGAAATCTTGCTTGTTTGTAGGTGACCAAATACTTATTTGCAAATAAATTCATTAAAAATCCTACAATGTGATTTTCTGGATTTTTTTTCCTCAATTTGTCTGTCATAGTTGACGTGTACCTATGATGGAAATTACAGGCCTCTCATCTTTTTAAGTGGGAGAACTTGCACAATTGGTGGCTGACTAAATACTTTTTCCCCCCCACTGTACATTAGAGTGTCTAGTTTGAGAAACAGGCGCCTCACAGGTCCTCAACTGGCAGCTTCATTAAATAGTACCCGCAAAACACCAGTCTCAACGTCAACAGTGAAGAGGCGACTCCGGGACGCTGACCTTCTAGGCAGAGTTGCAAAGAAAAAAGCCATATCTCAGACTGCCCATCTTAATCTTTTCTTTTTATTGGTTTTACTGGTTTGCTAACTTGCAAGCTAGCCAC
Source organism: Coregonus lavaretus (assembly GCF_964263955.1). Taxonomy (NCBI): domain Eukaryota; kingdom Metazoa; phylum Chordata; class Actinopteri; order Salmoniformes; family Salmonidae; genus Coregonus; species Coregonus lavaretus. The sequence continues at coordinate 36,569,944 of NC_139991.1, read as the reverse complement.
ATAACGGGGCGGCAGGTAGCTTAGTGGGTAAGAGCGTTGTGACAGTAACCGAAAGGTCGCTGGTTCTAATCCCCGAGCCGACTAGGTGAAAAATCTGTCGATGTGCCCTTAAGCAAGGCACTTAACCCTAATTGCTCCTGTAAGTCGCTCTGGATAAGAGCGTCTGCTAAATGACTAAAATGTCAAATGTAAAATGGTAAGAAGCTTGATCTTGTTGGCTAAGAGCAGTCAGAGAAAATCCCCTCTTGGATTAAGATCCATGCTGTTTAACAATATTTGTTTTGTGCGTGCAGCAAACTGAGTAGCCTTTGAGATACTTGTATAACTTTATGAGCTGGGTTGTCCATCCTTGCAATTAGTTTGTTTGTTTGTGCTGGTTAGCATTTAGCTAGCACCTGCTATGGGAATTTGCTAGTACTTGTTAGCATTTGTTCGTATTCTGTTAACAGGTCACTTGTTGGGATTTTTTAAAACTATAAACCAAAACATATGCCACCTTGTGTGCAATGCCGGTAATACCATATATGCCCCGGGTATGGCACAGGAACGATAAAGGTATGAAAATCTGGACACCGCCCAACCTTAAAATAAAGTAATAATGAAGACAATCGCTGGGTTTTGGCCACTGAGTACTGCCATACTTTTCTCTCAGGTTTCTATCAGATGAGAGCTAGCCTAACACTCCACATAAACAGAGAGAAACGTGTTGCAAACCAAAACAGAGAAATGTATTCCATCAGTGAGCGTTACCATGGAAGAAAGGAGCTGGAGTGAGCTGGAGACCAACTCATCCAGAAAATCGGCAACCAAAAGGGGACTGGGACGGACAGACAGCAGTTAGCCTACTACTATAAAAAAACTAAAAGTAGGCCACTTGATTTCAACATCTAAACAAAGTGAACAGGCTGTTGTTCAAACAGTTGGAGACAGAAGGATGTATTCATAACAGTTTAACTGTTCTACCTTGTTTAGCAAGCAAATGGATCCAAGTTTGCTAGACTTTAAATACTAAGATTAGCTGGCTACTCACTAGCATCTGGGCTTGCGCTTGAGAGATTGTTTATGAGACCTGTGTTAATTTTCTATAATGCCTGCTACCAGAAGCGGGTCATTATTAGTGGATGTGCATTGCGCATGGTTCTATTAAAATTTTCTAACAAAAATAGCATTTTCATAGACAGACTTGAAAGCCAGATCAGTTATTATTGATAAAATAATAAAATTATTGGTGGGTATTATGGTTGTGGAAGGCTTATATTTAACCTTTGTATAATTTTACAAGCCCTGAATTCATTCAATTATTCATGACTGTTTGAAATGCAGTGTATTGACCTTTAATAGTGCAACAATGCTCATATTGTGATTTGCCCATAAGTTTTTAGGCCATATCACCCAGCCCCATCTCCAACCATGTGATGGCAGGTGATGTAAAGCAAAGTTTTTTCAAAAACTAATTATGATCAATCACATCAAAGGCTACACTGAAATCTAACAATGCAGCTCCAACTATCATCTAATTATCTATTTAGCCAATCAGTCATCTGAGTCAGTGCAGTACAAGTTGAGTGCCCTTCCCTACATGCATGTTCTCTGAAAAATAGCATTGTGTTTGGTCAAACACAATCCTCTCCATCAGTTTACTAAGAGCAGGCAGCAAACTGATTGGGTGGCTGTTAGAGCCAGCAAAGGGTGCTTTACTATTTTTAGGCAGTGGAATTACTTTAGCTTCCTTCCACACTCCTTTAGGCTTTGGATAAAGATATAGCAAATAGGTGTGGCAATACAGTCTGCTACCATTCTCAATAGTTTCCTATCTAGGTTGTCTATACCTGGTGGCTTATTTATTATTGATGGATAACAATCATTTTTCCACCTCTCCCACACTAACTTGACCAAATTCAAATTATCTATATCCTAAGGTTTTGTTATATTGGTTTTGAGCATAGCCTGAAGGTAGGGATTGGCAGTTCCTCTTGCTGCTCCATATGCTAGTACCATGGTCTTGTAGTGGATGTGAGCTTTGACTGGAAGCCAGTGTAGTGTGTGGAGGAGTGGGGTGACATGGGAGAACTTGGGAAGGTCGAACACCAGGCGGGCTGCAGCGTTCTGGATAAGGTGCAGGGGTTTGATGGCACAAGCGGGGAGCCCAGCCAACAGCGAGTTGCAGTAGTCCAGACGGGAGATGACAAGTGCCTGGATTAGGACATGCACCGCTTCCTGTGTGAGGTAGGGCCGTACTCTACAGATGTTGAAGAGCATGAACCTGCACTGCTTTGATATTTGCAGAAAACGACAGGGTGTTGTCCAGGGTCACGCCAAGGTTCTTTGCACTCTGGGAGGGGGACATCGTGGACTGTGATGGAGAGGTCTTGGAGCGGGCAGGCCTTCCCCGGGAGGAAGAGCAGCTCGGTCTTGTCGAGGTTGTGCTTGAGGTGGTGGGCCGACATCCAAGCTGTTTCTTAACAGGTGCTTGTTTGTCAATAACTGGCAAGAATCATTTTACAAATACTCCAAGTGCTGCATCTGGATTCACTTCCTCATACACATCAGACCAACATACATTGTTTTAGAGTCCTGAGAAAACATTTGATATGATCTCTTAAAAATAACCTTTGTTATTGCCCCAATGGGAACTGATATTGTTTTGGAGCAAAGCTCTGTAGCATTAGTGAAGATATGATCAATACATGTGGATTTCACAGATCCAACACTATTGACATACACAAGTTGGTTGAGTGAAAACCTGGGTCATATTGAGCCACCCTTGTTTCTAGGAAACAACACACAGAATTATTTGTTTGACCAAATATTTCATGGAGTCTGAAGGAAGAAACCACATGGAGGTTTCATGATGCTTGTATCTAAACCAAAGAAGATAATTTTAATATTGTTCTATACTGTACATCATTTGGGGTCTCTATAAGCTTCAATATGTCATCCTAAACCTAGCATGAAAGTGCATCCTTGTATCTGTCTGGGCTAATATAGTCAAAATGTTTGCATTGGGTAAAAATAAAATAAAAAATAAATTTAAAAAATGGTACTAAATAAATAAATAAATATGCCATTTAGCAGACGCTTTTATCCAAAGCGACTTACAGTCATGCGTGCATACATTTTTACGTGTTTGTTAGGTGTTAAGCTTGTGTTAAAATATGCTGACAATGATAGATTGTGATTGTGTTGAATTGTGTTTGGGAAATAAAGGTGGACATTAGGGATGTGCATCTTTCCATTTCAAGACAATTCAATACGTACTGTATCTAGATACATGGGCTCCGATTCGATACATTTGAGTTTGAAACGAATCGATGCGATTTGGTTCGATGCACTAACATTTGTTGCATAAACACATTCATATTTATATATTATAAATTCAAATCTGCTGCTGCTGAGTTCATGAGCTGGGCCTTTGAGCTGGATCTGTCTGTGCTGACGTGTGTGTAAATTATGCATGTCTATGGTGTATTTACTGTGTGTGTAAATTGTGTATGTACTATGTAGGCACCCGATCTTAGTCATAAGGGAGACTAGGCATCTACCACCCCACTACCACTATCAAATGAGGGAGGGCAATGTAGCCTGTTTTTTGTCCCCCCACTTTGGTTCTGAAATCACCATCACCCACTAATTACATTTACATTTTAGTCATTTAGCAGACGCTCTTATCCAGAGCGACTTACAGTTAATGAGTGCATACATTTTCATACTGGCCCCCTGTGGGAAACGAACCCACAACCCTGGCGTTGCAAGCGCCATGCTCTACCAACTGAGCTACAGGGGACCCATTAAATGGTCATTTTAGTATATTAATTGTTTGAGCTAGTAAGGCATCAATATTTCTCATTTATAAATTAGCTATGGCATAGCCAATGAATATATAGCACAACTTTGGATTTCACCCCATCTCAAAATCAAATGGTTTTGATCGTTTGTAGGTTTTTAGTGAGCTTCTTTTCTACTCCCGCTTAGGCCATGCAGTGCACCTCGCAAATGATCAACTATAACCTGTATATCTAAAAATGACCATATATACACTGATTGTTTAAAGCAAAACTACTCTTAGAAAAAGGGTTCCAGAAGGGTTCTTCGGCTGTCCCCATAGGAGAACCCTTTTTGGTTCCAGGTAGAACCCTTTTTAGTTCCAGGTAGAACCCTTTGTGGAAAGGGTTCTATCTGGAACCATATAGGTTCTACCTGGAGCCAAAAATGGTTTTTCAAAGGGTTCTCCAATGAGGACAGCCGAAGAACCCTTCTGGAACAATTTTTTCTAAGAGTGTACCAAACTATTGCTGATGGTGAACCTGAACAATCTGAATAAAATCTATTGTAAGCCCCGTTCAGCAGGTAGCCTATAGCCAGATGAGTTGCGTCTCCGGTAGCTTACTTTTATTTCGGTAAAACAGCATTTTCAACACTGCATAGATAACAATTACCTAGCAAATTACATAGGTTGTCACTCAACTAATAAAGCCTAATCTCACGCAAGCCATTTTAGCATTTGAATGCTGAAGGTGCCGCGCAGATGAGCAAGATCAGGAACAGGCCGCCTACCTTGCATTGGTCATCGTGCGAAGCTGGGCACAGTGCGCAGTTTGACTAGGTTACTGACATTGCCTAGGGTTGTTCGGCATGCAAAATGACTTGTAGATCAATAACTGTCAACACAGTTACATGCTTAGTTCGACACTGAAGGAGAGGACGCTTCAGTTGTAAAAAAAATACGAGGTATTTTCGGAAGGTAGAAAGAAAGTAATGAGCAAAACATTTTTGTGAATCAGCGATGCGTAATGTTTGAATCGATTTTCTGACCGATGCATGCTACATTTGAATCGGTTTGGGGTCCGTGTACCGATGCAGTCAGTCATATCTTAAACATTTGAATCGGGACCGATACATAAGTGAATTGTTACATCCCTCATAGACATGGTTTTAAAGGTAGTGGTAATATTTCCCTTATTGAAAAAACAGGTTTCTGGCAAACAGTTGTGGCAAACCTTTGGCCAATTTGCCGCAAATTGTGAACTTCTGGCAAACAATTCTGGGAAACTTATGGCGAACATTCTACTGTTTGTGGCAAGCTCATTTTCACATGCAAATTAGTTTTGTGGCAAACTGTTGCGGTAAATTTGCGGCAACTTGTGAACTTCTGGCAAACAACTCTAGGAAACTTGTGACTAACATTTTGTTTGCTGCAAACTCAGTATGAATATGCAAATTAGATGAGGTTCTTGGTTACTGTGTGTTAAACATTGGAATGTATCTACATAAACCAAATCATAACTTTAAATGAACTTACTTCACAGAGAAAAAAACTAAACATACTAAATTTTGTAAATATACTAAACATGAATTCAATGCCTTTAACAGATCAAAATAAATTCAATAGAACTTGAAATCATCAGCATGGTAATGAAGAAAATAGCAAAGTCTGGATATTTCCCAAATAAATTATTTAATATTTTTATGTAGCTACAACATGAGAGAAATGTGAACACTATGGGGATGTTGACCTTAGGGTGTTTAAAGGGACAACTACAGAATGGTTTACATGAGCCAAGTGATAACTGAGCAATAGATTAACCAATGGAAGTTTAAAAGATAATTAAACTAATTTTTTGAATTAAAACTAATAAAAACTAAATCAAACCCAGTTCGGAACAATTGCCTTTTTGAGTGAATTTTGGAGATGGCCCTGTGGAAGTCCTTCGTCCAAAGCTTGTTGAATGCATGCACTGAAACAATTATAAAACAAAATTAGGATACTGAAAACAATTTATATTTTGGCATCTTAAAAGGTACAAATTGAGTTATGCCTAATATGGCAATATTATTTTTCAAAAATGAATTATTGTTACTAAAAAAAATGCTGGATTAAAAATAACCCAGAGATGGGTCAATATTGGCCAAACACAGCATTGGGTTAATTCATCCCAGTGGGTTTGGGTTGTGCTTCTAACCCAGCGCCTTGGGTTGAGCGCTTGACCCAACTGCTGGGTAAATTAGACTATATTGCTGGGTTAAAACAACCCAGTGTATTGGTTAGTGACATAAACCCAGCACATTGGATTAGGGGATTGACCCAGCAGCTGGGACATTTTTTATGTAATCATTGGGTTATTTTCAGTGTCATCCTAATTTCAATTTTGCTTGTACATTTTTGGCCTTCTCTACCATCCCACCCCCTCCCTTTCCTACACACACAATCAAGATACAATGTTGAATTTCAAACAATTAATTTTTATTGCCTGCATTTCAGAACATACGTCAAGTCAGAGAATGTACAAGAATATATAAAAAAATTTAACAGCACATTGAAACAAAGCCCTATTGTCTAAATATGTATATCAGACAGTGCCAGAGCTAATCAATAGATATTCACATTAACGGACACACTTCAGCTATTTTAGGCTATCTTCGGTGACAGTGCACACGCCATGCTGTTTTGCCATACAATAATATGTCTTCATTTGGGTCGAGTTAAAACATTGTTTTACAAGGTCACTCTACTAAGGACATGGACTAATGACTCATTACTTAACTTTCATTCATAAAGCACTTTTCACAATCCCCAAAATGTAACATTTGTATTTAAAATAAATTGTTGTGATAGAATGAAAGCGTACCAGAATTCTTCTTCAGTAGTTGAACTAAAGGCAAACGAGCCACATACCGTACTGTAGGCAAAAAGCAGGCACAAATGCATTAAAAAACAAACTAAAAGTAAATTTAAGAGCAATAAATAGTGCCTTAAGAGCATATTAGCATTGGAATGCGACACTCATGGCTCATCCATCCATTTATCTATTAATTCACAGGAACACATAAGCTGGAGGGCTGTGCTTCCTCCTTTCACTTCTCACACTACATACAAGAGCAGATACTTATCCACTATTGTTCAGTGGAAGAAAAGACATGCTCGTAACAGTCTTGCTGCAGGGGATTCTGTTCCTGGCAGCTGATACACCGTGGTCTGTAGGAATTCCCATGCTGGGGCAAAGTGGGAAAGTTGATATCAAACACATAATAGGACTTGAAGCACACATCCAGTGCTCCAAGCAGTGTACCTTGATCCAATGCCGGTCTACTAATGACTGTAAACACCTGTGAGCAGTCCCCAAGACCCAACACAAATGGGTAGGGTCTGGTCACCTCCGCCTCGTGCAGGTACTCAACCATGTTGGTCCCAACCTGTTAGAGAAATCATTTGATTTTAGAATATGAGGACTTGTGCAAAGCATGGAGGCACACTGACAATTCAATCACACAATTAATTTGGTATATTTTATAGCCATTTACATCAATCAACACCCAATCCCTGTTTGATGCCTACATCTTCCATTCATTTGGGGCTGTGGCTCATAGGTTCATTTACACATCACTAAACACGTTTCCATCCAACCACTTCATGCAGATGAATTACCTGATGCATGAAAAAATTATGCGACAAAACTTCAGCAAGCTAGAATACTCGCAAGCATGGTTGCTAGCTAGCTAACGTTACCACAGCCAGAGATATTAGCACAGGAAATGGCTAGCTAGCTAACGCTCAAGCTAACATTAGCTAGCTACCTAATTATGATAAGACAACCTACGTTTGTTACTTACCGTTTTCACGGTTTTCAGTCAGCCAAAGCAACCTTAGTCTGTCGAAATAATGTTCGCCGTTTTCCACTCGTCAGTCACTCAGTCGCACTATTCTGGTGGACTTCCCACGCTGGTGGCAGGAGAATTAACCCACTGGCTGGGTCAAATAGCCATAGTCCAACCTTAATAGTCCAGCACCAACAACCCAACCTTGCTGTTCTTACAGAAAACAACCCAACTATTGACCCAATGTCTGCAACCCAGCAGTTGGGTCATCCAAACCACCCACCATTTTTTTTGGGTGTAACTTACATCTCAAAGCCATGCATGCAAGAAGCCTTGACCTGTCTGGTGCACAAATAATTATCTGTCCTCAGTTTGATTGAAGGCCTAAATCTGTATTTTTGTAACTGATTGCTTCAAGAAAGAGAGAAGAAACAACATGATCAAGATGAGCTAGCTACTAGTTTAAAGGAATGAAAGTTATAATTGTTACAAATAATGAATGTATGGGCTACATTTATGAGAATAATACATGCATTTACTTACCTTATCAATCTTGAAAACAATACACTAATTTATCACTCAAAGAAGTTGAGTGAGTGCACCACAAACATATTTCCAGGGTGTTGATGCATCCTCCCAATGCAGCCTCTTCCAACACCACGGGTAGGGGAAGGGTATCCATCTGCAAAAGTTACATTTTGCTTTGATGTCAAATCAACTAGCTAGTTAAGATAGCTGCCTTAGCTGTTGTGCTAGGTAACATGCCACTGAACTGTGACACTAGCATATTGGTACTAAAAGACAGCAACGTATTCACCTCAAAATATAAGTGTTTAGGCAAATCATTAGTTAGCTAGCTACCTATCACATGAATTGTGTAAATATATACTAGCTAACGTTAGCTAGCTAAGCGCTAGCCAGTCAATCAGTGGCGCTGACAGACAAACTGGTATCAACAAAATGTGTTTCACTCTATCCCATAAAACATGACATTGCTAACTAGGCATCATTTAGCTAATAAAATGTTAAAGTTTAATTAATAAGTTAGACACTCACCGGACAACTTTGGTAGGTACTGTAGCTAGCTAGATAGCTTGGTTTCCATTTTCCAACAGATGTTTCTAATCCCCTTGATTGGTCATCAACGGTTACTGGTCTTGGAACTCATGTGTTCACCAGAAATGGCTTTTGGTAAACTGTTTGCCACTAGTGGCAATACATGTTGCTGCCACAGATTCAAATAGAATCTTGAGAGAATTGTCTGCCAGAAAAAAACCTCTGGCAAACTGTTTGCCACTAGTGGCAATAAATATGATTGTTGCCAAAGGTTTGCCTCAGATTCACCACTAGTAGCAAACGTTTGCAAACTTCTGGCAACATTTTGTGGCACGCAATTTAGATTGCAGCATATTTGCAACAAACTTGCGGGAAGATTGCAGCAACAAATTCATTTTTGTAAGGGTTCATTCAGTACAGAAATTTGTAGGCGGCTTAACTTACCCTGTCCCGCGGCTCAAATTTCAAGTTAATGTCACGTGCACAAGTACAGTGAAATGCCTTTCTTGCAAGCTCCAAACCCAACAATGCAGTAGTCAATATCAATGTAGTACTGAAAAGATGCCTCTCCCTCTACGTCAACAAAACAAAGTAGCTGATCGTGGACTTCAGGAGACAACAGAGCGAGCACGCCCCCATCCACAGTGGAGAGGGTGAAAATGTATCAACTTCTATTTATTCAGGGTAGCCCAATTGAGGCCAGGGTCTCATTCCCAATGGTGCCCTGAGTACAAAAATTCTCACAACAGGAAGAACAATTTACATTACAATTAAAACAAGAATAAAAATAACCACAAGGCAACCTCAACACCACAATTTCAACAATTAACCACTACCATCAATCGAAACAACTGCAATCCTCAATGAATTCATTCAACACCAAAGTCCTAAACTGACAGGGAATCAAGATGCAAGGAATTTTGTAGGTTATTCCAAAAATGCGGAGCACTAAAATTAAAGGAGGATTTACCTAAATTGGTTGAGACCAGAGGGACCTCAAGAGTTAACCAATCCTGTGAACGGGTTTGGAATTGCATTATTTTATACGTTAGCAACGAAATCAGGCAAGTTGGAAGCTTATGTAGTAGAGCTTTGTAAACAAAAAATGACAAATGAATTGATCTACGGGACTTTAATGAGGACCAGCCAACCTTTTTATACAGTGGTGAGTATTAAAACTGTCAGTGATAAAACTAATGGTGCTATGGTAGACGGCACCAATGGTTTAAGAGTAGTGGCTGATGCAATCTGGTAAATGGTGTCACCATAGTCAAGAACTGGCAGGAAAGTTGACTGTACAATCTGGCTATTTAGGGAGAGGCAAGATATATTTATAAAAAAGAAGCCCAATTTAAATCTTAGCTTTTTAACTAGCTCATCCGTATGTTTTTTATATATTTTCTCAATCCAAATGCCCAGATATTTGTAGGCGGGAACCCGATCAATGGGATAACCATCCAATTAATAAATATGTACAGTTGAAGTCGGAAGTTTACATACACTTAGGTTGGAGTCATTAAAACTCGTTTTTTCAACCACTCCACAAATGTCTTGTTAAAAAACTATAGTTTTGGCAAGTCGGTTAGGACATCTACTTTGTGCATAACACAAGTAATTTTTCCAACAATTGTTTACAGACAGATTATTTCACTGTATCACAATTCCAGTGGGTCAGAAGTTTACATACACTAAATTGACTGTGCCTTTAAACAGCTTGGAAAATTCCAGAAAATGATGTCATGGCTTTAGAAGCTTCTGATAGGCTAATTGACATAATTTGAGTCAATTGGAGGTGTACCTGTGGATGTATTTCAAGGCCTACCTTCAAACTCAGTGCCTCTTTCCTTGACATCATGGGAAAATCATAATAAATCAGCCAAGACCTCAGAAAAAGAATTGTAGACCTCCACAAGTCTGGTTCATCCTTGGGAGCAATTTCCAAATGCCTGAAGGTACCACATTCATCTGTACAAACAATAGTACGCAAGTATAAACACCATGGGACCACGCAGCCGTCATACCGCTCAGGAAGGAGACGCGTTCCGTCTCCTAGAGATGAACGTACTTTGGTGCGAATCAATCCCAGAACAACAGCAAAGGACCTTGTGAAGATGCTGGAGGAAACAGGTACAAAAGTAACTATATCCACAGTAAAACAAGTCCTATATCGACATAACCTGAAAGGCCGCTCAGCAAGGAAGAAACCACTGCTCCAAAACCGCCATAAAAAAGCCAGACTACGGTTTGCAACTGCACATGGGGACAAAGATCGTACTTTTTGGAGAAATGTCCTCTGGTCTGATTAAACAAAAATAGAACTGTTTGGCCATAATGACCATCGTTATGTTTGGAGGAAAAAAGGGGGTTCTTGCAAGCCGAAGAACACCATCCCAACCGTGAAGCACGGGGGTGGCAGCATCATGCTGTGGGGGTGCTTTGCTGCAGGAGGGACTGGTGCACTTCACAAAATAGATGGCATCATGAGGAAGGAAAATTATGTGGATATATTGAGGCAACATCAAGACATCAGTCAGGAAGTTAAAGCTTGGTCGCAAATGGGTCTTCCAAATTGACAATGACCCCAAGCATACTTCCAAAGTTGTGGCAAAATAGCTTAAGGACAACAAAGTCAAAGTATTGGAGTGGCCATCACAAAGCCCTGACCTCAATCCTATAGAACATTTGTGGACAGAACTGAAAAAGCGTGTGCGAGCAAGGAGGCCTACAAACCTGACTCAGTTACACCAGCTCTGTCAGGAGGAATGGGCCAAAATTCACCCAACTTATTGTGGGAAGCTTGTGGAAGGCTACCCGAAACGTTTGACACAAGTTAAACAATTTAAAGGCAATCCTACAAAATACTAATTGAGTGTATGTAAACTTCTGACCCACTGGGAATGTGATGAAAGAAATAAAAGCTGAAATAAATCATTCTCTCTACTATTATTCTGACATTTCACATTCTTAAAATAAAGTGGTGATCCTAAATGACCTAAGACAGGGAATATTTACGAGGATTTGGCTAAGGTGTATGTAAACTTCCGACTTCAACTGTAGTCTGAAACATTCTTGCGAGAACTAGAGAACAACATGTATTTAGTCTTGCCCACAAAAGTACAATTTTTTTACCAACCAGGGCTTTCTGTATGGTAACAAGGTCAGTTTGCAGCTCTAACATAGCCTGGTCAACTGTTGGGGCAATGGTATACATAAGTGTCATCTGCATTCAGATGAATATTACAAGTTAACAGATACACCAATATTATTTATATAAACCTTTTGTAATATCCAGGAAACACCATCAGAGATCACACATTGAGTCCTGTCTGACATAATTGTCAAACCACTTGCAAGAAGCCTGATCCAGGCCTATTTCAGTTAACCTTTGAATAAGAATGTGATGGTCAATGGTATCGAAGGCCTTGGAAAGGTCTATAAATAAGGCGGCACAATGATTTTTATGATCCAAGCAATTTAACATATCATCTAAAATAAGCGTAGCAGCTGAAACTGTGCTATGTCCAGGTCTAAAACCGGATTGGTGCACATTAAAAGTGAGAAGTTAAAAAGTTCTTAGCTGAAAGTTAGTTAGAGATTCAAAAACTTTGGTAAGGCAAGATCATTTGGAAATTGGACAGTAGTTATCCAAGCCAGAAGGATCTCCTCCTTTATGGAGGGGGAGGACATGTGCCGCTTTCCAGATCTTAGGGATAACACCAGAAACAATTTGTTCTGCAGTAAAAAAAAAAAAAGCTGCAGTAAAAAGGGATAAAGCAAATCAGCCCGTTTATCATAGACATCAAAGTGTTGAAATGAAAAAGTATGTATGTTAATGCATCATTCTCTACAATCTGTTCTGAGGTGACTAAAGGACTCCCTCTAGTGGTATTTTTCAATTTTCAGCGATTATCCTTTTAAACAGCTGGCCAGCTGAAGCAAAATGGTAATGTCCCGTCGATGTGGATAGGGGCGTGCTCCCTCTGCTGTTTCCTGAAGTCCACGATCAGCAACGTCGTTTTGTTGATGTTGAGGGAGAAGTTATTTTCATGCCACCACTCCGCCAGGGCCTTCACCTCCTCCTTGTAGGCTGTCTAGTCATTGATGGTAATCAGGCCTACTACTGTTGTGTCGTCTGCAAACTTGATGATAGAGTTGGAGGCGTGCGTGGCCACGCAGTCATGGGTGAACAGGGAGTATAGGAGGGGGCTGAGCATGCACCCTTGTGGGGCCCCTGTGTTGAGAATCAGCGAAGTGGAGTTGTTGTTTCCTACCTTCACCACCTGGGGGCAGCCCGTCAGGAAGTCCAGGACCCAGCTGCACAGGGTAGGGTTCAGACCCAGGGCCCCGAGCTTAATGATGAGCTTGGAGGGTACTATTGTGTTGAAGGCTGAGCTATAGTCAATGAACAGCATTCTTACGTAGGTATTCCTCTTGTCCAGATGGGATAGATCAGTGTGCAGTGTGATGGCGATTACATCGTCTGTGGATCTAAGGGGCAGTAAGCAAATTGAAGTGGGTCTAGGGTGTCAGATAAGACAGAGGTGATATGACCCTTAACTAGCCTCTCAAAGCACTTCATGATAACAAAATTGAGTGCTACGGGGCGATAGTCATTTAGTTCAGTTACCTTTGCTTTCTTAGGTACAGGAACAATGGTGGAATCTTGAAGAAAGTGGGGACATCAGACTGGGAGAGATTGAATATGTCCGTAAACACTCCAGCCAGCTGGTCTGTGCATGCTCTGAGGACGCGGCAAGGGATGCCGTCTGGGCCGGCAGCCTTGCGAGGGTTAACACGCTCAAAAGTCTTACTCACGTCGGCCATGGAGAACGAGAGCCCACAGTCCTTGGGAGCATGCCGCGTCGGTGGCACTGTGTTATCCTCAAAGCAGGCGAAGGTGTTTAGCTTGTCCGGGAGCAAGACGTGTCTGCGACGTGGCTGGTTTTCCCTTTGTAATCCGTGATTGTCTGTAGACCCTGCCACATACGTCTCGTGTCTGAGCCGTTGAATTGCGACTCAACTTTGTCTCTGTACTGACGTTTTGCCTGTTTGTCAATGTGTTGATAGAACTTCGGTAGCGTTTTCCTCAAATTTGCTTTGTTAAAATCCCCAGCTACAATAAATGCAGCCTCAGGATACGTGGTTTAAAGTTTGCATAAAGTCCAGTGTAGTTCCTTGAGGGCCATCGTAGTATCAGCTTGAGGGGGAATATACAGTCGTGGTCAAAAGATTTGAGAATGACACAAACACTAATTTTCACAAAGTCTGCTGCCTCAGTTTTGATGATGGCAATTTGCATATACTCCACAATGTCATGAAGAGTGATCAGATGAATTGCAAAGTCCCTCTTTGCCATGAAAATGAACTTAATCCCCAAAAAAACATTTCCACTGAATTTCTGCCCTGCCACAAAAGGACCAGCTGCCATCATGTCAGTGATTCTCTCGTTAACACAGGTGAGGGTGTTGACGAGGACAAGGCTGGAGATCACTCCGTCATGGTGATTGAGTTAGAATAACAGACTGGAAGCTTTAAAAGGAGGGTGGTGCTTGAAATCATTGTTCTTCCTCTGTTAACCATGGTTACCTGCAAGGAAACAAGTGCCGTCATCATTGCTTTGCACAAAAAGGGCTTCACAGGCAAGGATATTGCTGCTAGTAAGAATGCACCTAAATCAACCATTTATCGGATCATCAAGAACTTCAAGGAGAGAGGTTAAATTGTTGTGAAGAAGGCTTCAGGTAGCCCAAAAAAATCTAGCAAGCGCCAGGACCGTCTCCTAAAGTTGATTCAGCTGCGGGATCGGGGCACCACCAGTGCAGAGCTTGCTCAAGAATGGCAGCAGGCAGGTGTGAGTGCATCTGCCTAGTGTCAAGAAGGGCAGCAAAGAAGCCACTTCTTCCAGGAAAAACATCAGGGACAGACTGATATTCTGCAAAAGGTACAGGGATTGGACTGCTGAGGACTGGGGTAAAGTCATTTTCTCTGATGAATCCCCTTTCCGATTGTTTGGGGCATCCGGAAAACACCTTGTCCGGAGAAGACAAGGTGAGCGCTACCATCAGTCCTGTGTCATGCCAACAGTAAAGCATCCTGAGACCATTCATGTGTGGGGTTGCTTCTCAGCCAAGGGAGTGGGCTCACTCACATTTTTGCCTAAGAACACAGCCATGAATAAAGAATGGTACCAACACATCCTCCGAGAGCAAATTCTCCCAACCATCCAAGAACAGTTTGGTGACGACCAATGCCTTTTCCAGCATAATGGAGCATCTTGCCATAAGGCAAAAGTGATAACTAAGTGGCTCGGGGAACAAAACATCGACATTTTGGGTCCATGACCAGGAAACTCCCCAGACCTTAATCCCATTGAGAACTTGTAGTCGATCCTCAAGATGCGGGTGGACAAACAAAAACCCACAAATTCTGACAAACTTCAAGCATTGATTATGCAAGAATGGGCTGCCATCAGTCAGGATGTGGCCCAGAAGTTAATTGACAGCATGCCAGGGCGGATTGCAGAGGTCTTGAAAAAGAAGGGTCAACACTGCAAATATTGACTCTTTGCATAAACTTAATGTAATTGTCAATAAAAGCCTTTGACACGTATGAAATGCTTGTAATTATACTTCAGTATACCATAGTTACATCTGACAAAAATATCTAAAAACACTGAAGCAGCAAACTTTGTGAAGACCAATATTTGTGTCATTCTCAAAACTTTTGACCACGACTGTACACGGCTGTGACTATAACCGAAGATAATTATCTTGGGAGGTAATACGGTTGGCATTTGATTGTGAGGTATTCTAGGTTGGGTGAACAAAAGGACTTGAGTTTCTATATGTTACCACAATCATACCATGAGTAGTTAATTATGAAACATACACCACCGCCCTTCTTCCCGGGGAGTTCTTTATTCCTGTCTGCACGATGTACTGACAACCCAGCTGGCTGTATGAACGGGGACAGTATATCCCGAGAGAGCCATGATTCCGTGAAACAGAGTATGTTACAGTCCCTGATGTCTCTCTGGAAAGAGATATTCGACCCTGAGCTATTCTACTTTATTGTCCAGAAACTGAACATTAGCGAGTAATATACTCGGAAGCAGTGGATGGTGTGCACGCCTCCTGAGTCGGACTAGAAGTCCACTCCGAATAACTCTTCTCCGCCGGCAGCGTCTAGGAGCAGCCTCTGGGATAAGTTCAATTGCCCTGGGTGGTACAAACAAAGGACCCAATTTGGGAAAGTCGTATTTCTGGTCGTAATGCTGGTGAGTTACCGCCACTCTGATATTCAAAAGTTATTTCCGTCTGTATGTAATAACAAAAAAAAACTTTATGGGCTAATAACGTACAAATGTAACACACAAAAAAACAAAATACTGCAAAGTTGCTTAGGAGCTAGAAGCAGAGCTGCCATGTCTGTTGGCACCATCTTGCGCAACAATTCTAAATGCAATTGAGTGTTAAAAACAGTTTTTTGGACTAAATTAAAAATAACTATTTTTATTTCTCAACTGTTAATTTAAGTGAGCTTCGCATTCACCATTCAAATGCATAGGCAACGGAAGGCAGGCTTCATCAGCGCGTCACAGCATTTTGCAATGAGCTGGAGGCAGAATGCATTTAGAAAACATATACAGTGGGGAGAACAAGTATTTGATACACTGCCGATTTTGCAGGTTTTCCTACTTACAAAGCATGTAGAGGTCTGTAATTTTTATCATAGGTACACTTCAACTATCTAAAACAAAAATCCAGAAAATCACATTATGATTTTTAAGTAATTCATTTGCAATTTATTGCATGACATAAGTATTTGATCACCTACCAACCAGTAAGAATTCCAGCTCTCACAGACCTGTTAGTTTTTCTTTAAGAAGCCCTCCTGTTCTCCACTCATTACCTGTATTAACTGCACCTGTTTGAACTCGTTACCTGTATAAAAGACACCTGTCCACACACTCAAACAGACTCCAACCTCTCCATAATGGCCAAGACCAGAGAACTGTGTAAGGACATCAGGGATAAAATTGTAGACCTGCACAAGGCTGGGATGAGCTACAGGACAATAGGCAAACAGCTTGGTGAGAAGGCAACAACTGTTGCCGCAATTATTAGAAAATTGAAGAAGTTCAAGATGACGGTCAATCACCCTCGGTCTGGGGCTCCATGCAAGATCTCACCTCGTGGGGCATCAATGATCATGAGGAAGGTGAGGGATCAGCCCAGAACTACACGGCAGGACCTGGTCAATGACCTGAAGAGAGCTGGGACCACAGTCTCAAAGAAAACCATTAGTAACACACTACGCCATCATGGATTAAAATCCTGCAGCGCACGCAAGGTCCCCCTGCTCAAGCCAGCGCATGTCCAGGCCCGTCTGAAGTTTGCCAATGACCATCTGGATGATCCAGAGGAGGAATGGGAGAAGGTCATGTGGTCTGATGAGACAAAAATAGAGCTTTTTGGTCTAAACTCCACTCGCCGTGTTTGGAGGAAGAAGAGGATGAGTACAACCCCAAGAACACCATCCCAACCGTGAAGCATGGGGACAGGACGACTGCACCGTATTGAGGGGAGGATGGATGGGGCCATGTATCGCGAGATCTTGGCCAACAACCTCCTTCCCTCAGTAAGAGCATTGAAGATGGGTCGTGGCTGGGTCTTCCAGCATGACAACAACCCGAAACACACAGCCAGGGCAACTAAGGAGTGGCTCCGTAAGAAGCATCTCAAGGTCCTGGAGTGGCCTAGCCAGTCTCCAGACCTGAACCCAATAGGAAATCTTTGGAGGGAGCTGAAAGTCCGTATTGCCCAGCGACAGCCCCGAAACCTGAAGGATCTGGAGGAGGTCTGTATGGAGGAGTGGGCCAAAATCCCTGCTGCAGTGTGTGCAAACCTGGTCAAGACCTACAGGAAACGTATGATCTCTGTAATTGCAAACAAAGGTTTCTGTACCAAATATTAAGTTCTGCTTTTCTGATGTATCAAATACTTATGTCATGCAATAAAATGCAAATTAATTACTTAAAAATCATACAATGTGATTTTCTGGATTTTAGTTTTAGATTCCGTCTCTCACAGTTGAAGTGTACCTATGATAAAAATGACAGATCTCTACATGCTTTGTAAGTAGGAAAACCTGCAAAATCGGCAGTGTATCAAATACTTGTTCTCCCCACTGTAGCTAGTTAATTGTTTGAAACCTGAACATTTTACTACATATGAGGCATGTTTTACCTTGCTTCAAAGTAGTCTAAGCAAAATCTGACCATATCCGTGGAGGCAATTATTTTATAAAGCCTTCCATATGCCATTGAAACCAGTAGCCTATTTTTTTCATGTTCTACTGGTTTTCAACTTTCTTTCATTGACCGGTAGCCAAATGCACATTCACGTGTAGCCTCCTGCCTTGTGCGCATTGCTATGCTAATAATGTTAAAGAAATAGTTTATCAACATTTTAAGCTAAACGTTCTAATCGTTTGCATCAGATTCATTACTTTTTCTTTCATGTAGCCAAGGCCTACTGGTTGTAGGAATTTGGGATCTATCGTTTCACAACTGTCCCACAGTCTGTTTCGGCAGAAGGAAAGGCAGCGTGCGCAATTTGGGCAGCCCGCGCGGCAATTACCAAATAGATGATTGTTGAGTAGTGACTGTCAGTGAAAAGTAGAGGCCCACCAGGCATATCGCAATATTTCAAAATTCAATCGTGGGAAAACAAAGTTTGGAAAACAAATGGCTACTGCTGTAAATAGAAGACAATGAAAAGACTAATCGGTCTTTTAGTTACCAAAATTCTCTAAGTGAACAACAGTCGGCCTATAGCCTATCTTATTGGCACCAGCGGAGAGCATTGACCAGTTCCCCGGTGAGTGCGCACTGCGCATATTCACTCTATCATTGTTGGGTCAGCGCCAATTAAAAGTTTGTTGTGGACAATAATTTCAGCCTCCAGTTTAGATGGACATCATATTCTATTTGAGTGTCCCCTTCTCATAGGCCTATTACATGGACAACATCGTTTTTATTTATCTGTTTGTCAGTGTCAGCAGAGTAGGCTAAACTGTAATGTGTCATATACACATCTCCAGTCATAAAGTGTAGTAGAACGGAATTATTATTTTTTTCCCCGTGCAAAGAAAGATATAGCCTAAAGCCCAGGCATCTAAGTGCTTAGCCATGCATTGTACAGTCTTTTTTGCAAACAGTGATTGAGTTACATTATTGGCCTACATTATGACTATCCAATCTACTCATAGCCTACTATTCGTAATGTTATCTTACATAAGTCTGGAAATGCGATGACGCTTGAATTTTTATGGTAAAAATATGCTTTCCCAAACTAGAA
Organism: Coregonus lavaretus; assembly: GCF_964263955.1. Taxonomy (NCBI): domain Eukaryota; kingdom Metazoa; phylum Chordata; class Actinopteri; order Salmoniformes; family Salmonidae; genus Coregonus; species Coregonus lavaretus. Next base: position 36,550,934 of record NC_139991.1, on the reverse strand, counting down.
ACTCACGCAGCGCCTATGTGATTTTGCTGTTCATTAATAGAATTCTTGGCTGAGGAAAAGTACAGTGCATTCGGAAAGTATTCAAACCCCTTGAATTTTTTCAAATTTTGTTACGTTACAGCCTTATTCTAAAATTGATTAAATATTTAAAAAATATCTGCAATCTACACACAATATCCCATAATAACAAAGCGAAAACAGGTTTAGACATTTTTGCAAATGGAATAATATATATAAAACAGAAATACCTTATTTACATACAGCACCAGTCAAAAGTTTGGACACCTACTCATTCAAGGGTTTTTCTATATTTTTACTATTTTCTACATTGTAGAATAATAATGAAGACATCAAAACTATGAAATAACACATATGGAATCATGTAGTAACCAAAAAAGTGTTAAACAAATCAAAATGTATTTGAGATGAGATTCTTCAAAGTACCCACCCTTTCCCTTGATGACATCTTTGCACACTCTTGGCATTCTCTCAACCAGCTTCATGAGGTAGTCCCCTGGAATGCATTTCAATTAACAGGTGTGCCTTCTTAAAAGTTAATTTGTGGAATTTCTTTCCTCCTTAATGCGTTTGAGCCAATCAGTTGTGTTGTGACAAGGTAGGGTTGGTATACAGAAGATAGCCCTATTTGGTAAAAGACCAAGTCCATATTATGTCAAGAACAGCTCATATAAGCAAAGAGAAATGACAGTCCATCATTACTTTAAGACATGAAGGTCAGTCAATCCGGAAAATGTCAAGAACTTTGAAAGTTTCTTCAAGTGCAGTCGCAAAAACCATCAAGCGCTATGATGAAACTGGCTCTCATGAGGACCGCCACAGGAATGGAAGACCCAGAATTACCTCTGCTGCAGAGGATAAGCCTCAGAAATTGCAGCCCAAATAAGTGCTTCACAGAGTTCAAGTAACAGACACATCTCAACATTAACGGTTCAGAGGAGACCGCGTGAGTCAGGCCTTCATGGTCGAATTGCTGCAAAGAAACCACTACTAAAGGACCCCAATAAGAAGAAGAGACTTGCTTGGGCCAAGAAACATGAGCAATGGACATTAGACCGGTGGAAATCTGTCCTTTGGTCTGGAAATCTGTCCTGGTCTTTGTGAGACGCAGAGTAGGTGAACGGATGATCTCCGCATGTGTGGTTCCCACCGTGAAACATGGAGGAGGTGTGATGGTGCTTTGCTGGTGACACTGTCTGCGATTTATTTACAATTCAAGGCACACTCAACCAACATGGCTGCCACAGCATTCTGCAGCGATACGCAATCCCATCTGGTTTGCGCTTAGCGGGACAACCATTTGTTTTTACACAGGACAATGACCCAAAACACACCTCCAGGCTGTGTAAGGGCTATTTGACCAAGGAGTGATGGAGTGCTGCATCAGATGACATGGCCTCCACATTCACACAACCTCAACCCAATTGAGATGGTTTGGGATGAGTTGGACCGCAGAGTGAACTCATTACCGGCAAACTACCCGCGCCCCAAGACACATACAGCACCCGATGTCACAGGAAGGCCAAAAAGATCATCAAGGATATCAACCACCGGAGCCACTGCCTGTTCACCCCGCTATCATCCAGAAGGCGAGGTCAGTACAGGTGCATCAAAGCTGGGACAGAGAGAATGAAAAACCGCTTCTATCTCAAGGCCATCAGACTGTTAAATAGCCATCACTAGCACATTAGAGCCTGCTGCTGCCTATTGAAATCACTGGCCACTTTAAGAAATGGAACACTAGTCACTTTAATAATGTTTACATATCTTGCACTACTCATCTCATATGTACAGTGAGGGAAAAAAGTATTTGATCCCCTGCTGATTTTGTACGTTTGCCCACTGACAAAAACATGAACAGTCTATAATTTTTATGGTAGAAACGTCTGACCTCTGTGATTGCCAACAAGGGTTTTGGCATCAAGTACTAAGTCATGTTTTGCAGAGGGGTCAAATACTTATTTCCCTCATTAAAATGCAAATCAATTGATAACATTTTTGACATGCGTTTTTCTGGATTTTTTTGTTGTTCTTCTATCTCTCACTGTTCAAATAAACCTACCATTAAAATTAGACTGATCTTTTCTTTGTCAGTGGGCAAGCATACAAAATCAGCAGGGGATCAAATAATTTTTTCCCTCACTGTATATACTGCATTCTATAATATTCTTCTGTATCTTAGTCCATGCCGCTCTGTCATTGCTTGTCCATATATGTATATATTCTTCAATCCCATTCCTTACTTTTTTGTGTGTATTGGGTATATGTTGTGAAATTGTTAGATATTACTGCACTGTCGGAGCTAGAAGCACAAGCATTTAGCTACACCCGCTATAACATCTGCTAAACACGTGAATGTGACAAATAACATTTGATTTGAAAAGCAGCCAACAAGTGCTCAGCATATGTGGGAACTCCTTCAAGACTGTTGGAAAAGCATTCCTCGTGAAGCTGGTTGAGAGAATGCCAAGAGTGTGCAAAGCTGTCATCAAGGCAAAGGGTGGCTATTTAAAGAATCTCAAATAATAAAATATATTTTGATTTGTTTAACACTTTTTGGGTTACTACATGATTCCATATGTGTCATTTCATAGTTGATGTCTTCACTATTATTCTACAATGTAGAAAATAGTAAAAATAAAGAAAAACCCTTGAATGAGTAGGTGTTCTAAAACTTTTGACCGGTAGTGTATGTATACACATACATACACTACATGAACAAAAGTATGTGGACACCTGCTCGTCGAACTTCTCATTCCAAAAATCAAGGCCATTAATATGGAGTTGGTCCCCCCCCCTTTGCTGCTATAACAGCCTCCACTGTTCTGGGAAGGCTTTCCAGTAGATATTGGAACATTGCTGTGCGGACTTCCTTCCATTCAGCCACGAGCATTAGTGAGGTCGGGCACTGGTGTTGGTTTAGATTAGGCCTGGCTCGCAGTCGGCATTCCAATTCAACCCAAAGGTGTTCAATGTGGTTGAGGTCAGGGCTCTGTGCAGGCCAGTCATGTTCTTCCACACCGATCTCGACAAACCATTTCACAAAGTGTTGCTATTCCTGATTGTGCTCTCATCAGGCATTATAGGACTCATGATCATATGGAATCAGGAATACCAACACTTTGTAAACGAAAATGAACTACAGTAACTGTTGGCATTTAATTTTCCCGCTGTACCGAAACCGAACCCGTGACCCAAAAACAGCAGTACGTACCGAACTGTGGGTTACACCCCTAAAGTACAGTAAAACAAAAACACACGTACACAATGTTTTACAATTCTTACTAACACACACAGTGCTGGTGTCTGTGCTGCTAATTTGGCCAGAAGACATGCCACAGCAGGGTCAAAGCAGATGGCCTTCCTGTCCCCATCGTTCCCTACTGTTGACAGGCGTTACAATACTGTCACTGTAGCGCCACATTTACTGCTGTAAACACCACCAGGCATAGCTGCTGCACTAAAAGTACAAAAACAAAACAGAGGGCTTCTTATTTCCTATTTGGTATACAAACCAACATTTTATTAGGGTTACTTCATTTGTATCAATAAAACTGTAGGGGAGTTAAATGAAACAACTCCAAAAGCCAGAGCCAAATATGGACGCAGACACATAGCAACACATACCCTCCGACACTAAGCTTTCCCAGCCCAAACTCAAACCCTAAACCCATAATCCAACTACAACTCCCTATCCAGCCCAGTACGTTCTACTCACCATCTTGATGGGGCTACAGTCCAGGTCGCCGTCGGAGACTGGGTTGTTGTCGCTCTCCAGGACGTAGATGCCTTTCCGGGAGAGGGCCTGGATGACGGACAGGTGGGACTGCAGCGCCGAGGCCTGCTCGCCCTTCAGGATGAGGCCACAGACACGGCAGTACAGCTCCCCGGACAGCAGCAGTCGGATGACGGGTGGCTTGATGTGCTCCTGCTCATACTGGTCCGTGTAGAAGGGGTCACGCAGGTCTTCTGGGATGTGGTCTGGAGGAGGGAGGGAGGAAGAGAGAGAGATGCAGAGGAGGAGGTGGAGAGAAAAAAGAGAGAGTCAAGTTGAATTAAAATTGTTGGTAGATACAGTGGGGAGAATAAGTATTTGATACACTGCCGATTTTGCAGGTTTTCCTACTTACAAAGCATGTAGAGGTCTGAAATATTTATCATAGGTACACTTCAACTGTGAGAGACGGAATCTAAAACAAAAATCCTGAAAATCACATTGTATGATTTTTAAGTAATTCATTTGCATGACATAAGTATTTGATCACCTACCAACCAGTAAGAATTCCGGCTCTCACAGACCTGTTAGTTTTTCTTTAAGAAGCCCTCCTGTTCTCCACTCATTACCTGTATTAACTGCACCTGTTTAAACTCGTTACCTGTATAAAAGACAACTGTCCACACACTCAATCAAACAGACTCCAACCTCTCCACAATGGCCAAGAACAGAGAGCTGTGTAAGGACATCAGGGATAAAATTGTAGACCTGCACAAGGCTGGGATGGGCTACAGGACAATAGGCAAGCAGCTTGGTGAGAAGGCAACAACTGTTGGCGCAATTATTAGAAAATGGAAGAAGTTCAAGATGACAGTCAATCACCCTCGGTCTGGGGCTCCATGCAAGATCTCACCTCGTGGGGCATCAATGATCATGAGGAAGGTGAGGGATCAGCCCAGAACTACACGGCAGGACCTGGTCAATGACCTGAAGAGAGCTGCGACCACAGTCTCAAAGAAAACCATTAGTAACACACTACGCCATCATGGATTAAAATCCTGCAGCGCACGCAAGGTCCCCCTGCTCAAGCCAGCGCATGTCCAGGCCCGTCTGAAGTTTGCCAATGACCATCTGGATGATCCAGAGGAGGAATGGGAGAAGGTCATGTGGTCTGATGAGACAAAAATAGAGTTTTTTGGTCTAAACTCCACTCACCGTGTTTGGAGGAAGAAGAGGATGAGTACAACCCCAAGAACACCATCCCAACCGTGAAGCATGGGGATGCTTTTCTGCAAAGGGGACAGGACGACTGCACCGTATTGAGGGGAGGATGGATGGGGCCATGTATCGCGAGATCTTGGCCAACAACCTCCTTCCCTCAGTAAGAGCATTGAAGATGGGTCGTGGCTGGGTCTTCCAGCAAGACTGTTACGAACCCCGTGGCTTTAAACGTCTAGGGGGGGATGGACAAGAGACCCGTAACATAATTCATGCAACTTAGAATCGTGACATGGAACAGTGAGAACAAAAACTACACGACAACCATAAACTACCGTCAAACATAAAATGTTTATTTTTGAACACACGGTAAAGGTTTGGGAAAAAGGGCTGAGCAGGACCCAAGAAATGAAACAATAGTGTGAAAAACCCCTAAACTGATCTTGCCTGCCTCAAGAACCGCTAAGCTACTGCTAATCATACAAAAATACAGTGGGTGGTCCGCTCAGGTCTAACTAGTGTTTTTAGACAGTTTTCTTCCTACGGTTAACGTATGCCCAAGGGCAACTTGCTTAAATTCCCCTTTTCCCAGAAACACACAACAAAGTTACCAAACAGAGTAACCAGCAAATGAGTGAGTACACAAAACACCACAGTATCCATACTCACATACGGAAAATAGTCTCCTCTCTACAAACACAACTGACCGGCTTTTAAACAATGGGATGTGTGATTGAAAAACCAGAAACAGGTGGTGCAATGCAGAGGAATGTCCACTGATTGGTCCACCTCAGCAATCAGCAGACACCCCAACGACCACCAATCAGGAACATACAGGACACCTGTGATTAGGGCAGAAGGAGAGGAAAAACACAAAAAGACACAGGATACCTGTATCCGTAACACTCCCACCCTTAAAAGAGCAAACCACAATGATTTGCGACACACGTACCATCACAACACCCAAAATTCAAAGATCAACCGCATCCTGACGGGATAACAAAAAACCTAGTTCTTTAAACACGAGACAAAGCATCTGCCAACGTATCACCCTGAGACTCTGGGTGATATGCGCTTGACACACGGTGTGTAACTGACAAGGATTTTAACACTTGTTTGAAAAGTTTAGAAAGGAAATTCGTACCCTGATCAGTTTGTACCACCTTAGGTAACCCAAAAGTTAAGAATTTGATCAACGCTTTACTCACCACAGGAGCAGTAATCCTTCGCAGAGGAATGGCCTCTGGGTACCTGGTGGCCACACACATAATCGTCAACAGAAACTGGTTACCAGATTTTGTCTTTGGTAATGGTCCAACACAATCAACCATCACATGTTCGAATGTTTCACCTATGGCCGGTATGGGACAAAGAGGCGCGGGAGGAATAACCTGGTTCGGTTTCCCAGTCACTTGACAGGTGTGGCAAGTCCGACAGAACTGAGCCACACCTCGTTTTAAACCAGGCCAAAAGAAATGTCGCAAAACCCGATCATAAGTCTTGGTGACTCCCAGATGTCCGGACCACTAGTGATCATGAGCGAGGGATAAAACATTTTGTCGAAAGGCTGTAGGAATCACTATTTGGTAAACAGCATTCCAATCTCCGCCAGCGTCAACATGGGATGTCCATTTACGCATGAGGAGATTACCATCAATGAAGTATGCCATGTTTTTCTTCTTTAGCTCCTCCTCTGAGACAACACTAGAAAAACATTTAGCCAGGCTAATGTCAACCTTCAGGTTAGCGATCAGCTGCTCACGAGTGACTGGTAACTGTATTGCCTCAGCAACAAGTTCCACATCCTTCTTCCTTTCTCTGTGCTGTTGGTCAGACTGCACCAGCTTACCAGAGGTAGCACCCAAACTATCCTCTGGGTCACACTCTCTGAATAGAATCGTGTTCGACAAATCTATCACGTCACCCACTTGTCGTGCTTGAGCACGTGTGACAGCACAAGCGGGGAACACATCTGGATAACCCTGTGCCAGCTCCTCGGAGAGAGACTGGTCACTTTTATCCAATACCTCCAATATGGGTACCACCTTTCCTCCGGCAATATCGTTGTCCATTATAAATGTCACACCTTTTACTGGCAACATAGGACGTACTCCAACTCTGAACAATCCACTAACTAACTCAATGTGTACGTTCACAAAGTGCAATGGCACTGGGACGAATCCCATTTCAATTCCTTGTACTAACACACTGGAACCACAATATGTATTATTGGACAAGGGCAACACGTCAGATAGTATGAACGACTGCGCTGCACCAGTATCTCTGAGGATTCTAACCGGGCACTGAGATGCTTCGTCATCTGATATGGAAACAAACCCCTCAAAAATGAACGGTTCATAACTGTGATCTGGGACTGTGACTTTCAAACCACATTCACCATGAGGCATCTGCTTTGATTCCGGCCTTACAACCATACGAATCAGCCCAACACCCGTTGGCTGCCTGGCGTGCTGAGGCATCCCGTTTGCGTTTTAGCAGAAAGCAATCATTAACCATATGTCCCACCTTATGACAATATAAACAGTGACGCACATCTTTTGGGCGTGCTGGATGTACTGCTGGTCGACTAGGACTAAAAGTTAGCAACTCTGCGGCCCTGCTCTCCGTACGAGCCGAAAACACGCTCTTATGCGTAAACACAAACTCGTCTGCCAATACAGACGCTTCCGACAGTGAGGATACTTTCTGTTCGTTCAGATAAACTACAATGCGTTCGGGTAAGCAATTTTTTAACTCTTCTAACAAGATTAACTCCCGTAGAGAGTTAAAATCAGTTACCTTACTAGCACTGTGCCATTTGTCAAACAGATTTCCTTTGTCTCTAGCAAACTCCACATAAGTCTGAGTAGAATACTTTTTATGAGACCTAAATCTCTGTCGATATGCCTCAGGAACAAGCTCATAGGCACGAAGAACAGTAGCTTTGACCACGTCATAATTCAAGCTGTCTGCGCTGACAGAACCTCTTGGGCTTTACCTGTTAATTTACACTGAAGTAATAGGCACCATACCTCTTCGGGCCATTTCAATGATACTGCTATACGTTCAAAAACACTGAAATAGGAATCAACCTCTGACTCCCTAAACACAGGTACCAAGGTGATCTGTCTACTAATATCAAAAGTAGCAGACGACACAGCTGGTGAGGACGGCTCACTAGCAGGCATAGTATGAGCAGACTAACCTCGCGGTTTCTGCCTCTAGTTCCAGTTTACGCCTCTCCAGTTCTTGATCAAGCCTACGCGTCTCCTGTTCTGCCTCTAGCTTACGCGTCTCATGTTCTGCCTCTAGCTTACGCGTCTCCTGTTCTGCCTCTAGCTTACGCGTCTCCTGTTCTGCCTCTAGCTTACGCATTTCCAGCTTGTCTTGCCTGATTTGTGCCCGCTCTTCCGCCTCCATTTGGAGCCGTGTCGAGCGGACATCCATCCTAACATCACTGTCGGACAGTGGGGAGAGTGGGTCAAAACGGGGCAATGTGGCTGGAGCCTCGTCCTCAGACACCGACAGGCTTACAGGAGCAGCAGCCACATCCCCTACAGGAGCAGCAGACTCAGGCGGCGGTAACTCCAGCACTCGCTCGTTCAACAATATCTCTAACACTGTTTTCCTAACTTCTGCTTTCACTAAAACCTTTGATATGGGTACAGAAGTGGTCAGCCAAAGCCTGTAGATCCACTCTACGGCAATTCTCAAAAACCTCCCACGTAGAGTTTTCCAAAAAGGCATCCAACTCAAAAGTAGCCATCTTAAACTAGCAACACGAGCCGACGAATACTGAACACAAAACCAGTTAGTTACAGCTGCCAAGCTCAACACTGAACCAGACACTACACTAATTTGCATGAGTAGCATGCAAAACTACACGACAACCATGAACTACCGTCAAACATAAAATGTTTATTTTTGAACACACGGTAAAGGTTTGGGAAAAAGGGCTGAGCAGGACCCAAGAAATGAAACAATAGTGTGAAAAACCCCTAAACTGATCTTGCCTGCCTCAAGAACCGCTAAGCTACTGCTAATCATACAAAAATACAGTGGGTGGTCCGCTCAGGTCTAACTAGTGTTTTTAGACAGTTTTCTTCCTACGGTTAACGTATGCCCAAGGGCAACTTGCTTAAATTCCCCTTTTCCCAGAAACACACAACAAAGTTACCAAACAGAGTAACCAGCAAATGAGTGAGTACACAGGACACCACAGTATTCATACTCACATACGGAAAATAGTCTCCTCTCTACAAACACAACTGACCGGCTTTTAAACAATGGGATGTGTGATTGAAAAACCAGAAACAGGTGGTGCAATGCAGAGGAATGTCCACTGATTGGTCCACCTCAGCAATCAGCAGACACCCCAACGACCACCAATCAGGAACATACAGGACACCTGTGATTAGGGCAGAAGGAGAGGAAAAACACAAAAAGACACAGGATACCTGTATCCGTAACAATGACAACGACCCGAAACACACAGCCAGGGCAACTAAGGAGTGGCTCCATAAGAAGCATCTCAGGGTCCTGGAGTGGCCTAGCCAGTCTCCAGACCTGAACCCAATAGAAAATCTTTGGAGGGAGCTGAAAGTCTGTATTGCCCAGCGACAGCCCCGAAACCTGAAGGATCTGGAGAAGGTCTGTATGGAGGAGTGGGCTATAGGAAACGTATGATCTCTGTAATTGCAAACAAAGGTTTCTGTACCAAATATTAAGTTCTGCTTTTCTGATGTATCAAATACTTATGTCATGCAATAAAATGCAAATTAATTACTTAAAAATCATACAATGTGATTTTCTGGATTTTTGTTTTAGATTCCGTCTCTCACTGTTGAAGTGTACCTATGATAAAAATTACAGACCTCTACATACTTTGTAAGTAGGAAAACCTGCAAAATCGGCAGTGTATCAAATACTTGTTCTCCCCACTGTAACTATGGTATACTGAAGTATAATTACAAGCATTCCATAAGTGTCAGGCTTTTATTGACAATTACTTTAAGTTTATGCAAAGAGTCAATATTTGCAGTGTTGACCCTTCTTTTTCAAGACCTCTGCAATCCGCCCTGGCATGCTGTCAATTAACTTCTGGGCCACATCCTGATTGATGGCAGCCCATTCTTGCATAATCAATGCTTGGAGTTTGTCAGAATTTGTGGGTTTTTGTTTGTCCACCCGCCTCTTGAGGATTGACCACAAGTTCTCAATGGGATTAAGGTCTGGGGAGTTTCCTGGTCATGGACCCAAAATGTCGATGTTTTGTTCCCCGAGCCACTTAGTTATCACTTTTGCCTTATGGCAAGGTGCTCCATCATGCTGGAAAAGGCATTGTTCGTCACCAAACTGTTCTTGGATGGTTGGGAGAAGTTGCTCTCGGAGGATGTGTTGGTACCATTCTTTATTCATGGCTGTGTTCTTAGGCAAAATTGTGAGTGAGCCCACTCCCTTGGCTGAGAAGCAACCCCACACATGAATGGTCTCAGGATGCTTTACTGTTGGCATGACACAGGACTGATGGTAGCGCTCACCTTGTCTTCTCCGGACAAGCTTTTTTCCGGATGCCCCAAACAATCGGAAAGGGGATTCATCAGAGAAAATTACTTTACCCCAGTCCTCAGCAGTAAAATCTCTGTACCTTTTGCAGAATATCAGTCTGTCCCTGATGGTTTTCCTGGAGAGAAGTGGCTTCCTCGCTGCCATTCTTGACACCAGGCCATCCTCCAAAAGTCTTTGCCTCAATGTGTGCAGATGCACTCACACTTGCCTGCTGCCATTCCCGAGCAAGCTCTGCACTGGTGGTGCACCGATCACGCAGCTGAATCAACTTTAGGAGATGGTCCTGGCGCTTGCTGGACTTTCTCAGGCGCCCTGAAGCCTTCTTCACAACAATTGAACCTCTCTCCTTGAAGTTCTTGATGATCCGATAAATGGTTGATTTAGGTGCAATCTTACTAGCAGCAATATCCTTGCCTGTGAAGCCCTTTTTGTGCAAAGCAATGATGACGGCTCGTGTTTCCTTGCAGGTAACCATGGTTAACAATGATTTTAAGCATCACCCTCCTTTTAAAGCTTCCAGTCTTTTATTCTAACTCAATCAGCATGACAGAGTGATCTCCAGCCTTGTCCTCGTCAACACTCTCACCTGTGTTAACGAGAGAATCACTGACATGATGGCAGCTGGTCCTTTTGTGGCAGGGCTGAAATGCAGTGGAAATGTTTTTTGGGAATTAAGTTCATTTTCATGGCAAAGAGGGACTTTGCAATTAATTGCAATTCATCTGATCACTCTTCATGACATTCTGGAGTATATGCAAATTGCCATCATAAAAACTGAGGCAGCAGACTTTGTGAAAATTAATATTTGTGTCATTCTCAAAACTTTTGACCACGACTGTAGTACTGTGCGCCTCCCATAGTCTGTTTTGGACTTGGGGACTGTGAAGAGACCTCTGGTGGCATGTCTTGTGGGGTATGTATGGGTGTCCGAGCTGTGTGCCAGTAGTTCAAACAGACAGCTCTGTGCATTCAACATGTCAATACCTCTCACAAATACAAGCAGTGATGAAGTCAATCTCTCCTCCACTTTGAGCCAGGAGAGATTGACATGCATATTATTAATGTTAGCTCTCTGTGTACATCCAAGGGCCAGCCATGCTGCCCTGTTCGGGGCCAATTGTAATTTTCCTAAGTCCCTCTTTGTGGCACCTGACCACACGACTGAACAGTAGTCCAGGTGAGACAAAACTAGGGCCTGTAGGACCTGCCTTGTGGATAGTGCTGTTAAGAATGCTGAGCAGCGCTTTATTATAGACAGACTTCTCCCCATCCTAGCTACTGTTTTGTCAATATGTTTTGACCATGACAGTTTACAATCCAGGGTTACTCCAAGCAATTTAGTCTCCTCAAATTGCTCAATTTCCACATTATTCATTACAAGATTTAGTTGAGGTTTAGGGTTTAGTGAGTGATTTGCCCAAATAAAATGCTTTTAGTTTTAGAAATATTTAGGACTAACTTATTCCTTGCCACCCATTCTGAAACTAACTGCAGCTCTTTGTTAAGTGTTGCTGTCATTTCAGTTGCTGTGGTAGCTGACGTTTATAGTTTTGAGTCATCTGCATACGTACACACACACACACTGGCTTTACTCAAAGCCAGTGGCATGTCGTTAGTAAAGATTGAAAAAAAGTAAAGGGCCTAGACAGCTGCCCTGGGAAATTCCTGATTCTACCTGGATTTTGTTGGAGAGGCTTCAATTAAAGAACCTCCTCTGTGTTCTGTTAGACAGGTAACTCTTTATCCACATTATAGCAGGGGGTGTAAAGCCATAAAGTATGGCTGTTACTGTGACAGTATTACCGCCACACCGGCGGTCACGAGTCATAACGGCAGTCAAATTCCACATGACCGTTTAGTCACGGTAATTAGGCTTCTCCAAGCTCTGATGCTGCTGCTGGTCATTAGTAGCCTACCAAACATGCTAACTGCCTGGTACTCAGCACTCTATTGCCCCTCTAATCACTCTGACATCAATGCAAATGTATTCAAAAATCTAATCAAACACTTAATGAGAGCCCATGAGCTCAGGTTGTGCAAAATTTTTATAGGCTATGCAATTGCGGCAGAAAACAGAGTGATGGCCGCTAATAAAAATACGAGGATCCAATCATCTTTATATAGGCTAGACCTACTATATTTATTTCTCAACTTTCCTAATATTAAGCATATTGCTTATATTTATAACAGGAGTATAGCCTACCTGGCTGGCATGAAAATAAACCACGGGGAAAAGCGTCCTCCAGTCGCTATTTAAGTGCATTGATGACATGTTCCAAAAAGGTCTGCATCAGTGGCTTGTAGGTTATGTGTGGAAGCCAGGAGATGCTATATGTGTTTATGTTAATTAACGGTCAATTACCATGAGACCGACAGTTATTTGTTTGACAATCACAGGCTGTCGAAATTTCGTGACCGCCACAGCCCTAACACATACGTTTTTCCAGCAACAGACTATGATCGATAATGTCAAAAGCCGCACTGAAGTCTAACAAAACAGCCCCACAATCTTTTTATCATCAATTTCGCTTAGCCAATCATCAGTCATTTGTGTAAGTGCTGTGCTTGTTGAATGTCCTTCCCTATAGGCGTGCTGAAAGTCTGTTGTCAATTTGTTTACTGTAAAATAGCACTGTGTCTGGTCAAACACAATTTTTTCCAAAAGTTTACTAAGGGTTGGTAACAGGCTGATTGGTCGGCTATTTGAGCCAGTAAAGGGGGCTTTACTATTCTTAGGTAGGGGAATAACTTTTGCTTCCCTCCAGGCCTGAGGGCACACACTTTCTAGTAGGCTTAAATTGAAGATATGGCAAATACGAGTGGCAATATCTTCCGCTATTATCCTCAGTAATTTTCCATCCAAGTTGTCGGACCCTGGTGGCTTGTCATTGTTGATAGACAACAATCACTTTTTCACCTCTTCCACACTTTCATAATTTGGTCAGATATACTTGGATGTGTAGTGTCATTGTTTGTTGCTGGCATGTCATGCCTAAATTTGCTAATCTTGCCAATGAAAAAATCCTTAAAGTAGTTGGCAATATCAGTGGGTTTTGTGATTAATGAGCCATCTGATTCAAATTTTGGCCCTTTTGCCAAAACTTTCATTTAAGGTGGGCCAAAGCTTGTTACTATCATTCTTTATGTCACTTACAGTGAGGGAAAAAAGTATTTGATCCCCTGCTGATTTTTTACATTTGCCCACTGACACAGAAATTATCAGTCTATAATTTTAATGGTAGGTTAATTTGAACTGCGAGATAGACAGAATAACAACAAAAAAATCCAGAAAAACGCATGTCAAAAATGTAATAAATTAATTTGCATTTTAAATGAGGGAAATAATTATTTGACCCCCTCTCAATTAGAAAGATTTCTGGCTCCCAGGTGTCTTTTATACAGGTAACAAGCTGAGATTAGGACCACACTCTTAAAGGGAGTGCTCCTAATCTCAGCTTGTTACCTGTATAAAAAGACACCTGTCCACAGAAGCAATTAATCAATCAGATTCCAAACTCTCCACCATGGCCAAGACAAACGAGCTTTCCAAGGATGTCAGGGACAAGATTGTAGAACTACACAAGGCTGGAATGGGCTACAAGACCATCGGCAAGCAGCTTGGTGAGAAGGTGACAACAGTTGGTGCGATTATTTGCAAATGGAAGAAACACAAAAGAACTGTCAATCTACCTCGGCCTGGGGCTCCATGCAAGATCTCACCTCGTGGACTTGCAATGATCATGAGAACGGTGAGGAATCAGCCCAAAACTACACGGGAGGATCTTGTCAATGATCAAGGCACCTGGGACCATAGTCACCAAGAAAACAATTGGTAACACACTACGCCATGAAGGACTGAAATCCTGCAGCGCCCGCAAGGTCCCCCTGCTCAAGAAAGCACGTACAGTGGGGAGAACAAGTATTTGATACACTGCCGATATTGAAGGTTTTCCTACTTACAAAGCATGTAGAGGACTGTCATTTTTATCATAGGTACACTTCAACTGTGAGAGACGGAATCTACAACAAAAATCCAGAAAATCACATTGTATGATTTTTAAGTAATTAATTTGCATTTTATTGCATGACATAAGTATTTGATACATCAGAAAAGCAGAACTTAATATTTGGTACAGAAACCTTTGTTTGCAATTACAGAGATCATCCGTTTCCTGTAGGTCTTGACCAGGTTTGCACACACTGCAGCAGGGATTTTGGCCCACTCCTCCATACAGACCTTCTCCAGATCCTTCAGGTTTCGGGGCTGTCGCTGGGCAATACGGACTTTCAGCTCCCTCCAAAGATGTTCTATTGGGTTCAGGTCTGGAGACTGGCTAGGCCACTCCAGGACCTTGAGATGCTTCTTACAGAGCCACTCCTTAGTTGCCCTGGCTGTGTGTTTCGGGTCGTTGTCATGCTGGAAGACCCAGCCACGACCCATCTTCAATGCTCTTACTGAGGGAAGGAGGTTGTTGGCCAAGATCTCGCAATACATGGCCCCATCCATCCTCCCCTCAATACGGTGCAGTCGTCCTGTCCCCTTTGCAGAAAAGCATCCCCAAAGAATGATGTTTCCACCTCCATGCTTCACGGTTGGGATGTTGTTCTTGGGGTTGTACTCATCCTTCTTCTTCCTCCAAACATGGCGAGTGGAGTTTAGACCAAAAAGCTCTATTTTTGTCTCATCAGACCACATGACCTTCTCCCATTCCACCTCTGGATCATGCATATGGTCATTGGCAAACTTCAGACGGGCCTGGACATGCGCTGGCTTGAGCAGAGGGACCTTACGTGCGCTGCAGGATTTTAATCCATGACGGCGTAGTGTGTTACTAATGGTTTTCTTAGAGACTGTGGTCCCAACTCTCTTCAGGTCATTGACCAGGTCCTGCCATGTAGTTCTGTAGCACCTTCCTCATGATCATTGATGCCCCACGAGGTGAGATCTTGCATGGAGCCCCAGACCGAGGGTGATTGACCGTCATCTTGAACTTCTTCCATTTTCTAATAATTGCGCCAACAGTTGTTGCCCTCTCACCAAGCTGCTTGCCTATTGTCCTGTAGCCCATCCCAGCCTTTTGCAGGTCTACAATTTTATCCCTGATGTCCTTACACAGCTCTCTGGTCTTGGCCATTGTGGAGAGGTTGGAGTCTGTTTGATTGAGTGTGTGGACAGGTGTCTTTTATACAGGTAACGAGTTCAAACAGGTGCAGTTAATACAGGTAATGAGTGGAGAACAGGAGGGCTTCTTAAAGAAAAACTAACAGGTCTGTGAGAGCCGGAATTCTTACTGGTTGGTAGGTGATCAAATACTTATGGCATGCAATAAAATGCAAATTAATTACTTAAAAATCATACAATGTGATTTTCTGGATTTTTTTAGATTCCGTCTCTCACAGTTGAAGTGTACCTATGATAAAAATTATAGACCTCTACATGCTTTGTAAGTAGGAAAACCTGCAAAATCGGCAGTATATCAAATACTTGTTCTCCCCACTGTATACAGGCTCGTCTGAAGTTTGCCAATGAACATCTGAATGATTCAGAGGAGAACTGGGTGAAAGTGTTGTGGTCAGATGAGACCAAATTGGAGCTCTTTGGCATCAACTCAACTCGCCGTGTTTGGAGGAGGAGGAATGCTGCCTATGACCCCAAGAACACCATCCCCACCGTCAAACATAATGTGGGGGTTCGTCTGGGATCTATCTCATTGATACTCATGCAAATTAGTTAGTGTCTGGTTCAGTGTTGAGCTTGGCAGCTGTAACTACCAGTTGTTTTTGTGTGTGTTCAGTATTCGACGGGTCGTGTTGCTAGTTTAGGATGGCTACTTTTGAGTTGGATGCATTTTTGGAAAACCCTACGTGGGAGGTTTTTGAGAATTGCCGTAGAGTGGATCTACAGGCTTTGGCTGACCACTTTTCTGTACCGATATCAAGGGTTTTAGTGAAAGCCGAAGTGAGGAAAGCAGTGTTAGAAATATTGTTGAGCGAGCGAGTGCTTGAGGTACCGCCGCCTGAGTCTGCTGCTCCTGTAGGGGATGTGGTTGCTGTTCCTGTAAGCCCATCAGTGTCTGAGGACGAGGCTAAGGCTCCAGCCACATTGCCCCGTTATGACCCACTCTCCCCACTGACTGACAGTGATGCCAGGATGGATGTCCGCTCGACACGACTCCAAATGGAAGCGGAAGAGCGGGCACAAATCAGGCTAGACAAGCTGGAAACGCGTAGGCTTGATCAGGAACTGGAGACGCGTAAGATGGAACTGGAGACGCGTAGGCTTGATCAAGAACTGGAGACGCGTAAGATGGAACTGGAGACGCGTAGGCTTGATCAAGAACTGGAGATGCGTAAAATGGAAATAGAGGCAGAAACAGCGAGGTTAGTCTCTGCTCATACTATGCCTGCTAGTGAGCCATCCTCACCAGCTGTGTCGTCTACTACTTTTGATATTAGTAGACAGATCACTTTGGTACCTGTGTTTAGGGAGTCAGAGGTTGATTCCTATTTCAGTGTGTTTGAACGTATAGCGGTAGCATTGAAATGGCCCGAAGAGGTATGGTGCCTATTACTACAGTGTAAATTAACAGGTAAAGCCCAAGAGGTTCTGTCAGCGCTACCTCTTGAAGACAGCTTAAATTATGACGTGGTCAAAGCTACTGTTCTTCGTGCCTATGAGCTTGTTCCTGAGGCATATCGACAGAGATTTAGGTCTCATAAAAAGGCTTCTACTCAGACTTATGTGGAGTTTGCTAGAGACAAAGGAAATCTGTTTGACAAATGGCACAGTGCTAGTAAGGTAACTGATTTTAACTCTCTACGGGAGTTAATCTTGTTAGAAGAGTTTAAAAATTGCTTACCCGAACGCATTGTAGTTTATCTGAACGAACAGAAAGTATCCTCACTGTCGGAAGCGTCTGTATTGGCAGACGAGTTTGTGTTGACGCATAAGAGCGTGTTTTCAGCTCATACGGAGAGCAGGGCTGCAGAGTTGCTAACTTTTAGTCCTAGTCGACCAGCAGTACATCCAGCACGCCCAAAAGATGTGCGTCACTGTTTCTATTGTCATAAGGTGGGACATTTGGTTAATGATTGCTTTCTGCTTAAACGCAAACCGGGGATGCCTCAGCACGCCAGGCCGCCAACGGGTGTTGGGCTGATTCGTACGGTTGTAAGGCCGGAATCAAGACAGAGGCCTCATAGTGAATGTGGTTTGAAAGTCCCTGTCCCAGATCACAGTTATGAACCGTTCATTTTTGAGGGGTTTGTTTCTATATCAGATGACGAAGCGTCTCAGCGTCCAGTTAGAATCCTCAGAGATACTGGTGCGGCGCAGTCGTTCATACTATCTGATGTGTTGCCCTTGTCCAATAATACATATTGTGGTTCCAATGTGTTAGTACAAGGAATTGAAATGGGATTCGTCCCCGTGCCATTGCACTTTGTCAACGTATACTCTGAGTTAGTCAGTGGAGTGTTCAGAGTTGGCGTACGTCCTATGTTGCCAGTAAAAGGTGTGACATTTATAATGGGCAACGATATTGCCGGAGGAAAGGTGATACCCGTATTGGAGGTATTGGATAAAAGTGACCAGTCTCTCTCCGAGGAGCTGGCACAGGGTTATCCAGATGTGTTCCCCGCTTGTGCTGTCACACGTGCTCAAGCACGACAAGTGGGTGAAGTGATAGATTTGTCGAACACGATTCTATTCAGAGAGTGTGACCCAGAGGATAGTTCGGGTGCTACCTCTGGTAAGCTGGTGCAGTCTGACCAACAGTCCAGAGAAAGGAAGAAGGATGTGGAACTTGTTGCTGAGGCAATACAGTTACCAGTTACTCGTGAGCAGCTGATCGCTAACCAAAAGGTTGACATTAGCCTGGCTAAATGTTTTTCTAGTGTTGTCTCAGAGGAGGAGCTAAAGAAGAAAAACATGGCATACTTTATTGATGGTAATCTCCTCATGCGTAAATGGACATCCCATGTTGACGCTGGCGGAGACTGGAATGCTGTTTACCAAATAGTGATTCCTACAGCCTTTCGACAAAATGTTTTATCCCTCGCTCATGATCACCAGTGGTCCGGACATCTGGGAGTCACCAAGACTTATGATCGAGTTTTGCGACATTTCTTTTGGCCTGGTTTAAAGCAAGATGTGGCTCAGTTCTGTCGGACTTGCCACACCTGTCAAGTAACTGGGAAACCGAACCAGGTTATTTCCCCCGCGCCTCTTTGTCCCATACCGGCCATAGGTGAACCATTCGAACATGTGTTGGTTGATTGTGTTGGACCATTACCAAAGACAAAATCTGGTAACCAGTTTATGTTGACGATTATGTGTGTGGCCACCAGGTACCCAGAGGCCATTCCTCTGCGAAGGATTACTGCTCCGGTGGTGAGTAAAGCGTTGATCAAATTCTTCTCAATTTTGGGTTACCTAAGGTGATACAAACTGATCAGGGTACGAATTTCCTTTCTAAACTTTTCAAACAAGTGTTAAAATCCAGAGTCTCAGGGTGCGCTTGAACGTTGGCATCAGACACTGAAGTCTATGCTCCGTAAATATTGCTTGGAATCTGAGAAAGATTGGGATGAGGGAGTTCCTCTAGTTTTGTTTGCTGTCCGTGAGACAGTACAGGAATCCCTAGGGTTCAGCCCAGCTGAACTGGTGTTTGGACACACCATGAGAGGACCTATGAAAGTCCTTAAGGATCAGTTTTTATCACAAGAGTTGTGTGTGAAAGAAAATGTGTTGGACTACGTTAGTCGCTTTCGTGAGCGCCTACATGGTGCCTGTGCTCTAGCAAAGGAAGCGCTGTCTTCCTCACAGAAACAGATGAAACGACACTATGACACACAGGCTGTTTCTCGTTCACTGCAGCCAGGTGACCAAGTTCTTGTATTGTTGCCTGTGCCAGGAGCGTCATTGTCAGCACGTTTCTCTGGTCCATATGTCATTGAAAAGAAACTAAGTGAAACTGACTACGTGATACAGACTCCTGATAGAAAACGCCAATCTCGTGTGTGCCACGTTAACATGTTGAAGACATACCACACCAGACCCGTCACTCAGATAGACAGTCCAGAGAAACTGGCCGAGTCGGCTGTCTCTATTGCTGCTACGGCTGTAGTGGGAGGTCATGTTAATGATGTGGACGGAGATGGTTTGGAGTTGCGCAATACTCAGCAGCAGTGTGCTAGATTGCCCAATTCAGAGATGCTGCTGTCTCTCCCGTCAAACCTGATTCATTTAACGGACAGACAGTCAGATGATATTGTGAGACTATTACACAGCTTTTCATGTCTTTTTAATGATGTTCCTACATGCACAAATGTGTTAGAACATGACATTAACGTTGGAAACGCTGCACCTATCAAGCAACATGCTTATCGTGTCAACGTCTCTAAAAGAAAGATAATGAGGGATGAGGTCGGTTATTTGCTGGAGAATAACCTGGCTATGCCAAGTTCAAGTCCTTGGAGTTCTCCGTGCATTCTGGTTCCTAAACCTGATGGGACGTCCAGATTATGTACGGACTATCGGAAGGTCAATGCTGTCACAGTGCCCGACTCGTTCCCGTTACCCAGACTAGATGACTGTATTGATACTGTTGGTGCTGCTACGTATGTAACCAAACTAGATCTTCTAAAAGGTTACTGGCAGGTGCCGTTAACCTCACGTGCCTCCGACATCTCTGCCTTTGTGACCCCAGATCACTTCCTACAATATGCTGTCATGGCATTTGGGATGCGGAACGCACCAGCCACTTTCCAACGCCTGGTTAACACAGTATTGGCTGGAGTTCCTAATTGTAGTGCTTACCTTGATGATCTGGTAATTTATTCAACTGAGTGGTCTGATCATGTTAACACTCTAAGGGTAGTGTGTGAACGTCTAGCAACCGCTTCTCTAACCCTGAACTTAGCAAAGTGCGAGTTTGGGAAGGCCACTGTTACTTATCTCGGTAAACAGGTCGGCCATGGTCAGGTGCGCCCTCTAGATGCCAAGGTCTCAGCTATAAATGCATTTCCCGCACCTACCACCAGAAGAGAGCTACGCCGTTTTTTAGGGATGGTTGGCTACTACCGTAGTTTCTGTAAAAATTTCTCTGCGGTAGTTGCTCCATTAACGGATTTGCTCAGTCCGGCGAGAAAATTTGTATGGTCTGAAGATTGTCGTACTGCTTTCAACACTGCTAAAGCACTCTTATGTAGTACTCCTGTTCTTGCTGCGCCAGATTTTGAACGACCGTTTAAACTGGAGGTAGATGCAAGTGCCAGAGGTGCTGGTGCTGTTCTACTGCAGCAGGACCAGAGTGGAGTGGACCATCCTGTCTGTTATTTTTCACGGAAATTTAACAAATGTCAGACAAACTATTCCACCATTGAACAAGAAGCTCTAGCTTTGTTGTTAGCTCTGCAGTACTTTGAAGTTTATGTGGGTTCCAGTGCATTACCAGTGATAGTGTATACTGACCATAACCCCTTAGTGTTTCTCCACCGGATGTACAACCAGAACCAACGCCTTATGCATTGGGCACTTGTTGTGCAAAATTATAATTTGGAGATCCGCCACAAAAAGGGGTTGGATAATGTGTTGGCAGATGCTTTGTCTCGTGTTTAATGATCTAGGTTTTTTTTTTGTTATCCCGGCAGGATGATTTGTGAATTTGGGTGTTGTGATGGTACGTGTGTCGAAAACCATTGTGGTTTGCTCTTTTAAGGGTGGGAGTGTTACGGATACAGGTATCCTGTGTCCTGTGTTTTCCTCTCCTTCTGCCCTAATCACAGGTGTCCTGTATGTTCCTGATTGGTGGTTGTTGAGATGTCTGCTGATTGCTAAGGTGGACCAATCAGTGAACATTCCTCTGCATGGCGCCACCTGTTGCTGGTTTTTCAATCACACATCCCATTGTTTAAAAACCAGTCAGTTATGTTTGTTGTGAGAGAGAGACTATTTCCGTATGTGAGTATGGACACTGTGTTGTCCTGTGTATTGTTTACGCACTAAGTTGCTGGTTCCGCTGTTTAGTAACTTTGTTAGACTACTTTTTGTATGTGAGTATGGATACGGTGGTGTCCTGTGTATTGTGTACTCAGTAATTTGCTGATTACTTTGTTTGGTAACTTTGTGTGTTTCTGGGAAAAGGGGAGGTTAAGCAAGCTGCCCTTGGGCGTACATTACCCGTAGAAAGAAAACTGTCTATAAACACTAGTTAGACCTGAGCGGACCACCCCCTGTACTTTTGTATGATTAGCAGTAGCTTAGCGGTTCTAACTAGTGGTTCTAACTAATGTTACGAACCCCGTGGCTCTAAACGTCTAGGGTGGATGGACATGAGACCCGTAACATAATTCATGCAAATTAGGAGTGTGACATGGAACAGTGAGAACAAAAACTACACGACAACCATAAACTACCGTCAAACATAAATGGTGGAAACTATGCTTTTGGGGGGGGGTTCTGCTAAGGGGACAGGACAACTTCACCGCATCAAAGGGACGATGGACGGGGCCATGTACCTTCAAATCTTGGGTGAGAACCTCCTTCCCTCAGCCAGGGCATTGAAAATGGGTCGTGGATGGGTATTCCAGCATGACAATGACCCAAAACACACGGCCAAGGCAACAAAGGAGTGGCTCAAGAAGAAGCACATTAAATTCCTGGAGTGGCCTAGCCAGTCTCCAGACCTTAATCCCATAGAAAATCTGTGGAGGGAGCTGAAGGTTTGAGTTGCCAAACGTCAGCCTCAAAACCTTAATGACTTGGAGAAGATCTGCAAAGAGGAGTTGGACAAAATCCCTCCTGAGATGTGTGCAAACCTGGTGGCTACAAGAAACGTCGGACCTCTGTGATTGCCAACAAGGGTTTTGCCACCAAGTACTAAGTCATGTTTTGCAGAGGGGTCAAATACTTATTTTGTTGTTATTCTGTCTCTCACTGTTCAAATAAACCAACCATTAAAAATATAGACTGATCATGTCTTTGTCAGTGGGCAAACGTACAAAATCAGCAGGGGATCAAATTCTTTTTTCCCTCACTGTATATACTGATTGGTTTGGTTCTGCCTACTATAGTGCTGTCCGATCAAAACATGATTTTGAGGCCCTTACTGAACACTTGGTCACCACCACACACACACTCTGCTTCCTGAAGTCAAGAATTAACTCCTTTGTTTTGCTGACTTTGAGGGAGAGATTGTTGTCATGACACCACAATGTCAGTTCACTTACCTCCTCCCACTCGTCGTTCGTTATCAGGCCTACAACCGTGTTGTCGTCAGCAAACTTGGAGTTGGTGTCATGCAAAGCCAAACAGTCGTGGGTGAACAGGGAGTACAGCAGAGGACTGAGGACACAACCCTGGGGGGCCCCTGTGTTATGAGTCAGTGTGGAGGAGGTGCTTTTGCTAATCCTCACAGCCTGTGGTCTGCCCATCAGTCGAGGATCCAGTTGCAGACGGTGGTGTCCAGTCCCAGGGCTCTGAGCTTGGTGTCCAGCTTGGAGGGAACACCAGTTTTGAATGCTAAACTGTAGTCAATGAACAGCATTCTCACATAGGTGTTCCTCTTGTCCAGATATGTTAAGGCCATGTGAATAGTGCTGGAAATCGCATCTTCCATGGACCTGTTGGAGCGGTAGGCAAATTGGAGTGGGTCCAGTGTGCCTGGCATGCTGGCCTTGATGTGGGCCATGACCAGCCTCTCGAGCACTTCATGATAACTGAGGTGAGTGTGACGGGGCAATAGTCATTTGGGCATGTCACCATGTTTTTCTTGGGCACTGGACCTTAAAGCAGGTGGGGACTACAGCCTGGGACAGGGACACGGTGAAGATGTCAGAAGACGCTCGCCAGCTGGTCAGCACACACTGAGGACACGGCAAGGGATGCTATCTGGGCCGTCGGCTTTATGAGTATTCACTCCTCACGTCAGCCTCGGAGAGCGAAAGCACCTGGTCGTCCGGAGCATCGAGAGTCTTCCTGGATGGCTTGGGATTTTCTGCCTTCGAAGCAAGCATAGAATGTGTTGAGCTCGTCTGGGAGGGAGGCTTTGGTGGGCACCGCACAGCTGGATTTGCCTTTGTAGTCTGTGATAGTCTGTCGTCCTTGCCACATGCGACACGAGTCGGAGTTGTCGAACATCAATTCAAGTTTGAGTCTATTGTCTTTTAGCGTCCCTAATGGATTTGCGGAGCTCGTACCTGCTTGCTTTGTACGAGTTGCACGCCACCGAGTCATAGGGTTTGGTCTGCAGACATTGAATGCATTGCCAGATATCTCCGCTCATCCAGGATTTTTGGTTGGGGTATGTCCGGATTGTTATTGTGGTTACAACAAACACATTTCCTAATAAAGCCTGTGACTGATGATGTATATTCCTCAATGTTGATGGATGAGTCCTGGGTGGATGAATCTTTTAACATATTCCAATCAGTATTCTCAAAAACAATCTGATTGACCGAAGTGGGGCGGGGGATGGCTTTGTACGTGTCACGGATGTTTGTGTATACATGGTCAAGCACGTCAATCCTCGTGGGGCAGGATACATGTTGGTGATATTTTGGGAAAATGTGTTTTAGACGGGCTTGGTTAAAGTCACCTGTGACAATAAAGACTACTTTCGGGTGAGAGGATTCTTGCTGGCTAATGATTTTGTACAGTTGGCGGAGTGCCGCCTTGGTGTTTGCTTGTAGCGGTATACACACAGCTGTGATAATAACACGTGAATTCCCTCAGGATATAGTGGGGTCAGCATTTTTACACAGCTGTGATAATGACACACGTGAATTCCCTCTGCATATAGTGCGGTCGGCATTTTAGCATCAGAAACTCCAGTTCGGTTTGATAGCGTCAATCTCTCAAGTCTGCCACTTTTTGAGGCAAAATGAGAATTGAGACGATCAGAGCGCACTTGTATCCCAACTGTAACTTGTCAATATTCCAAAACCCATTTGCGAGCATCTGTGTCCCCTATGAAACACTGCCAGACAGACGCACACTATGGTAATAGATAGTGAGAAAGTTGTAAAAAACAAAATGGCACCAAAGCGCAAAAGTCACGCCACTTGCCAGTGACTTAATAAGCCGATTTGTGGCCTGGCTGCTCAATGTGCCTGCTAGCTACTACTTGCTAGCTTTATTGACAATAACAGAGTTGGAACTTAGCTAGCTAGCAAGTCATTTTGGGCACTCATAAACACTATGTAGCTTGTGCTTTATTAACGACAGTTTGACAGCTTGCAGATTATGAAGTTGTATACATGTTATTTTATGCAGTGCACTGACAATTGTTTCATGCATATTTCTTTTACACCCCCAAAACAACTCTCGTTTGGCTTCAGTCATGGCTGCTAGAATTTCTTAATGAGCAATCTTCAAAAGTCACCCTTTAAAACTGGTATCATGAGAATCACCCAATAGTGATTTTTTTACTGCTTTTTAGATTGTATCTAGATAGGGTACATTCATTGATGGGGAGTTAGACAGCATAACACCAACAAAAACCTACACAAATTATGTATTGAAATAGGCCTACATTCCACAAAGGATACCAGCACATTTTATAGGCTACATGCGAAGAACATGATACGGTTGTTTAGGTCTGGGGAAAATGCTTCTTGGGTGAGGTGGGGACTAAGGAGGTACGGGGTGGTTCGATCCGGTCGTGCAGCCTCTGCCTAATTTAGTATTGTGAAATGTGGCATGGCCTGGGATTTATCCTGCCTGTGTTTAAAATTACATTTAAAAAGTGCTGTACGTTCTTTAACTGTTCACCTCTTGACCAACCAGGATGATGACGTTAAAGGAGAAATACTTACCTGACTAAATAAAGGTTGAATGAATCAACATTCCACAACTCAGACAGTCATTTTTACGGAGCATGTCCTGACATGTCAAGCCGGTACCAATGCTCTTACATAACATAAGAAGCTCTTCTGAAACTTAGTCGCTCTGGAGAAGAGCGTCTGCTAAATTACTAAAATGTCAATACGAAGCTCTTCTGAAACTGATTGACATGGGTTAAGTGGACATGTGGCTAACAGTGATTGGGAGTCTGTGTGGAGGGGCCTTAGCCTCACGTCAATGGGCCAACAGTGTGCCAGCCAACCCAAACTCGTGTACACAAACACACATAGGCCTAAACACATATATAGGCCTACACACGCATACACACAAGCACACACACACAGGAGGGATTAGCGCTGATAGAAAACACTGGCTTTCCCGGGCCGCTCCAGTATGGGGGGGGGGGTTGTGTATTTTTACCCCCCGGGAGTTCTAGGCAACATCACTTCTAATTATACCCCCCGTAATCCAGCTCTAAGGTAAGCCTCACAACGCTTACGTATCTTTAGCTTAGCGGTCCCCTCATATAGCTAGTTTGTACACAGAGGCTACAGTGAGTCGGAGACTGCGTTAGCACAGTGCTAGCACCGTCACTCATTCATTCAAGTGTGTTGCGCTAACATGTCACAACAATAGGAAGCTTAACGAGACTTTCACTTTTCATGCTTTATCACAGAAAAGCAGGAGCTAACGGAGTCCATTTCTTGGCAAATCAATTCAAATCTTATTGGTCATATACACATATTTAGCAGAGGTTATTGCGGGTGTAGCAAAATGCTTGTGTTCCTAGCTCCAAAAGTACAGTAGTATCTAACAATTCACAACAATACACACAAATCTAAAAGTAAAAGAATGGAATTAAGAAATATATAAATATTAGGACGAGCAATGTCGGAGTGGCATTGACTAAACTAGAATAGAATACAGTACATACATATCAAATGAGTAAAGCAGTATGTAAACATTTTTAAAGAGACCAGTGATTCCATGTCTATGTAGATAGGGCAGCAGCCTCTAAGGTGCAGGGTTGAGTAACCGGGTGGTAGCCGGATAATGATGGCTATTTAACAGTCTGATGGCCTTGAGATAGAAGATGTTTTTCAGTCTCTCGGTCCCAGAGACGCGTACAAAGCTCTACCTCTCACTCAATTTGGCAAATCTGATCATAACTCTATCCTCTTGATTCCTGCTAACAAGAAAAAATTAAAGCAGGAAGCACCAGTGACTCGGTCAATAAAGAAGTGGTCTGATAACGCAGATGCTAAACTCCAGGACTGTTTTGCTAGTACAGACTGGAATATGTTCCATGACTCTTCCGATGGCATTGAGGAGTACACCACATCAGTCACTACTTCAATAAGTGCATTGATGACGTCGTCCCAAAAGTGACCGTACGTACAAACCCCAACCAGAAGCCATGGATTACAGGCAAGATCCGCACTGAGCTAAAGGGTAGAGCTGCCGCTTTCAAGGAGCGGGACTCTAACCCGGACGCTTATAAGAAATCCCGTTATGCCCTCTGACGAACCATCAAACAGGCAAAGCGTCAATACAGGACTAAGATCGAATCATACTACACCGGCTCCGACGCTCGTCGGATGTGGCAGGGCTTGCAAACTATTACAGACTACAAAGGGAAGCACAGCCGCGACCTTCCCAGTGACACAAGCCTACCAGACGAGCTAAATTTTGTCTATGCTCGCATCGAGGCAAGCAACACTGAAGCATGCATGAGAGCATCAGCTGTTCCGGACGACCGTGTGATCACGCTCTCCGTAGCCGATGTGAGTAAGACCTTTAAACAGGTCAACATTCACAAGGCCGCGGGGCCAGACGGATTACCAGGACGTGTACTCCGAGCATGCGCTGACCAACTGGCAAGTGTCTTCACTGACATTTTCAACCTGTCCTTGACTGAGTCTGTAATACCAACATGTTTCAAGCAGACCACCATAGTCCCTGTGCCCAATAACACTAAGGTAACCTGCCTAAATAACTACCGACCCATAGCACTCACATCAACACCATTATCCCAGAAACCCTAGACCCACTCAAATTTGCATACCTCCCCAACAGATCAACAGATGACGCAATCTCTATTGCACTCCACACTGACCTTTCCCACCTGGACAAAAGGAACACTTACATGAGAATGCTATTCATTGACTACAGCTCAGCGTTCAACACCATAGTGCCCTCAAAGCTCATCACTAAGTTAAGGACCCTGGGACTAAACACCTACAGAGAGGGAAAAAAGTATTTGATTGATCCCCTGCTGATTTTGTACGTTTGCCAACTGACAAAGACATGATCAGTCTATAATTTTAATGGTAGGTTTATTTGAACAGTGAGAGACAGAATAACAACAAAAAAATCCAGAAAAACGCATGTCAAAAATGTTATGAATTGATTTGCATTTTAATGAGGGAAATAAGTATTTGACCCCCTCTCAATCAGAAAGATTTCTGGCTCCCAGGTGTCTTTTATACAGGTAACGAGCTGAGATTAGGAGCACACTCTTAAAGGGAGTGTACTCCCTCTATGCTGTTTCCTGAAGTCCACAATCATCTCCTTCGTTTTATTGATGTTGAGGGAGAGGTTATTTTCATGGCACCACTCCGCCAGGGCCCTCACCTCCTCCCTGTAGGCTGTCTCGTCATTGTTGTGTCGTCTGCAAACTTGATGACTGAGTTGGAGGCGTGCGTGGCCATGCTGTCATGGGTGAACAGGGAGTAAAGGAGGGGGCTGAGCACGCACACTTGTGGGGCCCCTGTGTTGAGGATCAGCAAAGTGGAGATGTTGTTTCCTACTTTCACCACCCGGGGGCAGCCCGTCAGGAAGTCCAGGACCCAGTTGCACAGGGTGGGGTTCAGACCCAGGGCCACGAGCTTAATGATGAGCTTGGAGGGTACTATGGTGTTGAATGCTGAGCTATAGTCAATGAACAGCATTCTTACATAGCTATTCCTCTTGTCCAGATGGGATATGGCAGCGTGCAGTACGATTGCATCGTCTGTGGATCTATTGGGGCGGTATGCAAATTGAAGTGGGTCTAGGGTGTCAGGTAAGGTAGAGGTGATATGATCCTGACTAGCCTCTCAAAGCACTTCATGATGACAGAAGTGAGTGCTACGGGGCGAGTCATTTAGTTCAGTTAACTTGTTCTTTCTTTGGTACAGGGACAATGGTGGACATCTTGTAGCAAGTGGGGACAGCAGACTGGGATAGGGAGAGATTGAATATGTCCGTAAACATTCCAGCCAGCTGGTCTGCGCATGCTCTGAAGAGGCGGCTAGGAATGCCATCTGGGACGGCCTTTCGAGGGTCAACACGCTTAAAATGTCTTACTCACGTCGGCCACGGAGAACGCGATCCCACAATCCTTGGGAGCGGGCAGCGTCGGTGGCATTGTGCTCTCCTCAAAGCGGGCGAAGAAGGTGTTTAGATTGTCCAGGAGCAAGACGTCGGTGTCCGCGGCGTGGCTGATTTTCCCTTTGTAATCCGTGATTGTCAGTAGACCCTGCCACATACGAGACGTGTCTGAACTGTTGAATTGCTACCCCACTTTGACTCGGTACTGACATTTTGCCTGTTTGATTGCTTTGCGGAGGGAATAACTACACTGTTTGTATTCTACCATATTCCCAGTCACCTTGCCATGTTTAAATGCGGAGGTTCGCGCTTTCAGTTTTGCGCGAATGCTGCCATCTATCTACGGTTTCTGGTTTGGGTAGGTTTTAATAGTCACGGTGGGAACAACATCCCCTATACACTTCCTGATGAACTGTCACTGTGTCCGTGTATACGTCAATGTTATTCTCAGAGGCTACCCCAAACATAACCCAGTCCCCGTGATCAAAACAATCTTGAAGCATGGATTCCAATTGGTCAGACAAGCGTTGAATAGACCTTAGCACAGGAGCAAAATGGAGTCGTGATTTGATTTGCTGAAGGGAGGGCGGGGGAGGGCTTTGTAGCCATCCCGGAAGGGGGAGTAACAGTGGTCTAGCGTTTTAGCAGCGCAAGTACTACAGTCAATGTGTTGATAGAACTTTTGTAGCGTTTTCCTCAAATTTGCTTTGTGAAAATCCCCAGCCACAATAAATGCGGCCTCAGGATATGTGGTTTACAGTTTGCACAAAGTCAAGTGTATTTCCTTGAGGGCCATCGTGGTATCGGCTTGAGGGGGAATATACACGGCTGTGACTATAACCGAAGAGCATTTTCTTGGGAGGTAAAATGGTCGGCATTTGATTTTGAGGTATTCTAGGTCGGGTGAACATTGAGTTTCTGTACGTTATCACAATCACACCATGAGTAGTTAATCATGAAACATACACCACCGCCTTTCTTCTTTCCGGAGAGTTCTTTATTCCTGTCTGCGCGATGTACTGAGAACCCAGCTGGCTGTATGGACAGGGACAGTATATCCGGAGAGAGCCATGATTCCGTTAAACAGAGTATGTTACAGTCCCTGATGTCTCTCTGGAAGGAGATCCTCGCCCTGAGCTACTCTACTTTATTGTCCAGAAACTGAACATTAGCGAGTAATATACTTGGAAGCAGTTTGACGGCCACTGGCATGCTGGAGAAGTGTGCTCTTCACAGATGAATCCCGGTTTCAACTGTACCGGGCAGATGGCAGACCGCGTATATGGTCCTTGCGCTGACGAAGATGGCGGCCTCGCGACTAGCTCTTAGGAAACTTTGCGGTATTTTGTTTTTTTATGTATTCTGTTTTACATTATTAGCTCAGAGAGTGTTTTATATCATTACATACAGCCGGGAAAAACTATTGGATATCAGAGCAGCGGTAACTCACCAGCATTACGACCAGGAATACGACTTTCCCTGAAGCAGATCTCTCCCCAGGGCAATTAAACTGATTCCAGCGGCTGACACAAAACATCGCCGGCGGAGGAGAGGCACACAGAGCGGCCTGCTGGTTCGATTTAGGAGGCGCGCACACCACCCACCGCTTCCAAGTATACTACTCACTAATGTTCAGTCTCTGGTTAACAAGGTCGACGAGCTCCGGGCAAGGATTTCTTTCCAGAGAGACATCAAGGCCTGTTACATACTTTGTTTCATGGAAACATGGCTCTCTGGGGATATTCTGTTGAAAATCGGCCCAGCCAAATGGGTTCTCAGTTCATCGCGCAGACAGGAATAAATATCTCTCCGGGAAGCAGAAGGGCGGAGGTGTGCGTTTCATTTTAACGACTCATGGTGTAATTGTAGTAACATACAGGAACTCAAGTCCTTTTGTTCCCCCGACCTAGAATACCTCACAATCTAATGCCGACCAAGATAATTTTATTCGGTTATAGTCACGGCCGTGTATATCCCCCCTCAAGCCGATACCACAACGGCCCTCAAAAGAACTTCACTGGACTTTATGCAATCTGGAAACCACATATCCTGAGGCTGCATTTATTGTAGCCGGGGATTTTAACAAAGCAAATTTGAGGACTAGGCTGCCGAAGTTCCATCAACATATCGACTGTTGTACGCCTCGACCATTGCTATTCGAACTTCCGGGATGGGTATAAGGCCCTCCCCCGCCCTCCTTTCGGCAAATCTGACCACGACTCCATTTTGCTCCTCCCTTCCTATTGGCAGAAACTCAAACAGGAAGTACTCGTGCTAAGGACTATTCAACGCTTGTCTGACCAATCGGAATCCACGCTTCAAGATTGTTTTGATCACGCGGACTGGGATATGTTCCGGGTAGCTTGCGAAAATAATTTAGACGAATACACTGAAACGGTGACTGAGTTTTTCAGGAAGTGTATAGGTGATGTTGTGCCCACTGTGACTATTAAAACCTACCCTAACCAGAAACCGTGGATAGATGGCAGCATTCGCGCAAAACTGAAAGGGCGAACCACCGCATTTAACCATGGCAAGGTGACTGGAATATGGCAGATTACAAACAGTGCAGCTACTCACTCCGCAAGGCAATTAAACTGGCAAAACATCAGTATAGAGACAAAGTGGAGTCGCAATTCAACGGCTCAGACACGAGACGTATGTGGCAGGGTCTACAGACAATCACGGACTACAAAAAGAAAACCAGCCACGTCGCCGACACGACGTCTCGCTTCCAGACAAGCTAAACACCTTCTTTGCCCGCTTTGAGGATAACACAGTGCCACCGACGAGGCCCACTACCAAGGACTGTGGCCTCTCCTTCTCCGTGGCCGACGTGAGTAAGACATTTTAAGCACGTTAACCCCCGCAAGGCTGCCGGCCCAGACGGCATCCCTAGCCACGTCCTCAGAGCACGCGCAGACCAGCTGGCTGGTGTGTTTACGGACATATTCAATCTCTCCCTTTCCCAGTCTGCAGTTCCCACATGCTTCAAAATGGCCACCATTGTTCCTGTACCCAAGAAAGCAAAGGTAACTGAACTAAATGACTATCGGCCCGTAGCACTCACCTTTGTCATCATGAAGTGCTTTGTGATACTAGTCAGGATCATCTCACCTCTACCTTGCCTGTCACCCTAGACCCACTTCAATTTGCTTACCGCCCCAATAGATCCACAGATGATGCAATCGCCACACTGCACACTGCCCTATCCCATCTGGACAAGAGGAATACCTATGTAAGAATGCTGTTCATTGACTATAGCTCAGCATTCAACACCATAGTACCCTCCAAGCTCATCATTAAGCTCGAGGCCCTGGGTCTGAACCCCGCCCTGTGCAACTGGGTCCCGGACTTCCTGACGGGCCGCCCCCGGGTGGTCAAGGTAGGAAACAACATCTCCACTTTGCTGATCCTCAACACAGGGGCCCCACAAGTGTGCATGCTCAGCCCCCTCCTATACTCCCTGTTCACCCATGACTGCGTGGCCAAGCACGCCTCCAACTCTATCATCAAGTTTGCAGACGACACAACAGTAGTAGGCTTGATTACCAACAATGACGAGACCGCCTACAGGGAGGAGGTGAGGGCTCTGGAAGTGTGGTGCAAGGAAAATAACCTCTCACTTAATGTCAACAAAACAAAGAAGATGATCGTGGACTTCAGGAAACAGCAGAGGGAGCACCCCCCTATCCACATCGACGGGACCGCAGTGGAGAAGGTGGAAAGCTTAAAGTTCCTTGGCGTACACATCACCGACAAACTGAAATGGTCCACCCACACAGACAGTGTGATGAAGAAGGCGCAACAGAGCCTCTTCAACCTCAGGAGGCTGAAGAAATTTGGCTTAGCACCTAAAACCCTCACAAACTTTTACAGATCCACAATTGAGAGCATCCTGTCGGGCTCTATCACCACCTTGTACAGCAACTGCACTGCCCGCAACTGCAGGGCTCTCCAGAGGGTGGTGCGGTCTGCCGAACGCATTACCGGGGGCAAACTACCTGCCCTCCAAGACACCTACAGCACCCGATGTCACAGGAAAGCCAAAAAGATCATCAAGGACATCAACCACCCGAGCCACTGCCTGTTCACCCCGCTATCATCCAGAAGGCGAGGTCAGTACAGGTGCAGCAAAGCTGGGACAGAGAGAATGAAAAACAGCTTCTATCTCAAGGCCATCAGACTGTTAAATAGCCATCACTAGCACATTAGAGGATGCTGCTGCCTATTGAAATCACTGGCCACTTTAAGAAATGGAACGCTAGTCACTTTAATAATGTTTACATATCTTGCACTACTCATCTCATATGTATATACCTTATTCTATTCTTAATATTCTATTGTATCTTAGTCCATGTCGCTCTGTCATTGCTAGTCCATTTATGTATACATTCTTAAATTCCATTCTTTACTAGATTTGTGTGTATTGGGTATATGTTGTGAAATTGTTAGATATTACTGCACTCACTGAAGGAGCTAGAAGCACAAGCATTTTGCTACACCCGCAATAACATCTGCTAAACACATGTATTTGACAAATACAGTTTGATTTGATTTGATATGTGGGTGAGCGGTTTGCTGATGTCAACGTTGCCCCATGGTGGCGGTGGGGTTATGGTATGGGCAGGCATAAGCTAGACAATTAACACAATAGCATGTTATCGATGGCAATTTGAATGCACAGAGATACCGTGACGAGTTCCTGAGGCCCATTGCCGTGCCATTCATCCGCAGCCATCACCTCATCTTTCAGCATGATAATGTCGCAAGGATCTGTATACAATTCCTGGAAGCTGAAAATGTCACAGTTCTTCCATGGCTTGCATACTCACCAGACATGTCACCCATTGAGCATGTTTGGGATGCTCTGGATCGAGGTGTGCGACAGCGTATTCCAGTTCCCGCCGATATCCAGCAACTTCGCACAGCCATTGAAGAGTGGGACAACATGCCACAGGCCGCAATCAACATTCTGATCAACTCTATACGAAGGAGACTTATTTTGAGTTCAATATCATTACCTTAGAATTTTTTTACATCCATTTTTCAGAGATAGCCATGAGTGAATCAATTATACAATCATTAGGCTTGGGTGGTATGAATTGTCATACCATGTGCAATACCTGTGCTAACTGTGCCACTAGAGATCCTGGTTCGAATCCAGGCTCTGTCGCAGCCGGCCGCGACCGGGAGACTCATGGGCGGCGCATAATTGGCCCAGCGTCGTCTAGGGTAGGGGAGGGAATGGCCGGCAGGGATGTAGCTCAGTTGATAGAGCATGGCGTTTGCAACGCCAGGGTTGTGGGTTCGATTCCCACGGGGGGCCAGTATAAAAAAATATATGTAATCACTAACTGTAAGTCGCTCTGGATAAGAGCGTCTGCTAAATGACTAAAAAAAATAAAAAAAATAAAATAAAAAAATAAAAAATAAAATAAACCTGAATAATTGGTAATACCGGCACTGAACACAAGGGGTGCTATTGTAATCAAAAGGTTAGCAATGCTAACAAGTACATGTACAATCCCATAGAGAATGCTAACTAAATGCTAATGAGTGAATTGATAACATTGTATACAGCCTCTGACCTAAAGTATTTGCAGGACAGACATCTCAGCTCATAAAGTTATACAAGTAACTAAAAAATGCTACTCACAGTTTGCTGCATGCAAAAAACAAGTATGATCCAGGAGGGCATTTTCTGCTGTTACCAAGCAAAACTTTATTTTGGAAGAAGCTAACCACTTAGCTAGATAGCTAACTAGTTACTAAATTAGCAAACCAAATGCAAAACTGCAGAGCATTTAGCACATTTTAGACAGTTAACTTAATAGTTATAAGATATCTAGCTGGCAAACATTTAGTTGTGAATTCCATAATGTAACTACATCACCTCTCTGCACAACAGTGAGTGACTCACAAGGCTCCGGTCTCTCGTCGTTGTGTGCTTGTAAACAAACACCATGTGACTGGGGACTACCGTTAAGCTTCATAATGAAAAATTATGTGACAGGTGAAATGAAGAATGCAATCTTTATCTCTTAACATATTGCACAAGTTGACTGCAGGTATTTACTTAAAAAATATCAACAAATATTCACATTCATAAAAATAAAAAAACTCCAAAAGAAATACCAAAATTATGTGGACACCTGCTCGTCGAACATCTCATTCCAAAATCATTGGCATTAATATGGAGTTGGTCCCTCCTTTGCTGCTATAACAACCTGGTGCGGGGACTTGCTTCCATACAGCCACAACAGCATTAGTGAGGTCGGGCATTGATGTTGGGCGATTAGGCCTGGCTCGCAGTCAGCGTTCCAATTCATCCCAAAGGTGTTCGATGTGGTTGAGGTCAGAGCTCTGTGCAGGCCAGTCAAGTTCTACCACACCGATCTCGACAAACCATTTCTGCATGGACCTCGTTTTGTGCACGGGGGCATTGTCATGCTGAAACAGGAAAAAGCATTCCCCAAACAAAGTTGGAAGCACAGAATCGTATAGAATGTCATTGTATGCTGTAGCGTTAACATTTCCCTTCACTGGAACTAAAGGTCCTAGCCCAAACCATGAAGAACCTCTACCAAACTTTACAGTTGGTACTATGCATTGGGGCAGTTAGCGTTCTACTGGTATCCGCCAAACCCAGACTCGTCCGTCGGGCTGCCAGATGGTGAAGCAAGATTAATCACTCCAAATTTGAAGCGGTATCCACATACTTTGTATATATAGTGTAGTTTCAATGGTATTGACGGTATTGAAAAACCATCCCGTGGCTATTTACAAATACCCTGGTATACGGTAAACACACACAAACACACGCACACACACACACGCACACACACACACACACACACACATACAGTGGGGAGAACAAGTATTTGATACACTGCCGATTTTCCTACTTACAAAGCATGTAGAGGTCTGTAATTTTTATCATAGGTACACTTCAACTGTGAGAGACGGAATCTAAAACAAAAATCCAGAAAATCACATTGTATGATTTTTAAGTAATTAATTTGCATTTTATTGCATGACATAAGTATTTGATCACCTACCAACCAGTAAGAATTCCGGCTCTCACAGACCTGTTCGTTTTTCTTTAAGAAGCCCTCCTGTTCTCCACTCATTACCTGTATTAACTGCACCTGTTTGAACTCGTTACCTGTATAAAAGACAACTGTCCACACACTCAATCAAACATACTCCAACCTCTCCACAATGGCCAAGACCAGAGAGCTGTGTAAGGACATCAGGGATAAAATTGTAGACCTGCACAAGGCTGGGATGGGCTACAGGACAATAGGCAAGCAGCTTGGTGAGAAGGCAACAACTGTTGGCGCAATTATTAGAAAATGGAAGAAGTTCAAGATGACGGTCAATCACCCTCGGTCTGGGGCTCCATGCAAGATCTCACCTCATGGGGCATCAATGATCATGAGGAAGGTGAGGGATCAGCCCAGAACTACATGGCAGGACCTGGTCAATGACCTGAAGAGAGCTGGGACCACAGTCTCAAAGAAATCCATTAGTAACACACTACACCGTCATGGATTAAAATCCTGCAGGCCCGTCTGAAGTTTGCCAATGACCATCTGGATGATCCAGAGGAGGAATGGGAGAAGGTCATGTGGTCGCAGTGGTCTAAGTGGTCTAAGGCACTGCATCGCAGTGCTAACTGTGCCACTAGAGATCCTGGTTCGAATCCAGGCTCTGTCGCAGCCGGCCGCGACCGGGAGACTCATGGGCGGCGCACAATTGGCCCAGCGTCGTCCAGGGTTGGGGAGGGAATGGCCGGCAGGGATGTAGCTCAGTTGATAGAGCATGGCGTTTGCAACGCCAGGGTTGTGGGTTCGATTCCCATGGGGGGCCAGTATAAAACATTTAAAAAATGTATTCACTAACTGTAAGTCGCTCTGGATAAGAGCGTCTGCTAAATGACTAAAATGTAAATGTAAAATGTCTGATGAGACAAAAATAGAGCTTTTTGGTCTAAACTCCACTCGCCGTGTTTGGAGGAAGAAGAAGGATGAGTACAACCCCAAGAACACCATCCCAACCGTGAAGCATGGAGGTGGAAACATCACTCTTTTGGGATGCTTTTCTGCAAAGGGGACAGGACGACTGCACCGTATTGAGGGGAGGATGGATGGGGCCATGTATCGCGAGATCTTGGCCAACAACCTCCTTCCCTCAGTAAGAGCATTGAAGATGGGTCGTGGCTGGGTCTTCCAGCATGACAACGACCCGAAACACACAGCCAGGGCAACTAAGGAGTGGCTCCGTAAGAAGCATCTCAAGGTCCTGGAGTGGCCTAGCCAGTCTCCAGACCTGAACCCAATAGAACATCTTTGGAGGGAGCTGAAAGTCCGTA
The DNA here is from genome assembly GCF_964263955.1 of Coregonus lavaretus. Classification (NCBI taxonomy): domain Eukaryota; kingdom Metazoa; phylum Chordata; class Actinopteri; order Salmoniformes; family Salmonidae; genus Coregonus; species Coregonus lavaretus. The sequence goes on along the minus strand of NC_139991.1, from coordinate 36,513,821 downwards.
TTGCCCAGCGAAAGCCCCGAAACCTGAAGGATCTGGAGAAGGTCTGTATGGAGGAGTGGGCCAAAATCCCTGCTGCAGTGTGTGCAAACCTGGTCAAGACCTACAGGAAACGTATGATCTCTGTAATTGCAAACAAAGGTTTCTGTACCAAATATTAAGTTCTGCTTTTCTGATGTATCAAATACTTATGTCATGCAATAAAATGCAAATTAATTACTTAAAAATCATACAATGTGATTTTCTGGATTTTTGTTTTAGATTCCGTCTCTCACAGTTGAAGTGTACCTATGATAAAAATTACAGACCTCTACATGCTTTGTAAGTAGGAAAACCTGCAAAATTGGCAGTGTATCAAATACTTGTTCTCCCCACTGTATGTATGTATGTGTGTGTATATATATATATATATATATATATATATATATATATATATATATATATATATATATATATGCGGTTTACCGTATACCAGGGTATTTGTAAATAGCCACGGGATGGTTTTTCAATACCGTCAATACCATTGAAACTACACTATATATACAAAGTATGTGGACACCGCTTCAAATTTGGAGTGATTAATCTTGCTTCACCATCTGGCAGCCCGACGGACGAGTCTGGGTTTGGCGGATACCAGTAGAACACTAACTGCCCCAATGCATAGTACCAACTGTAAAGTTTGGTAGAGGTTCTTCATGGTTTGGGCTAGGACCTTTAGTTCCAGTGAAGGGAAATGTTAACGCTACAGCATACAATGACATTCTAGACGATTCTGTGCTTCCAACTTTGTTTGGGGAATGCTTTTTCCTGTTTCAGCATGACAATGCCCCCGTGCATAAAACGAGGTCCATGCAGAAATGGTTTGTCGAGATCGGTGTGGTAGAACTTGACTGGCCTGCACAGAGCTCTGACCTCAACCACATCGAACACCTTTGGGATGAATTGGAACGCTGACTGCGAGCCAGGCCTAATCGCCCAACATCAATGCCCGACCTCACTAATGCTGTTGTGGCTGTATGGAAGCAAGTCCCCGCACCAGGTTATTATAGCAGCAAAGGAGGGACCAACTCCATATTAATGCCAATGATTTTCTCTCTCTCTCTCACTGTTGCCGCTTGCTACAGACCCCCCTCAGCCCCCAGCTGTGCCCTGGACACCATATGTGAATTGTTTGCCCCCCATCTATCCTCAGAGTTCGTACTGCTTGGTGACCTAAATTGGGATATGCTTAACACCCCGGCCATCCTACAATCTAAACTAGATGCCCTCAATCTCACACAAATTATCAACGAACCTACCAGGTACAACCCTAAATCCGTAAACATGGGTACCCTCATAGATATCATCCTGACTAACTTACCCTCTAAATACAACTCCGCTGTCTTCAGCCAGGATCTCAGCGATCACTGCCTTATTGCCTGCGTCCGTAACGGGTCCGCGGTCAAACGACCACCCCTCATCACTGTCAAACGCTCCCTAAAACACTTTAGCGAGCAGGCCTTCCTAATTGACATGGCCCAGGTATCCTGGATGGATATAGATCTCATTCCGTCAGTAGAGGATGCCTGGTTGTTCTTTAAAAGTAATTTCCTCTCAATCTTAAATAAACATGCCCCATTCAAAAAATACAGAACTAAGAACAGATATAGCCCCTGGTTCTCCTCAGACTTGACTGCCCTTGACCAGCACAAAAACATCCTGTGGCGTACTGCATTAGCATCAAATAGCCCCCGCGATATGCAACTTTTCAGGGAAGTTAGGAACCAATATCCATAAGCAGTTAGGAAAGCAAAGGCTAACTTTTTCAAACAGAAATTTGCATCCTGTAGCACTAACTCCAAAAAGTTTTGGGACACTGTAAAGTCCATGGAAAATAAGAGCACTTCCTCCCAGCTGCCCACTGCACTGAGGCTAGGAAACACTATCACCACCGATAAATCTACAATAATCGAGAATTTCAACAAGCATTTTGCTACGGCTGGCCATGCTTTCCACCTGGCTACCACTACCCCGGCCACCAGCTCTGCACCCTCCGCTGCAACTTGCCCATGCCCCCCCCGCTTCTCCTTCACACAAATCCAGACAGCTGATGTTCTGAAAGAGCTGCAAAATCTGGACCCCTACAAATCATCTGGGCTAGACAATCTGGACCCTTTCTTTCTAAAACTTGCCGCCGAAATTGTCGCAACCCCTATTACTAGCCTGTTCAACCTCTCTTTCGTAACGTCTGAGATCCCCAGAGATTGGAAAGCTGCCGCGGTCATCCCCCTCTTCAAAGGGGGTGACACTCTAGATCCAAACTGTTACAGACCCATATCCATCCTGCCCTGCCTTTCAAAAGTTTTTGAAAGCCAAGTTAAACAGATCACCGACCATTTCGAATCCCACCGTACCTTCTCCGCTATGCAATCGGGTTTCCGAGCTGGTCATGGGTGCACTTCAGCCACGCTCAAGGTCCTAAACGATATTATAACCGCCATCGATAATAGACAGTACTGTGCAGCCGTTTTCATTGACCTGGCCAAGGCTTTCGACTCTGTCAACCACTGCATTCTTATTGGCAGACTAAATAGCCTTGGTTTCTCAAATGACTGCCTCGCCTGGTTCACCAACTACTTCTTTGATAGAGTTCAATGTGTCAAATCGGAGGGCCTGTTGTCTGGACCTATGGCAGTCTCTATGGGGGTGCCACAGGGTTCAATTCTTGGGCCGACTCTTTTCTCTGTGTATATCAATGACATCGCTCTTGCTGCTGGTGACTGTCAGATCTACGCAGACGACACCATTTTGTATACATCTGGCCCTTCATTGGACACTGTGTTAACAAACCTCCAAACGAGCTTCAATGCCATACAACACTTCCAGTTCTCTGCTGCCAATGACTGGAACAAATTGCAAAAATCTCTGAAGCTGGAGACACTTATCTCCCTCACTAACTTTAAGCATCAGTTGTCAGAGCACCTTACCGATCACTGCACCTGTACACAGCCCATCTGAAATTAGCCCGCCCAACTACCTCATCCCTATATTGTTATTTATTTTGCTCATTTGTACCCCAGTGTCTCTATTTGCACATCATCTCTTGCACATCTATCATTCCAGTGTTAATACTAATTGTAATTATTTTGCACTATAGCCTATTTATTGCCTTACCTCCATAACTTGCTACATTTGCACACACTGTATATATACTTATTTCTGTTGTATTTTTGACTGTTTTGTTTTACCCCATATGTAACTCTGTGTTGTTGTTTTTATCGCACTGCTTTGCTTTATCTTGGCCAGGTCGCAGTTGTAAATGAGAACTTGTTCTCAACTGGCTTACCTGGTTAAATAAAGGTGAAATAAAATAAAAATAAAAATTTTGGAATGAGATGTTCGACGAGCAGGTGTCCACATAATTTTGGTATTTTTTAAGTAAATACCTGCAGTCTACTTGTGCAATATGTTAAGAGATAAAGACTGCATTCTTCATTTCACCTGTCACATAAAAAAAGTATTTAGTCAGCCACCAATTGTGCAAGTTCTCCCACTTAAAAAGATGAGAGAGGCCTGTAATTTTCATCATAGGTACACGTCAACTAGGATTTTTAATGAATTTATTTGCAAATTATGGTGGAAAATAAGTATTTGGTCAATAACAAAAGTTTCTCAATACTTTGTTATATACCTTTTGTTGGCAATGACACAGGTCAAACATTTTCTGTAAGTCTTCACAAGGTTTTCACACACTGTTGCTGGTATTTTGGCCCATTCCTCCATACAGATCTCCTCTAGAGCAGTGATGTTTTGGGGCTGTCGCTGGGCAACACGGACTTTCAACTCCCTCCAAAGATTTTCTATGGGGTTGAGATCTGGAGACTGGCTAGGCCACTCCAGGACCTTGAAATGCTTCTTACGAAGCCACTCCTTCGTTGCCCGGGCGGTGTGTTTGGGATCATTGTCATGCTGAAAGACCCAGCCACGTTTCATCTTCAATGCCCTTGCTGATGGAAGGAGGTTTTCACTCAAAATCTCACGATACATGGCCCCATTCATTCTTTCCTTTACACGGATCAGTCGTCCTGGTCCCTTTGCAGAAAAACAGCCCCAAAGCATGATGTTTCCACCCCCATGCTTCACAGTCGGTATGGTGTTCTTTGGATGCAACTCAGCATTCTTTGTCCTCCAAACACGACGAGTTGAGTTTTTACCAAAAAGTTCTATTTTGGTTTCATCTGACCATATGACATTCTCCCAATCCTCTTCTGGATCATTCAAATGCACTCTAGCAAACTTCAGACGGGCCTGGACATGTACTGGCTTAAGCAGGGAGACACGTCTGGCACTGCAGGATTTGAGTCCCTGGCGGCGTAGTGTGTTAATGATGGTAGGCTTTGTTACTTTGGTCCCAGCTCTCTGCAGGTCATTCACTAGGTCCCCCCATGTGGTTCTGGGATTTTTGCTCACCGTTCTTGTGATCATTTTGACCCCACGGGGTGAGTTCTTGCGTGGAGCCCCAGATCGAGGGAGATTATCAGTGGTCTTGTATGTCTTCCATTTCCTAATAATTGCTCCAACAGTTGATTTCTTCAAACCAAGCTGCTTACCTATTGCAGATTCAGTCTTCCCAGCCTGGTGCAGGTCTACAATTTTGTTTCTGGTGTCCTTTGACAGCTCTTTGGTCTTGGCCATAGTGGAGTTTGGAGTGTGACTGTTTGAGGTTGTGGACAGGTGTCTTTTATACAGATAACAAGTTCAAACAGGTGCCATTAACACAGGTAACGAGTGGAGGTCTGTGAGAGCCAGAAATCTTGCTTGTTTGTAGGTGACCAAATACTTATTTTCCACCATAATTTGCTAATAAATTCATTAAAAATCCTACAATGTGATTTTCTGGATTTTTCTTTCTCAATTTGTCTGTCATAGTTGACGTGTACGTATGATGAAAATTACAGGCCTCTCTCATCTTTTTAAGTGGGAGAACTTGCACAATTGGTGGCTGACTAAATACTTTTTTTCCCCACTGTACATAACCGTTCAAAAGTTTGGGGTCACTTAGAAATGTCCTTGTTTTCCATGAAAACATACATGAAATGAGTTTGAATAGGAAATATAGCAAAATGCATAAGAAATGTAGTCATTGACATGGTTAGAAATAAAGATTTTTAATTGAAATAATAATTGTATCCTTCAAACTTTGCTTTCGTCAAAGAATCCTCCATTTGCAGCAATTACAGCCTTGCAGACCTTTGGCATTCTAGTTGTCAATTTGTTGAGGTAATCTAAAGAGATTTCACCCTATGCTTCCTGAAGCACCTCCCACAAGTTGGATTGGCTTGATGGGCACTTCTTATACGTACCATATGGTCAAGCTGCTCCCACAACAGCTCAAAAGGGTTGAGATCCGGTGACTGTGCTGGCCACTCCATTATGGACAGAATACCAGCTGACTGCTTCTTCCCTAAATAGTTATTGCATAGTTTGGAGCTGTGCTTTGGGTCATTGTCCTGTGGCAGGAGGAAATTGGCTCCAATCAAGAGCCATCCACAAGGTATGGCATGGCATTGCAAAATGGAGTGATAGCCTTCCTTCTTCAAGATCCCTTTTACCCTGTACAAATCTCCCACTTCACCACCACCAAATCACCCCCAGACCATCACATTGCCTCCACCATGCTTGACAGATGGCATCAAGCACTCCTCCAGCATCTTTTCATTTGGTCTGCATCTCACAAATGTTCTTCTTTGTGATCTGAACACCTCAAACTTCGATTCGTCTGTCCATAACACTTTTTTTTCCAAATCTTCCTCTGTCCAGTGTCTGTGTTCTTTTGCCCATCTTAATCTTTTCTTTTTATTGGCCAGTTGGAGATATGGATTTTTCTTTGCAACTCGGCCTAGAAGGTCAGCATTCCGGAGTCGCCTCTTCACTGTTGACGTTGAGACTGGTGTTTTGCGGGTACTATTTAATGAAGCTGCCAGTTGAGGACCTGTGAGGTGTCTGTTTCTCAAACTAGACACTCTAATGTATTTGTCCTCTTACTCAGTTGTGCACCGGGGTCTCCCACTTCTGGTTAGAGCCAGTTTGCGCTGTTCTGTGAAGGGAGTAGTACACAGCGTTGTACGAGATCTTCAGTTTCTTGGCAATTTTCGCATTGAATAGCCTTTATTTCTCAGAACAAGAATAGACTGACGAGTTTCAGAAGAAAGTTCTATGTTTCCGGCCATTTTGAGCCTGTAATCGAACCCACAATTGCTGATGCTTTTAAAATGATAAACTTGGATTAGCAAACACAACGTGCCATTGTAACACAGGACTGATGGTTGCTGATAATGGGCCTCTTTACGCCTATGTAGATAATCCATAAAAAATGGCAGTTTCCAGCTACAATAGCCATTTACAACATTAACAATGTCTACACTGTATTTCTGATCAATTGGATTTATTTTAAAAGGACAAAAAAATCATTTTCTTTCTAAAACAAGGACATTTCTAAGTGACCCCGAACTTTTGAATGGTAGTGTATGTGTGTGTGTGTGGGTATATGTATATATATATATATATATATATATATATATACAGTGAGGGAAAAAAAGTATTTGATCCCCTGCTGATTTTGTACGTTTGCCCACTGACAAAGAAATGATCAGTCTATAATTTTAATGGTAGGTTTATTTGAACAGTGAGAGACAGAATAATAACAAAAAAATCCAGAAAAACGCATGTCAAAAATGTTATAAATTGATTTGCATTTTAATGGGGGAAATAAGTATTTGAACCCCTCTCAATCAGAAAGATTTATGGCTCCCAGGTGTCTTTTAAACAGGTAATGAGCTGAGATTAGGAGCACACTCTTAAAGGGAGTGCTCCTAATCTCAGCTTGTTACCTGTATAAAAAGACACCTGTCCACAGAAGCAATCAATCAATCAGATTCCAAACTCTCCACCATGGCCAAGACCAACGAGCTCTCCAAGGATGTCAGGGACAAGATTGTAGACCTACACAAGGCTGGAATGGGTTACAATACCATCGCCAAGCAGCTTGGTGAGAAGGTGACAACAGTTGGTGCGATTATTCGCAAATGGAAGAAACACAAAAGAACTGTCAATCTCCCTCGGCCTGGGGCTCCATGCAAGATCTCACCTCGTGGAGTTGCAATGATCATGAGAACGGTGAGGAATCAGCCCAGAACTACAAGTGAGGATATTGTCAATGATCTCAAGGCAGCTGGGACCATAGTCACCAAGAAAACAATTGGTAACACACTACGCCGTGAAGGACTGAAATCCTGCAGCGCCCGCAAGGTCCCCCTGCTCAAGAAAGCACATATACATGCCCGTCTGAAGTTTGCCAATGAACATCTGAATGATTCAGAGGAGAACTAGGTGAAAGTGTTGTGGTCAGATGAGGCCAAACTTGAGCTCTTTGGCATCAACTCAACTCGCCGTGTTTGGAGGAGGAGGAATGCTGCCTATGACCCCAAGAACACCATCCCCACCGTCAAACATGGAGATGGAAACATTATGCTTTGGGGGTGTTTTTCTGCTAAGGGGACAGGACAACTTCACCGCATCAAAGGGATGATGGACGGGGCCATGTACCGTCAAATCTTGGGTGAGAACCTCCTTCCCTCAGCCAGGGCATTGAAAATGGGTCGTGCATGGGTATTCCAGCATGACAATGACCCAAAACACACGGCCAAGGCAACAAAGGAGTGGCTCAAGAAAAAGCACATTAAGGTCCTGGAGTGGCCTAGCCAGTCTCCAGACCTTAACCCCATAGAAAATCTGTGGAGGGAGCTGAAGGTTTGAGTTGCCAAACGTCAGGCTCGAAACCTTAATGACTTGGAGAAGATCTGCAAAGAGGAGTGGGACAAAATCCGTCCTGAGATGTGTGCAAACCTGGTGGCCAACTACAAGAAACGTCTGACCTCTGTGATTGCCAACAAGGGTTTTCCCACCAAGTACTATGTCATGTTTTGCAGAGGGGTCAAATACTTATTTCCCTCATTAAAATGCAAATCAATTTATAACATTTTTGACATGCGTTTTTCTGGATTTCTTTGTTGTTATTCTGTCTCTCACTGTTCAAATAAACCTACCATTAAAATTATAGACTGATCATTTCTTTGTCAGTGGGCAAACGTACAAAAACAGCAGGGGATCAAATACTTTTTTCCCCTCACTGTAGATTATATATATATATATATATATATATATATATATATATATATATATATATATATATATATATATATATACACACATACATACATACATACATACACACACATATACACACACAGTATCTCACAAAAGTGAGTACACCCCTCACATTTTTGTAAATATTTGATTATATATTTTCATGTGACAACACTGAAGAAATGACACTTTGCTACAATATAAAGTAGTGAGTGTACAGCTTGTATAACAGTGTATATTTGCTGCCCCTCAAAATAACTCAACACACAGCCATTAATGTCTAAACCGCTGGCAACAAAAGTGAGTACACCCCTAAGTGAAAATGTCCAAATTGGGGCCAATTAGCCATTTTCCCTCCTCAGTGTCATGTGACTCATTAGTGTTACAAGGTCTCAGGTGTGAATGGGGAGCAGGTGTGTTAAATTTGGTGTCATTGCTCTCACACTTCCTCATACTGGTCACTGGAAGTTCAACATGGCACCTCATGGCAAAGAACTCTCTGAGGATCTGAAAAAAAGAATTGTTGCTCTATATAAAGATGGCCTGGGCTATAAGAAGATTGCCAAGACCCTGAAACTGAGCTGCAGCATGGTGTCCAAGACCATACAGCGGTTTAAAAGGACAGGTTCCACTCAGAACTGGCCTTGCCATGGTCGACCAAAGAAGTTGAGTGCACGTGCTCAGCGTCATATCCAGAGGATGTCTTTGGGAAATAGACGTATGAGTGCTGCCAGCATTGCTGCAGAGGTTGAAGGGGTGGGGGATCAGCCTGTCAGTGCTCAGACCATACGCCGCACACTGCATCAAATTGGTCTGCATGGCTGTCGTCCCAGAAGGAAGCCTCTTCTAAAGATGATGCACAAGAAAGCCCGCAAACAGTTTGCTGAAGACAAGCAGACTAAGGACATGGATTACAGGAACCATGTCCTGTGGTCTGATGAGACCAAGATAAACGTATTTGGTTCAGATGGTGTCAAGCGTGTGTGGTGGCAACCAGGTGAGGAGTACAAAGACAAGTGTGTCTTGCCTACAGTCAAGCAGGGTGGTGGGAGTGTCATGGTCTGGGGCTGCATGAGTGCTGCCGGCACTGGGGAGCTACAGTTCATTGAGGGAACCATGAATGCCAACATGTACTGTGACATACTGAAGCAGAGCATGATCCCCTCCCTTCGGAGACTGGGCCGCAGGGCAGTATTCCAACATGATAACGACCCCAAACACACCTCCAAGACGACCACTGCCTTGCTAAAGAAGCTGAGGGTAAAGGTGATGGACTGGCCAAGCATGTCTCCAGACCTACACCCTATTGAGCATCTGTGGGTCATCCTCAAACGGAAGGTGGAGGAGTGCAAGGTCTCTAACATCCACCAGCTCCGTGATGTCGTCATGGAGGAGTGGAAGAGGACTCTAGTGGCAACCTGTGAAGCTCTGGTGAACTCCATGCCCAAGAGGGTTAAGGTAGTGCTGGAAAATGATGGTGGCCACACAAAATATTGACACTGGGCCCAATTTTGACATTTTCACTTAGGGGTGTACTCACTTTTGTTGCCAGCAGTTTAGACATTAATGGCTGTGTGTTGTGTTATTTTGAGGGGACAGCAAATTTACACAAGCTGTACACGCACTACTTTACATTGTAGCAAAGTGTCATTTCTTCAGTGTTGTCACATGAAAAGACACTCAAATATTTACAAAAATGTGAGGGGTGTACTCACTTTTGTGAGATACTGTATATATACACACACACACACACACACACACACACACAAACTTTTAGTAATTCCTTATCAGTAAATCACTCAAATACCTTATTTTGTTCTCCTTGATTTTTTGTTTGCTTCTACATTTCTGCTTAGGAGCACATCATGTATTCCTTGTACAAAATGTCAGCGTAGAGCCCTGAACTATAATAATAAATAAGCCATATCACTCAGCCTTTTGTGACAGGGTAGGCACTTTGTTGATTTCTGTTTTTACTATTGTATCTAAATTATATATTTTAACATCCATTAGTTAAAAGACGCTGGTCACAAAATCAAATAAAATTAAGCAACATACCCCATTACTTTTTACTAATAATACATTTGTTTTTTTGAGTGGCTAGTGTAAACAAATAATGTATCTACCTGCCACAGTGGCTGGTGGACCAAAAAGTATATTTCCCACCCTGGCTGTGAATACATGGCTACATTTCTTGCATGACGAAAGTGAGTAGTTCGCCATGAGATGTTCTAGACTGTGTCTGAATATGCTCACACTCGGAGGTGTCGGAAGGAGTGAAGAGCTCTGACACTTTCCTTTTCACACCACACATCCCAACTCAATGAGGAACTCAACTCAATTACTCAAGCAAATGTATTGTGTAAAGCACTGCACAGCATACGCACTTTTCACATAACTGAGCTATGCTGAGCTGAACTGGAAAGAACAATTTAAACAGAAGATATCTGAGCCAGTACAGTTCAGATAGGCACAATAGTCTGAAAAGGGTATGAACTTAAGTCACTCTCAATACCACTACTATGGTAGGAATGTAGGGCTGAAGAATAGGACTACATATCCACATAAGTCAAGGAGTGCACCTGCTGACAATCTTCAAGTTTACCAAATCGTTTCATCATACCACTGATGTTTAAGCACTCATGTAGGACAAGTGATTAGTTGAGTGTACTACCTCAAAGAGCTGAACCTGCCCAGCCTACAGTAGGTGTCAGGGTCGGTCCACAGTGGTCCGAGGTACTGCGGGAAATGGCACCCTATTATAGTGCCAGAGGTCAAAAGTAGTGCATTTTACCCACTGGGCAGACGTCAATTCATTTGACATTTTAGTCATTTAGCAGACGCTCTTATCCAGAGCGACTTACAGTTAGTGAGTGCATACATTTTTCATACTGGCCCCCCGTGGGGCCAATTCAACGTCTATTTCACGTTGGTTCAACGTAATTTCATTGAAATGACGTGGAAACAATGTTGTTTCAACCAGTGGGTAGGGACTAGGGTGGAAACAGACTAAGATAGCGAAGACAATCAGGGGTTAACAGCTGTAAGGGAGAATGTAGCCTTGCTAGCCATCAGACCATTTGGGTTAACAGGGAGATGGAGGAAAGCGCTCTCTCTCTCTGGTTAACAGGGAGACAGAGGGAGGAAAGCTCGCTCTCTCAGATTGACAGGCTAACAGTCTGAGGAATGACACACACCATCACATTCAAGGAGACTTGACTGCCCTACACATTCATAAAGGCTATCATTGAATGATAAAGCACATTCAGGCAGCGTGCAGTAGATTTTCCTGGGTGAGGTGTTTCCTAGGTACAGATCTAGCATCAGGGTCCTCCAATCCTAACCTTAACCATTAGTGGGGTAAATGCTAAACTGACCCAAGTTTAGTGTCTAGGGGCAACTTCACCCTACACACAGTAGACCAGGGTTCTTCAATTCTGGTCCTGGAGGGCCGAAACACTTCTGTTTTTTATTTCTACCTGGTAGTTAATTGCACTCACCTGGTGTCCCAGGTCTGAATTAGCCCCTGATTAGAAGGAGAGGATGAAAAACAGAGGTGTTTCGGCCCTCCAGGACCGGAATTGAAGAACCCTGCAGTAGACCATCTTATGTGATCTGACCAGGAATTACTCACTGGTAATAACGATGTGACCTGACCAGGAAAACCTACTGGCCCAAAAGATACCACATCCAATGGGAACGCAAAGACATCCATGGCATAGAGGAAAAGTTAAGTCAGTGTAGTAGATCTACCGTTTAGACAGCTCATCAAAGTCCACACAGCCTGTGACCTGTGTGGTGAGGTATTGCACAAGCTACATGAGTTTAGCCTACACTCGTGAGCATGAGTAGCCTACTGTACACTGTCATGTTTAAAAATCCTCTGTGGGAGGAAGTGCTACTTACAGCAGGAAATGGGTCAGCCAGCCAGATCACAAAGGAGTCATTTCAGCAAGCCATGACACCCACCATCTCAGATTGTTCTGAAATTGTTTCTGTAGTTAGAAACAGGTAAGATAGGCATTCCTGAAACATTATTTTGTTGAAATTTTATATTTTATTAAGCTAATTGATTGCACCCAAATTGCCCATTTTCATTTATAGGATTCAGATAGTATTCAATAAATATAGTACCCAACAATCGATTTGGACCAAACTTTTTCCTACCAATGAGTAAGACATGAGGATCCCCCCCAAAATTCTAAAGCCACCCCATGCCAATCCCTCCACAACAACCAGTATCAGTTCTCTATGTTTGACAAGTAGTATGAAGCTGTGGCTGAGTATTGCTTCTCCATACTATGCAATGTATTCCCTGTGAATCTGTCAGAGAAATTAGTAATTGAAGTGGCTTGGATTATTTACCATAAAGTAGTGTGGAAGTACCATGTTTTGACCACTAGATGCCGCTGTTCCTGCTATACTGCCACATCCATTTTGCTGGTCTCTTATGACCGACCGCCTTGATTCGGTCTTATGTAGCAACATTTGAAATTGTGTTTTCTACACTGGATAAAAGCAGAGACACAGAGCTACAAAATGGTATATCATACACTGCATTTGAGGAACAATGGGAAAGTAATTCTGCTTTGAAAGTTGATAAACTTGTAACCTCATTTTTTAGAAAATGGCCTTTGAATGTTTTGGCACCTACTGGATAGCTCTTCTTTGTCTACACCCATTCAGCATCGTTCACACCCTCTTAAGCTTTAGCCACACCCATCTCTTTAAGGGTTGATCTGAGCGTTCTGTCCTAACAGCAGTCAAGCACCCAAGCTAACTGGCTAACATTGGCTAGCTTGCTAGCTACTTCCAGACACAAATAAGAGAACAGCTCACTGACCATTTTACTCGCCCTAGCAGAGCTGGTTAGGCTGTGTTTATGTTATCCAGAGCATTGGTGACTGCAACTGTGCTACTGGCAATAATTTACGTTTTTTTACCAACGTTTACTGACACCGGACATATTCAACGGGTGTTGAGCGTTTGTAAATTTGTCAGTTATTCTGCGCTCTGGCACACTCAAACGAGAGTGCTCTGAAATCGGAGTAGATAGCCAGAGCGAATTTACCAGCTACGTCTATCAACAGTTGTCACAGTGACATTCTATTGAAATGGATACTTGCATAGTGGAGTCTTTTGTTAAGACATGTAGCTAGCTCAACAATGAACCATAATCCCAACTCATGACGTTACTACCCTTCATGAATCTGCAGGTAGCTAACCAACATGGTTCAATGTTAGCTAGCTAACATTAGGCTATAACTAGCAAAGCAAATGCAAATGGCTCTGAGATACGAATAATAAGATCATACACGTAAGCTTAGCTAGCAAGCCAGCCAGCTAACGTTAGCTAGCTAGCTAACAGTACACTTTAACTTGAAATGAAAATGACTTTGTCAAAATTAGAAATGTGTAATATCTGAAAATGTAGCTGGCTAGACTATGGTTGGACACTTCTCCCTGTCACGGATGCAATGGTTGCTCTTAGTTTGAAGATGTAATCCGGAGACAGGTGTTTTCTCCATCTCCTTAGCTATCATACTCTAATTCCACTGATTTCAAAACTCGGTCCTCCAGAAAGTGGAGAGCAACACTTGTGCAGTTCTACTAAGCTACACATTTTTTAAAAGCCGCGTTAGACAGGATTACCTACACATACTGACCAGCTCAAACAGACAGAAGCGTGCTATATGGCAGACCAATCCAAACTCATCTCTCGGCATGTCCAGCCCACTCATTATCTCAGCCAATCATAGCTAGCGGGAAGGTTCCTGTCTTTTTCTGTGGCTAAACCATTTTGGCTATAAGACAAATAACACACAGGTTTATAGGCCTAGTTAAGTATTGTGATACTCTAGTCTCGTGACATCACTACTATGAGGACTGTATCACAAACACTTGGCCAGGTCACACAAAAACACCAGGTCAGTCTCTGTGACAATGTGCTTGGCCGGTCAGCCGTTATCCTCGTGTCCGCTCTTAGAAACCAGAACCGACCAGGCACAGAGTATTGATCTTCTAATAGAGAAACAAATTAATTTCCGAAATTACCTAAAATGCATTAAAACTGTATTTATTGTTACATAAACAATGAATGGCGTCTCGGCATTGAATTGCCAAATAAATGTGTTGTTTAATGTAAAAAGTATAAAAAACAAAAGACGTACTTCGCGCTAGTGGAAAGGTCTTCCATATAATCCAGTAGATACTCTTCTAGGAGCGTCTTACTATTGGTCTTCAAGAAAGGAAATCAGATCGAAAGGAAGTAAACAAAGATAGTAGTTAGCTAGGCTAGCAGTTAGTAATCTCTGAAGAATAATGTTAGTAGTCGAGTAACTGAGTGATGTTGGCCAAAAAATTAAGTGCATTGTGCCCAGGTGCAATAATGTTCCGGTCAGATACAAATACATTACACATTTCCACTTTTCCTGACCGCGATGGAGCTTTGTGTCAGGCATGGCTGCAGGCAATCCGACATCCTGATTATGGTGTTGATACAACACCTGAAGTCATTCACCATTCACTTTCTCTATTTGCACATAATCTTCTGCACATCTATCACTCCAGTGTTAATACTAAATTATAATTGTAATTATTTTGCACTATGGCCTATTTATTGCCTTACCTCCATAACTTTCTACATTTGCACACACTGTATATAGATTTTCGAATGTGTTATTGACTGTACGATTTGTTTATTCCATATGTAACTGTGTTGTTGTTTTTACCGCACTGCTTTGCTTTATCTTGGCCGCAGTTGTAAATGAGAACTTGTTCTCAACTGGCTTACCTGGTTAAATAAAGGTGAAATAAAAAATAAAAAAACTCGCTGGGGGTGCCTTTGTCTGCGGCCGCAGTGCCTACTTTCCCGCGACATGAGTGCCATGAATAGGCTAGGATATTCTACACACAACAGACCGAAAACTTAACACACTTGCATTGTGTTGTGTGACAAAACTGCACATTTTAGACTGGCCTTTTATTGTCCCCAGCACAAGGGACACCAGTGTAATGATCATGCTGTTTAATCAGCTTCTTGATATGCCACACATCAGGTGGATGGATGATCTTGAGAAAGGAGAAATGCTCACTAACAGGGTAGTAAACAAATGTGTGCATAAATGAGAAAAATAAGCTTTTTGTGCGTATGGAACATTGCTTTCTGTTTTGCGCGCTTAAAAAAACACTTTTCGTTTGAATTGAGCTTAACACCTTCTCACAAAGCAACTTTTGACTATGCAGAGGTTGTCAGCCCTAGCTATGGAAACACAATTTCCCTAGTATAACATAAGGGTGTAAGAAATACTCCAGCAGCAATTATGACTTAGTCCCTGAAATGCTGACCACACCACCCATGTTGCGTGCGCGAGCAATGCAAAATAAATGTACAAATAGATGTTATTCAATCATTTCATCCAAACTCCTCGCGCAGGTCAAAGAGCATCTGCGTAGTCAGACGCTTGACAAGCTGCAAGTCCCGCCTATCCCATCTCCACATTGGTTTTTAAGAGCATTTACCCAAGTGGGTGATTGAAAGATGAACGAAGTCCACACTCCAGTCCATTTCGTGGTGGTAATGCACCTTAAAGTTGGTTGGCAACCGCCATATAAAATCCACAGAAGACGACAAATGAACGAGGAAAAAAACTAACTAGGTTTCCCCCTTTCAAATGTGTATTTTTGTATGACTCATCATGGTTCAAAATTCTACAAAGATCCAGCAAAAAAAAGAAACATTTGCATTTCAGGTATTTGTATTTTTTTGTGTATTTATTAAACATTCCCATTAGCTAGAGTCCAGCAACATTAAGGCAATTATATACTATACATTATTATTTTAACCTGCATGTCATGAACGCTGGACCCCCTCCCTCTGCTATAGTGGACTAACACTAGACCCCCTCATGGTGCTATAGTGGACTAACACTGGACCCCCTCCCTGTGCTATAGTGGACTAACACTGGACCCCCTCCCTGTGCGCGTCTGGTGGGGATAGACAAAATCAACACGTGCACGCAGACGCACATGCGGAGCCAGTTTGGTCAGTATGTGACAGGCTCAGCATCCTATCATCACTAAACACACACACACTGGCTTCTTCCTATGACACCTAAGACGTAGTAGGGTTACGTTGTGGGTTTCGCATTTTCCCCACTAATGGCTAATGGTTAAAAGACACATGAAACAAGGGGTCATAGAGAAGGAAACCCATCATCAGGCAATTTAGTATTATTTTTCAGTCTATTTATATAAACTTTCAATCCCTAAAAAATACAAAATATGAATTTTAAACCAACGGTTTGAAAAGTGCTTTTGAACGTTCTTTCAAGCAACAATGGAAATTGACTTCAGTCGAGGAATCACAAGAGGCTCGAAACGAATGTTTACTGGTTGCTCAGGAAGGAAAGGGGAAGTCAGATCTTTGGAAGACATTTTACTTAGTTGTGGAAACTACTGGAGATCAAGAAAAAAAGAGGGTATAGGAGCAAGCGTTGCGTCAGTATTATGTGTGACCATTTGGAACAGTGTAAACAACACTAAATAAGTGTACCAGAGGTACAGGTGTGAAGCCTTTTTTACAGCAGATTAAAAACAGTTGCATGCACTCATGAATTATTATCTATTTCCAAAAATAGACATGATTAGAATATGGGCCAATACGACAAATGCAGACATAATGGTTTTATCAGAAACTTGCCTAAAGAAATCTGTGTCAAATAACTTGATTTCTATTGATGGGTACACGGTTTATAGAACGGATTGATGAGTAAAGGAGGAGGGGTTGCAATTTATGTGAAATCCAAGATTAACACCTGAAATTCTCTCGATTACCAAAGCCAAGCATTTTGAATTAAAGTGAACGTACAGTTGAAGTCGGAAGTTTACATACACTTAGGTTGTAGTCATTAAAACTCATTTTTCAACCACTCTACAAATTTCTTGTTAACAAACTATAGTTTTGGCAAGTCGGTTAGGACATCTACTTTGTGCGTGTAAGTAATTTTTCCAACAATTGTTTACAGACAGATTATTTCACTTATAATTCACTGTATCACAATTCCAGTGGGTCAGAAGTTTACATACACTAAGTTGACTGTGCCTTTAAACAGCTTGGAAAATTCCAGAAAATGATGTCATGCTTTAGAAGCTTCCGATAGGCTAATTGACATTATTTGAGTAAATTGGAGGTGTACCTGTGGATGTATTTCAAGGCCTACCTTGAACTATTTGCTTGACATCATGGGAAAATCAAAAGAAATCAGCCAAGACCTCAGAAAAAAAATTGTAGACCTCCACAAGTCTGGTTCATCATTGGGAACAATTTCCAAACGCCTGAAGGTAACACGTTCATCTGTACAAACAATAGTACGCAAGTATAAACACCATGAGACCACGCAGCCGTCATACAGCTCAGGAAGGAGACGTGTTCTGTCTCCTAGAGATGAACATACTCTGGTGCGAAAAGTGCAAATCAATCCCAGAACAACAGTAAATGACCTTGTGAAGATGCTGGAGGAAACAGGTACAAAAGTATCTATATCCACAGTAAAACGAGTCCTATATCGACATAACCTGAAAGTCCGCTCAGCAAGGAAGAAGGCACTGCTCCAAAACCGCCATTAAAAAAAGCCAGACTACGGTTTGCAACTGCACGTGGGGACAAAGATCATACTTTTTAGAGTTTGGCCATAATGACCATCGCTATGTTTGGAGGAAAAAGGGGGTGCTTGCAAGCCGAAGAACACCATCCCAACCGTGAAGCACGGGGTGGCAGCATCATGCTGTGGGGGTGCTTTGCTGCAGGAGGGACTGGTGCACTTCACAAAATAGATGGCATCATGGGTCTTCCAAATGGACAATGACCCCAAGCATACTTCCAAAGTTGTGGCAAAATGGCAACAAAGTCAAGGTATTGGAGTGGCCATCACAAAGCCCTGACCTCAATCCCATAGAAAATGTGTGGGCAGAACTGAAAAAGCGTGTGCGAGCAAGAAGGCCTACAAACCTGACTCAAACCTGACTAAAGATCCAAGATGGCGTAGTAGTGCAGTCCTGTTTTTGTCGTGTGTCTGTAAATAGCCTGTAAATACCCTGTTTTTTTGTATTTTTCGTACATATTTCCCTATCAGACTTTTCATCCTTCTACAAAATATACTTTCCTGCAACCCGCCTCACTCAATGTGGAACGGATTCTATTATTGACTTACCTTTTATCTAGAATCTCCAGTTGAAACTAGCTAGCCAGCTAACTAGCTACTTGCTATTAGCCACAGTTAGCGGTATTTCACCCAGAACATTGGATTTTTCTGCGGGAATAATTTAATCACTGGACATTAATCACCGGATCGCAACTAGCTAGCCGCACCGAATGGATGTTGCTGTCTGGCTAATCACCACTGCCCCCGATGCAAGCACCAGTTAGCCTCGAGCTAGCCTAGAGCCAGGCTCATATCTACCTCTAGGTCTACTGGACGGGAGTAGCCAGCTAACTAGCTACTTGCTATCAGCTACCGGTAGCGGTTTTTCACCATTGTCCGTGGCCTGCACCACCCACCAGCCAGCTCTAGGCTGGACTATTATTCGGCCAGTCTGCACTGTCTGCACAGCGCGTTATCGACCCAGAACATATCAGTTTTTCTGTCGGAATCACTGAATCACTGGACCTTTAACTCCGGATTCATCGCTACCAGCTAGCTGCAACAAAATGGACGTTGTGGTCTGGCTAATCATCCTGAGCTAGGCCCATCTCCCGGCTATCTACCTCTCTGTCAACCGGACGGGACCACCTAGTGTTGACACGGAGCCCCGCCGATCCTAAACGACTGGTCTGCCGACGAAATCGTCTGATGTGGTTACAACAGGCTTCCCGTTACCACGTCGACCACAAAGATTCCATCTGCTAGCCCCGGCCCGCTAGCACACGCTCGCCGTGGCCTCTTTCTCGCTAGTGCTTTAGCAGCCCCCGAACTACCTCCGAACTATCCTATTGCTGTTCACCGGACCTTATGATAACTCAGCTATACAGCTGATGTCTGCTGGACTGTTCCTTTTTACGGTACCGCATCCTGTTTATGTTTAGCCTCAGCCCAAACTGTGTCGTCATTACCAGCTGTTGTCTTAGCTCTATCAAATTACACCCGTGATTGCTTTATGCCTCTCTCCCATCTCAATATGGTTAGCTTATTGTTGTTTCGGTTATTTCTAATTGTACTATTTCACTGTAGATCCCCCAGCCCAGCTAAACCTGCCTTAGATAGCTCCTTTGTCCCACCCCCCATACACGCGGAGACCGACTCAATTGGTGCCTCCAGTGATGCTGTCTCTTTCATTGTTACCCAACACTTAGGTTTACCTCCACTTTACTCATATCCTTCCATATCATTGTCTGTACATAATGCCCTGAATCTTTTCTACAACGCCCGGAAATCTGCCCCCTTTATTCTATGTACCCAACGCACTAGAAGACCAGTTCTTAAAGCCTTTAGCCGTATCCTTATTCTAGTCCTCCTCTGTTCCTCCGGTGATGTAGAGGCTAACCCAGGCCCTGCAGCCCTCAGTATCACTCCTACTCCCCAGGCGCTATCATTTGCTGACTTCTGTAATCGCAAAAGCCTTGGTTTCCTGCATGTAAATATCAGAAGTCTACTTCCTAAGTTTGAGTTATTCACTGCGTTAGCACACTCCGCCAACCCTGATGTTCTAGCAGTGTCTGAATCCTGGCTTAGGAAGGCCACCAAAAATTCTGAAATTTCCATCCCCAACTATAACATTTTCCGTCTAGATAGAACTGCCAAAGGGGGTGGAGTTGCAATCTACTGTAGGGATAGCCTGCAGAGCTCTATCATACTATCCAGGTCTGTGCCCAAACAGTTTGAGCTTCTATTTCTAAAAATCCACCTTTCCAGAAATAAGTCTCTCACTGTTGCTGCTTGCTACAGACCCCCCCTCAGCCCCCAGCTGTGCCCTGGACACCATATGTGAATTGATTGCCCCCCATTTATCCTCAGAGTTCGTACTGCTTGGTGACCTAAATTGGGATATGCTTAATACCCCGGCCATCCTACAATCCAAACTAGATGCCCTCAATCTCACGCAAATTATCAACGAACCTACCAGGTACAACCCTAAATCCGTAAACATGGGTACCTCATAGATATCATCCTGACTAACTTATCCTCTAAATACACCTCCGCTGTCTTCAACCAGGATCTCAGCGATCACTGCCTTATTGCCTGCGTCCGTAACGGGTCCGCGGTCAAACGACCACCCCTCATCACTGTCAAACGCTCCCTAAAACACTTTAGCGAGCAGGCCTTCCTAATTGACATGGCCCAGGTATCCTGGATGGATATAGATCTCATTCCGTCAGTAGAGGAAGCCTGGTTGTTCTTTAAAAGTAATTTCCTCTCAATCTTAAATAAACATGCCCCATTCAAAAAATACAGAACTAAGAACAGATATAGCCCCTGGTTCTCCTCAGACTTGACTGCCCTTGACCAGCACAAAAACATCCTGTGGCGTACTGCATTAGCATCAAATAGCCCCCGCGATATGCAACTTTTCAGGGAAGTTAGGAACCAATATACACAAGCAGTCAGGAAAGCAAAGGCTAACTTTTTCAAACAGAAATTTGCATCCTGTAGCACTAACTCCAAAAAGTTTTGGGACACTGTAAAGTCCATGGAGAATAAGAGCACTTCCTCCCAGCTGCCCACTGCACTGAGGCTAGGAAACACTATCACCACCGATAAATCAACAATAATCGAGAATTTCAACAAGCATTTTGCTACGGCTGGCCATGCTTTCCACCTGGCTACCACTACCCCGGCCACCAACTCTGAACCCTCCGCTGCAACTTGCCCATGCCCCCCCCCGCTTCTCCTTCACACAAATTCAGACAGCTGATGTTCTGAAAGAGCTGCAAAATCTGGACCCCTACAAATCAGCTGGGCTAGACAATCTGGACCCTTTCTTTCTAAAACTAGCCGCCGAAATTGTCGCAACCCCTATTACTAGTCTGTTCAACCTCTCTTTCGTAACGTCTGAGATCCCCAGAGATTGGAAAGCTGCCGCGGTCATCCCCCTCTTCAAAGGGGGTGACACTCTAGATCCAAACTGTTACAGACCTATATCCATCCTGCCCTGCCTTTTGAAAGTATTTGAAAGCCAAGTTAACAAACAGATCACCGACCATTTCGAATCCCACCGTACCTTCTCCGCTATGCAATCCGGTTTCCTAGCTGGTCATGGGTGCACTTCAGCCACGCTCAAGGTCCTAAACGATATTATAACCGCAATCGATAATAGACAGTACTGTGCAGCCGTCTTCATCGACCTGGCCAAGGCTTTCGACTCTGTCAACCACCGCATTCTTATTGGCAGACTAAATAGCCTTGGTTTCTCAAATGACTGCCTCGCCTGGTTCACCAACTACTTCTCAGATAGAGTTCAGTGTGTCAAATCGGAGGGCCTGTTGTCTGGACCTATGGCAGTCTCTATGGGGGTGCCACAGGGTTCAATTCTTGGGCCGACTCTTTTCTCCGTGTATATCAATGATGTCGCTCTTGCTGCTGGTGACTCTCAGATCCACCTCTACGCAGACGACACCATTTTGTATACATCTGGCCCTTCATTGGACACTGTGTTAACAAACCTCCAAACGAGCTTCAATGCCATACAACACTCCTTCAGTAGCCTCCAACTGCTCTTAAACACTAGTAAAACTAAATGCATGCTCTTCAATCGAACGCTGCTGGCACCCGCCCACCCGACTAGAATCACCACTCTCGACGGGTCTGACCTAGAGTATGTGGACAACTACAAATACCTAGGTGTCTGTTTAGACTGTAAACTCTCCTTCCAGACTCACATTAAGAATCTCCAATCCAAAGTTAAATCTAGAATCGGCTTCCTATTTCGCAACAAAGCCTCCTTCACTCATGCTGCCAAACATGCCCTCGTAAAACTGACTATCCTACCGATCCTTGACTTTGGCGATGTCATTTACAAAATAGCCTCCAACTCTCTACTCAGCAAATTGGATGTAGTCTATCACAGTGCCATCCGTTTTGTCTCCAAAGCCCCATACACTACCCACCACTGTGACCTGTACGCTCTTGTTGGCTGGTCCTCACTACATTATTATTATTATATTATTATGTTTGTCGTCAAACCCACTGGCTCCAGGCCATCTATAAATCACTGCTAGGCAAATCCCCGCCTTATCTTAGCTCATTGGTCACCATAGCAGCACCCACCCGTAGTCTGCGCTCCAGCAGGTATATCTCACTGGTCATTCCCAAAGCCAACACCTCCTTTGGCCGCCATTCCTTCCAGTTCTCTGCTGCCAATGACTGGAACGAATTGCAAAAATCTCTGAAGCTGGAGACTCTTATCTCCCTCAATAACTTTAAGCATCAGTTGTCAGAGCACCTTACCGATCACTGCACCTGTACACAGCCCATCTGAAATTAGCCCACCCAACTACCTCATCCCTATATTGTTATTTATTTTGCTCTTTTGCACCCCAGTATCTCTATTTGCACATAATCTCTTGCACATCTAGCATTCCAGTGTTAATACTAATTGTAATTATTTTGCACTGTAGCCTATTTATTGCCTTACCTCCATAACTTGCTACATTTGCACACACTGTATATATATTTTCTGTTGTATTTTTTTACTTTGTTTTTTTACCCCATATGTAACTCTGTGTTGTTGTTTTTATCGCACTGCTATGCTTTATCTTGGCCAGGTCGCCAGTTGTAAATGAGAACTTGTTCTCAACTGGCTTACCTGGTTAAATAAAGGTTAAATTAAAAATTAAAAAAAGTTACACCAGCTCTGTCAGGAGGAATGGGCCAAAATTCACCCAACTTATTGTGGGAAGCTTGTGGAAGGCTACCCGAAACATTTGACCCAAGTTAAACAATTTAAAGGCAATGCTACCAAATACTAATTGAGTGTATGTAAACTTCTGACCCACTGAGAATGTGATGAAAGAAATAAAAGCTGAAATAAAATCACTCTACTATTATTCTGACATTTCACATTCTTAAAATAAAGTGGTGATCCTAACTGACCTAAGACAGGGAATTTTTACTAGGATTAAATGTCAGGAATTGTGAAAAACTGAGTTTAAATGTATTTGGCTAAGGTGTATGTAAACTTCCGACTTCAACTGTATATAAGGACTCCCGTATCACTGTAGTCGGCTGCTACAGACCGCCCTCTGCTTCGGGAGACTCACTTAACTCTCTGATGTCCTGCACAAGCTAAATGTCTCTGAATTCATTATTTTTGGAGATTTGAACTGGGACATGCTTACATCTGTATCGGACTCTTTTAAAGAACTGTGTGACTCTCTGAATCTCGCACAATTAATTAATGCGCCTACAAGACGGAATCCCAGAGCACCTAACAAAACAACGCTATTGGACATTCTAACAAATACCCCTCACAAATACACATCGACTGGGATATTCTGTAATGATGTCAGTGATCACTGTGCAATTGCTTGTGTTAGAAATACTAAAATTACATTTTAGACAGTTTGATGAGCAAGCATTCTTACATGATCTGTACCATAATATTGACATAGTAAGTCTGATTCCCGATGTTGACACTGCCTGGGACTATTTAATATGACATGTGTCCATTTGTGATAAGCATGCCCCTGTGAAGAAATTTAGAATCAGTGGAAGGGACAATCCCTGGTTTTCAGATAACCTGGCAGAATTAATTAGAAAGAGAAATGTCTCTTGGGCTCAAGCTAGACATAGAAATGCTCCTGTTGACTGGGCCTCCTTCAGAGCGCTAAGAAACAAATGTACAGGATTGATCAGGATGTCCAAATCAGATTTCTATATAAATGCAGTCACAGAGAACCTAAACAACCCTACCAAGTTCTGGAAACTAATCAAATCAGTGTCAGGTTCTAATGTATCCTCTGGCCTTCCTGACCATTTAATGATGGATTCTAATGAAGTGAAGGATAAAGCTGATATTGTTGGGTTTTTAACAAGCACTTCATATCTGCTGGTTCAGTTTTTGATAATGGTGGGGCCCAGGCCTCTAATGTAAGCTCTGTTACAGTAAACTATGATATAGGCTCTCATGTGAACCATTTTAACTTTGAGCCTGTTTATTAAGCTGAGGTCTATAAAGCACTAAAGGCAGTAGACAATAAAAACTATTCAGGTCCAGACAACCTGGATCCCTACCTCTTAAAGATAGCAGCTGGTATTATTACTGAACCTGTGGCTCACATTTTCAACTCAAGTCTCTTGACAATTCCACACCCAGCATTTGGAAATCAGATTATGTCCTGCTAAAGGGTAGAGATCCCTCAGATGCTAATAACTATCGTCCTATCTCCAAACTCCCTATCCTGGCCAAAGTCTATGAATCCCTAGTGAATTCACACAGAATTGTTGCTAGCTAGACTCAATAACATTGGTCTCAGTGAAGGGGCAGCTAATCAGAACACAATGTGTATATGCTGACAATCATAAGTCTAGCTTTCTTGAGATTAATAGAGGTGTGCCCCAGGGTTCCATTTTTGTGTTGTTTTACATTTTTATTAATGATTTGGGAAATGGGATGCAACCAGCAGAGTTGCATCTATATGCAAATGAACAGTCATACATTCATGTGCTCCTTCTCTGTTTCAGGGTGTTGAAGAGCTCCAGACTGCTTTTCATTACTGCAGGCCTCCCTTTATGGTCTCAAACTGATCTTGAATGTACAAAAAACTAAATTCATGACCTTTACCAGAGTTCGCACTCAGCCACTGAAGGTTAGCGTTGTCACATCTGGTGGCTTATCCATTGAAAAAGTGTCATCCTACAAATACCTAGGTATATGGTTGGATGACAAGTTGTCCTTTAAAGTTCATATGGATAATATTTTGAGGAAGTTTCAATTGAAATTGGGTTTTTATTTTCGTAATAAGGCTTTCTCCCCGCTTATGGCTAGAAAGAAGCTTGTTCATGCCACCTTTCTCTCTGTAATTGATTATGGTGACTTGTTGTATATGCATGCTGCCTCCTCTGTCTTACAGAGACTGGACTCTTTTTTTATCATGCATACTTTGCTTTATCACAAATGCCAAGTCACTCACCCACCATTGCACCTTGTACCAAATGGTGGGTTGGACCTCACTTTATTTGCACAGAAAGATACGTTTATATTTGTTAATCTACAAAGCCCTTTTGAGTAAACTCCCTCTTTACCTCTGTAGTCTGGTCTCCTTCACCACCAGCAGTTACCATACCCGGTCGCTAGGTGGTTGCTACTTAAAGTCCCCAGGACATTTACAGTATTAGGCAATTCCTCCAGGATTTCTTTTTGCGGGAGGTTTCTGAAATTCTGCGATACATTTAGGCAAAAAATTTTCACGTTAATTTAATAGAAAGCAATAAAACGTCATATGTGCTCAGTTTTAGAATGATTTTAAGAAGAATACATTACACAAAACAAAGCTATTTTTCTGAGTTCTAAAAAAGATTAAACTAGGACAAAGAAACACCTGGGGTCCAATCTGCAATTAAGACATATTATATCTCAAGTTCATCTTCCATGAAAACAATTAGAGCCTAAGTGCTCTTTTGGGCTGTTTCTTTTTTTGAACAAACACAGCTCTTTTTCTGAACATAACTAGAGGTGGGGGCTGATCAAGGGCCTAGCTCATCTTGGCCTATATCTCAATGTAATCATCCATTTCATTCTCCCTATCCTCCTCCATATCAATTGCTCCACTGCGGAGTCATTAGTTGTGATGCATGAAGACCAAGGCTCGTAGGTTGTTGTTAGAGGTTGATCGCCTACGGCTGGACAACACAAGCTTGTAGATACTGTTGCTTCGCTCAGCATCAGCTGAGTTTGTGAGTGCATCTTTGTAGCGTTTGGCCAGGGTGCTCAGCACAGGAAGTCTCTCTTGAAGGCCATCCTAGAAGATATTCAAATACACCACCCCACTCACTGTGGCTCTCAGTGCTGCTGGTCCTCCATTGGTCAAGTAGGCATCCAGTTAATCGCTCGGTACCTTACTGAAGCCTGGAATAGCCTTGTAGCTGGACACTCTGTCATCCATAAACGCAATGTGACGTGGATCAAACACCCTAACTTCTTGGAGGAACTCCATGGCAGGCTGTCCATCTGACATGTATTTTGTACGTTTTTCCTCTGTATTGCTGTATGCCTCTTCAACAGTGCTCAATATTTTTGTTTTCACAGCAAGGGGCAAGTCGTCAACTGCGTCAAAGTAGTGTGAACAAGACTCATACTGTAGTTCTTTGTTGGCTGCAATGTTAATCTGCAAGTCCTCTAAATAGTGAAAGATCTTTGTTGTCACGTCTGCTCTGGAAGATGTCGAGAAGCTGCAGGAAGACTTTGCACTTGTCTGCCATGATGTTCAGCTGAATCTGCAGCGACTGAACCAGCTCTTGGTCTTGTAGTATCTCATGGAGTTTCTCTACAGACTGTGATGCACTTCGGCCACACACCTGTGAATGACAAGGAATTAAAAAGAGGAACATTAGAAATATTACTTATACTCACTGTGAAATGCCATCACGGTTTACAACAAATGTAGTTACAATGATATAAAGCAATTGTAGAATGCATGTAGATTCAAATCATACCTGTATTTCCATCTCTATGAATCCCTTGTAGTGGTGCTCTGAGTGGTACTGCACTGCTGACAACCATGAGTTCCAGCATGTTGCAAATGGATTGGGAGCCATAGCTGCTCTCTTCCATCCTGCCAGTTCGGTGGTGAGGAAGGTAAGGTATCTTCTTTTGCGTGCCCCTGCCTGGTAAAACATCTGCAAAAAAACTTAGCATGAATGCATTCCGCTGGTCAAAAGGTTTGCGGAAAGCACTCCCTATCAGATTCATGATGTGAGCCATGCATGTTATGTGTGGAAGTTGGGGAACAATGAATGAAGTGCAGCTTTGTAGGCTTTCTTCAGGTACGCAGCATTGTCTGTGTCAAAGACAATGACGTCATCATTGGAGATATTGTAGTCTTGTAGACATTTCACCACCGCCATGGAAACTGTTGAATGGTTGCACTGCTCCAGAAATACTGTCTCTGCGAGGTAGGCAAGAATTCTCCCCGAAGTATCCTTTTCAAGTGGTGCGATGAGGATGTTTAGTACACATCTTCCTTCAACATCTGGAGTTTCATCAAAGATGACTGCCACTGGCTTCCCTGCAAGATGTTGCTTGAGTTCTTCCTTCACCTTCAGGTATAAATCTCCCAAGTACTTTTCCTGTAGCTGGTGGTATCCAGGGATGGCACCTCCATTGATTACTTTCTCTTTCAGAAACTGCCTCATTGAGGGGTGATCACTTTTTGGAAAGTGGCATGTTGACTGCTGTGCAAATCAGGACCCAATCTTCACAAATCTGAAAAATAACAATTGTACCAATTAATTAGATAAAATATACACTACTGTTCAAAAGTTTGGGGTCACTTAGAAAGGTCCTTGTTTTCGAAAGAAAAGCAAATTTTTTGTCCATTAAAATAACATCCAATTGATGAGAAATACAGTGTAGTCATTGTTAATGTTGTAAATGGCTATTGTACCTGGAAACGGCTGATTTTTTATGGAATATCTACATAGGTGTACAGAGGCCCATTATCAGCAACCATCAGTCCTGTGTTCCAATGGCACGTTGTGTTTGCTAAGTTTATCATTTTAAAAAGGCTAATTGATCATTAGAAAACCCTTTTGCAATTATGTTAGCACAGCTAGTTTGAGAAACAGACGCCTCACAGGTCCTTAACTGTCTCAACGTCAACAGTGAAGAGGCGATTCCGGGATGCTGACCTTCTATGCAGAGTTGCAAAGAAAAAGCCATATCTCTTACAAACGTTTATTTTTATTGGCCAGTCTGAGATACGGCTTTTTCTTTGCAACTATGCCTAGAAGGTCAGCATCCCGGAGTCGCCTCTTCACTTTTGACGTTGAGACTGGTGTTTTGCGGGTACTATTTAATGAAGCTGCCAGTTGAGGACCTGTGAGGTGTTGGTTTCTCAAACTAGACACTCTAATGCAGGGGTGTCAAACTCATTTTAGCTCAGGGGCCACATGGAGGAAAATCTATTCCCAAGTGGGCCGGACCGGAAAAATCATGGTATATATATATAACTTAAAAACAACAACTTCAGATTGTTTTCTTTGTTTTAATACGATCAACATACAACATAAAGCTGGAGCCTGAGGACAGTGTGTCCAAAATAGTACAAGCACAACATCACTATTAATCATAAAACACGTCAAGTTTATTTGAAAATTCTAAAGAAAAAGAACACACAAACACACAATGGCTCAGTGATTAACAGAACTGTTTCACAGATCACAGAACTATATCAGGGTGTCATTTCTCAGGCAGAAATGTAGATAAAAATAATGAAATCCTGTTCCCCAAACAAGTGCAAGAACCACAGAGTCAAGAATAGGTTAAATATACAAATAAAATAAAATCAATTAAAAACAATAGCACATCAACATAAAAACATATAAACATAAAGCTGGAGCCTGAGGACAGTGTCCAAAAGCACAACATCACTATTAATCATAAAACACCTCAAGTTATTTGAAAGTTCTGAGGACAAAGAACACACAAACACACAATGCCTCAGTGATTCACAGAAGTATATCACAGATCACAGAACTATATCAGGGTGTCATTTCTCAGGCAGAAATGTAGATAAAAATAATGAAATCCTGTTCCCCAAACAAGTGCAAGAACCACAGAGTCAAGAATAGGTTAAATATACAAATAAAATAAAATCCATTAAAAACAATAGCACATCAACATAAAAACATATAAACATAAATCTGAAAGCGTTGCTCAAACTCCCGTAACAGTCCCGTTATTTTATCTTTGAACCGCTTCATGTCTGCCACATGTTGGGTCGCGCACACATTTTTCAGACAGGGGAAGTGAGCTGCATTACCACCGGCAAGTTGCGTCTCCCACAATGACAGCTTCAACTTGAAAGAACGTATGCTGTCATAATACTGCGTGACAACTTTGTTGCGCCCTTGCAGCTGTTTGTTCAAGTTATTCAGGTGCTCTGTAACATCCACCATAAATGCAAGGTCCTGCATCCATTCTGCGGAATGAAATTCTAACACTGGTTTGCCCTTTTCTTCCATGAACTGTTCAATTTCTTCTCGGAAATCAAAGAAACGCCTCAGCACAGCACCTCGGCTTAACCATCTTACCTCAGTGTGGTATGGCAGGCCATAGATGTGGTCTTTCTCTCTGAGAAGGCTGTCAAACTGACGGTGATTCAGGCTTCTGGATCGGATGAAATTAACAGTTTGGATGACCACCTTCATGACGTTATCCATCTTTAATGACTTGCAACACAAAGCCTCCTGGTGCAAAATACAGTGAAAAGTCAAAAAATCACGTCCTCCATTTGCAGATTGCACTTTCTCTCTGAACTTTGTCACAACGCCTGCTTTTTTCCCGATCATTGAGGGCGCACCATCTGTAGCCAGGCTGACAGCGCGGGACCAGTCCACTCCGACCCTGTCCAGCGCGCCGACGAGTGCGGTAAAAATATCAGCTGCTGTCGTTGTATCTGTCATCGGCACCAACTCCACGAACTCCTCGGTGACGGTCAATGTGTCATCAACTCCGCGGATGAAAATGGCCAGTTGTGCAACATCTGTAATGTCCGTGCTTTCATCAATTGCAACCGAAAACGCAATAAATGACTTTACTTTTTGCTTCAACTGGCTGTCCAAATCCACTGAAAGATCGGAAATCCTGTCTGCAACTGTGTTTCTTGTCAGGCTGATATTTGCAAAAGCCTGCCGCTTTTCAGGGCACACAATCTCCGCTGCCTTCATCATGCATGTTTTTACAAATTCACCCTCACTAAATGGTTTTGAAGCCACTGCGATTTCATTAGCAATGAGGTAGCTAGCTTTCACTGCAGCGTCACTGATGTCTCGGCTGTGAGTAAACACAGACTGCTGTTTCTTCAGACCCGCCAACAGTTCATTCACCTTCTCTCATCTCCGCTGTCCTTGAAAGTTGTCATATTTGTCGGCATGAAGACTCACATAGTGGCGACGAAGGTTATATTCTTCCAGCACTGCAACATGCTCTGAACTCACCAAACATACAGCTTTCCCATTCAATTCCGTGATTAAATAGGATGACCATTTTTCTTGGAACACTCTGCACTCTGCGTCCACTTTTCTCTTTTTTGACAGAGACATATTGGGGCAATGAGGGTGCCAAAGCACATAATGTTAAAAGTAGAAGCCGTAATAAATATCGCGGGCAAAACAAAGTAGCTCATTGGCTGCACGTGCTTGACCTACTTGCTCTGCCCCGGTATAAACAGTTTGCTTGCTTAACACAATTGCTATTGCGCCATCCAGTGGACGCAATTGGAACAGCAGTTTATTTTATTGAAAAATTGCAGCGCATTTTTATAATAAAAAAAAATTAATAATAACTTTTTTTTTTATTATTATTTTTTTTTAATCATCTCGCGGGCCGGATTAAACCCGTTTGCGGGCCTGATCCGGCCCGCGGGCCGTATGTTTGACACCCCTGCTCTAATGTATTTGTCCTCTTGCTCAGTTGTGCAACGGGGCCTCCCACTCCTCTTTCTATTCTGGTTAGAGACAGTTTGCGCTGTTCTGTGAAGGGAGTAGTACACAGCATTGTACGAGATCTTCAGTTTCTTGGCAATTTCTCACATGGAATGGCCTTCATTTCTCAGAACAAGAATAGACTTGACGAGTTGTTCTCAATCCCAATATGCAGGTTAATTTTGCTATTACACACATAGTAACATAGGGAAAGGCGCCAATTCTACAGCACACTGAAGATTGTTTCAGAACCGCGGACAGCAACCATATCCAACGAAGGGAAAAAGCGCATTTGTTATAAAATAATATTTGATTTATTAGTGATGCACCATTATTTTTACATAATATAACCATATACAATTTCAGTATCACATGTCTTAGAGTGATCGACTGTGCCATCCCTGTGGCCTCCGCAATGGATTAGTCCACTGAGACAGGCGCAAAACAGACAGGTGTCTTGTGCACCATCAAAAATGTTATAAATTGTGACTGCTCAACTAAAGAAATCTCGGTCGACTAACAGCCTATCGACCAAACAATCGACCAGTCGACTAAATGGGGTCAGCCCTAGTTGACACCATTCTCTTTTACGTTTTACTTTGTAAAAAGAGGCTGTTATGGGACTGTTGTATTTACCATAACTATTACTAATCATATTGATTGTAAGGAAAACATGCTACGTGTTGCAGTAGGCCTTTAGAATAATACAAAACATATCCTTGACTCTTTCAAAGTTGATGAGCAGAAAACAAATGATGAGTCAGCCTGCACAGCTGGCCCATCGAAACTACACATAAACCATGACACTTACCTTTGTCAAAACTCAAAAGATGCAGCTCTATTTCCAAATTTCACTTTTCCCAAGAATATCAGTGCTGTCCATGCATTCAGCACATGACAACATCGCTCTGGCTACTAAACCAAAACTAGTAACATATTAAAATATGCTATTCTGTCATCAATGGATGAATGGGCGATAGAAACTGATAATAGTGCATATGACGTGTTGCATGAAATGAATGATGAGGGTGAAGAGGATGATTGAATTTAGAACAATAGTGTAATGATAAAGAATTGTGGGCAGTCTAATTATTTTATTATGAAAGGCAGGAAATTGTATATAATTTCCCCTCAGAGTCAAATCAGACATTGAGTACAACATACAATGTGTGTTGTTCACGATGGCAAGCCGAACCAAACGAATGGACGCACTGACAGCATTGCAAATGCTGCAGAGTTGAAGTCGGATGGAGGATCGGATATTGAGCTTGAAATCGACATTGCTGAGGAAGAGTCTTCATCTGATGTTGTCTTCGAGCCTCCGCCTCCGATGCCTGAGCCTCTCCGCAGAAAAACCAGAACAGAGCCAACTGAGAAGGTGATCCCAACTGCAACGGTGAGACAGGAGTCTGGGAGGGATGGCAGGGTTTGGGTAGAAAAGAGTGACAAGTTTGTGACATGCAGATGTTGCAGCACATCAGAGATTGCACTGTCGCTCAAGCGCATAGGCCCTGTGTAGCTCAGTTGGTAGAGCATGGCGCTTGCAATGCCAGGATTGTGGGTTCAATTCCCACGGGGGGGCCAGTATGAAAATAAAAAAATGTATGCACTCTAACTGTAAGTCGCTCTGGATAAGAGCGTCTGCTAAATGACTAAAATGTACAAATGTAAAAGGAAACAGTAATATATAATATAATGGCGCCGCAGGGGATGGCTGCCGTTTTACGGGCTTCTAACCAACTGTGCTATTTTGTTTTTTCACATTGTTTGTAACTTATTTTGTACATAATGTTGCTGCTCCAGTCTCTTACGGCCAAAAAGAGCTTCTGGATATCAGAACAGCGATTTCTCACCTCGAACTGGACGAAGATTTTTCTTTAAATGAGTCCGACGCGAAGGATATACTGACGGGTTTCAGAAGAAAGGTATTTGTTTCTGGCCATTTTGATTCTGTAATCGAACCCACAATTGCTGATGCTCCAGATACTCAACTAGTGTCAAGAAGGCCAGTTGTATTGCTTCTTTAAATCAGCACAACAGTTTTCAGCTGTGCTAACATAACTGCAAAATGGTTTTCTAATGATCAATTAGCCTTATAAAATGATAAACTTGGATTAGCAAACACAACGTGCCATTGGAACACAGGACTGATGGTTGCTGATAATGGGCCTCTGTACGCCTGTTTAGATATTCCATTAAAAAAATCAGCCGCTTCCAGCTACAATAGCCATTTACAACATTAACAATGTCTACACTGTATTTCTGATCAATTTGATGTTATTTTAAATGGACAACATTTTTTGCTTTTCTTTCTAAAACAAGGACATTTCTACGTGACCCCAAACTTTTGAACGGTAGTGAATATCCGTGTGTCATAATCCACTCACACATTCACTAACACACACCTCTCCTCTCCATCAGGCTTGCACCTTGCTATCAACACGAGATGCACCTCCCACTCACTCTCTCTCTCTCTCTCTCTCAAAAAAACAAATAGATTCAAAGCTGATCAATCGCTTTCAATTTGAGGATCAATATTTATTTTGCATGCATCGTCTTCAAAATACTTGAGATTATGATTTTTTCTGAAAGGGTCGTAAGGGAGATAAAGAACATAAAACATAAAAATAGAGTATTGTGGTTGATATGTACATTTAAAACAGTATTACCATTTCAAAAAAAATCCAGAAAGATTGTGCTTTCGTGATCCATATTAAGTTTTACAGAGAGTTTAAAACAGTAAAGCTGACAAATTGCACTCAGTGCTTTGAGCAGCGCTCTCCATAGACAGACTGGGAGAGCAGAGTGCCAACCACCCTACTAAAGCCAAGGTTAGCGGAGTAAAAGTTTGAGTAAAACACCACTCACCTTGATTCTTCCAGCGCTTGCCACAGTCTTCCCTGCTACCACTTCAGTCATGTTGAACTGCCGCTGCTGTGGGAAATGTTCTGACATTCTCATATGCTTTGCTGATTCGAAGGGTCTGTTGATTGTCGACTTTCTCTTGTGTTCCAGCACAACGTTGCACGTAGTGCAAAACAATTTCCCACCACTTTCATGTAAAACATTTGGAAATGGTTTTGCACGGTCTTTAGCTGTTATTTTTGTTGGCAAATTAGATTGATTTCTGTTCATTGTACTGCCCGTCAGCCATCAACAATCAGCCATCATCTTCGCACGTGAATACGCTGACAGGCCAGGGGGGGAAAACTTTGTTGACGTATGGTTGGATTGGGCCATTTTCCACGGTAACAGTGCAGTAATTGGTCAAAATTACAAACCCACTTTTGATTGGACCCTTTTATGGACTAAATGTGCGGGGATTGGTAAAAACTGCGAGCTCTTGCATAATATAAGCTGATTGGTTGATTTTGCATTGAATTATGCAGTCGCAGAATCGCGGAATCCTGGAGGGACTGATTAGGCAAGACTGCCTTCTCTTCTTGTGCACGAGAGGCATGGAATAGTCTACAATCCATGCTTCATCGAGATATGTTAGTGCCACTGAATTAATTTAATGGGAGACTGTTACAGAGGAGTGTAAATGCTTTTTTTAGGCTGGATCATGTTGTTGAATTGTATTGTGTTGTTGTATGTTTTAATTCTGTAATGTATTGATTGTTGCTGCCTTCTTGGCCAGGTCTCCCTTGAAAAAGAGACTCTGGGTCTCAATATGCTTTTCCTGGTTAAATAAAGGTTAAAAACTGAAATAATAATAAATAAACCCAGAAAAACAAATCCCTTCCAAATAGGGCTTAATGCAAGGGCTGTTTCCTCGTCTCTGCTGCTGCTGCCTCCACCGTATTGTTCTTAATCCCAATATGCTGGTTAACTTTGCTATTACGTACATAGTAAGGGAACGGCGCCAATTCTATGGCACACTGAAGATTGTTTCAGAACCGCGGACAGCAACCATATCCAACGCGGGGAAAAAGCGCATTTGTTATGAAATAATATTTGATTTATTAGTGTTGCACCATTATTTTTTACATTATATAACCATATACAATTTCAGTATCACATGTCTTAGAGTGATCGACTGTGCCATCCCTGTGGCCTCCGCAATGGATTAGTCCACTGAGACAGGCGCAAAACAGACAGGTGTCTTGTGCACCATCAAAAATGTTATAAATTGTGACTGCTCAACTACAGAAATCTTGGTCGACTAACAGCCTATCGACCAAACAATCGACCAATCGACTAAATGGGGTCAGCCCTAGTTGACACCATTCTCTTTTACGTTTTACTTTGTAAAAAGAGGCTGTTATGGGACTGTTGTATTTACCATAACTATTACTAATCATATTGATTGTAAGGAAAACATGTTGCAGTAGGCCTTTAGAATAATGCAAAACATATCCTTGACTCTTTCAAAGTTGATGAGCAGGAAACAAATGAGTCAGCCTGCACAGCCGGCCCATCGAAACTACACCTAAACCATGACACTTACCTTTGTCAAATAACTCAAAATTCTAAAGATGCAGCTCTATTTCCAAATTTCACTTTTCCCAAGAATATCCGTGCTGTCCATGCATTCAGCACATGACCACTCGTGTGACAACATTGCTCTGGCTATTAAGCAAAAACTAGTAACATTAAAATATGCTATTCTGTCATCAATGGATGAATGGGCGATAGAAACCAGATAGAAACTGATAATGGTGGGGTTCCAGATGTGTCGTCTGTGCACAGAATAATCACCAAGATAGACAGAGAGCACCCCAGGGGGAATATCCCCCTGGCAAAATATCCAGTCCAGCAATTGGAAATGGATTTTATAGAGTTATCACGGAGTGAAAGGAAGAAATTGGGTACAATGTCTACCGATAGTATTAATGACGACCAGATAAATTGGGTTGTCCCCCTTTGAGAAAGTGTGTGGAAGACCTTACAGAATGCCACAGTTGGCAGGACCAGAACAGGCAGACATAGAACTAGAGAATACACTAGCAGAACACATGAGAAAATTGTTCGTTAACCATACCCGTATGTCTAAGAATTTGTGTCCTACAGGAGAATTAAAGGAGAAGGTGACTCATAGTATACAACCTGGAGACTGGGTGTGGATCCAATCGTTGAGGAAAAAGGATTGAAAGCAGCCACGCTGGGAGGGACCATACCAAGTCCTATTGGTAACTGCCTTCGCTATAAGAATAGCTGAGAGAGCCACTTGGGTCCACGTTACCCACTGCAAAAAGGTAGGCCCACATGCCAACACCGTTGAAAACACAGAGTTAAAGAGAAGAACTAAACCACTAGGGTTCGGGGGTAAACTCTGTTAACGAAGAAACCCTACCCCAACCTTTCATCACTGTGAGGTGTTCCTAGAGGTGTGGGTATAGGGAAGTACCAGGCAGGTGGGTCAGGGACAGGATTGGGATGGCGGTTTTGGGGATTTTGGGGGACTCTGAGCTGCATCATCATGTTAACCATATTATGGATTAATCCAGGTCAACCTAAACAGAGAAATTATGCACTGATTCGATCTCGTAGAAATACTGAAACCAAGAAAGACTATTGGTGGAATGATTATTTTAATAGTTAAAGTCAGTTTAGGACAAGATGGGGGATTCAAGATACCATTCGACTTCTCCCATGAAGAGTTAGGAGGTTTTGGGTGCGTGTACAAGAAAGTTAGGTCCTAGAAGGTATGGTAAATACATTTGCACTGGGGAACGCTTATGTCCTTGAGCAAGGGTGTTTAAACATACCTGGGGAACATACTATGAGAATGGGATGGACGCAGTACACCGATGGGGAATTAAACAAACCCATGATAAATGTAAAACGGAACTGGTGATAACGGTAAAGTCAATTATGCAAGATGACATAGCAAGGAACTATTGGGCCTGTGTTGATGAGCACGGGGCAGATATATGTTTGAGGTTCATTTTTCAGGAGAGAAATTAATCTTCCACCTCCGAGACAGAACAGCAGGTAGATCCAATGTTATCACCAGAGGTATCAAAAACTAGTCTAACACCCCTTGGAAGGCCCTCAGAAGGAATCCTAAATAGCACTAAACCACCAAGGGTAGAAGATTTCCTCATGCAGGAAATGAACCAAGGAGAAGTAGAAGGAATTTCAAATGAGAACTTCTGGGTAAGGTGGATGAACTACAGAGCTAGGGCGTTGGGTAAAACTAATTGTTATGCCTGTTCAACAGGTAGGCCAACCCTTTTAACTGCACCTATGCCTCAGACCATGTTCTCTTGTGTGATAGATTTGGGATTAAATCAAACCTCACCTAATTGTTCTGATATTAAAATAACCACTCTTAAAAAGGATAATACTAAGGCACCCCAATTCACCATGACCCCCGGAGATTATCAATGTTATAGACACCAAGGTAATGTGAATCGCAGATCAAATTGGAGAAGGGTTTACAACAACGTTTTTCTGGTGGGTTACAATTAATAAAAATGTTGACTGGATTAATTAATCTACAAAGGTTTGTTAATTAGACAAGGGATTCAGTGAAGGGAATCTCAGACCAACTATCCGCCACCTTACTCATGACCTGGCAGAATAGGTTGGCTCTCGATATGCTTTAAGCAGAGAAGGGCAGGTAGGGTGCCTTGTGAGAATTTGTTGGCGAGTGGGTAACCTGCCTCTACCATCCGGAAATAAACTGGATGATCGCCGTTCGAGATTATCCTACCAACGGGATATTAAAAACTGTAATATCCTATGTTTCACCAAGTCGTGGCTGAACGACGACAAGGATCATATAGAGCTGGCTGGGTTTTCCGTGCATAGGCAGGACAGAACAGCTACATCTGGTAAGACGAGGGGTGGGGGTGTGTGTCTATTTGTCAATAACAGCTGATGCGTGATGTCTTGTGGTATTGCTCCGCTGAGGTAGAGTATCTCATGATAAGCTGTACACCACACTATCTACCAACAACGTTCTCATCTATATTATTAGTAGCTGTCTATTTACCACCACAAACCGATGCTGGCACTAAGACCGCACTCAACGAGCTGTATAAGGCCATAAGCAAACAAGAAAATGCTCATCCAGAGGCGGCGCTCCTAGTGGCCGGGGACTTTAATGCAGGCAAACTTAAATCCGTTTTACCTCATTTCTACCAGCATGTCACATTTGCAACCAGAGGGAGAAAAAAAAAACTCTTGTGGTATTGCTCCGCTGAGGTAGAGTATCTCATGATAAGCTGTACACCACACTATCTACCAACAACGTTCTCATCTATATTATTAGTAGCTGTCTATTTACCACCACAAACCGATGCTGGCACTAAGACCGCACTCAACGAGCTGTATAAGGCCATAAGCAAACAAGAAAATGCTCATCCAGAGGCGGCGCTCCTAGTGGCCGGGGACTTTAATGCAGGCAAACTTAAATCCGTTTTACCTCATTTCTACCAGCATGTCACATTTGCAACCAGAGGGAGAAAAAAAAAACTCTAGACCACCTTTACTCCACACACAGAGACACGTACAAAGCTCTACCTCGCCCTCCTTTTGGTAAATCTGACCATAATTCTATCCTCCTGCTTCCTGCTTACAAGCAAAAACTAAAGCAGGAAGTACCAGTGACTCGCTTAATACGGAAGTGGTCAGATGACGCGGATGTTACGCTACAGGACTGTTTTGTTAGCAAAAGACTCGAAAATGTTCCGGGATTCATCCAATGGCATTGAGGAGTATACAACCTCAGTCACAGGCTTCATCAATAAGTGCATCGACAACGTCGTCCCCACAGTGACCGTGGGTACATATCCCAACCAGAAGCCATGGATTACAGGCAACATCCGCACCGAGCTAAAGGCTAGAGCTGCCGCTTTCAAGGAGCGGGACACTATTCCGGACGCTTATAAGAAATCCTGTTATGCCCTCAGATGAACCATCAAACTGGCAAAGCGTCACTGCCCAGTGACGAGAGCCTACCAGACGAGCTAAATGCCTTTTATGCTCGCTTCGAGGCAAGCGCCAGACGGATTACCAGGATGTGTACTCAAGAGCATGAGCTGACCAACTAGCAAGTGCCTTCACTGACATTTTCAACCTCTTCCTGACCGAGTCTGTAATACCTACATGTTTCAAGCAGACCACCATAGTCCCTGTGCACAAGAAAGCGAAGGTAACCTGCCTAAATGCCTACCTCCCCGTAGCACTCACATCGGTAGCCATGAAGTGCTTTGAAAGGCTGGTCATGACTCACAACACCATCATCCCGGAAACCCTAGACCCACTCCAATTTGCATACCACCCCAACAGATCCACAGATGACGCAATCTCAATCGCACTCCACACTGCCCTTTCCCACCTGGACAAAAGGAACACCTATGTGAGAATGCTGTTCATTGACTACAGCTCAGCGTTCAACACCATACTGTCCACAAAGCTCATCACTAAGCTAAGGACCCTGGGACTAAACACCTCACTCTGCAACTGGATTCTGGACATCCTGACGGGCCGCCCCCAGGTGGTAAGGGTAAGCAACAAAACATCTGCCACGCTGATCCTCAACACGGGGGCCCCTCAGGGGTGTGTGATTAGTCCCCTCCTGTACTCCCTGTTCACCCACGACTGCGTGGCCAAGCACGACTCCAACACCATCATTAAGTTTGCTGACGACACAACAGTAGGCCTGATCACCGACAACGATGAGACAGCCTATAGGGATGAGGTCAGAGACCTGGCAGTGTGGTGCCAGGGCAACAACCTCCCCCTCAATGTGTGGAAGACAAAGGAGCTGATCGTGGACTACAGGAAAAGGAGGGCCAAACAGGCCCTAATTAACATTGACGGTGCTGTAGTGGAGTGGGTCGAGAGTTTCAAGTTCCTTGGTGTCCACATCACCAACAAACTATCATGGTCCAAACACACCAAGACAGTCGTGAAGAGGGCACGACAACACCTTTTCCCGCTCAGGAGACTGAAAAGATTTGGTCCCCAGATCCTCAAAAAGTTCTACAGCTGCACCATCGAGAGCATCCTGACCGGTTGCATCGCCGCCTGGTATGGCAAGTACGGCATCCGACCGTAAGGAGCTCGCTGGGGCTAAGCTTCCTGCCATCCAGGACCTACAGAATAATAGTGAAGACATCAAAACTATGAAATAACACATATGGAATCATGTAGTAACCAAAAAAAGTGTTAAACAAATCAAAATATATTTTAGATTCTTCAAAGTAGCCACCCTTTGCCTTGATGACAGCTTTGCACATTATTGGCGTACTCTCAACCAGCTTCATGAGGTAGTCACCTGGAATGCATTTCAATTAACAGGTGTGCCTTGTTAAAAGTTAATTTGTGGAATTTTTTTCCTCCTTAATGCATTTGAGCCAATCAGTTGTGTTGTGACTAGGTAGGGGTGGTATACAGAAGATAGCCCTATTTGGTAAAAGACCAAGTCCATGTTGTGGCAAAAACAGCTCAAATAAGCAAAGAGAAATGACAGTACATCATTACTTTAAGACATGAAGGTCAGTCAATACGGAAAATGTCAAAAAAAATTGAAAGTTTCTTCAAGTGCAGTCGCAAAAACCATCAAGCGCTATGATTAAACTGGCTCTCTGCTGCAGAGGATAAGTTCATTAGAGTTACAAGCCTCAGAAGTTGCAGGCCAAATAACTGCTTCACAGAGTTCAAGTAACAGACACATCTCATCATCAACTGTTCAGAGGGGACTGTGTGAATCAGGCCTTCATGGTCAAATTGCTGCAAAGAAACCACTCCTACAGGACACCAATAATAAGAAGAGACTTGCTTGGGCCAAGAAACACGAGCAATGGACATTAGACCGGTGGAAATCTGTCCTTTGGTCTGAGTCCATATGTGGGAACTCCTTCAAGACTGTTGGAAAAGCATTCCAGGTGAAGCTGGTTGAGAATGCCAAGAGTGTGCAAAGCTGTCATCAAGGCAAAGGGTGACTACTTTGAAGAATCTCAAATATATTTTGATTTGTTTAACACTTTTTTGTGTACTACATGATTCCATAGGTATTATTTCATAGTTTTGATGTCTTCACTATTATTCTACAATGTAGAAAACAGTAAAAATAAAGAATAACCCTTGAATGAGTAGGGGTGTCAAAACTTTTGACTGGTACTGTATATACTAGGCGGTGTCAGAGGAAGGCCACCCGGACTATTTACATTGACCAACCCCCCCTTTGTTTTTACACTGCTGCTACTCGATGTTTATTATCTATGCAGTCACTTTACCCCTACCAACATGGACAAATTACCTTGACTAACCTGTACCCCCGCACATTGACTCGGTACCGGTACCCCCTGTATATAGCCTCGTTATTGTTATGTTTTATTTTTTACTTTAGTTTATTTAGTAAATATTTTCTTAACTCTATTTGTAATACATTAGTAAAAATTTCTACAAACCTGTTTTTGCTTTGTCATTATGGGGTATTGATGAGGGGAAAAAACAATTTAATCAATTTTAGAATAAGGCTGTAACGTAACAAAATGTGGAAAAAGTCAAGGGGTCTGAATACTTTCCGAAGGCACTGTAAATAGTACGCACAGAACAGGTCTACCGCTTCTTAGACTTGCTTTCAATGAGAATGACATCTATAACACACATTTCTATGTGAATTTGGTCAGGTCACGCAAAAAGTTATATATTGCAGCTTTAAATGGTCTTTCTGCAGGACACACACACAAGAAGCGCATAGTGATGAGCGATGCCGTGTGTAATGAGATGACCATTGTGAATAAAATTGCTTGAGGTGGGTTTAGCCAGGGAATGTCCCTTGACTCAAGAGGACAACAATCATCCTCAAACACATCCAATCCCTCCCCCACCACAGACACACACTTTCAGCAGGCAGTAAGCTGATCAAAGAAGGGGAAAGAAAGATACGCGCACACTTCAACCTAGACTACCCCCACCCACGCACACACCTGTCTAAATCCTGATCCGTCAGTAGATCCGTGAGTGGCATACGCAGCCTAACCTTACTGTTACTGAGCTATAAAGCCCAGACAAAAACAACTGGTGAATTAGCTAGCTCATGACATTCATGCAGGTCTGAGTTCTGGTTCCAAATCTGTGGCACCACAGTGGGACAAAACAACTAGATCTAGAGACAGACAGTTGTTTTTGTTGTTTTAACAGAATGCTTCCCATTAACAGACTTCAACAGTAGGCGTTTCAATAGCTTTGGGACACAACATCAGGAGTCTGTGTATTGGTTGGACTCCCTGAGTTGTGCGTCATTCTGGTGGTTGGCGACAGAAAATAACCATACCACAAAAACATTTCCTATAAACAAAAGCGTTTGTATAATCTCTAGAAACTCTACTTATCAGACGAAGTGAAATGTGTCCCTCGCTATCAAATAAACATCTGAATCCAACTTTTGTCCAAACCGCATCATATTTCTGCCATGTTAGACAGCAGGCTGCTATTAGACCACGCACTTCACGTGAGACTTCCTACCACGAAATCTACACTGAACAAAAATAAACGCAACAGGCAACAATTTCAAAGATTTTACTGAGTTACAGTACGGAAATCAGTCAATTGAAATAAATTCATTAGGCCATAATCTATGGATTTCACCTGAATGGGAATAAAGATATGCATCAGTTGGTCACAGATACATTTATTTAAAAAAGTAGGGGTGTGGATCAGAAAACCAGTCAGTATCTAATGAGACCACCATTTGCCTCATGCAGCGCGACATCTCCTTCGCATAGAGTTGATCAGGCTGTTGATTGTGGCCTGTGGAATGTTGTCCCACTTCTCTTCGATGGCTGTTTCAAAGTTGCTGGATATTGGCAAGAACTGGAACACGCCGTGGTACACGTCAATCCTGAGCATCCAAAACATGCTTA
Source organism: Coregonus lavaretus (assembly GCF_964263955.1). NCBI lineage: Eukaryota > Metazoa > Chordata > Actinopteri > Salmoniformes > Salmonidae > Coregonus > Coregonus lavaretus. The sequence continues at coordinate 36,471,178 of NC_139991.1, read as the reverse complement.
ATGGGTGAGTATGCAGGCCATGGAAGAACTGGGACATTTTCAGCATCCAGGAATTATGTACAGATCCTTACGACATGGGGCCGTGCATTGTCATGCTGAAACATGAGGTGATGCGTGCCAGTGGCCATCAAAGGTGAGCACTTGCCCACTGAAGTCGGTTACGACGCCAAACTGCAGTCAGGTCAAGACGACGAGCACGCAGATGAGCTTCCCTGAGATGGTTTCTGACAGTTTGTGCATAAATGTTTTGGTTGTGCAAACCCACAGTTTCATTAGCTGTCCGGGTGGCTGGTCTCAGATGATCCCACAGGTGAAGAAGCCAGATGTGGAGGGCTGGCGTGGTTACACGTGGTCTGCGGTTGTGAGGCCGGTTAGACGTACTGCCAAATTCTCTAAAACGACATTGGAGGCGGCTTATGGTACAGAAATTAACATTAAATTATCTGGCAACAGTTCTGGTGGACATTCCTGCAGTCAGCCTGCCAATTGCACTCTCCCTCAAAACTTGACACATCTGTGGCATTGTGTTGTGTGACAAAACTGCACATTTTAGAGTGGCCTTTTATTTTCCCAAGCACAAGGTGCACCTGTGTAATGATCATGCTGTTTAACCAGCTTCTTTATATGCCACGCCTGTCAGGTGGTTGGATTATTTTGGCAAAGGAGAAACGCTCACTAACAGGGATGTCAACAGATTTCTGCACAAAATTTGAGTGAAATAAGCTTTTTGTGCGTATGGAACATTTCTGGGATCTTTTATTTCAGCTCATGAAACATGGGACCAACACTTTACATGTTGCGTTTATATTTTTGTTCAGTGTACAAATCTACCACTGTTTACACAGCAGGAATACAAATTAGGGAGTCCAAGCAATAGACAGACTCCCGATGTGTCCCAAAGCTAAAACTAGGGTTTCAATATTCAAAACACAAAAGATTGCGAGCACCTGCGCAAGATAAACACTTACCTATACCGTAAGCTTTGGCAAAGAGCCAGCGGAGATTTGCATCTATTTTCGCTCTAGCGGAGTCATAGAGCTCCAGAGGCACGATCTCCATAGCGCCTCCTTCACCTGCAAAAGCCGAATCAGCTTTCCCTCTGGTACTGTCCCCGCCAGCACACACGTCTAAATCCATCCTGCACCAGACAAACCACAGACTAGTTAGAAAAACAATGACATTTACCAATGTCGACTGTATGCACCCGCTACTTTGCTAGCAAACGAACTGCCTTCTATTGTACTGTATAAATAAAATCACACAGACAGTAACGTTAGCTAGCTAGATAACTCATGTGGTAGTATAACAAATTCAATGTATTGCGGCGCATGTTTGATGAAACGCCCAACTCTGCTCTGGAAAAACAAGATTATAACGGATGGTCAACCAGCAAACGTAACTAGTTATGGTCTCGATTAATAATTATCGTAAAATAAAATAACACGACACACAATAAATAGCACGTTAATTGATCAATTCGCTTGTCGGACTTAGGTGATTAGCTAGCTAGCTAGCTATAGCGACCAGCCAGGCTGTGTTGTAGTATGACTGAGCTTCGTTAGTTTAGCTAACGTACATTTGGTAGTCTAGCAGCAACCACACCAGTCACCAATCGCAGTAACGGCAAAGCCTATTTGAGAGGTGACACGGCTAACGTTAGCCAAATTAGTTAGCTATGCTAACTGGCTAGTTTATATCAAATACAGTCATTGTACAGTTCATTAATTGTAAAGCAATAAAACTTTACCTTTAAATGAGCACGAGATCCACAATCCAGCTTTGACGAATAGTGACGTACCCTTAAAATCGAAAATTAAATCGTTTTAACGACAGCTAAAGTTACGGTGTGGTCCTCCTCACCAACTGACCAACAAGACAATATGATGTGCAGTTCTTCTTCTTCGATGAGGTTTAACAGCGGTTGGCATCCAATAAATATTGCATTACCGCCACCTACTAGACTGGTGTATTACTCCTTTATACTTTGCTAAAAAAAAAAAAAAAGAGGAAATAAATCAACTAATACCCTACCATCTAACCCTACACTCATTAAAAAATATACACCCTGCCACCACAACCTTTCTGCGACTTACGTTCCATCCCTGCAGTACAGTACTTCTTACAGAAGCATATATCACTTGTTGGCCTATCCCTCTGTGCTGGTATAGATACTGTACGCTACTCACACCACTCCTCTCAGGATCCCTCCACCTTGACCCATCTTCCGCCTCAGCATATGAAAACTTCTACACTACTCTAACCCTGGAAACCTCAACCTGCCTCTTTAGCACCAGACATTTCTGATCCCCAGCTCCATGGTCACCACTACAATTAACACATACCGCATCTTTCCCCAATGCTACACATTACTTTGTCTCATGCCCTTCTGCACACTTCTCACACCTCCCTCCTACACTGCTGCCACATACCCATACGCCTGACACCTGTAACAACGTAATGTATTCGGCACAAAAGCTGGTACGGGATAACTTATATATCTTAAAATCACTTTGTAGGGCAAAGACTCACGGCTAGTGTACATTAGTACGCTGTAAATTGCCGCGTGCTACTCCGGCTGCCCAGAGTAGCTCGCTTGTGGGTGTGCTGGCACCATATAGCAGGATATAGCAGCACGTTCAATTGTGCGTCAAGAATTCAGCATAGCAAGTTTGTATGAATGTCTGGTTATTAAACAGCAGCCTCTGGTAAGACAAGGGGTGGCGGTCTATGTATATTTTTAAACAACAGCTGGTGCACGATATTTAAGGAAGTCTCGAGGTTTTGCTCACCTGAGGTAGAGTATCTCATGATAAGCTGTAGAGCACACTATCTACCAAGAGAGTTTTCATCTATATTCTTCGTAGCTGTGTATTTACCACCACACACCGATGCTGGCAGTAAGACCGCACTCAATGAGCTGTATACAGCCATAAGCAAACAGGAAAACGCTCATCCAGAGGCGGCGCTCCTAGTGGCCAGGGACTTTAATGCAGGCAAACTTAAATCTGTTTTACCTCATTTCTACCAGCATGTTAAATGTGCAACCAGAGGGGAAAAAACTCTAGACCCCCTTTACTCCACACACAGAGATGCGTACAAAGCTCTCCCTCGCCCTCCATTTGGCAAATCTGACCATAATTCTATCCTCCTGATTCTTGCTAACAAGCAAAAACTAAAGTAGGAAGCACCAGTGACTCGGTCAATAAAAAAGTGGTCAGATGAAGCAAATGCTAAGCAACAGGACTGTTTTGCTAGCACAGACTGGAATATGTTCAGGGATTCTTCCAATGGCATTGAGGAGTACACCACATCAGTCACTGGCTTAATCAATAAGTGCATCGATGATGTCGTCCCCACAGTGACTGTACGTACATACCCCAACCAGAAGCCATGGATTACAGGCAACATCCGCACTGAGCTAAAGGGTAGAGCTGCCGCTTTCAAGGAGCGGGACTCTAACCCAGAAGTTTATAAGAAATCCCGCTATGCCCTCCGACGAACCATCAAACAGACAAAGCGTCGATACAGGACTAAGATCGAATCGTACTACACCGGCTCCGATGCTCGTCGGATGTGCCAGGGCTTGCAAAATATTACTACAAAGGGAAGCACATCCGCGAGCTGCCCAGTGACACAAGCCTACCAGAAGAGCTAAATTACTTCTATGCTCGCTTCGAGGCAAGTAACACTGGAAACATGCATGAGAGCATCAGCTGTTGCGGACGACTGTGTGATCACGCTCTCCGTAGCCGACGTAAGTAAGACCTTTAAACAGGTCAACATTCACAAGGCCGAAGGTGTCGTGACGTGACTTACTTTAATGTATGACTGTTTATTTATCGAATCACCTAACTATGTTTAATTGTCAATTGATTTAATGAATCATGTAACAATTATCTCAATAGGAATTTGGGGCACCACGGAAGAAGTTGTTTAACGAGTTACCATCTCCCAAATTAAACTCTTAGATATATATACAGTGGGGGAAAAAAGTATTTAGTCAGCCACCAATTGTGCAAGTTCTCCCACTTAAAAAGATGAGAGGCCTGTAACTTTCATCATAGGTACACGTCAACTATGACAGACAAAATGAGGAAAAGAAATCCAGAAAATCACATTGTAGGATTTTTAATGAATTTATTTGCAAATTATGGTGGAAAATAAGTATTTGGTCAATAACAAAAGTTTCTCAATACTTTGTTATATACCCTTTGTTGGCAATGACACAGGTCAAACGTTTTCTGTAAGTCTTCACAAGGTTTTCACACACTGTTGCTGGTATTTTGGCCCATTCCTCCATGCAAATATCCTCTAGAGCAGTGATGTTTTGGGGCTGTCGCTGGGCAACACTACTTTCAACTCCCTCCAAAGATTTTCTATGAGGTTGAGATCTGGAGACTGGCTAGGCCACTCCAGGACCTTGAAATGCTTCTTACGAAGCCACTCCTTCGTTGCCCGGGCGGTGTAATTGGGATCATTGTTATGCTGAAAGACCCAGCCACGTTTCATCTTCAATGCCCTTGCTGATGGAAGGAGGTTTTCACTCAAAATCTCACGATACATGGCCCCATTCATTCTTTCCTTTACACGGATCAGTCATCCTAGTCCCTTTGCAGAAAAACAGCCCCAAAGCATGATGTTTCCACCCCCATGCTTCACAGTAGGTATGGTGTTCTTTGGATGCAACTCAGCATTCTTTGTCCTCCAAACACGACAAGTTGAGTTTTTACCAAAAAGTTCTATTTTGGTTTCATCTGACCATATGACATTTTCCCAATCCTCTTCTGGATCATCCAAATGCACCAAATGCAAACTTCCAAATGCAAACTTCAGACGGGCCTGGACATGTACTGGCTTAAGCAGGGGGACACTTCTGGCACTGCAGGATTTGAGTCCCTGGCGGCGTAGTGTGTTACTGATGGTAGGCTTTGTTACTTTGGTCCCAGCTCTCTGCAGGTCATTCACTAGGTCCCCCCGTGTGGTTCTGGGATTTTTGCTCACCGTTCTTGTGATCATTTTGACCCCACGGGGTGAGATCTTGCGTGGAGCCCCAGATCGAGGGAGATTATCAGTATGTCTTCCATTTCCTAATAATTGCTCCCACAGTTGATTTCTTCAAACCAAGCTGCTTACCTATTGCAGATTCAGTCTTCCCAGCCTGGTGCAGGTCTACAATTTTGTTTCTGGTGTCCTTTGACAGCTCTTTGGTTTTGGCCATAGTGGAGTTTGGAGTGTGACTGTTTGAGGTTGTGGACAGGTGTCTTTTATACTGATAACAAGTTCAAACAGGTGCCATTAATACAGGTAACGAGTGGAGGACAGAGGAGCCTCTTAAAGAAGAAGTTACAGGTCTGTGAGAGCCAGAAATCTTGCTTGTTTGTAGGTGACCAAATACTTATTTTCCACCATAATTTGCAAATAAATTCATTAAAATCCTACAATGTGATTTTCTGGAGAAAAAAAATCTCAATTTGTCTGTCATAGTTGACGTGTACCTATGATGAAAATTACAGGCCTCTCTCATCTTTTTAAGTGGGAGAACTTGCACAATTGGTGGCTGACTAAATACTTGTTTCCCCCACTGTATATATATGTTATATATCGATAACAGTCACTTATTAAATAATTACCTCTTATCAGTCTCATTCTGAACTTTGCATAATCCTTGAACCTGCAAGAACCCTAACCTTATTGATGAATCAGAAATACACAAATTGGCTTAATTATTTATTTACTACCTAACTAAATAATAACACCATATAAACACAGACACACACACACACAGGTTGTTGATTACTAATGAAAAACAATGAAAACAGGTCCCTAGTGGACTAGACTAACAATAGCATGAATGCTTGGGTAGACGGAGGGTTGGCTGATTCAGAGAGAGGGGGGGAAGGAAGAGACAAAGGAATTGAGCTATCGGACGTTTGTAAACGGAAGTACAAATGCTTTGGACCCGCTCATTAGGATTAGAAATGCAACATGTACTGTATTTAAGTGTACCTGTCCTCGATAGTTGAGTGGATGATGTAGGACTCTGGTTTGCCCACCAGAGATCCCAATATCCTAGGTAGTTTCTGGTTGTGGTGGTGGTTAGAATGGATACTTCAGCATACCCTGTAGTTCGTAGAGTTGATCTGTTAGAATAGATACTTCAGATGTACCAACGGTTGTCTGAGAGGGATTGTCCTTCCCAACTCGTGTCTTTAGTGAAAGTTCTCTAGACGACTATACATGCCAGCTGCAGACTGAGATGATAAGGTCTAGTGCATTGTCTTCTTCTTCACCTCATGTAGAGGTTGAGAGTTTCAGAGTTTCACAATTTTGCCATATTCAGTTCGCTCTGCATGTCGGCTGGTCTGTAGAGTAAACAATTTTGTAACGTTTAGCTCACGCTTCACGTCTGCTGGTCTGTAGAGTGTCAACCCTTTTAAGCCGTGTAGCTTCAGCTTCACGCTTCCTGGTCTGGTAGAAATTCAACCATTCGCAACATCCGGTTTATACCGTAATCTGCTTGGTCTGAGGTGAATTTAGTCACGAGGGGTTTTATACTTGAGTAGAAATGGGGGTGTTTCATCATGTTTGTGCTCATCTGGAAACAATCATCTCATCTAGAATGCTAAAATCACATTGCAAATAGTCTGGGTAGCCATTTGATTACCTGTTCAGGAGTCTTATGGCTTGGGGGTAGAATATGTTTAGAAGCCTCTTGGACCTAGACTTGGCGCTCCAGTACCGCTTGCCGTGCGGTAGCAGAGAGAACAGTGTATAACAAACTATCATGGTCCAAACACACCAAGACAGTCGTGAAGAGGGCACGACAAAGCCTATTCCCCCTCAGGAGCAGGGGCGGTGTGTTCATTAGGGCGATATGGGCGACGCACTGCCAAACGGGAAAAGGAAGGGATTTTTTTTCTAATCAATTATATCACGGCAACAGTAGTTATCAGTGTTCTAATCTAGACGTCTGATCTGCCACTAAATGTCCAATCAGGCTAAAGTCGTGCTTCAAATGGCCCCGCCCCTTCTGGGGCGATTTCAGTCAGGTTGAAAATCGCCCCAGAAGTCTGTCATAGCCTCTCATCTAAAATCATTTTTTTTTCAAATATCAGAGCTTTCAATACAATCTCTATGGGTTTCTGAGGGCTTGCACTTACGCGCTTTCGTCATACGTAACATAACCATGAACGTAACTAAGAAAAGAGCGGGTAGCAGCGTCAATCAATTCACGTACTACTATCAAAAGATGGCTAGCGTTCAGTGCAACTCGATTGTCTCTTTGAAAGAAGTTCACATCAAAGACCATTCAAAACGAGCTACTGGAGTGTATGCTAGCGGTCATGAGGGAACATATTGTGGAGGAGGTGAAGTCGGCGAACTTCGTAGCTATCCAAGCTGACGAGACCACGGACGTTTCTACACAGACACAGCTGGTGCTTGTGCTGAGGTACATAGATAGCAACCACAAAGTGCAGGAGCACTTTTTTGAGTTCCTTCCCATCTCGGAATCAACCTCAGTCTCAATCGCCAGTGTGCTTTTGGAGAGACTGAACGGTCTTTTTGCCGACGAAGAGAAAGTCAAACTGTGGTGCACTGGCACTGTACCAGGTTCTCATGAGCTACAACCTCCAGGAGACGTTCTCTGAGACTGTGACTCTGTTGAACATCCTCATAACTACTCCCATGACAACAGCTGAAGCTGAGAGATGTTTCTCAACTTTGACACGAGTTAAGACATTCCTGCGAAATTCAATGGGCCAGGAACGTCTGAATGCACTGGCCATGCTTTCCATGGAGAGGGAACTAGTCCTCAGCATGCCTGATTTCAATGAGAAAGTCATTGACCGCTTTGCTGCATTGAAAGAGAGAAGAGAACAGTTTCAGTACAAGTAATGTAGCCTCTCTCTCTCTTTGTCCCTCCCTGTCTGTCTCTTTAACACACACACGCCCAAATCAGTTCACAGTTGATGTTGTTTAAAATAGTTATTTTTCATTTAAAAAAAAGTTTTAAAAAATAAATAATCTGTTCATGTTCATTTTTACAAATCTATACAATTGGCCAGAATATGGTTGTTCATATTTACAAATCTATACAATTGGCCAGAATATGGTTGTTCATTTTTACAAAGCCATACAGATAGCTGTGTTTACGTTTTCTATAAATTATTTTCAAATTCTGTTTTCAGGCAAAATGTCTATCACTGTTCATTTTCACAAATCTATACAAGAGGGCAGAATATGGAAGTCTATAAAAATTTCTTATTACCAATAACTTGCATCAATGTTTTCAGTAGCCTCTATCAAAAGTTCCTGCTTGCTTGTTGTGAATTATGCTCAGGTGCACATATTTCCAATTCAACCATGAGGCAAAAAATGTGGTAAAAGCTCTTGTTGATCCTGCAATCTGAACAAATACCAAGATGCTGTATTTTCAGCTGATATTTCATTTGTTTATGGAAATGCATATTGTTTATGCAGTGTTGAGGAATGTGAAAGAACACCCTTGATTATTTTTACTGTGATAACTTATTTTGCTTTTGTAAGCCAACACTTTTGAGATCAGTCAATAAATGCTTCTGGCATTGACTTATATGCTGCCCCTGTCTTCATGTTGTTGCTGGACATATCTTTTTTTAAATGTGTGTAGGTCACCTAAATCATCAGAAAAATTGCCCCCCCTGAGAATTTTTTCAGGAGCCGCCACTGCTCAGGAGACTGAAAAGATTTGGCATGGGTCCTCAGATCCTCAAAAAGTTATACAGCTGCACCATCGAGAGCATCCTGACTGGTTGCATCACTGCATGGTATGGCAACTGCTCGGCCTCCGACCGCAAGGCACTACAGAGGGTAGTGCGTACGGCCCAGTACATCACTGGGGCCAAGCTTCCTGCCATCCAGGACCTCTATATCAAGCAGTGTCAGAGGAAGGCCCTAAAAATTGTCAAAGACTCCAGCCACCCTAGTCATAAACTGTTCTCTCTCCTATCGCACGGCAAGCGGTACCGGAGCGCCAAGTCTAGGTCCAAAAGGCTTCTTAACAGCTTCTACCCCCAAGCCATAAGACTCCTGAACAGGTAATCAAATGGCTACCCGGACTATTTGCATTGTGTCCCCCACCCCCTCTTTTACGCTGCTGCCACTCTCTGTTTACTGTCTATGCATATGCACTTTAACTCTACCTACATGTACATATTACCGCAATTACCTCGACTAACCGGTGCCCCCGCACATGGACTCTGTGCCCCCTGTATATAGTACTGCTTTTATTTTTTACTTATCTATTGTTTACTTAACACTTATTTATCTTAAAACTGCATTGTTGGTTAGGTCTTGTATGTAAGCATTTCACTGTAAGGTGTTGTATTCGGCGCATGTGACAAATCAAATTTGATTTGATTTGGTGGTGTCGAGGCGGTGGAGAATGCGGAGGACCTCCTTCATGGTTGTACCCAGTAGAGCCAGCTGGTCGTGGTGTTGGTGGAGTAGATTACCCTGTTCCTCGACCATCCGGAAGATGGTGTTATCTTCTGCATCTGCAGAAGGTGAGTTTAATAATAAGAAACATGAAGAATATGAAAATAGGAGTAGCATACTGAACGTAAACAAAACCAATACTGCCTGAAGACTGAGTGTCACGATCGTCGTTAAGAGAGGAGGACCAAGGCGCAGCGTGATGAACGAACATGTTTATTTATCATTAGCGATAAACACTGACAGTAAACAAAAACAACAAACGACTCGTAACGTCCTAGGTAACATAGACCAACACGGAACAAGAACCCACAAACACAAAGGGAAAAACAGACAGTTTAAATATGGCTCCCAATCAGAGACAACCAGCCCCAGCTGACACTCGTTGCCTCTGATTGGGAGTCACTCAGGCCAACATAGAAATAAACAAACTAGAACTCCCAACATAGAAATACACCACATAGAAAGAACACACCCTGGTTCAACATATGGAGTCCCAGAGCCAGGGTGTTACAGTACCCCCCCCTAAAGGCGCGGACTGCGACCGCGCCTCAACTAGAGCAACACAGGGGAGGGCTGGGTGGGCATTCCTCCTCGGCGGCGGTTCTGGCTCCGGCCTTGCCCACCACCCTCCAATAAACCCCCCATAGCGCCCCCATAGCGTAGTGGAGCAGTTGACCGGTACCTTACCAGGCACCGGTGACCCAGGCACGGGTTGTGCTGGACTGACGACGCGCACCCCTGGCTTGGTGCGTGGAGCCGGAACGGGCCGGACCGGGCTGACGACTCGCACCCCTGGCTTGGTGCGTGGAGTAGGAACGGGCCGAACCGGGCTGACGACTCGCACCCCTGGCTTGGTGCGTGGAGTAGGAACGGGCCGGACCGGGCTGGCGACGCACACCGTAGGCTTGGTGCGTGGAGCAGGGACAGGCCGGACCGGACTGACGATGCGCACCCCTGGCTTGGTGCGAGGAGCAGGGACAGGCCGGACCGGGCTGGCGACGCACACCGTAGGCTTGGTGCGAGGAGCAGGGACAGGCCGGACCGGGCTGGCGACGCACACCGTAGGCTTGGTGCGAGGAGCAGGGACAGGCCGGACCGGGCTGGCGACGCACACCGTAGGCTTGGTGCGTGGAGCAGGGACAGGCCGGACCGGGCTGGCGACGCACACCGTAGGCTTGGTGCGTGGAGCAGGGACAGGCCGGGCCGGGCTGTGGAGACGGATAGGAGACCTGGAGTGAAGAGCTGCCACAACCCGTCCTGGCTGAATGCCTACCTTCACACACTCTGTGTGAGGCATCAGCACAGGACGTACACGGCTGTGTACCCGTACTGGCATAACAGCACGTGACACTGGCGCAGGATATCCGGGACCGAGGAGAGGCACTGGAGGCCACGAGCGCTGAGCCGGCACACTCCGTCCTGGCTGCATGCCCACCTTCGCACAACACGTGCGGGGTGCTCGCACAGGACGTACCGGACTATGCCGGACCACTCGTGGCACAGTACGCAGCTCCGCATACCCCGGAACCTGACCAGTCTCATGCTGCCATGCCTGAGTACGGGGAGTTGGCTCTGCTCTCCATCCAGGCTCCGCCAACCTGCCTTCTGGCCCCCCAAACCCGGTGGCCTCCTCTCCAAATCGCCCTGTGGCAGCCTCCTGCTGCCCAGCCGCCCATGCCGTGTGCCCCCCCTAAAATTTTTTTGGGGTTGCCTCTCGTCCGTCCGACGATGACACTGCTGACGCCGCTGCTCCTCTCTCGCCAGGGCCTTAATCCTAGCCCATGGCCCTTTGCCCCCGAGCATGTCCTCCCAGGACCACGATTTGCCCACCTGGGCCATCGCCAACCTCTCCATCTCCTTTCCCGGCGCTTCCTCCCATGTCCAGTCTGCCTGCTCCTGGACACGCTGCTTGGTCCTTGTATGGTGGGTTCTTCTGTCACGATCGTCGTTAAGAGAGGAGGACCAAGGCGCAGCGTGATGAACGAACATGTTTATTTATCATTAGCGATAAACACGGACAGTAAACAAAAACAACAAACGACTCGTAACGTCCTAGGTAACATAGACCAACACGGAACAAGAACCCACAAACACAAAGGGAAAAACAGACAGTTTAAATATGGCTCCCAATCAGAGACAACCAGCCCCAGCTGACACTCGTTGCCTCTGATTGGGAGTCACTCAGGCCAACATAGAAATAAACAAACTAGAACTCCCAACATAGAAATACACCACATAGAAAGAACACACCCTGGCTCAACATATAGAGTCCCAGAGCCAGGGTGTTACACTGAGGCTACTGAGGGCTAAATAAACGGGAAGTAATCAAGGTAATGATGAAGTCCAGGTGTGCATAACGATGGGGAGCAGGTGTGCGTAATGATGGTTGCCAGGTGGGCATAATGTGGGTTGCCAGGACCGGTGGTTAGTAGACCTGCGATGTCGAGCACCGGAGAGAGGGAACGGGAGTAGACGTGACAGTTATAGCCATTTGCGTTGCACAACCCCACCACGCAGAGGCTATATCCATATCAATAAATGAGACAAAGCAAAATATTGATTAAGTCTTGGCTATAACCTGTCCTGAGCGAAATAGCCAAGGGGTCCCAAATAGTCAAGACTATCTATAGACTATTCTTATTGCCAGATCTGTTTTCCCTATCAGCCACTACACGTGCTTCTTCAACTATTTTGTTTAACATTTATTTAGAGGCTATATTTATAGCCCTGTGAGCTAGGGTCTCTTTTTAAGTGCAACCAGTCTGCCTCCTCCCGCGCTATCACCAACGGCTTCAGTACCTGGTGGACTGAGAGGGGTACGATCCAGAGGAGCGCTGTTGGGTCCCGGCGGCTGACATCCTGGACCACAACATCGTCCGGGATTTCCATCTCTGCCGTCTGGACTGGCCCGCTCCTCGCCCTCGGGGCCGTCCTCCTGGCCCGCATTGTCCTGCAGGTGGAGCCGCACGTCGGGGTGGGGTACTGTCACGCCTACTCCCCCTCTCCAGCGCTCGATGTCGCCGGTCTACTAACGACCGGTCCTGGCAATCATCATTACGCACACTATTTTCACCGACATGCATAAAGCAATCTGGTTGAGGGAGCTCCACTAGTGTTCAATGTGGTGTGGATGACCGTCTGATTACAGACTGCTTTAGGGGATCTGACCCATCAAAGGACACACAAACTTCAAGGTGAACTCGATTCAGATGCCTAATCTCTCATCCTCGCTGTGAGCAGGCCTCCTCTGGAGGGAAGCTGCCACAGCATCTTGTTGAGCAGCTAGTGTAACATGTTAAACCAGGGTGTGCCATGGAGAACCATAGAGGGCGATGAGATTTTAGGGTAGAGGTGAAGATTTCTACTTGTATTCAACTGAACTGCTGCACAAGCAGCTTTGTGTCCCCTCTCCCAGGAGAGGCTTCGATACACAGTTTGCAGCTACCTCATTCTTTTCACCAGCAAGGTGTATGGCTCATAAAGATTTTGAGGTTGTCAAGGAGACTCTGCAGTGATCCTGATCTTTCTGCATATATGCCACTTGGTCAAGAGGTAAAGTGGTAAAAAAAGATATTATTAAAGTAAATTTGCTGCTTGCATGCCCATGAACTGAAGGGACAAACTGAATGCTAGTGATCATCTATGTGGAAAAAGAGAGGGACAAGCAGAATATCCTTTACAACGATACTTATTGGTAACTGGGGCTTTTATCCAGCAGGACACCAAGGTCATACCAATTAAGTTTTAATGTATGAGGGAGTTGATGTAGATGATGTGGGTTCATTGGAGGCTAGCTGTCTCCCACATCATGATATACTGTACAGTATTATACATAAGGTGACTTAAAAGACTGAATGTAAAGAAACAGGTGACATAACCGAAAATACTTTAAAAGAAACTGAATGTAAAAGTAAAATTGTAAATAATTGTGATAGGAACTGAAAGACAAACCTTTTAATACATAACGCCCATATTACCAATAAAGTTTTGGTTAGAAAATGTGTGATTAACTATTTAAGTGTTACTTACTTATTTAGCCTTTTCTGAAGTCTTCAATGTTTACATTTACATTTTACATTTTACATTTTAGTCATTTAGCAGACGCTCTTATCCAGAGCGACTTACAGGAGCAATTAGGGTTAAGTGCCTTGCTCAAGGGCACATTTACGTCATTTAGCAGACGCTCTTATCCAGAGCGACTCACAAATTGGTGAGTGGGATAACCACTTTACACATTTTTTTTTGGGGGGGGGGGGGGGGGGGGGGGGTAGAAGGATTACTTTATCCTATCCCAGGTGTTCCTTAAAGAGGTGGGGTTTCAAATGTCTCCGGAAGGTGGTGAGTGACTCCGCTGTCCTGGCGTCGTGAGGGAGCTTGTTCCACCATTGGGGTGCCAGAGCAGCGAACAGTTTTGACTGGGCTGAGCGGGAACTATGCTTCCGCAGAGGAAGGGGAGCCAGCAGGCCAGAGGTGGATGAACGCAATGCCCTCGTTTGGGTGTAGGGACTGATCAGAGCCTGAAGGTAAGGAGGTGCCGTTCCCCTCACTGCTCCATAGGCAAGCACCATGGTCTTGTAACGGATGCGAGCTTCAACTGGAAGCCAGTGGAGTGTGCGGAGGAGGGGGGTGACGTGAGAGAACTTGGGAAGGTTGAACACCAGACGGGCTGCGGCATTCTGGATGAGTTGTAGGGGTTTAATGGCACAGGCAGGGAGCCCAGCCAACAGCGAGTTGCAGTAATCCAGACGGGAGATGACAAGTGCCTGGATTAGGACCTGTGCCGCTTCCTGTGTAAGGCAGGGTCGTACTCTCCGAATGTTGTAGAGCATGAACCTGCAGGATCGGGTCACCGCCTTGATGTTAGCGGAGAACGACAGGGTGTTGTCCAGGGTCACGCCAAGGCTCTTCGCACTCTGGGAGGAGGACACAACGGAGTTGTCGACCGTGATGCCAAATACCTACAGTATACAAGCATTTCAAGTAGGCTGGCCCTACAGGCCCTAGTTTTGTCGCACCTGGACTACTGTTCAGTCGTGTGATCAGGTGCCACAGAAAGGGACTTTGGATAATTGCAATTGGCTCAGAACAGGGCAGCACGGCTGGCCCTTGGATGTACACAGAGAGCTAATATTAATAATATGCATGTCAATCTCTCCTGGCTCAAAGTGGAGGAAAGATTGACTTCATCACTACTTGTATTTATGAGAGGTATTGACATGTTGAATGCACCGAGCTGTCTGTTTGAACTACTGGCGCACAGCTCAGACACCCATGCATACCCTACAAGACATACCACAAGAGGTCTCTTCACAGTCCCCAAGTCCAGAACAGACTATGGGAGGCGCACAGTACTACATAGAGCCATGACTACATGGAACTCTATTCCACATCAAGTAACTGATGCAAGCAGTAAAATTAGATTTAAAAAACAGATACAAATATACCTTATGGAACAGCGGGGACTGTGAAGCAACACTAACATAGGCAAAGACACATGCATACACACACACGATAACATACGCACTATACACACACGTACACATGGATTTTGTATTGTAGATATGTGGCAGTGGTGGAGTAGGGGCCTGAGGGCACACAATGTGTTGTGAACTCTGTGAATGTATTGTAATGTTTTAAAAATTGTATAACTGCCTTAATTTTGCTGGACCTCAGGAAGAGTCTAATGGGGATCCATAATAAATACAAATACACATTTCAAATGTATTCTGTTCTATTTGTATTGTATGGACGCAGGATAAACACACATTTTCACTGACTTACCCATTGAATGTTTAAAAAATCAATACATTTGACTTAATAGGGCAAATGATTTGCATAGTGGCATAGTAGGGAGTGGCATTGTAAGGGGAAAAAATGGGATTAAAAGGGTTAAGCACTTTGAGATATGGTAATGTTTGTCATTCCACAGGCTCGGTAGTGGCACTTAGAGGAGGAAACCTCTGATTCACTTATAGCCTAGAATCAAAACTCTATTTTATTTTTGAGCGCGGAGCAACTGGGTGCATGAGAACTAGCTACACACTTGTAACTACAAGCCATGGACGAAGGCGCAACAACTTGGAGTAGGAATGTGATGGCTCCGGTGAGTTGAGTAGGCTATTATTAGCGAACTACCAATTTAACTAGAATTTTTGGGCAGTCTGTTACTCTGTAGATGATTTGTGCTTGATTTGGACTAGTGAGTCTGTAAACTCTAACGTTAGCTAGCGAATAATTGCTTGCTAACGTTAGTTAGCTAGTTATTCGCTAGCTAACGGCTAATGTTAGATAACGTTTGGTTTGATTGTCTACCTCCAGATATTATAAAGAGATCGAGGAGTGCCTTTTTTAGGGCCCTGAAGGAATGGGGAAAAACCCAATATACTCAATCAGTGATTTAAACTGTGGAAATTTCAAGTATGTATGAACCACTTTGACATTCATTGTTTTGATAAATTCAAGCAATGACAAATATGTAATTATATAAAATAATAATGAATATCTATTGTACAAATGTTGTTGCGGTACCAATTCAACCCAACGCCAGTAAATTACATTCTATGATTTTGGTTGATTGTACAGTCGTGGTCAAACGTTTTGAGAATTTACATTTTAGCAGACACTCTTATCCAGAGCAACTTACAGGTAGAGCACGGCGCTTGTAACGCCAAGGTAGTGGGTTCGATCCCCGGGACCACCCATACACAAAAGTGTATGCACGCATGACTGTAAGTCGCTTTGGATAAAAGCGTCTGCTAAATGGCATATATATACATTATTTTGTATTTTATTTTTCATACTGGCCCCCCATGGGAATCGAACCCACAACCCTGGCGTTGCAAACGCCATGCTCTACCAACTGAGCTACATCCCTGCCGGCCATTCCCTCCCCTAGACGACGCTGGGCCAATTGTGCGCCGCCCCATGGGTCTCCCGGTCACAGCCGGCTACGACAGAGCCTGGATTCAAACCAGGATCTCTAGTGGCACAGCTAGCACAGCGATGCAGTGCATTAGACCACTGCGCCACTCGGGAGACAAGTATTGGGCTTCACAAAGTTTGCTGCTTCAGTGTTTTTAGATATTTTTGTCAGACGTTACTATGGTATACTGAAGTATAATTACAAGCATTCCATAAGTGTCAAAGGCTTTTATTGACAATTACATTAAGTTTATGCAAAGAGTCAATATTTGCAGTGTTGACCCTTCTTTTTCAAGACCTCTGCAATCCGCCCTGGCATGCTGTCAATTAACTTCTGGGCCACATCCTGACTGATGGCAGCCCATTCTTGCATAATCAATGGTTGGAGTTTGTCAGAATTTGTGGGTTTTTGTTTGTCCACCCGCCTCTTGAGGATTGACCACAAGTTCTCAATGGGATTAAGGTCTGGGGAGTTTCCTGGCCATGGAGCCAAAATTTTGACATTTTGTTCCCAGAGCCACTTAGTTATCATTTTTGCCTCATGGCAAGGTGCTCCATCATGCTGGAAAAGGCATTGTTCGTCACCAAACTGTTCTTGGATGGTTGGGAGAAGTTGCTTTTTGAGGATGTATTGGTACCATTCTTTATTCATGGCTGTGTTCTTAGGCGAAATTGTGAGTGAGCCCACTCCCTTGGCTGAGAAGCAACCCAACACATGAATGGTCTCAGGATGCTTTACTGTTGGCATGACACAGGACTGATGGTAGCGCTCACCTTGTCTTCTCCGGACAAGCTTTTTTCCGGATGCCCCAAACAATCGGAAAGGGGATTCATCAGAGAAAATTACTTTACCCCAGTCCTCAGCAGCCCAATCCCTGTACCTTTTGCAGAATATCAGTCTGTCCCTGATGTTTTTCCTGGAGAGAAGTGGCTTCCTCGCTGCCCTTCTTGACACCAGGCCATCCTCCAAACGTCTTTGCCTCACTGTGCGTGCAGATGCACTCACACCTGCCTGCTGCCATTCCTGAGCAAGCTCTGCACTGGTGGTGCCCCAATCCTGCAGCTGAATCAACTTTTGGAGACGGTCCTGGCGCTTACTGGACTTTCTTAGGCGCCCTGAAGCCTTCTTCACAACAATTGAACCTCTCTCCTTGAAGTTCTTGATGTTCAGATAAATGGTTGATTTAGGTGCAATCTTACTAGCAGCAATATCCTTGCCTGTGAAGCCCTTTTTGTGCAAAGCAATGATGATGGCACGTGTTTCCTTGCAGGTAACTATGGTTAACAGAGGAAGAACAATGATTTCAAGCGCCACCCTCCTTTTAAAGCTTCCAGTCTGTTATTCTAACTCAATCAGCATGACAGAGTGATCTCCAGCCTTGTCCTCGTCAACACTCTCACCTGTGTTAACGAGAGAATCACTGACATGATGTCAGCTGGTCCTTTTGTGGCATGGCTGAAATGCAGAGGAAATGTTTTTTGGGGGATTAAGTTCATTTTCTTGGCAAAGAGGGACTTTGCAATTAATTGCAATTCATCTGATCACTCTTCATAACATTCTGGAGTATATGCAAATTGCCATCATAAAAACTGAGGCAGCCGACTTTGTGAAAATTAATATTTGTGTCATTCTCAAAACTTTTGACCACAACTGTAGAGCCATTGGAGAAATAGTCTCTGCAAGCCTGGCTCAGGGAGGACCATCCCCCTGTTTCATGCATAAGTGGTGGTACCAGTATATTGTGACAGGAGACATGGAACAGGTTGCACTTAGAGAGGCTGTCACCGATGCAGAGTACAGGATCCTAATTGAAAGGGTAAGAGAAAGGGTAAACATTTGAAATGTTTTTTCCTTTTACTTAATATCATCAATGATTTAAGAATAGGATTGGCTGTGAGTTTTTATATTGTCTGACGTATCCTTGTAAGATTGTCTACTATATCAGATATAGTGTCACACCCTGATCGGTTTCACCTGTCTTTGCGCTTGTCTCCACCCCCCTCCAGGTGTCGCCCATCTTCCACATTAGCCCCTGTGCATTTATACCTGTGTTGTCTGTTGCCAGTTCATCTTGTCTTGTCAGGTCTTACCATCGTGCTTTCCCGTCTTCCTGTTTTCTCAAGTATCTGTTTCCTAGTTTCCCCGGTTCTGACCATTCTACGTGCCCTGAACCGAGCCTGCCTGCCGTTCTGAGTTCTGATATATAGGCCGTCATTGTAAATAAGAATTTGTTCGTAACTGACTTGCCTAGTTAAATAAAGGTTATTCGTAACACAACACTAACTCAAAATTGGTTCAGGTTTCAGAGGCCACTGAAAACACATTGTCAGAGCTTACAAGTGACATACTAGCTTGTGTTTGCACTGGCACATTTGCTGTGAGAAACAGAGACAGCATTGTCAGGTCAGTATCATCACATCAGGGCCAGTACTGACAAAGCGCCTCAGGAGTGGTACTGTACTAAGATGATATCCCCACATATCTATTAGTTCATTTGTTATGATTAAACAATAATTTCATCAGTGCTCCTGTCTTTAATTACTTTCACTGTTTGCCAGATCTGTTGTTCTTCATGCTTCAATGCGGCTGATTCCTGTTCTAAACCAGATCAGGAAGGGATTCAGCTGATCGAGCTGCTGGCCATCATCCAAACACATGCCAACATCTGCAGAGAGCTCTTTGTTCCTGGGCAAGACCATGCAGTGAATAATTCAGCCTGATCAAATCTAATTGCTGACAGTTTTGATCAATCGTATGTGTGGTTCTTTTTCAGACCTGATTGTTAATCTTGTCAGTGAATGCAAGTCACATGCCATAGGTTGTGTGTATTCCTAAACTTAAAACCTACTGTACTGTAGGTTTGAATAACTGTTTTGAACCTTTAGGAGTCAGATGCTGACTTCCTATTGTCCTGCTTTGCGCCAGTTTTGAGTGGAAAGGAAACTTGTTGCCAGCATCATGAAACTCAAATCATGAACCAAATGCAGGACTTCTTGCAAGAGATTGAGTCGACAGGTTTGTGATATACAACACAATTCAATCTTCTTTATACTGAGCCATTTATCTGGGTGAAAATCCTGAGCCATGAATGATCTTATTTCTGTCTTAGGTCAACTTATGGGAGACAGCCAGCAGATGAGATACAGGAGAAAGATGGAGCAGGTGTGTGTGAAAGAGTGACAAACTACGAAGCCATACAACTTGCTGACACAGAATTATTGTGAATGTAGTTATGGAAAAAAACTTAGTGAACCATGCATCTTAGCCTGAGTTAACCTGAGTTGTGAGCGATATCATTATGTCTTAGGTCCAACTGATGGGACACAGCCAGCAGATGAGATGCAGGAGAATGAGGGAGCAGGTGTGTTACTATCTATATGGCAATAATTTTATAGTAAAAGTCACTTTAGCTACCTGACAAGTTACAATGCTACCAGGTTAACATTTTTACAGCCATCGCAGCTTTTCCTGACTCCTATTTAAAGGCAAATGCTACCGTATACCGATGGGCAATAATCAGTCAAAAATGGAAATAACTGACGTTGTGTCACGATCGTCATATGAAGCAGACCAAGGCGCAGCGTGATATGCGTACATCTTTTAATGAGTACTTATTAACAATAACAAAACGATACGTGAAGTCCTAAGGTTAACAAAACACAAACCTCTCCGGAACAAGATCCCACAATTAACAAGTGCCAACAGGCTGCCTAAGTATGGTTCCCAATCAGAGACAACGAGAATCAGCTGCCTCTGATTGGGAACCACCCTGGCCAACATAGAAATACACAAACTAGACCATGAACATAGAACATACAACATACTCGAACAGAAACCTAGAAAACTAAACCTAGAAACTAACACCCTGGCTCAACATTAAAGAGTCCCCAGAGCCAGGGCGTGACAGTACCCCCCCCCAAAGGCGCGGACTGCGACCGCGCCAACTAAACCCAACAGGGGAGGGGCCGGGTGGGCATTCCGCCTCGGAGGCGTGACCACCACTCTCTAGCTACCCCCCCGTAGCGCCCCTGGTCTGGTCCCGCTGGCTGGAGCTGGACTGGACATCGGTGGAGCGGATTGCTTAAGCTCCGGTGTGGAGCAGCTGACCGGTACCTGACCAGGCACCGGTGGAACAGGCACGGGCTGTGCCGGACTGACGACGCGCACCACTGTCTTGGTGCGGGGAGCAGGAACCGGCCGGACCGGGCTGGCGACGCGCACCACTGGCTTGGTGCGGGGAGCAGGGACGGGCCGGACCGGGCTGACGACGCGCACCACTGGCTTGGTGCGGGGAGCAGGAACGGGCCGGACCGGGCTGACGACGCGCACCACTGGCTTGGTGCGGGGAGCAGGAACGGGCCGGACCGGGCTGGCGACGCGCACCACTGGCTTGGTGCGGGGAGCAGGAACAGGCCGGGCCGGGCTGGCGACGCGCACCACAGGCTTGGTGCGAGGGGCAGGAACAGGCCGGGCCGGGCTCCTCGCACCACAGGCTTGGTGCGAGGGGCAGGAACAGGCCGGGCCGGGCTGGCGACGCGCACCACTGCCTTGGTGCGAGGGGCAGGAACAGGCCGGGCCGGGCTGGCGACGCGCATCACTGGCTTGGTGCGGGGAGCAGGAACGGGCCGGACCGGGCTGACGACGCTCACCACAGGCTTGGTGCGGGGAGCAGGAACAGGCCGGACCGGGCTGTGGAGACGGACTGGAGGTCTGGAGCGAAGAGCTGACACAACCCGTCCTGACTGAATGCCTATTACTACACACTCTGTGTGAGGCATCAGCACAGGACGTACAGGGCTGTGCACTCGTACTGGCACTACAGCACGTGGCACTGGCGCATGATATCCGGGACCGAGGAGGGGTACTGGAGGCCACGAGCGTTGAGCCGGCACACTCCGTCCTGGCTGCATGCCCACCTTAGCACGACACGTGCGTGGTGCTAGCACAGGACGTACAGGACTGTGCCGGACCCCTCGCGGCACAGTACGCAGCTCCGCATACCTCGGAACCTGCCCAGTCTCACGCTGCCTAGCCTGAGTACGGGGAGTTGGCTCTGCTCTACCTCTAGGCTCCGCCAACCTCCCCTCCAGCCCCCCAAACCCGGTGGCCTCCTCTCCTAATCCGCCGATACGTCCTGTAGCTGCCTTCAGCATCCCCGTCGTCCATGCCGTGTGCCCCCCCAAAAAAATGTATTGGGGTTGCCTCTCGCCTGTCCGACGACGGCCCGGTTGGCGCCGCTTCTCCTCTCCTTCCTGGGCATCCTCCCTCATCGCCCTCAGGTAGCGGATGGCCTCCTCCTCGGTGATCTTCCCCCAACCGAGGAGGACATCCACTAGCGTTACCTCCGGCGTTTGCTCCTGGACACGCTGCTTGGTCCTTATTTGGTGTGATCTTCTGTCACGATCGTTATAAGTAACGGACCAAGGCGCAGCGTGATATGCGTACATCTTTTAATGAGTACTTATTAACAATAACAAAACAACAAAACGATACGTGAAGTCCTAAGGTTAACAAAACACAAACCTCTCCGGAACAAGATCCCACAATTAACAAGTGCCAACAGGCTGCCTAAGTATGGTTCCCATTCAGAGACAACGAGAATCAGCTGCCTCTGATTGGGAACCACCCTGGCCAACATAGAAATACACAAACTAGACCATGAACATAGAACATACAACATACTAGAACAGAAACCTAGAAAACTAAACCTAGAAACGAACACCCTGGCTCAACATTAAAGAGTCCCCAGAGCCAGGGCGTGACACCTTGTAAGCATTTTCCCTAAACAATTAATCGCTAAATTAACTTTATTCTGTGATTTGTTGATGTGAATAAACATTTTTGTTTATATTTACTTAAAGCATGGTTTTTGCCTCCAGTCTGAGCGTCCGACCTGTGACGCAGTCACTTTACCAACCTTAAGAACCATGCATCTGAGTCTTTGAATAAATTCATAGACGTATGCATGAATAATGTCAGCATTCTGTCTTTTAGGTCAAACTGATGGGATGCAGCCAGAGGATGAGCTGCAGGAAAACAAGTGTACAGGTGTGACCAACTACATTACAGAACGTTGCTTAATGACATCTTAGTTTGGCAAGTGATAGTATTGTTTGAGAGAATTATTCACTTTACAATGGAAAACTAATTTATCATATTTGACGCTCAGGCCCAGCCCACCACAGTAAACACTATGCATATGAGCCAGAAATAAATGATTCTTGCTTTTCAGGACCAATGGAAGGCAAACGACAATATGAGCGAGTAACCATCCCATCTGTCATGCAGTGGTTGAGCGGCCAAGCCCATGTGCCCTTACTACCAAGCGAAAGGAGAGATTCTATCATCAATGTCCTCTTTGATCATGACTGTCAAGATGCATTTGCCATTTAATAAAACCTAGCCCCTCTTTGACACATTAATTAGTACAAACACTTGCTGTTGATTGTGGATGCTTTTTCCAGCTATGAAGCTCCCCCTGTCATTCCCACACACTATGAACATCAACCTGGCTACATCCACATTTTCAACACCCCTGACCCTAACAATTGAAATAAGACTTTAATTAACATCTAATTTAATTATCATCTTTAAGTAACATGTAGTATGATCTTCAATCTGACGACATTGATAAGCCATTTTTTTTTTATTAATTCATTTAAGAACCTACCTTGATGGGAATCCACATTTCTCCACAGAATGGAGAAAGAAGTTGAGTTGTCCTTACTCTGTTGTTGTTGGCAGTCCCAAGGTACATTATCTTGTAAACAGGAAATATGATGATTTTAATGAGAGTGTTTTTGGAGTGATAAATACTGATATGCATTTAGTCATGCAACATTTAAAAAAAAATCACTTTAATCAGTTAAGTGTGTCTCAGACCAGTCCCTGGCCAAGTCTGGTGGGACCATAGTATAAAGCACCTCATCTGCCAGGCAATGCACTAAATTTAACCAAACATCAAACATTATTCCGGTACTAATCGATAAAGGAAACCAATACTTTCCTCGAAAATCCATTGATGTCTCCAAATATAACGATATGGTAAAACATTTGTTTTTAAGCAAAATAGGTTGAATACCTATGTGTTGTTTTTAATCACTGGACATTGATCACCGGATATGCGGCCAGTCTGCACAGCGCGTTATCGACCCAGAACATATCAGTTTTTCCGCCGGAATCACTGAATTCACTGGACCTTTAACTCCGGATTCATCGCTACCAGCTGGCTACAACAAAACGGACGTAGCACACGCTAGCCGTGGCCTCTTACTCACTAGCGCTTCACCACCGGACCTTATGATAACTCAGCTATACAGCTGATATCTGCTGGACTGTTCCTTTTTAC
Source organism: Coregonus lavaretus (assembly GCF_964263955.1). Taxonomy (NCBI): domain Eukaryota; kingdom Metazoa; phylum Chordata; class Actinopteri; order Salmoniformes; family Salmonidae; genus Coregonus; species Coregonus lavaretus. The sequence continues at coordinate 36,447,431 of NC_139991.1, read as the reverse complement.
GGTACTACATCCTGTTTATGTTTAGCCTCAGCCCAAACATGGTTAGTTTATTGTTGTTTCAGTTATTTCTAATTGTACTATATCACTGTAGACCCCCCAGCCTAGCTAAACCTGCCTTAGTTAGCTCCTTTGTCCCTCCGCCCATACACTCAGAGACCGACTCAATTGATGCCTCTAGAGATACTATCTCTTTCATTGTTACCCAACGCTTAGGTTTACCTCCACTTTACTCATATCCTTCCATATCCTTGTCTGTACATAATGCCCTGAATCTTTTCTATAACACCCGGAAATCTGCCCCCTTTATTCTATGTACCCAACGCACTAGAAGACCAGTTCTTAAAGCCTTTAGCCGTATCCTTATTCTAGTCCTCCTCTGTTCCTCTGGTGATGTAGAGGCTAACCCAGGGCCTGTAGCCCCCAGTATCACTCCTACTCCCCAGGAGCTATCATTTGATGACTTCTGTAATCGCAAAAGTCTTGGTTTCTTGCACATAAATATCAGAAGTCTACTTCCTAAGTTTGAGTTATTCACTGCGTTAGCACACTCTGCCAACCCTGATGTTCTAGCAGTGTCTGAATCCTGGCTCAGGAAGGCCACCAAAAATTCTGAAATTTCCATCCCCAACTATAACATTTTCCGTCTAGATAGAACTGCCAAAGGGGGTGGAGTTGCAATCTACTGTAGAGATAGCCTGCAGAGCTCTATCATACTATCCAGGTCTGTGCCCAAACAGTTTGAGCTTCTACTTCTAAAAATCCACCTTTCCAGAAATAAGTCTCTCACTGTTGCCGCTTGCTACAGACCCCCCTCAGCCCCCAGCTGTGCCCTGGACACCATATGTGAATTGATTGCCCCCCATTTATCCTCTGAGTTTGTACTGCTTGGTGACCTAAATTGGGATATGCTTAATACCCCAGCCATCCTACAATCCAAGCTAGATGCCCTCAACCTCACGCAAATTATCAACGAACCTACCAGGTACAACCCTAAATCCTTAAACATGGGTACCATCATAGATATCATCCTGACTAACATACCCTCTAAATACACCTCAGCTGTCTTCAACCAGGATCTCAGCGATCACTGCCTTATTGCCTGCGTCCGTAACGGGTCTGCGGTCAAACGACCACCCCTCATCACTGTCAAACGCTCCCTAAAACACTTTAGCGAGGAGGCCTTCCTAATTGACCTGGCCCAGGTATCCTGGATGGATATAGATCTCATTCCGTCAGTAGAGGATGCCTGGTTGTTCCTTAAAAGTAATTTCCTCTCAATCTTAAATAAACATGCCCCATTCAAAAAATACAGAACTAAGAACCGATATAGCCCCTGGTTCTCCTCAGACTTGACTGCCCTTGACCAGCACAAAAACATCCTGTGGCGTACAGCATTAGCATCAAATAGCCCCCGCGATATGCAACTTTTCAGGGAAGTTAGGAACCAATATACACAAGCAGTCAGGAAAGCAAAGGCTAACTTTTTCAAACAGAAATTTGCATCCTGTAGCACTAACTCCAAAAAGTTTTGGGACACTGTAAAGTCCATGGAGAATAAGAGCACTTCCTCCCAGCTGCCCACTGCACTGAGGCTAGGAAACACTATCACCACCGATAAATCTACAATAATCGAGAATTTCAACAAGCATTTTGCTACAGCTGGCCATGCTTTCCATCTGGCTACCACTAACCCGGCCACCAACTCTGCACCCTCTGCTGCAACTTGCCCATGCCCCCCCCGCTTCTCCTTCACACAAATTCAGACAGCTGATGTTTTGAAAGCGCTGCAAAATCTGGACCCCTACAAATCAGCTGGGCTAGACAATCTGGACCCTTTCTTTCTAAAACTAGCCGCCGAAATTGTCGCAACCCCTATTACTAGTCTGTTCAACCTCTCTTTCATAACGTCTGAGATCCCCAGAGATTGGAAAGCTGCCGCGGTCATCCCCCTCTTCAAAGGGGGTGACACTCTAGATCCAAACTGCTACAGACCTATATCCATCCTGCCCTGCCTTTCGAAAGTATTCGAAAGCCAAGTTAACAAACAGATCACCGACCATTTCGAATACCACCGTACCTTCTCCGCTATGCAATCCGGTTTCCGAGCTGGTCACGGGTGCACTTCAGCCACGCTCAAGGTCCTAAACGATATTATAACCACGATTGATAATAGACAGTACTGTGCAGCCGTCTTCATCGACCTGGCCAAGGCTTTCGACTCTGTCAACCACCGCATTCTTATTGGCAGACTAAATAGCCTTGGTTTCTCAAATGACTGCCTCGCCTGGTTCACCAACTACTTCTCAGATAGAGTTCAGTGTGTCAAATCGGAGGGCCTGTTGTCTGGACCTATGGCAGTCTCTATGGGGGTGCCACAGGGTTCAATTCTTGGGCCGACACTTTTCTCCGTGTATATCAATGATGTCGCTCTTGCTGCTGGTGACTCTCAGATCCACCTCTACGCAGACGACACCATTTTGTATACATCTGGCCCTTCATTGGACACTGTGTTAACAAACCTCCAAACGAGCTTCAATGCCATACAACAATCCTTCAGTAGCCTTCAACTGCTCTTAAACACTAGTAAAACTAAATGCATGCTTTTCAATCGAACGCTGCTAGCACCCGCCCACCCGACTAGAATCACCACTCTCGACGGGTCTGACCTAGAGTATGTGGACAACTACAAATATCTAGGTGTCTGGTTAGACTGTAAACTCAACTTCCAGACTCACATAAAGAATCTCCAATCCAAAGTTAAATCTAGAATCGGCTTCCTATTTCGCAACAAAGCCTCCTTCACTCATGCTGCCAAACATGCCCTCGTAAAACTGACTATCCTACCGATCCTTGACTTCGGCGATGTCATTTACAAAATAGCCTCCAACACTCTACTCAGCAAATTGGATGTAGTCTATCACAGTGCCATCCGTTTTGTCTCCAAAGCCCCATACACTACCCAACACTGTGACCTGTACGCACTTGTTGGCTGGTCCTCACTACATGTTCGTCGTCAAACCCACTGGCTCCAGGCCATCTATAAATCACTGCTAGGCAAATCCCCGCCTTATCTTAGCTCATTGGTCACCATAGCAGCACCCACCCGTAGTCTGCGCTCCAGCAGGTATATCTCACTGGTCATTCCCAAAGCCAACACCTCCTTTGGCCGCCATTCCTTCCAGTTCTCTGCTGCCAATGACTGGAACGAATTGCAAAAATCTCTGAAGCTGGAGACTCTTATCTCCCTCAATAACTTTAAGCATCAGTTGTCAGAGCACCTTACCGATCACTGCACCTGTACACAGCCCATCTGAAATTAGCCCACCCAACTACCTCATCCCTATATTGTTATTTATTTTGCTCTTTTGCACCCCAGTATCTCTATTTGCACATCATCTCTTGCACATCTAGCATTCCAGTGTTAATACTATTGTAATTATTCTGCACTATAGCCTATTTATTGCCTTACCTCCATAACTTGCTACATTTGCACACACTGTATATATATTTTCTGTTGTATTTCTGACTTTATGTTTTTTTTACCCCATATGTAACTCTGTGTTGTTTTTATTGCACTACTTTGCTTTATCTTGGCCAGGTCGCAGTTGTAAATGAGAACCTGTTCTCAACTGGCTTACCTGGTTAAATAAAGGTGAAATAAAATAAAATAAAAAATAAATATATGCATAACTGCCTGGGGCCAAGCCATTGAATATTTCCGTCGGACAACACAACCCATCTGGGTCATCCAAAGGATAATTCCGGCTGTGTCGATTCGATGCATTGATGCCTTTACCCTTGCCCACTGTACACAGTGACCCTGGGTGAGCAAGGCTCCCTTCACAACTCTGTAGCCTGCATGGGGCATGTTGGATTTGATAGCTGACACTACATTGTTTAGGTCCTCATCGGACATTGTAGAATATGATCCACAGAGATCGTTCTCTCTCATAGGTCTGGCAACAGTGCATTCTGACACACCAAGTACGTGCAATGCCTTCTACTAGCAAAGACAGGGCAAGCAGTTCCTGGAGCTGGCTCTGAGATACAGTGTATCTGGGCTGACCGGTTGGTTCTTGCTCCAGGTCTAGTGGATCATCTTGAGGTACAACAACTTCTCAAACTCTGACACGGTTCAGCAGTTCTGTCAAAGCTCCTAAAACTTCTTCAGGGATCTGAATGACGTTAGACACAGCACTGATGAAAGTGAGCTCTTGATTGCAGGTGAATTCCAAAAAGTCAAAATCGATCGGTGGGTAATTGACCACCCGCAAGAGACTGGTCTGAAGCCTTTCCAATATGTAATTTCTTAGTAGAACCTGAAGACACAGAATGACACAAGGTTATTATTGATGTCAGCTAAACTTGCGTTAGGCTACTTAGCTAGCTAACTTAGTTACTCTTTGATAACGCATTAGAAAAATTAATAACGCCAATCAGTAACTTATTACTATACCTAAGTACTGGATGTGAGTCCTTTACTAGGGCGACCTTGTACACAGGAAACATTCTCCTCCCTTGAGAGATCTTTTCATCCACCTTGTTAGCTAGCCATTGCATAACGGTAATTGGTAGTTAAACAGTGGCTAGCTAGACACTGAGGCTTACTCCTTGCACAACAACGTGTAATTTTGTCAGTGACATGAGCTAACTAACTAGCTAACACTAGCTAGCTAGCTAGGCCATATCATATTCCACGAGCCGAGATCAACTGTGTAAGCTAGTTAGTTACCTAGCTACATGTCATTAGCTAGCTAGTGGGGCGGCAGGTAGCTTAGTGGTTAAGAGCGTTGTGCCAGTAACCGAAAGGTCGCTGGTTCTAATCCCCGAGGCGACTAGGTGAAAAATCTGTCGATGTGCCCTTGAGCAAGGCACTTAACCCTAATTGCTCATGTAAGTCGCTCTGGATAAGAGCGTCTGCTAAATGACTAAAATGTAAATGTAGTGCTAATTAGACTTGACCTGAAAAACGAATCCATTACATTAGCTACCTAAATGTGAAGTAAACTCAACTGAGGAGTAATAATTGACAACACAATCCTTACATGAGAATTAGGCAGGCCACCATGTCCCTCTGCCATGTCGCTCTTCTCACACAGACTTACGACTACTCCATCAGGAGCATGTGGACTCAGTTTGCACTATGAATAGAGAATGGAGACTTTTAACTTGAAAACGTGCAGGATACCTCTTTCCGGTTTCCCTGACTTCCGTTTTTTAAATACTTTGTCATGTTTGTTCGCATAGCACTCCTCACATGCTGTTTGGTGTACGTTTTCTTTGTTGGTGAGATGAAATTGCCAAAACTCTGAAAGGTATTGTTGTACGTCAGAATTGCAACACAAGATTTGTTCAAGCCTAAAATGTTAGTCCGTAATCATAACACGGTGTTTGTATGTTTCACGCATGGCTTTTCTTACAATCCTAACAATTAACATATGGATTTTCTTACGATCCTGATGATAGGTACGTTCAACCTTTTGGCAGCTATTTTGCTATTTCGTGCTCCGACCACCAACTGTCTATCATGTGCACGCAAAAAATAAATAATTGGATCATGCTGCAGGCAGCATATAGAAGAAATATACATTGTTAGAACTGATAATTGATCGCCTGGTGCAAGAATGAATGCAATTAATTGATTATTGAATGTTATTGATGGATACAATTTTGTAGAACCAAAACATAACAGGCTGACTCTGCTCAACACTCAAAACTCGAGAAGTCTCAGTCACAAATGACAGCTCCAATAAGCCCCTATGGTGAACGAGAATCATGACCCTTTCGAGTTTTCAATTCATCGTTTGCTGGTAGGCAGTCCTGCATTCTCTGGGCATTACTGAATCAAATTAACGAAATGAGACGAACTTCCCATCCAATGCGGTCTTTGGCTACATTTTAACTGCAACTGGTGACAAATCCTGAAACAATCTAATTAGGAAATAACTTAATCTCTTTTTCACAATTGCAGTTATTTCCAACAGCTGTCAATCTTTGTTGAAATTGCCATTGAATTAGATATTCCCCGATTTCTTCGCAGTCCCATTGTAATTGCTCGTCTGTTTGTCACAGCCACTCAGCAGCTGAGCGCACAGGGCCTGCGCGAAGTCATAGAGAGAGAGAGAGAGAGAGAGAGAGAGAGAGAGAGAGAGAGAGAGAGAGAGAGCGGGAGAGACACACAACTATGACAAAATAACCAACAAAAACAGGTCGCAACTCCTGCAGCTCTGTCGCATTCTGGGTCTGTACATGGTCAATGATAGACTTCAAGGAGACTCCTATGGTAGGTACACCTACAGATCATCCCTTGGCAGTAATACTGTGGATGACTTTATCACTGACCTTAACACAGGGTCTCTCGGAGCATTCACAGTCAGCCCACAGCCCACTGACATCCCTGTGGAATACAGAGTTTTGTTTTTGCCAGGCATTACTGGAACCATGTCGTCCAAAAAGTTCTACTTTTGAATCATCTGTCCATAGAACGTTCTTCCAAGAGTCTTGATGATCATCCAGGTGCTTTTTGGCAAACTTGAGTCAACTTTTTGGACGAGATGGGTCCCCCATTATGCCTGGCGAAAACCAAACACTGCATTCCACAGTAAGAACATCATACCAAAGGTCAAGCCTGGTGGTGGTGGTGTGATGGTTTGGGGATGCTTTGCTGCCTCAGGACCTGGACGACTTGCCTTAACAGAAGGAACCATGAATTCTGCTCTGTATCAGATAATTCTACAGGAGAATGTCAGACCATCCGTCTGTGAGCTGAAGCTGAAGCGCAGCTGGGTCATGCAGCAAGACAATGATCCAAAACACACAATCAAGTCTACATGAAAATTGCTAAAAAGCAACAAATTGGAAGTTTTGGAATGGCCTTGTAAAAGTCCAGACCTAATCCCAATTGAGATGTTGTGGCAGGACTTGAAACGAGCAGTTCATGCTTGAAAACCCACACGTCACTGAGTTAAAGCAGTTCTGCATGGAAAAGTGGGCCAAAATTCCTCCACAGCGACGTGAGAAACTGATCAACAACTATAGGAAGCATTTGGTTGGAGTCATTGCAGTTAAAGGTGGCACAACCAGTTATTGAGTGTAAGGGGGCAATTACTTTTCCACACAGGGGAATTGGGTGTTGCATAACTTTGTTTATGAAATAAATGAAATAAATATGTAATTGTTGTGTTATTTGTTCACTTATGTTCCCTTTATCTAATATTAGGTTTTGGTTGAAGATCTGATAACATTCAGTATCACAAATATGCAAAAGTAGAGAAAATTAGAAAGGGGGCAAATACTTTTTCATAGCACTGTATAAAAATGTAAAGCAGACAACCTAAGAAAATAAAAAACAATGACAAATGGTTTGATGAAGAATGCAAAAACCTAAGAAAGAAATGGAGAAACCTATCCAACCAAAAACATAGAGACTCAGAAAACCTGAGCCTACGCCTTCACTATGGTGAATCACTAAAACAATACAGAAATACAATACGGAAAAAGAAGGAATAGCACATCAGAAACCAGCTCAATGTAATTTAAGAATCCATAGAATCTAACCACTTCTGGGAAAATTGGAACACACTAAACAAACAACAACACAAATAGTTACTGTATCTATCCAAAACTGAGATGTATGGCTAAACTACTTCTCCAATCTTTTTGTCTCTGTAACAAAGAACAAACAGCAAAAGCATATACATGATCAATTAAATCAAATAAAAATAAAATCACATTTTATTGGTCGCATACACATATTTAGCAGATGTTATTGCAGGTCTAGCAAAATGCTTGTGTTCCTAACTCCAACAGTGCAGTAATATCTAACAATTCACAACAATACACACAAATCTAAAAGTACAAGAATGGAATTAATAATTAAGAAAATGTACTGAGCAAATGTCAAATTGGCTTTTTACCAAATTACAGTACGACAGACCACATATTCACCCTGCACACCCTAACTGACAAACAAACAAACCAAAACAATGTCTTCTCATGCTTTGTTGATTTCAAAAAATATTTTGACCCAATTTGGCATGAGGGTCTGCTATACAAATTGATGGAAAGCGGTGTTGGGGGAAAAACATACGACATTATAAAAATCCATGTACACAAACAACAAGTGTGCAGTTAAAATTGGCAAAAAAACACACACTTTTCTTTCCAGAGGGCCGTGGGGTGAGACAGGGATGCAGCTTGAGCCCCACCCTCTTCAACATATATATCAACGAATTGGCGAGGACACTAGAAGAGTCTGCAGCACCCGGCCTCAACGTACTAGAATCTGAAGTCAAATGTCTACTGTTTGCTGATGATCTGGTGTTTCTGTCCCCAATCAAGGAGGGCCTAGAGCAGCACCTAGATATTCTGTACAGATTCTGTCAGACCTTGGTCCTGACAGTAAATCTCAGTAAGACAAAAATAATGGTGTTCCAAAAAATGTCCAGTTGACATGACCACAAATAAAAATGTTGACACTGTTGCCCTAGAGCACACAAAAAACTATACCTACCTCGGCCAAAACATCAGCAACACAGGTAACTTCAACAAAGCTGTGAAAGATCTGAGAGACAAGCCAAGAAGGGCCTTCTACACCATCAAAAGAAACATAAAATTCGACATCCCAATTAGGATCTGGCAAAAAATACTTAAATCAGTTATAGAACCCATTGCTCTTTATGGTTGTGAGGTCTGGTGTCTGCTCACCAACCAAGAATTCCCAAAATGGTACAAACACCAAATTGAGACTCTGCATGCAGAATTCTGCAAAAACATCCTCAGTGTACAACGTAAAACACCCAATAATGCATGCAGAGCAGAATTAGGCCGATACCCGCTAATTATCAAAATCCAGAAAAGAGCTGTTAAATTCTACACCCAACTAAAAGGAAGTGATTCCCAAACCTTCCATAACAAAGCCATCACCTACAGAGAGATTAACCTAGAGAAGAGTCTCGTAAGCAAGCTGGTCCCGGGGCTTTGTTCACAAACACAAACAGACCCCACAGAGCCCCAGGACAGCAACACAATTAGACCCAACCAAATCATGAGAAAACAAAAAGATAATTACTTGACACATTGGAAAGAATTTACCAAAAAACTGAGCAAACTGGAATGCTATTTCGCCCTAAACAGAGAGTACACAGTGGCAGAATATCCGAACAATGTGGCAGAATACCTGACCACTGTGACTGACCCAAAATTAAGGAAAGCTTTGACTATGTACAGACTCAGTAAGCATAGCCTTGCTATTGAGAGAGGCCACCGTAGGCAGACCTGGCTCTCAAGAAAAGACAGGTTATGTACACATTGCCCACAAAATGAGGTGGAAACTGAGCTGCACTTCCTAACCTCCTGTCAAATGTATGACCATATTAGATACACACTTCCCTCAGATTACACATACCCACAAAGAATTCCAAAACAAATCCAATTTTGATTAACTCCCCTATCTTTTGGGTGAAATACCACAGTGTGCCACCACAGCAGCAAGATTTGTGACAAGTTGCCTCAAGGTCCTAAACTATATAATAACCGCGATTGATAAAAGACAGTACTGTGCAGCCGTCTTCATCGACCTGGCCAAGGCTTTTGACTCTGTCAATCACCGCATTCTTATTGGCAGACTAAATAGCCTTGGATTCTCAACTGACTGCCTCGCCTGGTTCACCAACTACTTTTCAGATAGAGTTCAATGTGTCAAATCGGAGGGCCTGTTGTCTGGACCTATGGCAGTCTCTATGGGGGTGCCACAGGGTTCATTTCTCGGGCCGACTCTATTCTCTGTGTAAATCAATGATGTCGCTCTTGCTGCTGGTGACTCTCAGATCCACCTCTACGCAGACGACACCATTTTGTATACATCTGGCCCTTCATTGGACACTGTGTTAACAAACCTCCAAACGAGCTTCAATGCCATACAACACTCCTTCCGTGGCCTCCAACCGCTCTTAAACGCTAGTAAAACTAAATGCATGCACTTCAAGTAGCATATATGAGTTATAAAACAACCTGTGTCCCTTGACTAACATGCTATGAACAGACAATAGCCTAGCCCTTGATCATGACTCTCAGTTCCATTAGATTACACATAAGAGTCATTGGACGAAGGCGTCTTCTGTACAGGGGAGTTTTGTTAAGAGGCCCGACGCTCGGTCTGAACATAAGGAGCTTATCTTTCAAATCAGCGAGAATAATCACACAAAAAAAACGTTACATTGATACACACCTTTATAGTGTTAGGGTTAGTGTTCCCACACGGGCATATCTCCATGTCACAGCGCGTGTTTACGGAAGGCAGACGAAAGACAGAGGGACCACCTGTACCAATTAGCTATCTAGCATGTGTGTAACGGAAGAAGGCCACCAGAAAGGTGTTGCCACTGAAAAATACTGTTGGCTGCAACTGTGATGAAGCCAGTTAAAACAGTGTACAGCAGTGGAGGCTCCTCAGAGGAAGAAGGGGAGGACCATCCTCCTCAGTGAATTTCATAAAAATTAAAATAGTGAAACATTAAAAAAGTTATCATTTTTAGATAAAACTATACTAAATATTCACGTCACCAAATAATTGATGAAAACACACTGTTTTGCAATGAAGGTTTACAGTAGCCTCAGCAGCACTCTGTAGGTTAGCACCATGGTGTAGCCAGAGGACAGCTAGCTTCTGTCCTCCTCTGCGTACATTGACTTCAGTACAAAACCTAGGAGGCTTATGGTTCTCACCCCTTTCCATAGACTTACGCAGTAATTATGACAACTTCCTGAGGACGTCCTCCAACCTATCAGAGCTCTTGCAGCATGACATGTTGTCCACCCAATCAAAATATCAGAGAATGAATCTAGTACTGAAAGCATAAGCTACAGCTAGCTAGCACTACAGTGCATAAAATGTGGTGAGTAGTTTTGAACATATTAATTTCTTCCAACATTAAGGAGAAGCGAGAGAGAGAGAGAGAGAGAGAGAGAGAGAGAGTTAGCTATATTTGGGTGTATTTTTTTAAACTTTCACTTTCACTTGCAGCTAGCTAGTTTAGCCTACTCAAATACCCAGCTCAAACAGAGAGGGATGCTATGTTAGCTAGCTGGCTATGGCTATCCAACACTGTAACTCTTCCAAGTCAAGGTAAGCTTTTGGTTTTATTAATTTATTGCCACTGGGGTCCACCGGTGTAACCATTAAACTGCTTTCTGACTGTACACTGTACTGCATGATTTTAGCTAGTGGGTTTACCAATGTGTTAGTTCTAGTAGCTATGTTGATTATGATGTAGGGTGTGTGTAGCGGTTATAGTGGTCATGACATGAAGGTTTGGCTTGGAAAGTGTTTTTTCACCTGGTCACATACAGCTGATGTGTTGCGAGCTCACAGAACAGAGCTCCGGGTAGCTGAGCGGAAATGGAAGAAAACTAGAATCCCTGCGGACCTGGCATCTTTTCACTCCCTCCTCTCTACATTTTCTTCATCTGTTTCTGCTGCTAAGGCCACTTTCTACCACGCTAAATTCCAAGCATCTGCCTCTAACCCTAGGAAGCTCTTTGCCACATTCTCCTCCCTGCTGAATCCCCCCCCCCCCCCCCTCCCTCTCTGTGGATGACTTCGTCAACCACTTTGAAAAGAAGGTTGACGACATCCGATCCTCGTTTGTTAAGTCAAATGACACTGCTGGTCCTGCTCACACTGCCCTACCCTATGCTTTGACTTCTTTCTCCCCTCTCTCTCCAGATAAAATCTTGCGACTTGTGACTGCAGGCCGCCCAACAACCTGCCCGCTTGACCCTATCCCCTCCTCTCTTCTCCAGACCATCTCCGGTGACCTTCTCCCCTACCTCACCTCGCTGATCAACTCATCCTTGACCGCTGGCTATGTCCCTTCCGTCTTCAAGAGAGCGAGAGTTGCACCCCTTCTCAAAAAACCAACACTCGATCCCTCTGATGTCAACAACTACAGACCAGTATCCCTTCTTTCTTTTCTCTCCAAAACTATTGAGCGTGCCGTCTTTAGCCAACTCTCTTGCTATCTCTCTCAGAATGACCTTCTTGATCCAAACCAGTCAGGTTTCAAGACTGGCCATTCAACTGAGACTGCTCTTCTCTGTGTCACGGAGGCTCTCCGCACTGCTAAAGCTAACTCTCTCTCCTCTGCTCTTGTCCTTCTAGACCTGTCTGTTGCCTTTGATACTGTGAACCATCAGATCCTCCTCTCCACCCTCTCCGAGCTGGGCATCTCCGGCGCAGCTCACTCTTGGATTGCGTCCTACCTGACCGGTCGCTCCTACCAAGTGGCGTGGCGAGAAGCTGTCTCCGCACCATGTGCTCTCACCACTGGTGTCCCCCAGGGCTCAGTTCTAGGCCCTCTCCTATTCTCGTTATACACCAAGTCACTTGGCTCTGTCATATCCTCACATGGCCTCTCCTATCATTGCTACGCTGACGACACACAACTAATCTTCTCCTTTCCCCCTTCTGATAACCAGGTGGCGAATCGCATCTCTGCATGTCTGGCAGACATATCAGTATGGATGACGGATCACCACCTCAAGCTGAACCTTGGCAAGACGGAGCTGCTCTTCCTCCCGGGGAAGGACTGCCTGTTCCATGATCTCGCCATCACGGTTGACAACTCCGTTGTGTCCTCCTCCCAGAGTGCGAAGAGCCTTGGCGTGACCCTGGACAACACCCTGTCGTTCTCCGCTAACATCAAGTCGGTGACCCGATCCTGTAGGTTCATGCTCTACAACATTCGGAGAGTACGACCCTGCCTTACACAGGAAGCGGCACAGGTCCTAATCCAGGCACTTGTCATCTCCCGTCTGGATTACTGCAACTCGCTGTTGGCTGGGCTCCCTGCCTGTGCCATTAAACCCCTACAACTCATCCAGAATGCCGCAGCCCGTCTGGTGTTCAACCTTCCCAAGTTCTCTCACGTCACCCCCCTCCTCCGCACACTCCACTGGCTTCCAGTTGAAGCTTGCATCTGTTACAAGACCATGGTGCTTGCCTATGGAGCTGTGAGGGGAACGGCACCTCCGTACCTTCAGGCTCTGATCGTTCGTCGTCCCCGGAGTACTAGCTACTGCTGATCGATGTTTCGGTGTGTGTCTTGTGTTGTCTAGTTTGTACACCTGTTTTTTATTTTGTATTGATTATGTAACATATAAGTTCCCTTGTTTTATGTTTGCCTTTGTGTGTTATTGTCCTTTTGTCCTGTCGTATGTTTGGCATTGCTAGCTCGTTATTTTACGCACTCCGCGTGTTACTCCTCTAGTGTTGGAGACTTTTGTTTTTGTTCGTATTACTGGAAGTAAAGTAGTCATTCCTGATCCTCTGTGTCCTGCGCCTGACTTCACTGTCGCATACACATCACCCCAGTCTGACAGAATAACACACCACCCATGGAGTCAGCAGGACCAGCGGTGGTGACCGAGTCGCTGGAGGATCGGGTCAGCAGCCAGGACGCCATGATCCGTAGACTCGGCACCGCCATGCAAGATGTGATGGACACTCTGAGCCAATGGGAAAGAGGAGGCTTGCCCACACCTCCTCCTACATTACCACCACCATCGGCCAGCCCCATCGTACCATCTCCGGAGTCCAGTGGGATTCGGCTCTCGCTCCCGAGGGCATATGATGGCACCGCAGCCGGGTGTCAGGGTTTCCTACTTCAAGTGGAACTCTACCTGGCAACCATACACCCGGCGCCCTCGGGATACGAGAGCGTCTCCGCCCTCATCTCCTGTCTATCCAGCAAGGCGTTGGAGTGGGCCAATGCCGATTGGAGGGGAATAGACGCCACCACCATCAGCTACGCGGAGTTCTCCCACCGCTTCAGGGCGGTTTTCGATCATCCCCCATAGGGTAAAGTGGCGGGGGAGCGTCTGTTCCACCTCCGACAGGGGAAGAGGAGCGCACAAGAGTTCGCCCTGGACTTCCGGACTCTAGCGGCTAATGCGGGGTGGAATGAGAGGGCCCTCATCGACCACTATCGGTGCAGCCTACGAGAGGACGTTCGTCGAGAGTTGGCCTACAGGGACACCAATCTAAGCTTCGATCAGTTGGTGGACATGTCGATCCGTCTGGATACCCTGCTGGCTACCCGCGGACGTCCGGAGTTGGGGCCGTCCATTCCATCTCCCAGTACCTCCGAGCCGAGCCCTATGGAGCTCGGGGGTGCTGGCGCTAGAGAGAGGAGGAGAGAGACCCGGAGGGAGGCCGTCCTCTGCACCAACTGTGGCCGTAGAGGACACACTGCGGCTCGGTGCTGGGGAGGGTCTCCTGGGGATCAAGGCAACAGGTCACGCACTGATGACTCATTTCAGGTGAGTAGGCGCCAAACTCACCCAGAGCTCTCTGTTGTCCACCTGTGTATTCAAGTTGAATTTCCCCAGGTTTCATCTCATTCCCAGCATAAGGCGCTAGTCGATTCAGGCGCAGCTGGGAATTTTATTGATCGTAATTTCTGTGTTAAGTTAGGGATTCCCCTCCTACCAGTAGATGTGCCTTTTCCTATTCATGCCCTAGATAGCCGTCCGTTGGGATCAGGTTTAATTAGGGAGGTCACAGCGCCACTAAAGATGAAGACGCAGGGGGGTCATGAGGAGATCATACAGTTGTATCTGATCGACTCTCCTGCGTTTCCCGTGGTGCTGGGGCTTCCTTGGTTAATCTCTCATGACCCCACCATTTCATGGCAACAGAGGGCTCTCAGGGAGTGGTCTGATCAGTGTGTCGGGCGGTGTATAGGTGTTTCCGTAGGGGCGACCACGGTGGAAAGTCCGAACCAAATGCCCGCACTGCACATTCCTCCTGAGTATGATGATTTGGCACTCGTGTTCAGTAAGAAGAGGGCGACACGATTGCCACCTCATAGACAGGGGGATTGTGCGATAGACCTCCAGGCAGGTGCTGCACTTCCGCGTAGTCATGTGTATCCTCTGTCTCAAGAGGAGACGGCGGCGATGGAGACATACATCGCTGAGTCTCTGAGACAGGGATACATACGGCCCTCCACTTCTCCTGCGTCCTCAAGTTTCTTTTTTGTGAAGAAGAAGGATGGAGGTTTGCGCCCGTGTATTGATTACCGTAGTCTCAATCAGATCACTGTTAAATACAGTTATCCTCTCCCTCTGATTGCGAGTATGACGGAGTCATTACACGGAGCGCGCTTCTTCACAAAATTGGATCTCAGGAGCGCCTACAGCCTGGTGCGCATTAGGGAGGAAGATGAATGGAAAACAGCATTTAGTACCACCTCGGGTTACTATGAGTATCTCGTCATGCCAAACGGGTTAATGAATGCTCCTTCAGTCTTCCAATCATTTGTGGACGAGATCTTCCGGGATTTGCATGGGCAGGGTGTAGTGGTGTATATTGACGACATTCTAGTATACTCTTCTACACGAGCCGAGCATGTGGCCCTGGTGCGTCGAGTGTTGGGTAGGCTGTTGGAGCATGACTTGTATGTGAAGGCAGAGAAATCCATCTCCTTCCTGGGCCATCGGTTGTCCGCGTCAGGGGTGGAGATGGAGGTTGACCGCGTTTCAGCCGTGCGTAATTGGCAGACTCCCACCACGGTTAAGGAGGTGCAGCGGTTTTTGGGTTTTGCCAATTACTACCGGAGGTTTATCCGGGGTTTTGGACAGGTAGCAGCTCCCATCACCTCCCTGCTAAAGGGGGGTCCGGTGCGTTTGCAGTGGTCGGCTGAGGCGGAAAGGGCGTTTAGGCAACTGAAGGACCTGTTCACCTCGGTTCCGGTGCTGGCACATCCGGACCCCGCTTTAGCGTTCCAAGTGGAGGTGGACGCATCAGAGGCTGGTATTGGGGCTGTACTGTCTCAACGCTCAGGCACGCCTCCTAAACTCCGGCCCTGCGCTTTTACTCTAAGAAGCTCAGCCCGGCGGAACGTAATTATGACGTGGGGGACAGGGAGCTGCTAGCCGTGGTTCAAGCCCTAAAGGTGTGGAGGCATTGGCTTGAGGGGGCTTAACACCCTTTTCTCATTCTGACTGACCATCGTAACCTGGAATACATCTGGGCAGCTAGGAGACTGAACCCTCGTCAGGCTAGGTGGGCCATGTTTCTGGCCCGGTTTGTTTTTAAGCTCACCTACATACCAGGGTCACAGAACGTTAAGGCAGACGCCCTGTCCCGGCGATATGACACAGAGGAGAGGTCCATTGAGCCCACTTCCATACTGCCGGAGTCTTGTCTGGTGGCACCGGTGGTGTGGGAGGTCGATGCGGAGATCGAGCGGGCGTTACGTACCGACCCTACTCCTCCAGAGTGTCCACGGGGCGGAGGTACGTGCCGCTCGAGATTCGTGATCGACTAATTTATTGGGCTCATATGTCACCCTCCTCTGGACATCATGGTATTGGCCGGACAGTGCACTGCCTTAGTGAGAAGTACTGGTGGCCAACATTGGCTAAGGACGTGAGGGTTTATGTCTCTTCCTGCTCGGTGTGCGCTCAGTGTAAGGCGCCTAGACACTTGCCCAGGGGGAAGTTACAACCCCTACCCGTTCCACAACGGCCGTGGTCTCACCTATCGGTAGACTTTGTTACGGACCTTCCCCCCTCCCAGGGGAATACCACTATTCTGGTCGTTGTGGATCGGTTCTCTAAGGCCTGTCGTCTCATCCCAATGCCGGGTCTCCCTACTGCCCTACAGACTGCTGAGGCCTTGTTTACCCACGTCTTCCGGCACTACAGGGTACCTGAGGATATAGTGTCTGATCGGGGTCCCCAGTTCACCTCTAGAGTCTGGAGGGCGTTCATGGAACGCTTGGGGGTCTCGGTTAGCCTTACCTCGGGTTTCCACCCTGAGAGTAATGGGCAGGTGGAGAGAGTGAACCAGGATGTGGGTAGGTTTCTGAGGTCTTATTGCCAGGACCGGCAGGAGGAGTGGTCAGGGTATATCCCCTGGGCAGAGGTTGCTCAGAACTCCCTTCGCCACTCATCTACGAATCTGACCCCTTTCCAGTGTGTGTAGGGGTATCAGCCGGTTCTGGCACCATGGCATCAGAGCCAGATCGAGGCTCCTGCGGTGGATGAATGGTTTCGGCGCTCGGAGGAGACATTACATTTTACATTTTAGTCATTTAGCAGACGCTCTTATCCAGAGCGACTTACAGTTAGTGAATACATATATATATATATTTTTTTTATACTGGCCCCCCGTGGGAATCGAACCCACAACCCTGGCGTTGCAAACGCCATGCTCTATCAACTGAGCTACATCCCTGCCGGCCATTCCCTCCCCTACCCTGGACGACGCTGGGCCAATTGTGCGCCGCCCATGAGTCTCCCGGTCGCGGCCGGCTGCGACAGAGCCTGGATTCGAACCAGGATCTCTAGTGGCACAGTTAGCACTGCGATGCAGTGCCTTAGACCACTGCGCCACTCAGGAGACTATGGAACGCTGCGCATGTCCATCTGCAGCGGGCTATCCGTAGGCAGAAGGCGAGCGCCGATCGCCACCGCAGTGAGGGTCCAGTGTATGCACCTGGAGATCGAGTCTGGCTCTCGACTCGAAACCTGCCCCTTCGCCTGCCCTGCCGGAAGCTGGGTCGGCGGTTTGTGGGGCCATTTAAAGTCCTGAGGAGATTGAACGTGGTATGTTACAGATTACAACTGCCTAATGATTATCGCATTAACCCCTCGTTCCATGTGTCTCTCCTCAGGCCGGTGGTAGCTGGTCCACTCCAGGACAATGAGATACGGGAGGTCTGCAGTATCTCGTGGAGTGGGAGGGGTACGGTCCGGAGGAACGGTGCTGGGTGCCTAGGAGGAACATCTTAGATCCCTCCCTCCTGACGGAGTTCCACCAAGTAATCCTCCCTCATTTTAAACGGCACCTACCGCCACTGGTGTACAGTAAGTGTGTATTTTGCATTTGTGAAATTGTTTTCATGTGATATGCTTTATGTTTCTAGAACTGTAATGCAATTGAGAATCAATTCACGTTTAAGCTTTAGGGCCTAGCTGTACGAGCACCAAATACACGACAATTGTCAAATGCTTTTGGGATCTTGGGCAGAAGAAGTTAACGTCATCCACTGAGGCAAAAAGGACAATGTCGGAGTTTAATTCAATAAGAGAAAAGCTGCAAAATGGAGAGTTGAACATTAAGAGAAGGGAGGGCCAGAATAGTAGCCTAATGTTTGGGAAATTCGACAGTCAGAAGACAGGGACTTCATATATGGCACGTCAAGGGAACTGTAGCTACTGTTCAGATGGGTTAAATTGAATAGTTGCCTAACTGAAATCTGGACACTGACTGTGGGTCTATAACTTCTCACATAGCCTAATATAATATGAACTCCTGCAGAATTAAGCAGTTCTTGCAGTAAAATTATAGGACTACACCAAATGTAAATTTTTATTAGGGAACAGGAGTGGAGAAATATAATTGATTTATTTCAGCATCTTGAGAGAATGAATGAGCGGTTAGGGACTGTCTGTAAAGGTGATATCTTTATCAGCATCTTAAAAGCTGATAAAATATGCATCCAAGCTTAACTGAAATCGTATCAGAAACATGTTGGGTAATTTTCACAGCTTTTATTTCCCTTAGAACCAGTCAAAATGATGTAATTTGGAAATTGTGCACGGAAAATCTTTCAATATTGTTTTTTAGTTATTGCATTTTCTTCCCGGTCCCTAAACGTCTTTGCTGCAGGAGATAAGCAGAGATGAAAGATAACTTTACCGATGTCAACTAGAGTAGGGGCGGCACACACGTAGACAAGATGGCGTATTGAATAGAAAGCGGTACAAAACACCTCAAGATAAAAACATAATATTCAAAATCAGTAAGTTAGACTAAATATTAGCATTTCATATATTCGCAGTTAATATAATTCAATCTGGATAATAACACAAAACAGATCATAAGGCTAGAGAAATATATCGACAAATATTACAACAACACGCAACACCCAAACATGACTGAAGATAAACGTGGAGCGCCGATCCCCAAAAGGAAACACGACTTATCGACTGATACAGATGATATATGCTTTTCACCACTGGGTATGGTAAGTGTGGAAAGCGACCTGTTGAAGTCGATAAATGACAAATTGGGCATACTAGAATTGGTCAGTAAAGATGTAAAAGAGTTGAAAGCGAGTCTTCAAATGAGTGACAAAAAAGCTTTGGTAATGGAGAAAGAAACCAAAAAATTAAAAGTGACAGTCTCTAAGATGGAAACGGACGTTAGGGAACTAAAAAAGGAGAACAACCTTCTGAGAGAAGCCTTACTAGACATCCAAACTAGATCGATGAGAGAAAATCTAGTACTTACGGGTATTCAGGAAAAGGAGGGAGAAATAACAGAGAATATTATGAAGGACTTCCTGCATACAGCGCTTGTCACGATCGTCTGAAGGAGGAGACCAATGCGCAGCGTTGCGAGTGAACATGATGACTTTATTAACTTAAAGCAACCACGAAGAAAACAACAAATGACGATACGTGAAGTTCTAATACTGATACAGACTAACAGCAACACGGAAACAATAACCCACAACACAAAGGAGAAAACATACAGAATATATATGGCTCCCAATCAGAGATAACGAGCCGACAGCTGACACTCGTTACCTCCGATTGGGAGTCATCGACCAATCACCACATGACACAAACAAAATGAAACTCACCCATCCCCAACACCACCAAATGAAATACACCCAAACACATGAAAATGAACAACCCTGGCTCAATATAAACGTCCATAGAGCCAGAGTGTCACAGTACCCCCCCCTAAAGGTGCGAACTCCGGGCGCACCAACATCAGGACTAGGGGAGGGTCTGGGTGGGCGTCTGTCCATGGTGGCGGCTCTGGCCCCGGTCGTGATCCCCACCCCACCACAGTCACAACCTGCTTCGGTAGCCTCCTCCTAATGACCACCCTCCACCTAACCCCACCTGGACTAAGGGGCAACCCCGGACTAAGGGGCAGCATCGGCCTAAGGGGCAGCACCGGGATAAGGGGCAGCACCGGGATAAGGGGCAGCACCGGGCTAAGGGACAGCACCGGACTAAGGGGCAGCACCGGACTACGGGGCAGTACCGGACTAAAGGGCAGTACAGGACTAAGGGGCAGCACCGGGCTAAGGGGCAGTACCGGACTCAGGGGCAGCACCGGACTAAGGGGCAGCACCGGGCTAAGGGGCAGCACCGGGCTAAGGGGCAGTACCTGACTAGATGGCGGATCCTGGCTGGCTGGCTCTGGCGGATCCTGGCGGGACGGCTCTGGCGGATCCTGGCGAGACGGCTCTGGCGGATCCTGGCGGGACGGCTCTGGCGGATCCTGGCGGGACGGCTCTGGCGGATCCAGGCTGGACGGCTCTGGCGGATCCTGGCGGGACGGCTCTGGCGGATCCTGGCTGGACGGCTCTGGCGGATCCTGGCTGGACGGCTCTGGCGGATCCTGGCTGGACGGCTCTGGCGGATCCTGGCTGGACGGCTCTGGCGGATCCTGGCTGGACGGCTCTGGCGGATCCTGGCTGGACGGCTCTGGCGGATCCTGGCTGGACGGCTCTGGCAGATCCTGGCTGGACTGCTCTGGCGGATCCTGGCTGGACGGCTCTGGCGGATCCTGGCTGGACGGCTCTGGTGGATCCTGGCTAGACGGTTCTGGCGGATCCTGGCTGGACAGCTCTGGCGGATCCTGGCTGGACGGCTCTGGCGGATCCTGGCTGGACGGCTCTGGCGGATCCTGGCTGGCTGACGGATCTGGCTGCTCATGGCTGGCTGACGGATCTGGCTGCTCATGGCTGGCTGACGGATCTGGCTGCTCATGGCTGGCTGACGGGTCTGGCTGCTCATGGCTGGCTGACGGATCTGGCTGCTCATGGCTGGCTGACGGGTCTGGCTGCTCATGGCTGGCTGACGGGTCTGGCTGCTCATGGCTGGTTGACAGATCTGGCTGCTCATGGCTGGCTGATGGTGCTGGCTGGGAGGCTGGCGGTGGAGGCGGACCCCAGCCTCGGATAGCAGTCATCACCTCCAGCAGGGCGGCTCCCATCTGCAGGAGCTGCTCTTTCTGGTTCCGAACCTGAGCTTCCAGTCTGATATGGGCTGCGTCGGCTCCTGCTGATTCCATAGCAGGTGTATGATTCTGTCTGGCGGAAGGCTCTAGCGGCTCCTGTCTGGCGGAAGGCACTAGCGGCTCCGATCTGGCGGACGGCTCTGAAGGCTCATGGCAGACGGGCGGCTTTGCAGGCTCAGTACAGACGGGCGGCTTATGCAGCGCTTGACAGACGGGCAGTTCAGACGCCATAGGGCCGACAGGCAGTTCAGGCGCCGTTGGGCAGACGGCCAGTTCAGGCGCCGTTGGGCAGACGGCAGACTCTGGCCGACTGGTGACGCACCCCGTAGGATTCGTGCGTGGAGCAGGAACAGGCCGGGCTGGGCTGGCGACGCGCACCTTATCCCTGGTGCGAGTGGCCGGAACAGGCCGGGCCGGGCTGGCGACGCACATCGTGGACCTGGTGCGTGGAGTAGGAACAGACCGGTCCGTACCGGGAACACCCACCACTGGCCTTAACTGGGGATCAAGAACGGACCGGACCAGACTGGGAACACACTTCAGTCTCTCATGCCGTGCCACAACAACTTCCCTCCCTCTACTCGCCAATGGCTCCCGTAATCCGATAGCCTTCTCTCCAGCTCTACCTGTGGCAGCCTCCTGCTGCCCAGGCGCCCAAGCCATGTGCCCCCCCCAAAAAAATTTTTGGGGAGTAACCACGGGCTTCCAGCCTCGACTCCGCGCTTCCTCTTCATACCACCTCCTCTCGGCTGCAGCTGCCTCCAGCTCTTCACGAGGGCGGTGATATTCCTCCTCATACCACCTCCTCTCGGCTGCAGCTGCCTCCAGCTCTTCACGAGGGCGGTGATATTCCTCCGGTTGTGCCCAAGGACCCTTTCCAGCCCGAATCTCCTCCCATGTCCAAAAGTCCTTAGGAGGCTTCCATAAATCCTGCGTAGGTAGGTCCTGTTGCCGCTTGTTACGCCGCTTGGTCCTCTTGTGGTGGGTTATTCTGTCACGATCGTCTGAAGGAGGAGACCAATGCGCAGCGTTGCGAGTGAACATGATGACTTTATTAACTTAAAGCAACCACGAAGAAAACAACAAATGACGATACGTGAAGTTCTAATACTGATACAGACTAACAGCAACACGGAAACAATAACCCACAACACAAAGGAGAAAACATACAGAATATATATGGCTCCCAATCAGAGATAACGAGCCGACAGCTGACACTCGTTACCTCCGATTGGGAGTCATCGACCAATCACCACATGACACAAACAAAATGAAACTCACCCATCCCCAACACCACCAAATGAAATACACCCAAACACATGAAAATGAACAACCCTGGCTCAATATAAACGTCCATAGAGCCAGAGTGTCACAGCGCTACAAATCCCACTCGAGGCTGTCGATAAAATCCAACTCGAACGTGTACACCGTTTCGGAAAAAGAGGACAGAAATATGAGCGCCCAATCGTTGCCAAATGTGCTTTTTTTAAAGATAAAGCTATGGTGAAAAGCCTAGGAAAAAGACTTGCTGGCACGAAAATTGGCATGAATGATCAGTTCCCGAGGGAGATTGTAGAAAGGCGCAAAGTTCTGTATCCAATCTTCAAGGAAAAAAGATTAAAAGGGAAATGTGTTGCACTCGTGGTGGATAAACTATATATTGACAACCAAATGTTCAGAGACACAAAGACTACTCCATGGCTATTCTAAAAGTTGTAATAGAGGAGTCAAATATTGGAGCACCCGATACTAGCAATGATAGGGATTGTAATATTAAATAACATTTATAGTAAGTATAGTATTTTATAAAAAGGATCAAAAGACATAACAAGCAGAATAATACATCTTTAAATACAAATAATTAGAACATGGCTTTTTTGGCGGGAGGTTGTTGTTTTGGCGGATGGTTGTTGTGGTTGGTCCTGTGTTCTCTCTGGCGTCCTTTCCCCCTTGCGGCAGATGTGGATGCGGGTGCGTTTGCACGCTCTGCCCATTTCTTCCGCAGTCAACCATGTGGTGTGCATTTTTGTGTTTGAAAAGGTGCGGCGTTAAGTGAGTTAGAGGGGAAATGGTTGCATATCCCAGAGCCGACCGGGGGTCTATGAGCAGGGGTAGTGAGAGAGACCTTTCAATTTTGTGTAGATAATATTAGATGAGAGATATACATTTTTAAATATAGTATACATCTAATCAACTTTTTCATTGTCCTATCATGATGGAAAGATCCCTAACCCTATAACCTGGACACCCACCTGAGCGACCCATACACCAAAGAGAAGTTCCCATCTCTTTTATGGACCTGCTGTGAGTATGCAGCCTAAACAGAGAAATAAATGCGGTCAGAGACCTACTTGAGCAGCACCGCCCCCTCAAGATTCTGAGCCTGCCTGGCAGGGTTGGTCCTACAAAGCCAGAGTCCCCTGATGGGAGAGCATAATATACAAGGAAATTCTCAAAGCTGCTAATGAGAACCTTGACAACCTTTTACCTAGCCGGTGGGGATTCCGGTGGGGTACGCCCACCCAGGTAGTGGCAGTGCTGGCAACACTGGCTGCAGTAACCCATGGGGAGGGGGTCACACTCGGACAATCAGAGAGGGGGTTTATCATTGTGGCCCAGGTGGCACAAAATAATCAAAGGTCTGACCGCACGGAGATGCTTGGGAAAATGGTTACAACAGGGGATCAGAGTGTTTGTGTCTCAGGTGAAGAGGGTGGATCTGATCTCCATCACCTAGGACTTGACATAGATTAAGTAGATTAATCAAATCTCACATTGTTATCAATTTCTGCTCAATCTGCATGCTCTCTCAATCAGCTTTAACTGTATGTGCACTCGTAAATCAGGTTATTTCTCGAGTTGGGCTCTGGGATATAACAGCCGTTGAGTATCTGATTTTATGGTGGATTGTGGAGGAGGGGGGTTGAGTGTGTTTGAGTATGTGAGTATGTGCGTGTGTGCTTGTCTGGCATCTGTTGTGGGGGGGGGGGGGGGGGGGGGGTGTTGTGGGGGGGGGGGGTATGGGATGGACCACGGGAATTATTTGCTAGGATAATAATTGCTTGTCAATGAATTAAATGTAATACAATGGCAATCCGGGTTATATGTTAGAATCCTACGCGTGAACTGCCAACATTATTACGCATATTAATTGATAATGATGGAAAATAGGATATGCATACATTTTTTAAAATAGTTATATAGATATATATATAGAGGTGAAAGCATTGGAAATGCTTTTGGCGGTTAATCTGCTTCTGTTTTGTGGGTGGCACTGTGTGCTGTTTTCGATGGATGGGTCCTGGCCTCTCGGGGCCTTAGGGATCCGGAGGGACGTGGGTGGGATACTGATCACTGGGATGACGGCTCAACTTGGGATGGGGAGGGGCTTTAGCGGGGGAATTAGTGGAGAACAATTGTAGGGTTACTCCGTAGCAATGCAAATATCACGGTACAGCTATATGGACACTCAATCATTACGGTATGTTTTATTGGTAAATTTACAAACATATATAATGATAAATAGACTTGAAACTTTTATCTCATTATGGTGTATGGTGAAATAAGTATAGCCAGTTATAATTGTAATGGCTTAGCTGATAATAACAAAAGAAGAACAATATTTACATGGCTCAAAGAGAAGGAATATAATATCTATTGTATACAGGAAACTAATTCAACAATTCGAGATGAAGTAGCGTGGAAAAAAGAATGGGGGGGGGGGGGAAATATACTTCTCCCATGGGCAAAGAAATGATGATATTAATTAATAGTAATTTCGATCCGAATGTGCAAATTGTCCAAATAGATACGCAAGGTAGATGGATTATTTTAAATATGTTATTGGACCATAAACAGATATGGCTCATTAACCTTTACGGGCCAAATAATGATGATCCACAATTCTTTGACAATATATATAATAAATTATCAACCCTGCAAGCAATTCAAGACAATATTATTATGGTGGGGGATTATAATACTGTTTTAAATAGCTCAATGGACCGTAAAGGAAATCACACAACAAACAATCACCCACATGCTCTTAAGGAAATTGTGAATGTCATGGATACAGTGGGGGAAAAAAGTATTTAGTCAGCCACCAATTGTGCAAGTTCTCCCACTTAAAAAGATGAGAGTGGCCTGTAATTTTCATCATAGGTACACGTCAACTATGACAGACAAAATGAGAAAAGAAAATCCAGAAAATCACATTGTAGGATTTTTAATGAATTTATTTGCAAATTATGGTGGAAAATAAGTATTTGGTCAATAACAAAAGTTTCTCAATACTTTGTGATATACCCTTTGTTGGCAATGACACAGGTCAAATGTTTTCTGTATGTCATGGTTCACTACGACAGAACCCAGAAGCAGACCAGGACAAGGTGAGTTGAACAAAGGTGAGTATTTATTAACAGATTCAAAAAAAATGCAGAGTAATCTAGGAGACGGAGCGGGCGGCGGAGATGAGTTGGTGGAGGTGAAGTGGCAGATCCAATGATGGCACGGCAGCCGCCGACAACCAGGCAGGGGTTGGGTGAAGGTCCCGGGAGAATGACTGTAGACAGAAAAAAACGGAGGTAAGTACACGGCAGGCCAACAAGGTGCAAAACAACAAAACTAACACTAGTAACTCAGAGGCTGATACGCTGAAAAAACATACTGTTCATGGCTAACGATCCGGCAGGGAATGGATGTCAGGTCAGAGCTTATGAAGGGGTGATGATCAGGACCAGGTGTGCTGAAGCTGATGAGAAGCAGGTGCGGGTAATCGAGAGATCACCCGCCTAGCAACGTCGCCCGGCAACCGGACAGGGTGCGTTCAGGAACCTTCAGGAAAACAGGAGATTCAGAGCAGAAAAACGGCAACACAGGCAGGAACAGACTCAGGACGCAGGGTTCATGACACTGTAAGTCTTCACAAGGTTTTCACACACTGTTGCTGGTATTTTGGCCCATTCCTCCATGCAGATCTCCTCTAGAGCAGTGATGTTTTGGGGCTGTCGCTGGGCAACACGGACTTTCAACTCCCTCCAAAGATTTTCTATGGGGTTGAGATCTGGAGACTGGCTAGGCCACTCCAGGACCTTGAAATGCTTCTTACGAAGCCACTCCTTCGTTGCCCGGGCGGTGTGTTTGGGGGGGACACGTCTGGCACTGCAGGATTTGAGTCCCTGGCGGCGTAGTGTATTACTGATGGTAGGCTTTGTTACTTTGGTCCCAGCTCTCTGCAGGTCATTCACTAGGTCCCCCCGTGTGGTTCTGGGATTTTTGCTCACCGTTCTTGTGATCATTTTGACCCCACGGGGTGAGGTCTTGCGTGGAGCCCCAGATCGAGGGAGATTATCAGTGGTCTTGTATGTCTTCCATTTCCTAATAATTGCTCCCACAGTTGATTTCTTCAAACCAAGCTGCTTACCTATTGCAGATTCAGTCTTCCCAGCCTGGTGCAGGTCTACAATTTTGTTTCTGGTGTCCTTTGACAGCTCTTTGGTCTTGGCCATAGTGGAGTTTGGAGTGTGACTGTTTGAGGTTGTGGACAGGTGTATTTTATACTGATAACAAGTTCAAACAGGTGCCATTAATACAGGTAACGAGTGGAGGACAGAGGAGCCTCTTAAAGAAGAAGTTACAGGTCTGTGAGAGCCAGAAATCTTGCTTGTTTGTAGGTGACCAAATACTTATTTTCCACCATAATTTGCAAATAAATTCATTAAAAATCCTACAATGTGATTTTCTGGAAAAAAATATCTCAATTTGTCTGTCATAGTTGACGTGTACCTATGATGAAAATTACAGGCCTCTCTCATCTTTTTAAGTGGGAGAACTTGCACAATTGGTGGCTGACTAAATCCTTTTTTCCCCACTGTATATGGAGGCTTAAATATACTGATCTAGTGAGATATACATGGCGGAGACTGAATCAAGCTAGTCATCTTGACTTCTTTCTTATCTCATTCTCGTTGGCACCAAAAGTAAAAAAAGTGTTGATAGGGGACAGAATGCGGTCGGACCATCATATAATAGGCATATACATTACTCTTACTGAGTTTCTACGTGGGCGAGGATATTGGAAATTTAATCAAAGCCTATTGGATGATAATTTATTTATATTTAGAACAAAGCAATTTATAACTGACTTTTTCCAACATAACATAGGTACAGCGAATCCCCTTATTGTATGGGACACCTTTAAATGTGCCTTTAGAGGCCATGCAATTCAGTACTCATCTCGAAAACAAAAGCAATGTAGGTCAAAAGAGTTTATACTAAGAAAGGAAATAGAAAGTCTAACAGAACAGATAGATGGCAATAAAAACTGTAACATAGAGGCTCAGAATAAATTAGAGGAAAAACAAAAAGAAATGGAGAAACTTATTCAAGAAAGATCAAGTGTAATATATTATTTAAAAAAAGCAAACTGGATGGAATATGGGGAAAAATGCACAAAATTATTTTTTAATCTTCAACATAGGAATGCTACCAAAAAGAACTTAATGAAACTGGTTTCAATTGACGGAGTCACCCATAATTCACCAAATTATATTTTGAAGGAAGAAACAAAGTACTTTAAGCATTTGTTTTCTTTTCAGTCGCCTCCATCTCCTCTAACTGAAGCTAATTGTAGAGATTTTTTTTTCTATTGATAATGTCAAATTAACAGCCACACAGAAAGACTCATGTGAAGGTGAAATTACAGAGGAGGAACTTCTGGATGCAATTAAAGACTTTAAGTCTGGGAAAACTCCAGGGTTGGATGGCATACCAGTCGAGGTATACCAAACCTTTTTTGATATACCAAACCTTTTTTGATATTTCTGTTGTATTTTTGACTTTGTTTTGTTTTACCCCATATGTAACTCTATGTTGTTGTTTTTATCGCACTGCTTTGCTTTATCTTGGCCAGGTCGCAGTTGTAAATGAGAACTTGTTCTCAACTGGTTTACCTGGTTAAATAAAGGTGAAATAAAATAAATAAATAAAATACTAAGAGGACCGTTATTAGCATGTTTTAACCACTCCTATGTAAATGGTAGATTATCTGACACTCAAGAAGAAGTTCTGATCATTATTACTGAAACAGGATACAAGTGGAAAATATAAAGATTCAGTCCATTTACAAAATTGGAGGCCCCTTACACTTCAGTGTTGTGATGCAAAAATTCTAGCAAAATGTATAGCGCATAGAATTAAAAAGGTATTGTCGGATATTATTCATTCTAATCAGACAGGTTTTTTACATGGAAGATACATTGGAGATAATATAAGGCAAGTATTGGAAACAATAGAACACTATGGAAAATATGGGAAACCAGGCCTGCTATTCATAGCAGACTTCGAAAAGGCATTTGATAAAGTTCGACTGGGGGTTTATATATAAATGCCTGGAACATTTCAATTTTGGAGAATCTCTTATAAAATGGGTCAAAATCATGTATAGTAACCCTAGGTGTAAAATAGTAAATAATGGCTATTTCTCAGAAAGTTTTAAACTGACAAGAGGAGTGAAACAAGGTTGTCCACTATCGGCATATCTATTTATTGTGGCCATCGAGATGTTAGCTATTAAAATCAGATCCAATAATAATATCAGAGGATTAGAAATCCAGGGCTTAAAAACAAAGGTGTCATTGTACGCTGATGATTCATGTTTTCTTTTAAATCCACAACTAGAATCCCTCCACAGCCTCATAGAGGATCTAGATAAATTTTCTAACCTCTCTGGATTACAACCAAATTATGACAAATGTACTATATTACGTATTGGATCACTAAAAAATTAATTTTTTACATTACCATGTAGTTTACCAATAAAATGGTCTGATGGTGATGTGGATATACTCGGAATACATATCCCAAAGGAAATAAATGATCTCACTTCAATTAATTTTAATAGAAAGTTAGCAAAAATAGATAAGATCTTACTACCATGGAAAGGAAAATACCTCTCAATTTGTGGAAAAATCACCCTGATTAACTCTTTAGTATTATCCCAGTTTACCTATTTGCTTATGGTCTTGCCTACGCCTAGCGAACAGTTTTTTAAATTATATGAGAAAAAAATATTCAATTTTATTTGGAATGGCAAGCCAGACAAAATTAAAAGGGCATATTTATATAATGAATATGAATTCGGAGGACAGAAATTATTAAATATTAAAGCAGTAGACCTATCACTAAAAGCTTCAGTCATACAAAAGTTATACTTAAATCCGAACTGGTTCTCAAGCAAATTAGTAAGATTGTCTCACCCAATGTTCAAGAAAGGCCTTTTTCCCTTTATTCAGATTACAACAACTCCTTTGCAGTTATTTGAAAAGGAAATCATCTCCCAAATATCACTGTTTCTAAAACAAGCCATAGAAAGTTGGTTGCAATTTCAATTTAATCCTCCAGAAACGACAGAACAAATAATGCAACAAATATTGTGGTTAAATTCAAATATACTAATTGACAAAAAACCTTTATTTTTTGACAGAATGTTTAAAAAAGGTATAATCTTCGTAAATGATATCATCGGTAGGACTGGTGGAGTTATGTCGCACATGCAGCTAACAAAAACATATGGAAATGTCTGCTCTACCCAAAATTACAACCAAATAATTGCAGCCTTACCGCAAAAGTGGAAGAGGAAAGTGGAAGGGGGAGAAAGTAAGGAACTTGTCTGTCGGCCTTGCATTAAAGAACATAATTGGTTAAGGAAAACTGTGATAAATAAAAAAGTATATCAGTTTCACTTAAGGACCAAAGGATTGACAGCTGTCCCATATAGATTGCAAAATAGTTGGGAAGAGATTTTTGACGTACCGATCCCATGGCATAGTGTTTATGAACTGACATGCAAAACAACACCGGATTCAAAAATTTGAATCTTTCAATTTAAATTATTATATAAAATTATTGCTATCAATAGAATGTTATTTATATGGGGGATACAATCTTCCCAGCTCTGCAGATTTTGCTGTGAAGAGACAGAATCATTAGATCATTTGTTTTGGTTCTGTCCATTTGTAGCTTGTTTTTGGACACAGGTCCAGGAATGGCTAAAGGATTGCAATATTTACCTGGAGCTAACCTTGCAGATAGCATTACTGGGTGATCTGAAAAGTCATAGTCAATCGATCAATAATATAATAATACTTTTAGCAAAAATGTTTATTTTTAATTCACAATCTGTAGAAGCAATGAGAATAGAAAGGTTCAGAACTTTTGTAAAACATCACAGTACGGTTGAAATATATATGGCAAATAGAAATCCTATATGGATGCTGTTAAGAGATAGATGGGAGGTATTGAATAGAGTTGAAGGATGGGACTAATAACAAATAACAACAAATAATAACAAAGATAGCTAATAATGTAAGCATACTGTGTCCATAATAAGTATATAGGTTGTATGTTGGGAGCTTTTGGGAAAGAGCACAGTTAGAAAGATATGGCATATAGAAGCAAACCGGATGGACATCATGAAAATGATCGGAGAGGTTGAGAGTAGAAGAAAAAAAATATATATATTTATATATACATATAATATAATTATTGTAAAATTAACTGTGTCCATAAGGTGTAGATAGTAACTATAGACTGGAAGTAGAGGCCTGGGCATTGTTGTTCACTAATTTACTCCAAGTAGGGAAAGGATGGCGGGGTTGAAAAGTAATAAAGGGGAGTATGTATATAAAAAACATGGGGGATTGGAAGTGATGCAGACAATTACATTGATAGAAGATACAATCTATCTGCAATATTAAGCTGATCCATCCCCGCCAAAAAAAAAAAAAAAAAAAAAAGTCAACTAGACCGAAGCATTCATTCTATCGATTTATGACATATTTTCTGGAGATCAAGGGTTTATTTAGTCTTCTAAGGCAACAAGCAGCCTAATGACAGAAGAGAAGCTGCATGTATCTACAGTAATTATAGACAAGTTGACTAAGAAAGGTTGGAAATTATAAGCAGAAACATAGGCCTTTCTAAATTAGTATTTATTTATTTATTTTTCCTGTCAAGAAATCTTTCTGGCATCTGACTGTACAGCACATTTTCTATAGCCCTATTTGCAGGTTAGGGTCGGGTGCGGGCCTCAGATATCACATATAGTCGGCGGTTGTGGTTGGGTTATTAGCAATTGCAGGCGGGTACCCATGAACAAACAGCTGACCTGTGCATCACTAGTAAGTGTAGTGATAGTGTGCCAATAACAGTGTGTTTGCTTTCAAAGTCGAGTTCACTTCCCTGTTTTGGACCTTCTTCAAAGCATTATCCTCTCGTACATGTAGAATTTGGATTGTCAATATAGAAGGGCTCTTGTGATAAGAAAGATTTGCCTCCTGTCAGGGTTGGGGCACAGCCTGAGCCAGAACAGGCAAGCTGGGTAAAAATTGTCTCTCTATTGTATTGGCATTGGTCAGAATCATAAGACTAATTTCCATCTCCCCCCACTAGGTGGCACATATTTACCACAAATCAAGGCTTTGGCACAGCATACTTTTTTTCTGACACGCACAGAGACAAGGGATGATAAGCACATGTTTTCATTCAATATCCTAATTGATTGTTCTAATTACTACACTGTTTGAAGCAGCTGCATAAATGTATATAAGCCGTACATTTGTAATCAGACTCACATTTTCTTAAGGCTTATGCAATCCTGTTTTCTCCATAATGGTCCACATTGCTTAATTCTATAGTCTGTCTGTCCAAATCCCCACTCTGCTAGCTCTTCTCTGAGAGAGTATAGTGTCTATCGTGTTCTTGATAATGACTGTATCCGGGTGGAAGGCATGGGGGAGGTAGTGGGCAAGGGTCATCTCCCAGGTGTCTACCAGCAAGACATCCAGACCCCTGAACATGGCCCTGAACACCCCGTCCAGCTGCACTGAGAACCAGTCAGTATTGTACAGGCTCACCTTCAGGTCCAGGAAGTTGGGGGGCCGAGCTCACTACCACCAGGATCCACAGAGCCCGGTCCAGAAGCCGCACCACCGCAGGTGACCCACACCCCCCTCCCCCAATCTCAGTCATAAAGTATTCAGACCCTTTTACTTTTTCTACATTTTGATATGTTACAGCCTTATTCTAAAATTGATTAAATACCCCATAACGACAAAGCAAAAACAGGTTTAGAAATTGTTGCAAATATCACATCTACATAAGTATGTAGACCCTTTACTCAGTACTTTGTTGAAGCACCTTTGGCAGAGATTACAGCCTCGAGTCTTCTTGGGTATGACACTACAAGCTTGGCACACCTGTATTTGGGGAGTTTCTCCCATTCTTCTCTGCATATCCTCTCAAGCTCTGTCAGGTTGGATGGGGAGCGTCGCTGCACAGCTATTTTCAGGTCTCTCCAGAGATGTTAGATCGGGTTCAAGTCCGGGCTCTGGCTGGGCCACTCAAGGACATTCAGAGACTTGTCCCGAAGCCGCTCCTGTGTTGTCTTGGCTGTGTGCTTAGGGTCGTTGTCCTGTTGGAAGGTGAACCTTCGCCCCAGTCTGAGGTCATGAGCGCTCTGGAGCAAGTTTTTATCGAGGATCTCTCTGTACTTTGCTCTGTTCATCTTTCCCTCAACCCTGACTAGTCTCCCTGTCCCTGCCACTGAAAAACATCCCCACAGCATGATGCTGCCACCAACATGCTTCACCATAGGGATGCTGTCAGGTTTCCTCCAGACATGACGCTTGGCATTCAGGCCAAAGAGTTCAATCTTGGTTTCATCAGACCAGAGAATCTTGTTTCTTATGATCTGAATCCTTTAGGTGCCTTTTGGCAAACTCCAAGTGGGCTGTCATGTGCCTTTTACTGAGGAGCGGCTTCCGTCTGGCCACTCTACCATAAAGGCCTGATTGGTGGAGTGCTGCAGAGATGGTTGTCCATTCTGGAAGGTCCTCCCATCTCCACAGAGGAACTCTGGAGCTATGTCAGAGTGACAATCGGGTTCTTGGTCACCTCCCTGACCAAGACCCTTCTCCCCGATTGCTCAGTTTGGCCGGGCGGCCAGCTCTAGGAAGAGTCTTTGTTGTTCCAAACTCCATTTAAGAATGATGGAGGCAACTGTATTCTTGGGGACCTTCAATGCTGCACTATTTTTGTCCTTCTCCCAGATCTGTGCCTCGACACAATCCTGTCTCGGAGCTCTACGGACAATTCATTCGACCTCACGGCTTGGTTTTTGCTCTGACATGCACTGTCAACTGTGGGACCTTATATAGACAGGTGTGTGCCTTTCCAAATCATGTCCAATCAATTGAATTTACCAAATGTGGACTCCAATCAAGTTGTAGAAACATCTCAAGGATGATCAATGGAAACAGGATGCACCTGAGCGCAATTTCAAATTTCATAGCAAATGGTCTGAATACTTATGTAAATAAGATATTCCTGTTTTTTATTTGTAATACATTTGCAAAAATTTCAAAAAAACTGTTTTTGCTTTGTCATTATGAGGTATTGTGTGTAGACTTAT
The DNA here is from genome assembly GCF_964263955.1 of Coregonus lavaretus. Lineage (NCBI taxonomy): Eukaryota > Metazoa > Chordata > Actinopteri > Salmoniformes > Salmonidae > Coregonus > Coregonus lavaretus. The sequence goes on along the minus strand of NC_139991.1, from coordinate 36,413,910 downwards.
GAGGAAAAAAACAACTGAAAATACATTTTTGAATAAGGCTGTAACGTAACAAAATGTGGAAAAAGCAAAAGGGTCTGAATACTTTCCGAATGCACTGTATATATGACTGAGACCACCCCGTTCAAGAAAATGGATTGTTCTTACAGACAGTGATTCACAAGGCTTGCTATAAAAAGCAGGCAGACAGGCATTGAGGCATTCAGTTACTGTTCGATTGTACGTTAGAATGGGCAAAACAAGTGACCTAAGCGACTTTGATAATGGTATGATCGTCGGTGCCAGGCGTGCCAGATCCAGTATCTCAGAAACGGCCGCCCTCCTGGGCTTTTCAAGCACGACAGTGTCTAGGGTTTACAGAGAACAGTGCGACAAACAAAAAACATCCAGTCAGCGGCAGTCCTGTGAGTGAAAACAGTTTGTTGATGAGAGAGTTCGAAGGAGAATGGCAAGAATCGTGCAATCTAACAGGCGGTCCACAAACAGACAAATAACGGCACAGTACAACAGTGGTGTGCAGAACGGCATTGCAGAAAGCACAACTCGGCGATCTTTGACACAGATGGGCTATTGTAGCAGACGACCATACCGGTTTCCTCTCCTATCAGCTAAAAACAAGAAGCGGCTCCAGTGGGCACGTGACAATTGAGTAGAAAAACATTGCCTGGAACCAGTGGCTTGTATTCATGTATACCAAGGGAAGCCAGGCTTCCACAACAATTTGAACAATAAAAAAACAAAAACTAAATAATAATTGATCTTTCGTCTCTCTGTTTTCATAATTTTCTGTCAATTCGCAAGTTACTGAATCTCACCAGAGAAATCATCAGAGCGAGGGAAACAGCGCCCATGTATCTGATGCTGTCTGGAACAAAAGAGTATGACATGTTGCCGAAGTAGCATTTGATTGATTGATGCCAGCAAACTCAACTGTGGGTTGTCCTGGCACAGCAAAACACCCCCCAAGGGAGGCCAGTTTGGATTTGGCTTCACACCAATCAAATCACATCCTGAGCAAAAGGTCATCATTTTCAGAAAAATGTGTCTTAATTCTCTGTACAGGCCAATGATTATGATGGCGATTCTGACCTAACCATAAATTAATATATTGTGCCACTGGCCTGAGACGATTGAAGTTCAATATGTAGCCTAGATGTAGCCTAGTAGGCTCACGTTAACTAGCTAGCTAACTTAGCTAGTTCATTATTTACCATGCGAGGAAGTTAGGCTAGTAAGCATTTTAGCTAGGTAGCCAATGAAAAAAAGTAAAAGCGAACAGACTGTTTTGCCAACATGAAAGAGAGGAGGACGGCATTGTCGTTCAACCCCAAACAATGGTTTTCACGCACGTGCACTCACACACACAAATCAGTCCCATGGACAGCCACATGATATTTAGCAACATTGATTGGGCTATGTTTTTTTTCTTCTGTGTATTAAAGTAAGCCTATATAGTCTTGTTGATTTAATTATGTTTAAATGTTTAAGTTGAAATGGTGCTGAAATAACAGAGGCCTGTTGTCTTTGTGCTGAGTTGCTGTAAACCGCCGTGGTTCTAAATCAGCAGTTGTTTAGTAAACTGTCAAAAACATTAACTTGCTTGACAATGCTGCAGGTCATATTTTGTTACATGCAATATTTGCTTTGTGGACTTCACCGGACAGATGTTGCTCTCCGGTTTTGTGATGAAACAAACATATGTGTAGTTGAATTTATTCCTCCACTGTGTAACTGTCTTTTTTTGTCATGGCCTTATTGTATATCACGGTGGCATATGAACGAATGGGTTATAGAGGAAACAACGGTTTATATCAAAACATACAGTGAGGGAAAAAAGTATTTGATCCCCTGCTGATTGTGTACGTTTGCCCACTGACAAAGACATGATCAGTCTATAATTTTTATGGTAGGTCTATTTTAACAGTAAGAGACAGAATAACAACAACAAAAAATCCAGAAAAACGCATGTCAAAAATGTTATAAATTGATTTGCATTTTAATGAGGGAAATAAGTATTTGACCCTTTCTCAATCAGAAAGATGTCTGGCTACCAGGTGTCTTTTATACAGGTAATGAGCTGAGATTAGGAGCACACTCTTAAAGGGAGTGCTCCTAATCTCAGTTTGTTACCTGTATAAAAGACACCTGTCCACAGAAGCAATCAATCAATCAGATTTCAAACTCTCCAACATGGCCAAGACCAAAGAGCTCTCCAAGGATGTCAGGGACAAGATTGTAGACCTACACAAGGCTGGAATGGGCTACAAGACCATCGCCAAGCAGCTTGGTGAGAAGGTGACAACAGTTGGTGTGATTATTCGCAAATGGAAGAAACACAAAATAACTGTCAATCTCCCTCGGCCTGGGGCTCCATGCAAGATCTCACCTCGTGGAGTTGCAATGATCATGAGAATGGTGAGGAATCAGCCCAGAACTACACGGGAGGATCTTGTCAATGATCTCAAGGCAGCTGGGACCATAGTCACCAAGAAAACAATTGGTAACACACTACGCCGTGAAGGACTGAAATCCTGCTGCGCCCGCAATGTCCCCCTGCTCAAGAAAGCACATACACAGGGCCGTCTGAAGTTTGCCAATGAACATCTGAATGATTCAGAGGAGAACTGGGTGAAAGTTTTGTGGTCATTATCAACTCACCTCGCCGTGTTTGGAGGAGGAGGAATGCTGCCTATGACCCCAAGAACACCATCCCCACCGACAAACATGGAGGTGGAAACTATGCTTTGGGGGTGTTTTCTGCTAAGGGAACAGGACAACTTCACAGAATCAAAGCGACGATGGACGGGGCCATGTACCGTCAAATCTTGGGTGAGAACCTCCTTCCCTCAGTCAGGGCATTGAAAATGGGTCGTGGATGGGTATTCCAGCATGACAATGACCCAAAACACACGGCCAAGGCAACAAAGGAGTGGCTCAAGAAGAAGCACATTAAGGTCCTGGAGTGGCCTAGCCAGTCTCCAGACCTTAATCCCATAGAAAATCTGTGGAGGGAGCTGAAGGTTCGAGTTGCCAAACGTCAGCCTCGAAACCTTAATGACTTGGAGAAGATCTGCAAAGAGGAGTGGGACAAAATCCCTCCTGAGATGTGTGAAAACCTGGTGGCCAACTACAAGAAACGTCTGACCTCTGTGATTGCCAACAAGGATTTTGCCACCAAGTACTAAGTCATGTTTTGCAGAGGGGTCAAATACTTATTTCCCTCATTAAAATGCAAATCAATTTATAAGATTTTTGACATGCGTTTTTCTGGATTTTTTTGTTGTTATTCTGTCTCTCACTGTTCAAATACACCAACCATTAAAATTATAGACTGATCATGTCTTTGTCAGTGGGCAAACTTACAAAATCAGCAGGGGATAAAAATAATTTTTTCCCTCACTGTAGGTTGTAATTTGGCTTTTTTACTGGTTTGGCTTGCCCAGTGATTTTACCCACGCACCGCTACTGCCTGGAACATGACAGCGAGTTCAGTTTACTTGAGTGGCCTGTGCAGTCCCCAGACCTCAACCCAATAGAGCATCTTTCAGATGGATAGAACGGGCTGTTCGCAGCATGAATGTACCGCCATCCAATCTGCAGCAACTGCTTGATGCCATCGTGTCAGCATGGACCAACATCCCTGTGGAATGTTTCAGACACCTTGTAGAATGCTCCGAATAATTCAGGCTGTTTATGGAGGCAAAGGGGGGTCCGACCCAGGTATACCTAGTAAACTGTGAATATCCTTTGTCTCTGTGTGTCTGTCAGAAACAGTAATGCAGTGCCAAGTTGACTCATAACCCGCAGTCGGGTTTAGGGTCATCAAATATTGTGTGGATGAAGGGAGGGTGGGTGGTGGGCGGGTTGAATAAAGAGAAAAAAATGCATTTCCCCCTTACTAGCTCTGACTTTGCTGATAGCTACTTTGAGGAAAAATGTACTTACTATGACTGTGATATGTGGTTGTCCCAGCTAGCTATCTTAAGATGAATGCACTAACTGCATTTATCAAAGTCACATCAGGTAGCCTGATTTCAGATGTGTCCATGTAAACAGGATTATTAGGGAAATCGTTCTTCTTGCAAAGCATGTAAACGTTCTAATCTAACTATTTTATTAATCTGACTACCCACAATAATCACATTATTGTGTGCATGTAACGTTAATAAAGAATACAAAAATAAATCCATAACTGTAAGCTTAACAGTGCCCTTTATTGAATCAAGATGATATTTCACAACTCATTTTTGACAGGAAATACCTTTTGTTTGCAAACTTTGCATGTACATACACTTTTGAATTACATTAATTAAACACTTATCTCTGATCTAGTTTATAAACGTGACACCTAAACCATGCTCCCCACAAAGCGCAGGTGATGTCAAACACACAAGAAGAACTTCCACAAAAAGCATCCTCGATTTAGAGGACACTCACTGGGAATCTCACCAAACATTACATATTTTCCTTCAAAGAAGCAAAATAACCGTGACACACCATTGTAGAATAAGGCATGTGTAAGATGTAATTTGTCTTTAACCCAGCTTACCGTTGCACTTTCAGTTAACACAGTTTCCCAGACGGACTCAACAGATGAGGAACAGAAGATACTACCGCTCGTTGTTTAATAAAAAAAATCTGATTAAGTAATCTGGTCCCATTCAAATCCCCCAAACTCATTTTACCGCAGACACCAACCGTTTAACTGACAGGGGTGGCATTTTGGACACATTTTAAGACACAGGTTCGATCATCCATCCTCTAGTACATACTCAGTGTTAAGACTTAATGAATTGTAGTTCAGTAACAAACTTGCTTCAGTTAAAAAATAAGAGGTTATACATCTAATCAATTAATACTGGAACTTTTACAACAAAATATATATTATACAAAGCATCATAATGACAATGCACTCCCAAAATAAAACAGTGAAAATTGGTGCACGATCCAGTGATGAGAGCAACATAAGACACCAATAAGTCAGTAGTCTCAGTCACAGTAGATAGACATACTCCTTTCCTGACCCCCTGTCCAGTCTCCCCGCACACACAGCCCAGGTTCCCTTCCAATTTTTTTTACGCATAAATATAAAAGCATCTTCTTTATATCATGTCAAAAAAGTACATAAATAAATACAAATAAAAACAGTTATTGTCGTTAGTATAAAAATTGGTAATAAAAAAGGAGAATCTTCAGTCAGGTCAGCTGTCTTATCCTTTGTCCATCTAAAAGTATTTTTTGTTTTGTTTTCCTATTGACGAGTTCTTCTGTCCATTGTCCTCTGTGACCCACTCTACTTAAACTGGTTAGGGATAAGGCCCATCTGAGAATGCAAACTCATTGGTGGACTGGAGATGCCCTCTGACCAATCAGACATATTGGAATGTGGAGAGGAGCTGGACCATTGGTCAGGGGATCCGGGGGAGGGAGTTAGAAAGGGGTGGTCAGGCACCTGCAGCTGGTGATTGGGTGTGTTGTCCATAGGGCTGGAATAGCTGTGCTGGGAGGGTGGGGTGAGGAACTGTGTGCCGAGAATCTGGGTCTCCTGGGGGAGGATGGTGTGGATAGCGACCGAGCGGCCTGCCCCGTTGCCTTGCTGCAGGTCCGAGCCGCTCAGCTCGCTGCTCAGGAAGCTCTGGCTCAGGACCTGGCCGGCTGTGGTGGAGTTGGAGTTCTGATGCTGGAGCTGTGGGTTCTGCCGGGAGTGCATCTGCTGCATGAGGTGGGGCGGCGTGCCCAGATGACTGGTCTGCAGGCCCTGGTAGCCCATGATCCTGGACAGGGTGGCGGTGGGGACCCCGTGGAGGGGAGCCATCATGGGAAGGCCTTGGTTGAAGCCGCCCTGCTGCCCGAGACCCGGGTGCATCCTGGAGTGCCAATCACACTGTCCTCTACCCCCAGCGCCGCCCATGGCCATAGTGATGGTTCCCTGGCTGCCGGGGCTGGAAACGGGCAGGTGGGACAGGCGGGGAGGGTTCGGGTCAAAGGGCATACGCCCAATGTCCTGCCCCTTGCCCATGCCCATGCCCATCTGACCCAGGTGGCTGTCTCCACTGCCTTGCAGGTGGTTGAACGACATGGGCGGAGACTGCTGGAATGGCGACGTCATCGGCGGCGACGCCACGTCGGACAGGTACCCGTGGGGCGACTCCTGGGAGTCGACGGGCGAGAGGACGGCCGAGCTGTCCAGCAGACTGCCCTTCCCGTCCAGGGACTTCTTCTTCCGTATCCTCATATCTTTGCCGCCGTCCTTCCCTCCAAAGCCTGGCTTGCGGACCTTCTTGCCCAAGGCGGTGGGCTTGAGGCTGCCCAGGTATCCGTTGGGGGAGCACAGAGGTGGGGACAGGCTGGTGGCGCTCAGGGTCCCATTATGGAGCCCTGGGCTCCTCACCAGGTTGTACTCATCGAGCAGATGGATGATGTCATGGTGCATTCGCTCCTGGGCGATGTCCCGGGGCAGCTGGTCCAGGTGGTCGGTGATCTCGCGGTTGGCAAAGTGCTCCAGCAGCACCTTGGCCGTCTCGTAACTGCCCTCTCTGGCTGCCAGAAAGAGAGGAGTTTCCTCCTAGAGAGACAGCAAACAGTGAGTGAGAAAATGTTTTAATACAATACTTTATTTTACATTCGATTGTGATTATTCTTTGATCCCCTGAACAATGGTGGCATTTACTGGAATGACATTGCACAATGAGCTTTTAGTATATTTCTCAACATTTCGAAATACACCATTGAGCATGTAACAATTACACACATAACAACTACACAAGTTGGCAAGTAGTAGTTTCACTAGTGTGTCAACTAGTGTGAGATGTAAGAGCCATGTTTGTGTGAGATGTGTGAGCCATGTTTTTCACCTTGTTGTTCTGCATGTCTTTGTTGGCGCCATTCTTCAGCAACACCATGGCAGCATCCACGTTGTTGACAGCTGAAGCCCAATGAAGGGCAGATTTACCTGGAGAAAAAAATAAAAAAAATAAAAGGAATGATGATTTAATACAAATTCAAATAACCTGCAAATTCCTAGACCATGAGGGCTACAGTCCATGAAGATGGGTCAGCCGGTTAAGGGCAAATTCCATTAGTACACTGTGTGGGAGATATGATGTGAATACAACCAAAGTAAAATCAGTGTAACCTACCAAAGTCATCGATGGCGTTGGCATCAGCATGGCAGTTAATAAGCTCATCCACCATGCCTTCCACAGCCAATCGGGCGGCCAGGATCAGAGGAGTCGTTCCGTCATGCATGCGGGCGTCAAGATCAGTGGCCCGATTCCGGATGAGAATCTGAACGAAAAGACAGACACCTTTAGTGAACATGTACAGTACAGGCTAAATCTGAGAGCAAAGTCCAAATGCTTAACTGGTAATAGGGAATGCTACATATGGCATTGTATATAATATCATTTTCAATTCACGTAAATGCACCTTTTTGCACATGCTTTAGAAAAGCATTTTGATAGTCCACAAATGAAAAGTGGCATATAAAATGAATGTATTTATTAATTCAAAGGAGCACTACTACTAGAGTACTGTAGTAGTACCTGGAAGACTCCCTGTGCGTCTGCGGCCACGGCGGCGTGCAGCGGAGTGCGCCCCATGTTGTCCTGGACGTTGGCGTCGGCCGTGGACTCCAGCAGTCGCTTGGCGGCGTCGGAACGGGCGTAGCGGGCGGCTAGGTGAAGAGCGGTCTCACCCGTGCGGTCCGTCTGGTTGTGCAGGTTGGCGCCCTGGTAGATGAAGTCAGAGATGATCTCAGCCGAAGGGTCCTCCTCCTCCTCACTGTTCCCAATCTCCAGGCCTCCTCCGCTGCACGATGCGATCATTAGAGGAGTGAAACCGTCTGAGAGAGGGATGGACGGAGAGATGGATGGAGGGAGAGAAAGGGTGGTAGATAGAGAAAAAAAAAACACACATTAGGACCGAGGGGAAATACTTTATTTAAACGGAATGGCATGGAGTGGCACTCCAGACTCCTTTTCACCTCATTTAACACCTGATTTACTTAACAAAAGGCACATCTCAATAGGTGGGCGTGGGGGTATGGGCCTTTGCTCTTTTGTTTTCGTTATTGCTCCTCTATTGTCCCTCAAGCAAGGGTGGAGGCCAATGACATCACAAATTCCCATCAGACCAACTCCTTGAATGCCCTACTCCTTGAAGTTTGCAGTTGTGTCTAAAAAACATTATTTAGCTCATAACATATTGATTTACCCTTTAGTGTGTGCACTTTAATTTATTTATACTTGGGATATCCCATTTCAACAGGAAAAGGTATGTTTTTTTAATCACTGGAGGACATCTTTAATGTTACTTCTACATTTACATTTTACATTTTAGTCATTTAGCAGACGCTCTTATACAGAGCGACTTACAGTTAAGTGAGTGCATACATTTTCATACTGGCCCCCTGTGGGAATCGAACCCACAACCCTGGCATTGCAAGCGCCATGCTCTACCAACTGAGCTACACGGGACAAGTCATGTGACAAGGGGGGTATGCCAGAGAGAGAAGAGAGAAAAAATTGAGAAGAGAGAGATCCTCACACACCTGGGCCTCGGACATTGACGTCCATGCAGTCATTCTCGATCTCTCCCTGTGGAGGCGTGGGGGCGATGGAAGGGATCCGCAGGTCAGCCGCGTCCAGGTGCTGCTGGGTCCATTGTCTGTGGTCAGTGCGGTCATCCAGGTCCAACATGGCCGGCTCCTCCAACTAACACAGAGACAAACATGGTCCATCAACTACCGTACAATCCCTGTGACCACACAATACACATTATGCAGGCAAAGGCAATTATCTGTTTATGTATTTAACATTAATTCAACAATTTCCAGATGTGTACACTATTTTATACATTTAGTGGTTGTACATGGTCTGTGTAGGTTTCAGATGATCTCTTACCCTAAAGCGTCTAGAGTCTGGCTCCTCCTCTCCCCACAATCCATTCTGGCTGTCGTCCATCAGAGAAATGTCCAAAATGTTCTTCAGTGGCCTGATGGACATAGGAAAGACCAGTTAGATAAGCCACACATGAAACACACACACGCACGCACAGACACACTTACTTGAGTCCCACAGAGTCCTCTCCTACGGGCTCTCTGCGTTTCTTCTTGCTGGGCTCAGACACTTTGAAGCCCTCAGGGAACCAGAGCTGTCCGTGCTCCCGTCGGCGTTTTCGCGACACCAGCACCCCCAGGCAGATGAAGCCCAGCACAGCCAGCCCCAGGAACACCACGTACATGGGGTATAGCTCAGAGGATGCAGGGGTGGGCTGCACACCTGGGAGAGAGGGGCAGGGAGAGTACAGCATGTCAGAATGGGGTTACGACTCTTGTACTATGTATGTAATGTTTATGTGCTCTACGTATGTCTATGTGAATATCTGTATATTGGCATGCTGTATGACACAGACATTTTTCCTAATGGATACAAATAAAGTGACCATCATCATCATCTAAATCACAAGCATTAAAGTAGTTATTGGTCTATTTTCATACTTTCATACAGTCATATTTTATGAGAGAGAGATTTTTGAATGGAGAGTATTTCAGCTGGAGAGATACTGTATGTTGGTACTTACTGGTGACGGCCTCAATGTAAGGAACATTGAGATTCCCGCTGGAGGCCAGTGCTCCCAGGAACGCGGCGACGTCGGTGGCGCTCTGGAAGCATTCCGTGGACTGCTGGTAGCACTGGCGGTTATCAATCTCCAGGTATACCACCGACCTACCAGAAAAGGGGAGAGTTAATTCGACCAATAAGAGGGAAGGAAAGGATTCACTTGAACAATCAAGTCCTCTTCTGACTCTCCTCTCTAATATCAAATCTAAGGACAATTCTGTGGAAAGACTGAACAAGTAATGTCTGAGTGAGTGTTTGAGTGAGTGAGTGAGCAAGCGACTGTGGGTGCATTTGTGTGTGTATCATTGAATGCGTGTCACTGAGCAATGTATAACAAAGTGAACAAGTGTGTGTACCTACCCTTTGACCTGCATGAGGTCCAGCTCGCGGCGCCGGCGGGGAGGGTTTACCATGGACTCCACGCTCTCCTTCACCTGGCCCAGCATGTTGGCCGGCACGACCGCCCAGTCGGGCCAGCTGTCGGTGGAACGCTTCATGTTGTGCTTGGCCAGCTCCTGCTCGCTGCCGTAGTAGGGGAACACCATGGGCTCTCCGTTGGCGTCGCGCCGGAACACCACGTTGGTGTGTAAAACGGTGCTGAGCTCACGGAGGAACGTGGAAAAACCATTTTTTAACTGCTCGGGAGGGATGTGGACCACAAGGACGAGGTGGCCGTCAGCTAGCTTCTCGGGCATGTTGTTGGCGCAGTCCAGGCCGTCCCACTCGCACTCTGCGTTGTTACAGCCCTGGTCGCAGTGGCCGTCCGCGTAGTGGTCCTTACAGTACTGGTCATACAGTGGGCTGGGGAGAGAGAGCATTAACATGGTCAACATTAGGATTAGCACTTAAGTTAACTAAGGCCAGAGGAATTGGATGAGGTAGGAATGTAGAAAGTAGGTAGATTAGAAAAGATTGCTTGGATATGTAGACTCGTAAGGAGTTGGAAGTAGACAATGTTCATCATTCTTACAAACACAACATATCATCATCCTTCTTTCATGGTTTAATATGTTTTAATAATCATCTGAGAGTGAAATAGGTTTGAGACTGGGCATAGTGAGATAGTGAGAGGTTGAGATGGAACAGACATATTCGAGGCGGACTGAGACTCACTTGCACTGTCCCTCCTGTCCCTGGCAGTCGAAGCCGTCGTAGAGACACCCAGGGCTGTTGCACTGCTCATCGCACTTCCCGTCGTTGAAGTACCGCCAGCACTGCAGCGCCGCCGAGCAGTTCTGCCATGGGTCATCGAAGTTGAGCGAGCAGTCGCCGCCGTCCCAGCCGCAGGCGTGGTTGTTGCACAGCGAGTCACAGATGTGGTTGCCCGCCCACTCGTCGCACTGCGGGATCTCGCAGCTCACCTCCACCTCGGGTGGTGGCGTAATATCCCGGCCGAACCCACCGGGAAAGGAGTAATCAAGGATGTGACAGAGCAGGCCATTGAAGTTGTTGGGGCAGCTGCAGTGGAAGAAGGGTGCGTCAGGGGTGCTCTGGCAAGTGCCCTCGTTGTAGCAGGGGTTGACGTTGCAGGGGCTGTCCGTGGGAGTCTGGCACTCAGGGCCGGTAAAAGCGGCGGGGCACAGGCAACGAGGGCTCAGGTGGCCGGAGACACAGGTGCCACCATTTCTGCAGCTGAGGCTGCCACAGAAGCGTGAGTCATACTCGCAGGAGGAGCCTGTGTAGCCCTGGAGAGACACACACAGAGATGGGTCAGATGAGGTTGTACCTTAAAACAGTCTGTTGGCACACACGTTTACTTTGCATCGCCAAACCGCTCCCTTTCCACAAAGATATACAAAAAAGAGACAAAGTTAATCAAACACATACAGTGGGGGAAAAAAGTATTTAGTCAGCCACCAATTGTGCAAGTTCTCCCACATAAAAAGATGAGAGAGGCCTGTCATTTTCATCATAGGTACACGTCAACTATGAAAGACAAATTGAGGGAAAAAAATCCAGAAAATCACATTGTAGGATTTTTAATGAATTTATTTGCAAATTATGGTGGAAAATAAGTATTTGGTCACCTACAAACAAGCAAGATTTCTGGCTCTCACAGACCTGTAACTTCTTCTTTAAGAGGCTCCTCTGTCCTCCACTCGTTACCTATATTAATGGCACCTGTTTGAACTTGTTATCAGTATAAAAGACACCTGTCCACAACCTCAAACAGTCACACTCCAAACTCCACTATGGCCAAGACCAAAGAGCTGTCAAAGGACACCAGAAACAAAATTGTAGACCTGCACCAGGCTGGGAAGACTGAATCTGCAATAGGTAAGCAGCTTGGTTTGAAGAAATCAACTGTGGGAGCAATTATTAGGAAATGGAAGACATACAAGACCACTGATAATCTCCCTCGATCTGGGACTCCACGCAAGATCTCACTCCGTGGGGTCAAAATGATCACAAGAACGGTGAGCAAAAATCCCAGAACCACACGGGGGGACCTAGTGAATGACCTGCAGAGAGCTGGGACCAAAGTAACAAAGCCTACCATCAGTAACACACTACGCCGCCAGGGACTCAAATCCTGCAGTGCCAGACGTGTCCCCCTGCTTAAGCCAGTACATGTCCAGGCCCGTCTGAAGTTTGCTAGAGTCCATTTGGATGATCCAGAAGAGGATTGGGAGAATGTCATATGGTCATATGAAACCAAAATAGAACTTTTTGGTAAAAACTCAACTCGTCGTGTTTGGAGGACAAAGAATGTTGAGTTGCATCCAAAGAACACCATACCTACTGTGAAGCATGGGGGTGGAAACATCATGCTTTGGGGCTGTTTTTCTGCAAAGGGACCAGGACGACTGATCCGTGACTCCTGAGTGGCGCAGTGGTCTAAGGCACTGCATCGCAGTGCTAACTGTGCCACTAGATCCTGGTTCGAATCCAGGCTCTGTCGCAGCCGGCCGCGACCGGGAGACTCATGGGCGGCGCACAATTCGTCCAGGGTAGGGGAGGGAATGACCGGCAGGGATGTAGCTCAGTTGATAGAGCATAGCGTTTGCAACGCCAGGGTTGTGGGTTCGATTCCCACGGGGGGCCAGTATAAAAAAAAATAAATATATGTATTCACTAACTGTAAGTCGCTCTGGATAAGAGCGTCTGCTAAATGACTAAAATGTAAATGTAAAGGAAAGAATGAATGGGGCCATGTATCGTGAGATTTTGAGTGAAAACCTCCTTCCATCAGCAAGGGCATTGAAGATGAAACGTGGCTGGGTCTTTCAGCATGACAATGATCCCAAACACACCGCCCGGGCAACGAAGGAGTGGCTTCGTAAGAAGCATTTCAAGGTCCTGGAGTGGCCTAGCCAGTCTCCAGATCTCAACCCCATAGAAAATCTTTGGAGGGAGTTGAAAGTCTGTGTTGCCCAGCGACAGCCCCAAAACATCACTGCTCTAGAGGAGATCTGCATGGAGGAATGGGCCAAAATACCAGCAACAGTGTGTGAAGACTTACAGAAAACATTTGACCTGTGTCATTGCCAACAAAGGGTATATAACAAAGTATTGAGAAACTTTTGTTATTGACCAAATACTTATTTTCCACCATAATGGGTGGAATTTTGTGTATGGGTGGTCCTCTGTAGCTCAGCTGGTAGAGCACGGCGCTTGTAACGCCAAGGTAGTGGGTTCGATCCCCGGGACCACCCATACACAAAAAATGTATGCACGCATGACTGTAAGTCGCTTTGGATAAAAGTGTCTGCTAAATGGCATATTATTTATTATTATAATTTGCAAATAAATTCATAAAAAATCCTACAATGTTATTTTCTGGATTTATTTTTCTCATTTTGTCTGTCATAGTTGACGTGTACCTATGATGAAAATTACAGGCCTCTCTCATCTTTTTAAGTGGGAGAACTTGGTGGCTGACTAAATACTTTTTTCCCCCACTGTAAATAATTATGCTAAATGAGATGCTAAATTGTGGATGGAAATACAGAGGGAGCCAGGGGCTACGTCAAAAATGTCACCCTGTTCCCTTTTGCTCTATATGGGGAATATGTTGCCATTATGGCCAGGGTGAATTTAGAGTTTGTGTTCTGGTCAGTGGTGTGTGGCTCGGTTGGTAGAGCAAGGCGCTTGCAATGCCAGGGTTGTGGGTTCGATTCACACGGGGACCATTACAAAAATGTATGCACTCACAACTGTAAATCGCTCTGGATGAGAGTGTCTGTTAAATGACTCAAATGTAAATGTGCTCACCGGTGGGCATTTGCAGATGAATCCATCGGGGTTGTTACTGGCCACTGCACACGATCCTCCGTTCCTACACGGTCTCCCCTTACAGCCGTCAAACACCTTGTCACAGCGCTGGCCTGGAGTTGAGAGGGAGAACAATGTCTGTTATTTATGTACATTACAAATGTGTGGACAATGTTTGTTTTTTTCATTGTTGTGTAAAATCTGTCATAAACACAGAATAATCCAATTTATTTTAGGTGCGTAGGGTATGGTCAGTACCTGTGTATCCAGTGCGACACTCGCAGCGGTAGCTGTTGGTGAGCTGGACACAGTTGTAGGAGCCTCGCGGGTCGCAGGGGTCCGACAGGCACTCGTTGACGTCACCCTCGCAGCGCTCCCCTACGTAGCCAGCGGGACACATGCAGTGGTAGCCCCCCACTCTGTCCACACACTGACCCTTGTTGAAACACTTGGGCTCGTTGGTCAGAGGGTCCATAGAGGGGTTGCAGTCGTCCAGGTTGATCTCACAGTGAATGCCTGGGGAAGGGGTGGGCTGAGGATTAGGTGGAATTCAGTATAGAAATAGAATTACATGCATCTAATTCTATGTAATTTAGCATAGAGCTCCTCTTAGTCTACTACCGAATGGAAATACATGAATAATATGCTGCTACTAACTGTTCTGTGCTTGTTTTTCAGTGGTAGACTGATGAGAGATTTTTATGAGATTGCCTTTGTGTGTGTGTGCATGCGCTAGTGTGTACCTTGTGTTCCTCTGGGACAGGAGCATTTGTAGGTATTGATGAGGTCGATGCAGGTGCCCCCGTGCTGACAGGGCTGAGACAGACATTCGTTGATCTCCTTGGAGCAGTTCACCCCGTGGTACCCAGGAAGACACTGACAGAGACAAACCAGACCAAAACCATTCAAATACCAGAGAAATTAAGTACTATCTTATCTGACACATGATTCAAGATACCTAACATTGCTCTACTTTCACACTGTTCTAATATCAAGTGTATAGACCAGGTCTTGAGTAGGGTTGCAAAATTCAGGAAACGTTCAATAAATTCCCAGATTTTCCAGAAATCCTGGTTGGAGGATTCCGGATTTCCTGCTTATTCCCTCCTGATTCCTCCAAACAGGATTTCTGGAAAATCTGGTAATTTATTGAAAGTTTCCGGAATATTGCAACCCTACTCAAGGGAGACCTGGTCCATACACTTGATATTAGAACAGTGTGAAAGTAGAGCAATGTTAGGTATCTTGAATTTTGACACCCTACCCTTGAGAGAAAGAGAGATTATACTGTAGCACACCAAGTGGCGGGGCTGTCGTTTTTGTTGTGCTTGGAATTACGGAGTGGGCCTTTAATTGCATAAATTAAGGATAACGTATTAATAATAATTTATGTGTTTGTGTTGATTCAGATTTGCTAGCTAGAGCATATATACCTCACAGCTGTACCCTCCCAGGTAGTCTGTGCAGGTGGCACCGTTCTGGCAAGGGTTGGGGGAGCACTCGTCCACCTGTTCCTGGCAGTAGCTGCCCGTGTAGCCCGCCTGGCAGCGGCAGTAGTGGGTGTTGCCAGCATCCAGACACTGGCCCGAGTTACGACACAGGTGAGCCACCTCCACACCTTCAGACAAGAGGGAGGGGGGGGTGTATACATATATATGTAGCATACACATATGTACACACACACACACAGCATACAAAGCACACAAACATGTTCTTACCATCCCCTAACCATCCTGTATTGGTCAATTTTACATGCAAAATTGGATCTTTGTCTGCTTGGCCTAGAGATGGTCAGAACGATTTGTGCTCTGTCTCGACTAAATTAACTGTCTAATAGTTAGATACAGTGCCTTCAGAAAGTATTCATACTCCTCCACTTACAGTGGGGAAAAAAAGTATTTAGTCAGCCACCAATTGTGCAAGTTCTCCCACTTAAAAAGATGAGAGAGGCCTGTCATTTTCATCATAGGTACACATCAACTATGACAGACAAAATGAGAAAAAGAAATCCAGAAAATCACATTGTAGGATTTTTTATGAATTTATTTGCAAATTATGGTGGAAAATAAGTATTTGGTCAATAACAAAAGTTTCTCAATACTTTGTTATATACCCTTTGTTGGTAATGACACAGGTCAAACGTTTTCTGTAAGTCTTCACAAGGTTTTCACACGGTTGCTGGTATTTTGTCCCATTCCTCCATGCAGATCTCCTCTAGAGCAGTGATGTTTTGGGGCTGTCGCTGGGCAACACGGACTTTCAACTCCCTCCAAAGATTTTCTATGGGGTTGAGATCTGGAGACTGGCTAGGCCACTCCAGGACCTTGAAATGCTTCTTACGAAGCCACTCCTTCGTTGCCCGGGCGGTGTGTTTGGGATCATTGTCATGCTGAAAGACCCAGCCACGTTTCATCTTCAATGCCCTTGCTGATGGAAGGAGGTTTTCACTCAAAATCTCACGATACATGGCCCCATTCATTCTTTCCTTTACACGGATCAGTCATCCTGGTCCCTTTGCAGAAAAACAGCCCCAAAGCATGATGTTTCCACCCCCATGCTTCACAGTAGGTATGGTGTTCTTTGGATGCAACTCAACATTCTTTGTCCTCCAAACACGACGAGTTGAGTTTTTACCAAAAAGTTCTATTTTGGTTTCATCTGACCATATGACATTCTTCCAATCCTCTTCTGGATCATCCAAATGGACTCTAGCAAACTTCAGACGGGCCTGGACATGTACTGGCTTAAGCAGGGGGACACGTCTGGCACTGCAGGATTTGAGTCCCTGGCGGCGTAGTGTGTTACTGATGGTAGGCTTTGTTACTTTGGTCCCAGCTCTCTGCAGGTCCTTCACTAGGTCCCCCCGTGTGGTTCTGGGATTTTTGCTCACCATTCTTGTGATCATTTTGACCCCACGGGGTGAGATCTTGCGTGGAGCCCCAGATCGAGGGAGATTATCAGTATGTCTTCCATTTCCTAATAATTGCTCCCACAGTTGATTTCTTCAAACCAAGCTGCTTACCTATTGCAGATTCAGTCTTCCCAGCCTGGTGCAGGTCTACAATGTTGTTTCTGGTGTCCTTTGACAGCTCTTTGGTCTTGGCCATAGTGGAGTTTGGAGTGTGACTGTTTGAGGTTGTGGACAGGTGTCTTTTATACTGATAACAAGTTCAAACAGGTGCCATTAATACAGGTAACGAGTGGAGGACAGAGGAGCCTCTTAAAGAAGAAGTTACAGGTCTGTGAGAGCCAGAAATCTTGCTTGTTTGTAGGTGACCAAATCTTATTTTCCACCATAATTTGCAAATAAATTCAATTTATTAGAATTTTTTTTCTCAATTTGTCTGTCATAGTTGACGTGTACCTATGATGAAAATTACAGGCCTCTCTCATCTTTTTAAGTGGGAGAACTTGCACAATTGGTGGCTGACTAAATACTTTTTCCCCCACTGTATTCCACATTTTGTTGTGTGAATTAAAAATGGATAATAAAAAAAAATCTCACCCATATACACACACAATACCCCATAATGACAAAATCAAAACATGTTTTTAGAAAAGTTTGCAAATTTATTGAAAATGAAATACAGAAATATTTAAAATTACATACAGTGAGGGAAAAAAGTATTTGATCCCCTGCTGATTTTGAAGCAGCTCTTGCTGCTGGTGACTCTCAGATCCACCTCTACGCAGACGACACCATTTTGTATACATCTGGCCCTTCATTGGACACTGTGTTAACAAACCTCCAAACGAGCTTCAATGCCATACAACACTCCTTCAGTAGCCTCCAACTGCTCTTAAACACTAGTAAAACTAAATGCATGCTCTTCAATCGAACGCTGCTGGCACCCGCCCACCCGACTAGAATCACCACTCTCGACGGGTCTGACCTAGAGTATGTGGACAACTACAAATACCTAGGTGTCTGGTTAGACTGTAAACTCTCCTTCCAGACTCACATTAAGAATCTCCAATCCAAAGTTAAATCTAGAATCGGCTTCCTATTTCGCAACAAAGCCTCCTTCACTCATGCTGCCAAACATGCCCTCGTAAAACTGACTATCCTACCGATCCTTGACTTCGGCGATGTCATTTACAAAATAGCCTCCAACACTCTACTCAGCAAATTGGATGTAGTCTATCACAGTGCCATCCGTTTTGTCTCCAAAGCCCCATACACTACCCACCACTGTGACCTGTACGCTCTTGTTGGCTGGTCCTCACTACATGTTCGTCGTCAAACCCACTGGCTCCAGGCCATCTATAAATCACTGCTAGGCAAATCCCCGCCTTATCTTAGCTCATTGGTCACCATAGCAGCACCCACCCGTAGTCTGCGCTCCAGCAGGTATATCTCACTGGTCATTCCCAAAGCCAACACCTCCTTTGGCCGCCATTCCTTCCAGTTCTCTGCTGCCAATGACTGGAACGAATTGCAAAAATCTCTGAAGCTGGAGACTCTTATCTCCCTCACTAACTTTAAGCATCAGTTGTCAGAGCACCTTACCGATCACTGCACCTGTACACAGCCCATCTGAAATTAGCCCACCCAACTACCTCATCCCTATATTGTTATTTATTTTGCTCTTTTGCACCCCAGTATCTCTATTTGCACATAATCTCTTGCACATCTAGCATTCCAGTGTTAATACTAATTGTAATTATTTTGCACTATAGCCTATTTATTGCCTTACCTCCATAACTTGCTACATTTGCACACACTGTATATATATTTTCTGTTGTATTTTTTTTGACTTTATGTTTTTTTTACCCCATATGTAACTCTGTGTTGTTGTTTTTATCGCACTACTATGCTTTATCTTGGCCAGGTCGCAGTTGTAAATGAGAACTTGTTCTCAACTGGCTTACCTGGTTAAATAAAGGTGAAATCAAAAAATAAAATTTTAAAAAATGTACGTTTGCCCACTGACAAAGACATGATCAGTCTATAATTTTAATGGTAGGTTTATTTGAACAGTGAGAGACAGAATAACAACACATAAATCCAGAAAAACGCATGTCAAAAATGTTGTAAATTGATTTGCATTTTAATGAGGGAAATAAGTATTTGACCCCTCTGCAAAACATGACTTAGTACTTGGTGGCAAAACCCTTGTTGGCAATCACAGAGGTCAGACGTTTCTTGTAGTTGGCCACCAGGTTTGCACACATCTCAGGAGGGATGTTGTCCCACTCCTCTTTGCAGATCTTCTCCAAGTCATTAAGGTTTCGAGCCTGACGTTTGGCAACTCGAACCTTCAGCTCCCTCCACAGATTTTCTATGGGATTAAGGTCTGGAGACTGGCTAGGCCACTCCAGGACCTTAATGTACTTCTTCTTGAGCCACTTCTTTGTTGCCTTGGCCGTGTGTTTTGGGTCATTGTCATGCTGGAATACCCATCCACGACCCATTTTCAATGCCCTGGCTGAGGGAAGGAGGTTCTCACCCAAGATTTGACGGTACATGGCCCCATCCATCGTCCCTTTGATGCGGTGAAGTTGTCCTGTCCCCTTAGCAGAAAAACACCCCCAAAGCATAATGTTTCCACCTCCATGTTTGACAGTGGGGATGGTGTTCTTGGGGCCATAGGCAGCATTCCTCCTCCTCCAAACACGGCGAGTTGAGTTGATGCCAAAGAGCTCGATTTTGGTCTCATCTGACCACTTTCTCCCAGTTGGCAAACTTCAGACGAGCCTGTATATGTGCTGCTTTCTTGAGCAGGGGGACCTTGCGGGCACTGCAGGATTTCAGTCCTTCACGGCGTAGTGTGTTACCAATTGTTTTCTTGGTGACTATGGTCCCAGCTGCCTTGAGATCATTGACAAGATCCTCCCGTGTAGTTTTGGGCTGATTCCTCACCGTTCTCATGATCATTGCAACTCCACAAGGTGAGATCTTGCATGGAGCTCCAGGCCGAGGGAGATTGACAGTTATTTTGTGTTTCTTCCATTTGCGAATAATCGCACCAACTGTTGTCACCTTCTCACCAAGCTGCTTGGCGATGGTCTTGTAGCCCATTCCAGCCTTGTGTAGGTCTACAATCTTGTCCCTGACATCCTTGGAGAGCTCTTTGGTCTTGGCCATGGTGGAGAGTTTGTAATCTGATTGATTGATTGCTTCTGTGGACAGGTGTCTTTTATACAGGTAACAAGCTGAGATTAGGAGCACTCCCTTTAAGAGTGTGCTCCTAATCTCAGCTCGTTACCTGTATAAAAGACACCTGGGAGCCAGAAATCTTTCTGATTGAGAGGGGGTCAAATACTTATTTCCCTCATTAAAATGCAAATCAATTTATAAAATTTTTGACATGCGTTTTTCTGGATTGTTTTGTTGTTATTCTGTCTCTCACTGTTCAAATAAACCTACCATTAAAATGATAGACTGATCATTTCTTTGTCAGTGGGCAAACGTACAAAATCAGCAGGGGATCAAATACTTTTTTCCCTCACTGTAAGTATTCACATCCCTGAGTCAATATATGTTAGAATTACCTTTGGCAGTGATTACAGCTGTGAGGCTTTCTGGGTAAGTCTATAAGAGCTTTGCACACCTGGATTGTGCAATATTTGCCCATTATTATTTTCAAAATTCTTCAAGCTCTGTCAAATTGGTTGTTGATCATTGCTAGACAACCATTTAAGTCTTGCCATAGATTTTCAAGCAGATTTAAGTCTAAACTGTAACTCTGCCACTCAGGAACATTCACTGTCTTCTTGGTAAGCAACTCCAGTGTAGATTTGGCCTTGTGTTTCAGGTTATTGTCCTGCTGAAAGGTGAATGAATCTCCCAGGTTTTCCTCTAGGATTTTGTCTGTGCTTAGCTCCATTCCGTTTCTTTTTTATCCTGAAAAACTCCCCAGTCCTTAACAATTACAAGCATACCCATAACATGATGCAGGCACCACTATGCTTGAAAATATGGAGAGTGGTACTCAGTAATGTGTTGTATTGGATTTGCCCCAAGCATAACACTTTGTATTCAGGACAAAAAGTTAATTGATTTGCTACATTTGTTTTGCTGTATTACCTTAGTGCCTTTTTGCAAAAACAGAATGCATGTTTTGGATATATATATATATATATATATATATATATATTTGTATTCTGTACAGGCTTCCTTCTTTTCACTCTGTCAATTAGGTTAGTATTGTGGAGAAACTACAATGTTGTTGATCCATCCTCAGTTTTCTCCTATCACAGCCATTAAACACTAACTGTTTTAAAGTCACCATTGGTCTCATGGTGAAATCCCTGAGCGGTTTCCTTCCGCTCTGGCAACTGAGTTAGGAATGACACCTGTATCTTTGTAGTGACTGGGTGTATTGATACACCATCCAAAGTGTAATTAATAACTTCACCATGCTCAAAGGGATATTTAATGTATGCTTTTTAATTTTTTTCCCCATCTACCAATAGGTGCCGTTCTTTACAAGGCATTGGAAAACCTCCCTGCTCTTTGTGGTTGAATCTGTGTTTGAAATTCACTGCTCGACTGGCGGACCTTACAGATAATTGTATGTGTGGGGTACAGAGCTGAGGTAGTCCCAACAACAAAAAAATCATTGTAATTTATTATGTGACTTGTTAAGCAAATTTGTACTCCTGAACTTATTTAGGCTTGCCATAACAAAGGGGTTGAATACTTATTGACTCAAGACATTTCAGATTTTCATTTTAATTTGTAGAAATTTCAAAAAACATAATTCCACTTTGACATTATAGTGTATTGTGTGTAGGCCAGTGACCAACAATCTTAATTTAATCAATTTTAAATTCTGTCTGTAACACAACAAAATGTGGAAAAAGTCAGGGGGAGTGAATACTTTCTGAAGGCACTGTATAATCGGAATTGTTTTTACTCTGTGTGCTTACCTTGCTGTTTGGCGGCCACCTCGCAGGAGACACTGGGGACATCACAGTAGAGGCCGGTCCATCCCGTCTGACACTGACAGGTGTATGAGGAGCCCTGTTGCCAACATGAGCCTCCGTTCTTACAGGGAGATGAGTCACACCACCGCACCAGGTTCTGCAAGCAGAGCAGAAACACATTAACACACAAATACACCCATGTGTAACACACACACTCTCACTCACTCGCTGTTGAGCGGACTACCACTATTACGTCTCAGTTGTTTCTAAGATGTTTATTAAATTATATCAATAGAAAGAGGGAAAATAGAGGGAAAATTATTATATACAATCAAATGCACTCAGGAGATATGGCTGCCTAGCCAGAACACATGAACCCACTGCCCTTAGTCAAGATGGCTCCTGCCCGCCCATACCTGGCAGTTGACTCCAGTGTAGCCATGAGGGCAGGTACACTTGTAGGTGCCGTAGCTGTCCAGACAGGTGCCACCGTTGAGGCAGGGCTTGGAGTCACACTCGTTGATGTCGTGCTGGCAGTAGCTGCCTGTGAAGCCTGGAAGACACAGGCAGGTGAAGGTATTGATGCCATCCACACAGGTGCCACCGTTGAAGCAAGAGCTAGAGAAAAAACACACAACAATGGGAGAGTTTTGAGACTATAAGTATAGTAACCAAATTAGTTAAAGGGATGTTAAAAATATATTTTTTTACTTCAGCTTATTTAAAATGTTCCTGTTGTTGTTTCTTCCAATCTGTTTCTAAAATTATTAGTTGGTTATTTAGCAACATCCAGAATATTCTGGTCAACATTGTTTTTATCAAGCAATGTGGAAATTGATTGTTTCTCTTAGGATGTATTCAAAAGCATTTGAAATTTACATTTTAGTCATTTAGTAGACGTTCTTATCCAGAGACACTTAACAATTAGTGCATTCATCTTAAGATAGCTGGGGGAGACAACCACATCACAGTCGTAGAAAGTACATTTTCAGTAAATTCAGCGCTAGTAAGAAAATATTCATTTAAGATACTCTTTGAAGAGGGTTTCTCTTGCAAAAAGGGGCTCTTTCCCATGCTTTTGAATTGCCACTAACAGAAACACAGTATGTGAACTGCTCTCTGTACCTCTCTGTGCAGTCGGGGGTGTTATTCTCACAGTTGATGCCACTGAAACCGGGTGGACAGGTGCAGGTGTAGGAGTTGACACAGTCGGTGCAGTTGGCCCCATTCTTACACGGGTTGCTCTCGCACTCGTTAATGTCCTGCTCACACCTGCTACCACGGAACCCTGGCAGACAAGTGCACACAAAGCTGTCCACTCCATCTCTGCACAGACCTCCATTACTGCAGGGGTCTAGAACGAGAAAAAGAGAAACAGAGAGAGAGATGTATCAGGTAAGTGATACAGTTGGGCCAAGTTCACTTTACAAGATAGAGCTAGGAGTTGAAGTTCCTTACTGGGCTTGCAGTCGTCAATGTCCATCTCACACTTCTGACCGGTGTAGCCCGGACGGCAGCTGCACCGGTAGCTGCCCACCATGTTGTGGCACGTGGCGCCGTTGCGGCACGGACTTTTCACACACTCGTTGATGTCTATCTCGCATGTTTGACCTGAGAGAGGAGAGAGAGGGGGGGCAGTCAGTCTCTCAAAGAACACCCTCTATTGGATGGATGGATGGGTGGACAGATGGAGGAATAAACAGAACAGATTGATGGAGGAAGAGATGAGTAGTTTACCTTGCCATCCCTCTGGACAGAGGCAGGAGAAGCTCTGGTAGTCCTCAGACTCCTGACACACGCCACCGTTCTTACAGGGCCGGGGGCTGCATGGGGCCAGCAGTGTCTCACATGTCTCACCTGGTAGGGATAGGAACACAACACACACCTCAAACAAATGCCCTCAAGTGCTACAGGGAATCCATCACAGATCATTCATCGGTCTGTACGCTTTTTGAGTAAGAGCCATGAATGTTTGTTCCATTCATACATGTTTCGTTCATGTTACATTTGTATTTCACTCTCCACTTCCCTTTTGCAGTTAGACATCTTTGGAGAAGTACTACATCACAATTCAATGCTTTTAAACTCTTGGTAGAGTTGACTTCTTCAAAGTTGTCTTAAAGCGAAATGGAAATGAAAATGGCTGCATTGCATGATATTTCCCTTTTCTAGTCACACTCAGAGGAGTTTCCCCTGAAGAGTGACATCAGTTTTTAAATCCCAGTTTCCTATCCACTTCCCTATCCGCTCCACAGTAACCAGAGACCAGGCAGGAAGCTGCTTCCTGTTTCCTGCTATTGTGTAGCCCAGAGACAGGAAGAGGAAGTGGCCACAGGTCCCAGTTCCCAGCCCTCCCGGTCTATAGCATGTTATTCCCACACACACACACACACACACGCACACACACACACACACACACACACACACAAAGTTATCACAACATGGTAGACAGGGTGGATTTTTCCACAAATGACAGAGAGGAGCAAAACATAAGGCCTGTTTCCACACAGTTAGTGGGCATTAGTCAACCTATGTTTTCTAAAATAAGTCTGCTGTCTGAATAACAATTTGCATATATTGCTCTCCCAGGGGATGGGCTCTACACAGGATTATTTGTAGATCTCAGCAATATTACTGAAGAGCCCTCAGTAGTCAGCGCACAAGTGGATTTCAGAAATGTATTTTTATACCATTGTTCAAGAAGTCTTCTATTCCGGAGCCATACAGGCCTTTCTGAGTAGAGGGCCAAACCAAAACCAGAGCCATAAGGCTACTGTACACATCTCTTTAGGCCTATATGGCTCCGCGAAAATCAATACGTTATCATACCAGTATAGGGCAGTAAGCAGTTGCACTTGTAGCCGGCCACGTCGTCAATGCAGGTGCCCTGGTTCAGACAGGGGTTGGTGGCACACTCGTTGATGTTAGTTTGGCAGTTAGGTCCTACAGCATGGCCGGGGATTAGAGAACACACATGGGTTAGAGTCGCAGACTTATTAGGGATGATATCCACCACACACACCCACTCAAACAGAGTTGCAGGATTGAGAGGGTAAGGTGTGAGAAGATAGAAAAGAGAGAGAGAGAGAGAGAGAAGGAGCTGATAGGGAGAGTGAGAAACAGTAAGGGAAGACACGTTGAATTGAACTGACCACTGAAGCCGGCTCGGCAGCTACAAACATATCCACTGGTCATATCCTTGCAGGTGCCACCGTTCATACACGGGTTGGACTCACACTCGTTGTTGTTGATGTCACAGTTAGGCCCACTCCAGCCAGAGTCACAGAAACACTTGTAGCTGGAATACAGATAGAGAAAGGTAAGCTTTAATCGAAATATGTGTGTGTGTGTGTGTGTGTGTGTGTGTGTGTGTGTGTGTGTGTGTGTGTGTGTGTGTGTGTGTGTGTGTGTGCTCACCCGTTGACCAGGTCCTGGCAGCGGCCGTGGATGCAGGGGTTGCTGCCACACTCGTCCACCTGCAACAGACAGGTGGCATCATTGTAGCCCTCTGGGCACAGGCATGTGAAGCTGTTGATGCCGTCGATGCAGGTGCCACCATTGTGACAGGGGTTGATGGCACAATCGTCGGTATTGATGTTGCACATGGCCCCTGAAAATCCAACACAGCAGGGGGTGAGTATTCACTCATATATGGCCATTGTTTAAAGAAACCACAGCTGGACATTTTGTTTTCTTCTCTCTCGCTCTCTATCTCTAATCCTTTGTTAGTTGCTGAGGTGATGGGGGGAGTCTGCACAATACACAGGGCCACATTACTAAAGGGTATATAGAGGCAGGGTGAGGCTGCCAGGCTAGCCACTGGAGATTAGCAGTGTGGCCTTTCCCTCTCCCTGCCCATTGAATAATAAGAGGTGCTCTGGTAAGGAGGGAGAAGGAATGTTTCAGCTGGATCTGAGGGGGTGTAAGCTCAGATCTTTTATACCAGTGACAATGGGACACACAAAGCCTCTCGCCACCCCCTCCTCCTCGCTTCATAGGGGGAACAGTGGGGGAGGGAGGGCCACCTTAACCCAGGGCTGGTAAGGAGAGACAGAAGGGCCCCATTTCACACGCCGGTGAGCAACAATTACATCCCCCCTCCCCCATCAATCAGAAAGGGGAGGGCCCAACTGCCTGCTCTACAACTACAATGGCCCTCTGTCCGTGAGCCCTGCCCCTCAACACTCACAAAACAGAGGAAAGAGGACAAAAAGACAGAGGAGCAGGGGCACAACAGCAGCCTGCCTGCAAACCCACGACCCTCCCAACCTAAGAGTTTATTAAGTATTCACAGACACACACAAAAATGCGACACATATGTGTGCACACAAACACACAGGATGTTTCCACACACATACAAGTAGAGAAAACAGGCCCTACAGGGTCTTGAAACGGTAGCCCCATGGGAATAGGTGGACTGGAATTGTTATTCCAGGAATGGTTTGGGCAAAATAATCCACCTTTTCTTCACTGATACCGGGAAACTTATAAAAAGGTCAGTGCTTAGGTGTAAGAACACAGTCTATACACACCAGGTGCACATGCAGCAGATGTGTGTGTGAGTGAATGAGTGTGTGAGAGAGTACGTGTATCAGGTTTGGGGCTGCCTCTCTGTTCTCCCGCCTTGTCCCACACAGGGAATATGACACCACTCTTCTGTTTGAGTCAGCTCGCTGGCCACCTGTCCTGCCTGTCCCCCTCTCTTTCCCCCCTCTCTTCAACCCAGTGCTCACCTGAGTAACCTGGCTCACATGCACACTCATAGCCGTTGATCTTGTCAATGCACCTCCCGTAGTCACAGGGCTTGCTCTTACAGTCATCCAGATTCACCTCACAGTTAAAGCCTGTCAAACAACCACAGTAGGGGGTACAATGTTACTAACACTGGCAGAGTTTCACACATATGCCTGGATGTGGCTGCCTGTGTTGTAAAATATGTAGGATTGTAGTATGGTGTGTGCGTGTGTATGTGTGTGTATGTCTGCCTGCCTGTGTGGGTGCGTGTCTCTGCGTGTGTCTTCCTGCATGCGCATGTGTGTGTGTGTGTGTGAGAGAGAGTGTGTTCCTGTACCTGCAGTGCCCTTGGGGCAGGTGCAGATGTATGTGTTCTCCCTGTCCTGGCAGGTGCCTCCATTCTGACATGGCTGGCTCAGACACTCGTTGATGTTGGTCTCGCACAGGCGGCCCGTGTAACCAGGGCGACAGTAGCAGGTGAAGGTGGCCAGGCCGTCCTTACAGGTGCCATAGTGACAGGGGTCCGAGTAACACTCATTGATGTCAGTCTCACAGTGCTGCCCAGAGTAACCTGGAAAGGAGGAGAAGATAGATACACAGAAAGAAACTAACTACTGAGTTCAAAATATTAAGGAACTGGATCATTGGGGCAGCACATACTGAGTTGGAGTAGAGAAAATGATATTTCATTTGAAACTATACCTCCCCCTCATGCATTTCAAAAGCATTGCATTGGTGCAAGCATAGCTGGAAGGAGTTTCCACCATATTCCTCACACCAATCCATGTATTTTAAATCCATGAAAGGGAGTGTATGAGCGCACATTTCAGAATAAGGGTAGAGAATCGGAATGTAGCTTATGTTCTAGGATGAAGAGATCTTATAGAGGGGGAAATTCCGCCGAACCAGAGGAAGCCTATCGTTGCACAAAAAAAAAAAACTCGGTCCAGGAGTAGGCTTGGCCTTGGTCCATGTACCACCCTATAAAGTGTATTAATTTAAAGACAAGAATTGAGCCTCAAACCGTTCTAACCATGTGCCAGCCTACTATACCTTCAGTGCATTCGCATGAGTATTTGTTGGGGCCGTCGGTACACTTGGCTCCGTTCATGCAGGGCGTGCTGGCACACTCATCGATGTCAACCTGACATAGACCACCAGAGAAGCCTGGACAAGGAAGAATATATATCAGCCATACTCCTTTCTGTTATTGTTTTCTGTGCTGTTTTGCTGTTCTTACAGTTTAGTTATTTGTCTCGTATTGAATCCAAGTTTATGTACATCTAACATTATTTGTAGGCTACACATCTGGGGACAGTTCTTTAAGATTAAAATACTGCGTTGTCTTGGAGAGCATTTACACTATGATACATTTACAAGAGTTATCAAAATAATACCAGCGTATGAACATATTACTGTCATGTAAAGATGCACATTTCTCATGTCTCGTACGCGACCACTAGTTCTGTAGAACCTAAACAGAATTGTCTTTTCAAGCCAAATTCTCATACAGTAAAAATCTTAATAGCAGAACAATGTTTTTGAAAGAGCAGAAATGTATAGATATTTTCCTTTAATTTGAGATTTGCTTTATTGGGTTTTCCCCTGAAATTGCACTAATAGCCTGTTACATTCTGAAATTGTCGCCGTAGCTTTAAAAAGAAAGAAAGAAAGGAATCTCAGAACAATGCAATGGCAAGCAGGATCAACTCCCCAGTCAATTAACAGTTTTCAGTCTGAATTTGTTTTCACCTCATGTAATGATTTGCATGATATTGATAAAATGAAGCCTGGTTTGTCCTAAGGTAATTTAAATATGCTGAATTTGTAATGTAGGCCTAAAAGATATCTATCTAACGTTAGCTGAATGTAATTGCGCTCTTAATTATTTTACCACATCTTTCAAACGTAATCTAGCCTTTATTGTGGCTCTACAGTGCATATGCAGAGGAGAGAAAATGGAAAATGGAGGGGAAACTAATTTAATAAAGTAGGTCTGGAGGACCCTGGATCCTGAACTTTATAATGATACCCCCCTCAACACACACACAACCCATATAGCAGGAGCTCCAAATACACAATTGCTCACCCCCACCACCCCTTATACCCCCCTCTTTGGGCGCTAAGGTCTTGTGCAAACTATTTTGTCCGCCAATTATGCTAATGTAGGGGGGACCTTGTTATTACCACCCTCCCTGCCCTCATCAGAAATGCCTACACTAGTCAACCTCAGAAAAGTATTAATCACACACACACACCCCCCTATGGTAATCATTCACTTTACTTTACCCTCCAGTGACCCCACTCCCACCCAACCCTATCAGGAGCTGAGGACCCCCACCCTCCATCTACTCCTCCAATCCTCCATCCCTGTACACCTTCCTTCCTCCATTCCTCCTTTCACCCATCCATCCCTCAATTCCTTCCACCCGCCATCTCTCTCACCTTTGGGGCACTCGCAGTAGAAGGAGTTGATCCTGTCAATGCACTTCCCGTTGTTCAGACAGGGCATACTGGCACACTCGTCGGTGTTGATCTGGCAAAACACCCCCTCATAACCTGAACACACACACACACACACACGTTTATGACAATATTACAGAAACACAGTTTCAGGTAACATTACTTTGAGTTCACAGGCTCCAAAAATATTTTGCCATTTTTAGATAGCTAGTATTGTCTTCTGTAGCAGGGGCAGAGAACAGAAAGATGACTCCAATCATGAACAATTATTCTTACACCTAACAACATGTCAAAGTGTCTATGTCAGTAAGACAGTGTTACAAACCGAAATATCCCCCTAAATGGTACATTCCAATGTGTCGTCGTACCTGGCATGCAGATGCAGTGGAATCCTCCAATCTGGTCCAGGCAGGTGGCATCGTTCTGACAGGGGTTGGACATGCACTCGTTGACGTCCATCTCACAGCGCGGGCCCTCGTAACCCTGGAGACACTTGCACTGGAACGAGCCTTTAGTGTTCAGGCAGCGCCCACCGTGCTCGCAAGGGTTGGCACCTGAAACGTCAAACACAGGATATACATCACCACTTATATCCCCACTTTCACCCCGCGCAATTTCTCTATCATTAACACAAGAGGTAGATATAAAAAAAAAGAGGCCTTTTACACTTCAGTGTTCTGATGCCAAACTATTACCAAAATGCATAACCGTCACACTGACAATCATTTATTTTTATTTAACCTTAATGTATCCAAGTTAGTCTAATTGAAAATCTCTCAAGGGAGTGTTTGGCAAATAGCACATTGGCAGAGTTTGTCATCCTGAATGTTCAGGGACAGGTACCTTCCTATAGAAACGAGAGAGGAGCAGAGAGAGAAGTCACTCACCTAGGGAACACTCGTCAATGTCCTGGTTGCATGCAGAGCCGGTGTAACCTGGAGGGCAGGTACAGATGGCTTTGCCGTTGACAGGGTTGGTGTCACAGTTAGAGCCTTTCTGACACGGGTTACTGATGCAGGCGTCGTCAAGATGACACAGTAATCCTGAGGAAAGACAAATTATGATTAATGGGATTTCTATAGGCAGTGCATTTCCAGGGGCACAAAATGCTTTCTACTGTAAAGGGGGAGAACTGACTCACCTCAACAACTAACATTGTGAAGTACCCACCTGAAAATAGTATCTCAATATCTTCAAGCAACTATCATGGGGGTGTAACCAGGCCACCTCAGTTCAGTGTGGCCTGGTGTGCAAAGCTCTCAACAGTTTCTTATTTTTAATCACTTTTCTTCCAACGCGTGTGTGTGGTTAGTGTGGGACATGTGAGATCGTAGTACCTGTGCGCCCGTGCGGACACTCGCAGAAGAAGGAGGCTACGCGGTCGTGGCATGTGGCGCCGTGATAACAGGCTGCGCTGGCACAGTCGTCGATGTTCTCGCTGCAGTCATCGCCCGTCCAGCCATTGACACAGACACAGTGGAAGCTGCCGTAGGTGTCGTGGCATGTACCACCGTTCTGGCACGTGTTTGGCATCATCTCACACTCATCCACGTTCTCGGTACAGAACTGGCCTAGAGGGCAGAGGACAAGGATTACATCATACAGGGGCCATAAGAGATGGATATAGGGCCAATGTGGGTGGAAATTTGAAATAGTTTTTGTTCATGTAATCTCAAGTTCATTCATTTTCAAGAGAGACCTTGTCCATCTTGAAGATTGGAGGGTTTGTGGGTATAAAGGTTACCTGTAAAGTGAGGGGGGCACTGGCAGTTGTAGGTGTTGACCCCATCCACACACAAGCCACCATTCTGACAGTTGTGGCCTGGGCAGTCATCAACGTTGTGATCACAATTCTGACTTGTAAATCCTGAGAGAGTGAGTAAGAGAGTGAGTGAGAGATGAGAGAGAGATGAGTAAGAGATGAGAGAGAGGGGGAGAAAGAGAGAGACAATAGGGAAAGAAAAAGGAAAATGAGACGTCAGTCATTCAGCATAGAAACAAGAAACAATTTCACTGCACATCAATCAGACCCACCCTTCTTATTATTGTTACAATTCTTTATAACCAGAGATAAGATCTGCATATTCCCATGGCCGTCTGTTTAAGACAGACAGCAGTATAACCTACCTCCTTGCACACATCAAAGGCTCTCTGAGTAGTGTGTCAGCGTTTTACAAACCAAAACTCAGGTTAACGATCAACCCAAAGCTCTGCAGGTTTCCTGCTTGCCTCACTCTCTGTCCGCATTCCATCACAAAGAAACCCTCCTTCACTCAAACACTTGGGATTGTTCTACAGGTGACTGAACTTTGATTACCACTGAAACCTCAACCTTTAGGCCAACACCACCAACTGCATGCTTCGCTATCATCAGGAGGAAGGGATTGATAAGGAGACAAATCTGGGAATTCCGTCTGTTTCTGAGCCGTTGGGAATGAGAGAGTCTCGGCAGCTGCATGCAGAACTTACCATAAACACATTTAGCATCTCCTGGTTGCCATGAATAGTCTACAAGCCACTGATGCCGACCATTGGAACAATTACATGAATCCATTTAATATAGACTACACAATCACAATAAATCCATTATTTATTTTAGACAGGTCTAAAGAAACATGATATGAAGAAAATGTAGCCTATTTCAGAAGAACAGAATTGCATATTCTGAGTTGTCCTTATGTTAGGCCCTGATCTGGCTATGCCATATGGCTGTGGGCTACACAGTTCATCTAGCAGACAAGATTTGCTTAGAATTCATTATTTTATATTATTTTATAGTATGAAGAATACAGTTGAACATAGCTGAATAAAATAGAAAGGATATTTTCTCCAAACGATTTCTGAGGGAGTGCGCACATGCAGCTATTCTGAGTTGAACAGTTAACAAATAAACAGGTCCTCCTATATGCTTACGTTTTTAATATGCAAGCATAGGCAGCGAGTCCATAAGATTAGGGGAAGCTTTTCCTAAAGTAAATTGCCAAAATTACAGTGCATTCGACATTTGTTACGTTAAAGCCTTATTCTAAAATGGATTAAATATTTATTTTTCTCATCAATCTACACACAATACCCCATACTGACAAAGCGAAAACAGGTTTTTAGAAATGTTTGCAAATTTGTTAAACATAAAAAACAGAAATACCTTATTTACATAAGTATTCAGACCCTTTGCTATGAAAGTCGAAATTGAGCTCAGGTGCATCCTGTTTCCATTGATCATCCTTGAGATGTTTCTACTACTTGATTGGAGTCCACCTGTGGTAAATTAAATTGATTGGACATGATTTGGAAGGGCACACACCTGTCTATATAAGGTCCCACAGTTGACAGTGCATGTCAGAGCAAAAACCAAGCCATGAGGTCAAAGGAATTGTCCGTAGAGCACCGAGACAGGATTGTGTCGAGACACAGATCTGGGGAAGAGTACCAACAAATGTATGCAGCATTGAAGGGCCAAGAACACAGTGGCCTCCATCATTCTTAAATGGAAGAAGTTTGGAACCACCAAGACTCTTCCTAGAGCTGGCCGCCCTGCCAAACTAAACAATCGGGGGAGAAGGGCCTTGGTTAGGGAGGTGACCAAGAACCCGATGGTCACTGACAGAGCTCTAGATTTCCTCTGTGGAGATGGGAGAACCTTCCAGAAGGACAACCATCTCTGCAGCACTCCACCAATCAGACCTTTATGGTAGAGTGGCCAGACGGAAGCCACTCCTCAGTAAAAAGGCACATGACAGCCCGCTTGGAGTTTGCCAAAAGGCACCTAAAGGACAGACATGGGTCCTATTATGCCTGGCAAAAACCAAACACTGCATTCCACAGTAAGAACCTTATACCAACGGTCAAGCATGTTGGTGGTAGTGTGATGGTTTGGGGATGCTTTGCTGCCTCAGGACCTGGACGACTTGCCTTAATAGAAGGAACCATGAATTCTGCTCTGTATCAGAGAATTCTACAGGAGAATGTCAGGCCATTCGTCTGTGAGCTGAAGCTGAAGCACAGCTGGGTCATGCAGCAAGACAATGATCCAAAACACACAATCAAGTCTCCATGAAAATGGCTAAAATGCAACAAATTTGAAGTTTTGGAATGGCCTAGTCAAAGTCCAGACCTAATCCCAATTAGGCAGGACTTGAAACAAGCAGTTCATACTTGAAAACCCACAAATGTCGCTGAGCTAAAGCAGTTCTGCATGCAAGAGTGGGCCAAAATTCCTCCACAGCTATATGAGAGACTGATCAACTACAGGAAGCATTTGGTTGCAGTCATTGCAGCTAAAGGTGGCACAACCTGTTATTAAGTGTAAGGGGACAATTACTTTTTCAAACAGGTGAATTGGATGTTGCATAACTTTGTTAATTAAATAAATAAAATAAGTATACTATTTTTTGTTATTTGTTAACTCAGTTTCCTTTTATCTAATATTAGGTTTTGGTTGAAGATGTGATAATTCAGTATAGAAAATATGCAAAAATAGAGAAAATCAGAAAGGGGGCAAATACTTTATCCCGGCACTGTACATTTGGAGTTATTTGGTCACTTTAGTTGTGATACAAACCTTACCAAAACATATAGGCCTATGGACTATAGCTACATGATGTGTGTGACTATGATTTTTTTTTGCACAAAAAAAAACGTGCTGTTTCTTGCCTTACTGCACATGCTGGGCATCATTCACAAGTGATAATAGTCACCCATCAGACTATTCTTAATTTAATCTTGTCTTTACAAATACTAAATAATATGTGTGAAATTATTTTTGATTTAGAATAGACCATTATCATGCACCTGTCGGAACAAGGGCAGGGTGAAAAAATACATGTCATCTATGCACTTAAATAGCGAATGGAGGACTCTTTTCCCGTTGTTCATTTTCATGCCAGCCAGGTAGGCTATATTCCTGTTGTAAAGCAAAAGCAATGTGCTTAATATTAGGAAAGTTGACAAATAAATATAGTAAGCCTACAGAAAGCTGATGGGATCCTCCTCTTTTTAATAGAGGCCATCAAAACTGTTTTCTCACGCAATTGCATAGTCCAATTTGTAAGTCGCTCTGGATAAGAGTGTCTGCTAAATGACGAAAATGTAAATGTAAATGTCTATAGAAATGTTGCGCAACATGAGCTCATGGGCTCTCATGAAGTGTTTGATTTGATTTTCGATTGCATTTGTATTGACGTCAGAGTGATTATAGGGACAATAGATCACTGAGTACCAGGCCATTAGCGACTGGCAGTTAGCAAGTATTAGTAGGCTACTAATGACCACCAGCAGCATCAGAGCGCAGTTTTGGAGAAGCATAGTTACCGTGACTAAACGTCCAGGTAAAATTTGACTGCGGCCATGACTCGTGACCACCGGTATTGCAGTAATACTGTCACCATAACAGCCCTAACCACCATTAACCACTATCTTACACAATAGCTCTACAACTGTAGTTCTCCCACCTAGGCGGAATCACAATTGGCTTGTCAAACCGTTTGAAAACAGAAAACCTGTGTGATGTGTGTGTTTCTGTGTGTGTGAGTGTGAGAGTGTGTGTGTGTGTGTGTGTGCGCGCGTGTAGTTATCAGGGGGAACCCAGCTAGCACATAGCGTTTGTAGAACCATATGTTTCTTAGAGCTTGGTGAGAGCGTGGTTGTCCTATGGTTGTTTTCTATACAACCTTCGCACAACTTTCTGGGAATGGTGCAGGATAGTTGCTTGGCCTTGGAACGTTCTCAGCACATTTAAGGAACAAAAAAAACATAATTTTCTCTGTATTTCATTACTTTCCTAAACGTTCAAACATGGTTAGATTTCATTGTAATTTTGGTAATATTCTAGGAACGTTCTCAAACTGGTTTGACTTTGGACATTTTCTAAAATAGTTCAGAGAACGTTAAGAAACAACGTTCTTCTGTGGGATTTTCAGTACTTCATTATAACGTTTCCTACAGGTTTCCTCATGGTTCTATTTAAAAGGCATGTTCTCAAATTAGTGGACTAATTCCATGGATAGAGAACCGTTAATAGGTTCGAATCTCACTGACACTGTGCCACAATAAAAAAGAAATGTATTTGCACGATTAATGCCTAAGCAAATTAATTTGTGTCCTATCTGTGCTTGGAGTTTAAAACAGTTAACACAAACTAAGCTAGCAGTGTTATTAAAAGTCTTACTGAAACATGTTCTCAGAACGTTGTTGAATTACCTTCAAATAACTTAGAATTTCCATTCTCACAACGTTAATAAAACCTCCCAGTAAAACTTTCAGGAACCATAGTAAAACGTTCTCAGAACCCCCCACCAACCTAGAAATTAACGTTCCCAGAACAGGCTAAATTTTCACTTCCGTTCTCAGAACATTTTAAAAAACGTTCAGGCTTATGGCTTCATTCCCAGAACCAATGGGAAACCAAAAACGTACGTTCCCACAACTTCCAAGGAACCAAATGTTCTAGCTGGGAAACATCTGTGCAATAATATCCTGCCAGCAGAAACCAGAGACTGGCAATGCCCTATATCCACCAATCACATCCAAGCTACAACAGCTCTCTATTAATCAATTCCTGCCAGTACCTCTTTGGTAAACACAAATTATTGAAAAGTCAACGCCAGGCACGCTCAAACAGGCACAGATAAAGTATTTTAATAGATTTGAGCAAAGGGGTGAAGGGTTACCTGGCAGGCAGCTGCAGTCATAGGTGGTGTCCCCCTTCTGCACGCAAGTGCCCCCGTTGTGGCAGGGAGAGGGGCTGCAGGGCATATAGGGGGTCTCGCAGTGGGCACCCGTGTACTCCTGGGGGCAGCGGCAGTGGTAGGAGCCCACCTCATTCACACACACTCCCCCGTTACGACAGGGTGATGACATCTGGGTACACTCATTGACGTCCTGCTTGCAGGTCTGGCCATGAAAGGCGGGCAGGCACGCGCAGATGTAGTGGGACTCGAAGGGCGAGCACTGTCCACCGTTGGCACAGGGGTTGGAGGCACAGGGGTTGGCGATCTGGCATGTCTTCCCTAGAGGAGGAGGATAGGACAACAACAAAGAAAAAACTAACAATGAAATCACGTCAAACATACCTGCATGAACAAGTATTTCATTTGGTTACATCATTTAGGCCATCCCCAGCTAGCACATAATGTTCTGATAACCATATGTTTCTTCGAGCTTGGTGAGAGTGTGGTTGTCCTATGGTTATTTTGCATACAACCTTCCCACAACCTTCTGGGAATGGTGCAGGATAGTTGATTGGCTTTGGAACATTCTCAGCACATTTAAGGAACTTATATAAACGTTATTTACTTGGTATCTCATTAGCCTGGTTGCCGTCTCTGTTCAGCTATTACATTCCACTCCTATCATTTCCCAAAGAGACTGGCCTTTCGGCAATCTTCAAATATGAACATTATATCATTATTGAGCTCGAGGAGATCAGAGGATTTAATCCTGATTCAACAACCCTCACAGCTATCATCCAATCACAATATTTATGCAAATTAAATTGATATGAAAACTTTAATTTATACATTTGATTGGTAACATTGGGCATGCTGACGTAATACATTTAATTGTAAACATAAACATTGGGGGCGTGTGGAGAACGGAAGATTCCCGTTTATTGCATTTTTACCACCAGCCAATGTGATCACATTACACCAGAGAAGCTCTTGCCATTCAAACTTCCCTGCTAGTTCATTGTGAAAGCTGTAGCCTATTTTATATCCAGCAAGCAAGAGCAAGGTGCCTCTTTCCTCGAATATAATGATTTTTTAATTGCTCAAAACAAGTGACCAAACTATATTGCTACTTCTGGGACACGTATTGGGCTAGGCTACTGGTTCAAGAGCTATAAGAGGAATAGAGAGAGGATGGAAGAGAGAGAGGCCAGTGGAGATGCAAGCGGAGATGCATGAATTGCGCAAGAAGGGAACAGAGAAGTAAAGACTGAGATGTGTAAATTAGAAGTTAATTAATAGGCTGGGCTATTAATCCACCATTCGTATGCTAGCCTATATATTAGGCCTTGCCTACTACAATGAATTTAGGCGACCACCACCTATGTTATGCAAGCCAGAGACAAAAATATATATTTTTCTGATGTCCATTTTGTGCCAATTAATTGAAGATGAATATCTCCAAATCGTCAGTTGAATTAAATGTGCAATAAAAAAGTATAGTGCCTAGGCCTATTTAATGAAACCCTGGCTGACAGTGGCTGTTGACGTAGGCAACAGATCGCAAAGCAGGGAATCCCCGATTCCCCACTGAGCTCCTTTTT
This sequence comes from Coregonus lavaretus, assembly GCF_964263955.1. Classification (NCBI taxonomy): domain Eukaryota; kingdom Metazoa; phylum Chordata; class Actinopteri; order Salmoniformes; family Salmonidae; genus Coregonus; species Coregonus lavaretus. The sequence goes on along the minus strand of NC_139991.1, from coordinate 36,376,737 downwards.
GGAAATGGCAAGTTCACTTTCTCATCCATAAATGCATATCAAGTGCAAGTGCACTGTCCAGCAGTTCATTTCAGCAGGATGGAGAGCCTTTTGACTAGGAGGGACGTCTAACGTGGATCGTTAAAATAATGATTATGATCACATTTCCTCAATTTAAATATTAACCCTATGGGGACACCTATACATTTGGCAGCGAAGCACAAGTGATCAGTGTAGCCTTTTATCATCTACACATGATGTTGAAATATCCTTATGCCTAGAATGAAAACCACCAGGCTTCCGGCATAGACTCAATTGAATTTAAAAAAGTAAGAATTACATGGGGCATTTAGGAAAAACTAATCCAGTGCAAATCTTCCTCTGGAATAAGGCACATGCTGGGATAATAATGACATAACCAACGTCTCTAGTAATACTATAGCTGTCTCTCTCTCCCTCTTCAAACTTTCCTTGTCAATTCATTTGATATGCTACATTATTTTAGCATTACACTATAGGCCTAATATAACGTTTCCTAAAATAGCTTGTCTGGACTCTATCCCTTAAGAAGAGAGGAAGGACAAATAAAATAACTGACATGAGCATAACTAAATGTAAAAAATGTAAGCAAGTCATGATGCTCAGCATATCATCAGCATATCAAAAGGTTAGCTGGACTTAGCTAAAGACCCATAGATCAACAATTGGAGGTTTACTTAGTAGCAGTGCAAATATCATGGTACAGCTATATGGACACTCAATCATGACGGTACTTTTTAATGGTAAGTTTATAAACATATATTATGATAAATAGAGTTGAAACTTGTATCTCATTATGGTAAATGGTGAAATAAGTATTGCCAGTTATAATTGTAATGGCTTAGCAGATAATAAGAAAAGACGATCAGTATTTACCTGGCTAAAAGAGAAGGAATATAATATCTATTGTTACAGGAAACTCACTCAACAATTTTAGATGAAGTTGTGTGGAAAACAGACAAGACTATAATCTCCCTTATTATGGAGGGAGATTATAATACGGTTTAAAATACCGCAATGGACCGTAAAGGAAATCACACCACAAACTATCACCCTCATGCAGTTAATGGAAATCAGGATTATCATTGATATATTGGAACTAGTGGATATATGGAGGCTTAAATATCCTGACCTAGTGAGATATACATGGTGGAGGCTCAATCAAGCTAGTCGTCTTGACTACTTTCTTATGTAATTCTCACTGGCACCAAAAGTTTAAAAAAAGTGTTGATAGCAGACAGAATGCGGTCAGACTATCAAATAATTGGCATATACTTTACACTTACAGAATTTCCACGTGGGTGAGGATATTTAACATTTAATCAAAAGCCTATTGGATGACAACTTGTTTTTAACTAGGACAGAATAATTTATAACTTACTTTTTCCGACATAACATAGCTACAGCAGATCCCCTTATTATATGGGACACTTAAATGTGCCTTTAGAGGCAATGCAATTCAATACTCATCTTTAAAACAAAAGCAATTTAGGTCAAAAGAGTTCATATTAACAAACAAAATAGAGGGACTAACAGTACAGATAGATAGCAATAAAACTGTACCATAGCGGCACATAATAAGTTAGAGGAAAAACAAAAACAAATGGAGGAACTTATTCAACAAAGATCAAGCGTAATATAAAAATAAAGTGAACTGGATGGAATATGGGGAAAAATGCACCAATTATTTTTTTTGGATCTTCAACATAGAAAAGCTACCAAAAAATAATTTACTGAAACAAATGACCATAATTCACCAAACGATATTTTGAAAGAGGAAGCAAAGTACTTTAAGCATATGTTTTTGTTTCAATCTCCTCCATCTCCACTAACCGAATTGTAAGGATCTTTTTCTATTAATAATGTAAAATGAACAGCTGTTCAGAAGAAAGACTCATGTGAAGGCCAAATTACAGAGGAGGAATTTCTTGATACAATTAAAGCCTTTAAGTCTGGGGAAACTCCAGGGCTGGATGGCATACAAGTTGAGGTATACCAAACCTTTTTGATGTACTCAGAGCACCGTTATTAGGATGTTTTAACCACTCCTATAAAAACTGTAGATTTTCAGATACTCAACAAGGTCTGATTTCATTATTACTGAAACAGGACCCAAATGTTAAATATAAAGATCCAGTCCATTAAAAAAACTGGAGGCCCCTTACACTTCAGTGTTGTGATGCAAAGATTCTAGCAAAACGCATAGCGCATAGAATTTAAAAAAGGTATTGTCGGATATTATTAATCCTAAATCAGACAGGTTTTTTACATGGACGATACATTGGAGATAATATAAGACAAGTACTGGAAACAATAGAACACTATGAAAAATGTGGGAAACCAGGCCTGGTATTCATAACTGACTTTGAAAAGGCTTTTGATAAAGTACGACTGGAATTTATATATAAATGCTTGGAATATTTCAATTTTGGAGAATCTCTTATAAAATGGGTTAAAATATAGTTATGTATAGTAACCCTAGGTATAAAATAGTAAATAATGGCTACTTCTCAGAAAGTATTAAACTGTCAAGAGTAGTAAAACAAGGTTGTCCACTATCGGCATATTTATTTATTATGGCCATCGAAATGTTAGCTATTAAAATCAGATCCAACAATAATATCAAGGGGCTAGAAATCCAAGGCTTAAAACAAAAGTGCCATTGTACGCTGATGATTCATATTTTTTTTAATCCACAATTTGGATCCGTCCACAGCCTCATAGGATCTAGATAATTGTTCTAACATCTCTGGATTACAACCAAATTATGATAACTGTACTATATTACGTATTGGATCACTAAAATATACAACTTTTACATTACTGTGTAGTTTACCAATAAAATGGTCTGACGGTGAACTGAACATACTCGGTATTCATATCCCGAAATCAATAAATTCTCAATACAATACATTTTAATAGAAAGTTGGAAACCATGGAAAAGAAAAATACCTGTCTATTTGTGAAAAAAATCACCCTGATTAACTCTTTAGTCATATCCCAGTTTACCCATTTGCTTATGGCCTTGCCTACACCTATCGACTTGTTTTTTAAATTATATGAGCAAAAAATATTAAATTTTGTTTGGAATGGCAAGCCAAACAAAATTAAAAGGGCCTATATATATATAATGAATATGAATTCAGAGGGCAGAAATGATTAAATATTAAAGCATTAGACCTCTCACTAAAGGCTTCAGTCATACAAACGTTATACTTAAAACCGAACTGGTTCTCTAGCAGATTAGTAAGAATGTCTCACCCCATGTCCAAGAACGGCCTTTTTCCCCTTTATTCAGATTACAACCTCTCACTTTCAGTTATTTGAAAATGAAATAATCTCCAAAATATACACTGCCGGTCAAAAGTTTTAGAAAACCTACTCATTCAAGGGTTTTTCTTTATTTTTTAAATATTTTCTACATTGTAGAATAATAGTGAAGACATCAAAACTATGAAATAACCCATATGGAACCATGTAGTAACCAAAAAAGTGTTAAACAAATCAAAATATATTTTATATTTGAGATTTTTCAAATAGCCACCCTTTGCCTTGATGACAGCTTTGCACACTCTTGGCATTCTCTCAACCAGCTTCACCTGCAATGCTTTTCCAACAGTCTTGAAGGAGTTCCCACATATGCTGAGCACTTGTTGGCTGCTTTTCCTTCACTCTGCGGTCCGACTCACCCCAAACCATCTAAATTTGGTTGAGTTCGGGGGATTGTGTAGCTATAGTTAAACAAGCCATAGAAAGTTGGTTGTAATTTCAGTTTAATCCACCAGAAAAGACAGAACAAATATTACAACCAATACTATGGTTAAACTCAAATATACTAATTGATTTTAAAAATCATTATTTTTTGGAAGATAAACATTAAAAACGGTATAATCTTTGTAAACTATATTATAAATAGGACTGGTGGAGTTGTCACACATATAGCTAACAAAAATATATACATTCCGTTCTCAGAATCAACAAAACTCTCTCTATCCTCAATCCTGTTAAGTGTTTTCAGGTATGTTGGCCGCGCCCACTAATTGGCCACACCTGATCTTAGTGAGTGCTTGTTTCCTTTTAAATGGGGTCTGTTTGAATAGACTAAAATGAACAGCTTTGTATGAGTAAAAAAAAAACATGGCATGCTAGCTCCATCCTGGTGGCACATTGGGCTAATTCCATTGGTATGAGGACAGAAGACCATAGGTTTGAATCTCACTGACAGCATGTCACAAAAAAGAAAAAAGATGTTTGCATGATTCATGTGGAAGCAAATTAATTTCCATGTGTCATATCTGTGCTTGGAATTCAAAACAGTTAACACAAACTAATCTAGCAGTGTTATTAAAAGTATTATTGAAACATTCAGTGAAAGTTAAGGAGGTTATTAAAAAAACTCCAAATAACCTAAAATCTCCACTCTCAGAATGTTAATAAAACCTCCCAGGAAAACGTTCAGTAGTAAAAGATTATCAGAACCTCCCTGCAACTTAAAAATTCAGGTTCCTAGAACAGGCAAAATGTCACTTCCCATCTCAGAATGTTTTTAAAATGTTCTGTTTTACCGGTACTTATGGCTTCGTTCCCAGAACCAATGGAAAACCAAAAACGTACATTCCCACAACTTCCAAGGAACCAAATGTGCCAGCTGGGTACACTTCAACCACAACCATCAAATTACTCCAGAGGGAATAATCAAGTTGTGAATTCAATAGAAAAATCGATAGAGCCAGGAGTTCCCAGTCTCTGACCATGTGACCTGAACAGGAAAATCTTCTGGCCCCTAACACAGCGTCTTAAAACCTTGTGTGTCCTGGCTAGACCGAACGGTAATGCTGCAGCCTCCGGCACACGTTTACAGTGTCGGCATTAGTTCGAACCCAGCCTATTGCCCTTTGAAACAACCTACACTACATGACCAAAGGTATGTGGACACCTAATCATTGAATATCTCATTACAAAATCATGGGCATTTGATGAGGTTGAGGTCAGGGCTCTGTGCAAGCCAGTCAAGTTCTTCCTCACCGATCTCGACAAACCATTGCTGTATGGACCTCGCTTTGTGCACAGGGGCATTGTCATGCTGAAACAGGAAAGGGCCTTCCCCAAACTGTTGCCAAAAAGTTAGAAGCACAGAATCGTCTAGAATGTCATTGTATGCTGTAGCGTTAAGATTTCCCTTCACTGGAACTAAGGGGCCTAGCCCAAACCATGAAAACCAGCCCCATACAATTATTCTTCCTCCACCAAACTTTACAGTTGGCACTATGCATTCGGGCAGGTATGGTTCTCCTGGCATCCGCCAAACCCTGATTCGTCTGCCAGATGGGGAGGCGTGATTCATCACTCCAGAGAACGTGTTTCCACTGCTCCAGAGTCCAATGGCAGCGAGCTTTACACCACTCCAGCCAACGTTTGGCATTGCGCATGGGGATCTTAGGCTTGTGTGTGGCTTCTCGGCCATGGAAACCCATTTCATGACACTCCCGACGAACAGTTATTGTGCTGACGTTGCTTCCAGAGGCAGTTTGGAACTCGGTAGTGAGTGTTGCAACCGAGGACAGATGATTTTTACGCGCTTCAGCACTCGGTGGTCCCGTTCTGTGAGCTTGTGTGGCCTACCACTTGGTTGCTGAGCCGTTGTTTCTCCTAGACGTTTCCCGTTGTTTCTCCTACACGTTTCCACTTCACAATAACAGCACTTAAAGTTGACCGGGGCAGCTCTAGCAGGGCGAACTGATTTGTTGGAAAGGTAGCATCCTATGACGGTGCCACGCTGAAAGCCACTGGGCCCTTCAGTAAGGTCATTCTACTGCCAATGTTTTCCTATGGAGATTGCACGGCTGAAATAGCCAAATTCACTAATTTGAAGGGGTGTCCACATACTTTTGTATAGATAGTGTATCTCTAGATTTCCCTACTGTCATCCTCTCCCACTATCTGCTCACTAAAATCAGAAATGACCTTAAAAATATACATCTTAATATCTTACCTGACCAGCCGGGCGGGCAGCGGCAGCGGTAGTCGGAGAGCGTGATCAGGTCACAAGTCCCTCCATTGCGACAGGGCGAGCTCATGCAGGCGTGGTTGGTAGGCGTCAGGCACAGCTGGTCGGAGAAGCCCAGCCGACATATGCAGCGGAAGTCAAAAGTGTTGCCGTGGGATACGGCGCGGCACTCGCCGCCGTTGCGGCATGGTGAGGGGTTGCAGGGGTTGGGGTACTGGCAGCGGCTACCCACGTAGTCACTTGTACACCTGGAGAGAAAGGAGACCAGTGACAGTTAGAGGCGGTCGAAACACAGGTGGAAAACAGTCTAAAACAGTCTAAAGTGAACCACTTGTTTTATGTGGAGGATATGAGGATAGAATGTGGTGGAATTATATTGCAGTTTCTCTTAGCAGTACAATAGAATTGTATCTCCCCAAACTCTATATCAACACATGATACTAACGAGCCAGGAGTGGAGGGAAGCAAGAGGATGGGTGTGGATAGTGGCCCTCTCAGTTTCCCGCTCAACAGAGGCCCACAGCAGCCCTGCGAGGGAGGGAGGGAGGGATGGAGCGAGAGCCAGGCCAGGGTGGGCTGTTTTTCTAGTGTGTCTCCCTGGATTAAATGTCCCTCAGAACTTTGAAAACACACTCTGCTGGGACAACAGACGCCACCAAAAACAGGCTTTGGGGACAGTCTCGTTGTGCCGTCCCGTTCCCAGCTACCTTTTCCAACCCAGGCTGTCCACCCTCATCCCGTCATGACCCTAGAGATCAAGGGGCCCTGATCGGCCCAGCTGCCCAGACATGGAGCACCGCATTAAGGCTACTAAGCCCCTCTGTGCCCCTCCTCCACACTCCCACCATAGTCAGACACAGCAACAGTCTCCTTGTCCAACCCTCCCCCCACCCCCAACCATCATCACATCATGAGACACCCTCTTTATTCCCAGAAAGACCCTCACCCCCATCCCCAACCCTGGCAGCAGATGTGGTTAGCAGGGGAAAACTAGTCTGACTAGGCAGCACTGTAATAATCTAACGTTTATACTAAGAGATCTAGACTGCGATCTAGAGAATCTGTGTTTTTAATCGTGTGTGTGTGTGAGAGAGAGATAGAGAGGGAGTGTAAGTGTGTCTATGCATGTCAGAGAGGGCATCTGTTGGCCTCGTAGAATCTCCACAGGGAGCAGGTGCGCATGTTAATGAAGGCAGCTGTTAGGCACACCTCCTCCCCCTCTCCCCTCCTCTCTGTCCTCTAGAGGTGGGATGCTGTCCTCTAGAGGGCAGATGCGTTTTTCGTCACAAAAGGAGCGTCTTCCTTGCACAGCCGTGGGGGAAGTGTTGTGTACGCAATTAACCTGTATTTTACCACCAAACTCGCTTGGTTCCTTGATTTGATCTATATAGGCTATGCATTGATAACCAAATATAATCTCAGGGACTGTTCAAACAATAAACCAAACAACATGGTAGCCTTATTACAATTCCCCCCCCCCCCCCCCCAAAAGGTATTTTGTTTAGAAGTATAACTACACGATTCCAGGCTATTTTCAAATGGTAAAAATAGCTACTAGCCATGTGCTTTCTCTGTGACCAAACATGATGACATTCTATTTTTAGCTGATATGGGAGCGAAATATACATTCAAGCAGCATATCAAACTGGGATGATGTTGTAGGTTACACTGGTAAGTATAATAATATTTGCCAGGGCATATTATTTAATTATAAATCAGATTATTTCACATGTGGGAAGCTAAAAGGCTAGCTTGCGTGCTGTTTTTAGACAGCTAGCTAGCAAGCTGCTAGAGGAGTAGCCTACAGCTAACTGGCAGGCACAAAACAAGGTAATGTAAAACAAACCTAAACTTTCATTACATGTAGCTATTACTCAACTATGCAATTGATTTTCTTTGGTGATGCTTTCAACATGATTCTTCTTTGCTTTTACCACAAATGGGCAGATGAAAAGGAAATTTCTGCTATCGCCCCCTTGTGAATATTGCTATTCGGGGGTCTAGGAACACATGGAACGGCGAGGGTATCACGTTACCAAAAGGTGCTTGTTGCTACAAAAAATATGACTCCACCCAAGAGCACATCGACGTACATTAACTGTGTGGAGACCTTTACCGGAGTCACCCTTTCACCTAGTATGGTCACGTTACCTGAGTTTTCACTTTGATACCGATACCAGGTTTAGTATCATGATACTCGATACCAAAACAATACCACAGCAAAAAAAAAATTTAAGGACAGATTTTTCCCAGTTTAATTCAAGTGTGCATGCAGCTAGCACTGTTGTTTGGTTAGCGGTTTCTGTAGCGCACATGAGATGGAGATTGCAAAACAAATGCCCACTGGATTGACATAAATAATCATGATTCTGCCAGGTAGGTATAGGCTACTTTGTACTTAACTTTTAATTAATAAGATTTTTGGGAAAGCCTTTCCATCTACCTGAAGACGGTTATCATTAGCATCACTAACGGCTACACAAAGTGGTAGACATACACGCACCGCACACACAGACAGGGGCATTCCCGTGCCGTTACCTCTTCAGAAAGTCGCAGGGAATACGAATCATTGACGCAATCTGTTCATGTTTTATGATAAGCTTGGGCTAATTAATTAATTTTCTAATAAGTTCAATACATTTAGGTGATTTCCAAAATGTGCAACACATTTTTATAGAAGAACAGAAAGTAACAAATTCTAACACCTGAGCGTTTTGTGTTATAGTGTCGAAAAAGTACAGAAGTTTCAGTACACCATGCAACACCACTGCTTACTTCCTCTAAATACTCTCACTTGTGAATCCTCTCTCTCTCCCTCTCAAATTCAAAAAAAGCTTTACTGCCATGAAAGTGATGACCCATGATCTCTTTCACGCTCAGCCAGGGGAGAACGACTGCCCCTCTCATTTAAGCCACAGAAGTTCAAGGCCGACCACGGTACTGCAGAAAACAGATTCCACCATTACAGTGAATGGAAAAATCTGCCGAGGTGAATCTTCGTGTATAGAAAAATATATTTTCTGAAGACAACCATGGTACCAATAATTGTTTGTAATGCACCAGATGTATGTCCTTGAACAGATTATTTTTTTAATCGCACACAGACGAAGTTAAGGATAATTTAGTTGCTAATGGCAGCCTGCAGTACCCCGTTCTGCCTTCAACTGGAGTTACTCAATGAGAGGAGGCAGCACTGAGCTAGCCTGCAACGTCACCCTGGAGTGGCTCAAACTGCGCATGTTATGTCTCCATGCGACGCCATCTTAACCGACTTTATTTGGCTTCAATGCGCTATTGAGTCTTCACATAGGAATGAATGGTGTCACGTGATTGATGGCTTTGTCCATTCATATATACAGTCATTGCTCTCAGCCCTGTTTTTTTTTGTAATTTTTACAGCCCTCATCTCAGACCTCACACGTGCCTGTTGGGAGACTCTGTGGTTGACTCACTACGATATGAGGACTGGAGGTGAGGCTAACCGCTCTACCCTCCCCAGGGGTCCAACCAGAGGCAATTGGCAAAACCGTGTCTTTGAAGTTTCTTTGCCTCCCATGCAGACTTCACTTTTCACTGTAACATGACTCAATACGTCCAGCAGGATAACCTTTTTTGGATGTGTCAGGGGCTCACAGTACTATTGTACAATATGTATGGAGAGAGTTGTGTTTGTGCGAAATAGACGAATAAAGACAAAGACGGAGGTGGAGTCTGTGTGTGTGTGTGTCTGCATATTTATGCGCGTGCCTGCCTATGTGTGTTTCCCCCATCCCCTCACTGTAACGGATCTTCTTTGTCCTGAAGTCAGCCCCCCCCCCCCCCACGCTGTAAAACCCATCAGGCCTCGGCAACACACCACAGCAACAGGTCTCTCCCAGCAATGTAATGTCCCCTCAGGGCCAGAGCAGATGCTTCCCTGAACCCTGACCCCAAACACATTTGTGACTTTGGGTCAGCCCCCTCTCCTCCCCTACTCCCTTCCCCATATAGGGCCTGATCTGCCATCTGCCACTGAGGGTGACTTTAGCCTCCTACACAAAAACAGCCCCCAACTCCCACTTTTTTTTCCTTCACAAACGTAGTGCACTGGGCCTTTACTAGTCCTTTATTAGCGGGCCGATATAGCCGTCTGTAGCGCGGACAAAAAAAAACATTCTGGTGTTTATGTGTGTGTGCATGAAGAAGTGTGACACTTCAAGCTGTTTGTTGCCACTGCTCAAGTAAACTCCCTCCTTTCCCTTTCCCCACACCACCACCCCCTTTCTTACTTGTTCAACCTTCTTACTTGTTCATCTTTTTCCGCCCCTTCATCATTATGTTTGTCTTCAAATGAAATTATATTTGTCACATGCGCCGAATACCACAGGTGCAGACCTTACCTTGAAATGCTTACTTACAAGCCCTTAACCAACAGAGTTTTTAAAAAGTAAGTAAGAAACATTTGCTAAATAAACTAAAGGAAAAATAGTAACAATAAAATAACAATAACGAGGCTATATACGAGGGGTACCAGTACCGAGTCAATGTGCAGGGGTACGGGTTAGTCGAGGTAATATGTACATGTAGGTAGGGGTAAAGTGACTATACATAGATAATAAACAGTAGCAGCAGCGTATGTGAAGAGTGTGAAGGAATGTGAATGTATGTGTGTTTGTGTGTGTGTTTTGTGTGTGTGTGTGTGTGTGTGTGTGTGTGTCTCTGTGTTGGAGTGTCAGTGTAGTATGTGTGAGTGTGTGGTTAGAGTCCAGTGAGTGTACATCGAGCATTTTCAAGAGAGTCAGTGCAAAAAATTATAATAAAATAAGGGGGTCAATGCAAATAGTCCGGGTAACCATTTGATTAACTGTTCAGAAGTCCTATGGCTTGGGGGTAGAAGCTGTTCAGGAGCCTTTTGATCCCAGACTTAGCGCTCTAGTACTGCATGCCGTGTGGTAGCAGAGTTAAGTCTATGACTTGGGTTGCTGGAGTCTTTGACAATTTTTATGGCCTTCCTCTGACACCGCCTGGTATAGAGGTCCTGGAAGGCAGGAAGCTCGGCCCAGTGATATACTGGGCCGTTCGCACTACCCTATGTAGCGCCTTGCGGTCGGATGCCGAGCAGTTGCCATATCAAGCGGTGATGCAACCAGTCAGGATGCTCTCGATGGTGCAGCTGTAGAACTTTTTGAGGATCTGAGGTCACATGCCAAATCTTTTCAGCCTCCTGAGGGGGAAGAGGCGTTGTCGTGCCCTCTTCACGACTGTCTTGGTGTGTTTGGACCATGATAGGTCCTTAGTGATGTGGACACCAAGGAACATGAAGCTCTCGACCCGCTCCACTACAGTCCCGTCGATGTGAATGGGGGCGTGCTCGACCCTCCTTTTCCTGGGGCCACGATCAGCTCCTTTGTCTTGCTCAAGTTGAGGGAGAGGTTGTAGTCTTCTAGAAGTTCCCTTGTTTAATCATTACCCAGGCCCTGACCCCTGGAGGTCTACATCTGCTAGCTAGTTGGACTGGGAGCATAACCACTCTGTTGATGTGTGTGTGTGTGTGTGTGTGTGTGTGTGTGTGTGTGTGTGTGTGTGTGTGTGTGTGTGTGTGTGTTCATTCATGTGTTCGTGTCTGCGACTATACATTGAGCTGGTGTATCAACTGCTGTACAGTTCTTTGTTTATACCCTACCCATGAAATCAGCATTCACTTTGCAGGTGGTCAAACGGTTTGCTTGGTTCTCACCATTTGGACAAGAAAGTAAGTAGCCTACAAGTGTAGAACTCCAATTGTAATAATATCGGAGCACCTTAAAGTCGTCCGAGTACATAGGTTTGGTTTGTTCCTAGCAGAACTTGGCTAGGCGAAGCGACCGTCTGGGCTCTCATACTCCCTAAAGACCTTCGCTTAAAAAATGAAAAAAAAAACGGCAATATTACTGTTATTTGTCCCTGTTGAGCCACTGTAGCAACAACATAGCCAGAAACACTTCCTCAAAATAGTCCGAATTAATCTAAGATAAATCAAGAAATCTGTCATTAATTCTAGCTAAGATGTTTGGTGCAGTATTTCTCAAGTGAAAAAATGTGCATGAAATCTGGTCGTCTCTCGTTGAATGACAACACTTCATCTTCCCACTCCTACTAGGAGTAGTACTGTTGATCAATCACTGACGATGGGGTGTAGACTAAGCTACCATTGTGAGCGAGAGTTGCGCCTTTTTATTTTCAATAAATATTGATTACCCATTTATTTGTCTCAGCCTGCAAATCGTCCTCCTAAAAGGTAGGCTATATCCTACATGCAAATGTAACTCAAGAGAAAGTGCAAGTGTCCGCTCTCATCATTCTTGCTGCTTTAAGTTCAGTAGCCATAGGTGTGAGATCAGGTGCGCGTGTGGTCTCAATTAAAATTGTATTCTATAGCCTATGCATGGGCGGAGAAGCACGGGGCAGTTATCATTCCAAGGATATTAACTTCCTAAATATGATTAGGATATAATTTACTACATTGTCTAGAAATACATATTGATTACCCATATTTGTCTCTGTCTGAAAATCGCCCAACTCCAAAAAGGTAGGCTATAAAACATAGCTCAAGAGAAAGTGCAAGAGTCTCTCTCCAACTCTGCTCTCTTCAAACTAAGTCTAGCCAAACTACGTCTGGGGAGATTAGAGTGCCCCCCGGCGCCCACCTGACTCACCACCGGCCCCCAACCCTAGACCCGTATCAGAGCTCCAGGCATCTTCAGCTTTTTTCAATAGCAGCACTAGAGTGTCTCCAGTGATTATGTTAATTAATGTAAGGTCTAGTGTTATTTTTTGGGAAGCGTGTTTACATAGCTAGGGCTGACACTGAGGAATTGTGAGGAGCAGTATCAACAACTGCTGCATTATCAAAACAGTTGCTTTGTGAGAAGGTGTTAACCGTGGAAAGTTTTAACCCATGTCCACAGTTAGCAAATGTTATATAACATTTCCCAGCGGCCTTGCATTCGCCCCAAGTCAGATCAGGTCCGCTGAGACCATGGCCCAGTGAGTCACTGGAGCTGGGCAGTTGGGCCTTTTGGTAAAACTTGGGGCAAATCTCCAATGGAAATTCAGCACTTGGGAATGGTTCGGCCCTTGAGACTTAAAAGCCAATAAATGCCCAACACCTGCCCACATGCTTGGCGCTTGACCCTGTGCCACATTGGCCGGCTCCTGATACAGCCTTAAGCCTCAACTATGAGCTGAGCTTTGCCAGAGAGCACAGAGTAATCCTATAGGAGGACAAATGAAGAGCAGCATTCCTTGAATCGTGGCGGAGCATCGCAGAGGCTAAATGCGTTCCTCTGAACACAATCTTAGAGTTTCACATACTCCCTTAATAGACCTTCGCTTGAAAAACGAGAAAAGGTTGGAGTCATTAAAACTAGTTTTTCAACCACTCCACAAATTTCTTGTTAACAAACTATAGTTTTGGCAAGTCGGTTAGGACATCTACTTTGTGCATGACACAAGTAATTTTTCCAACAATTGTTTACAGACAGATTATTTCACTTATAATTCACTGTATCACAATTCCAGTGGGTCAGAAGTTTACATACACTAAGTTGACTGTGCCTTTAAACAGCTTGGAAAATTCCAGAAAATTATGTCATGGCTTTAGAAGCTTCTGATAGGCTAATTGACATCATTGAGTCAATTGGATGTGTACCTGTGGATGTATTTCAAGGCCTACCTTCAAACTCAGTGCCTCTTTGCTTGACATCATGGGAAAATCAAAAGAAATCAGCCAAGACCTCAGAAAAAAAATTGTAGACCTCCACAAGTCTGGTTCATCCTTGGGAGCAATTTCCAAATGTCTGAAGGTACCACGTTCATCTGTACAAACAATAATACACAAGTATAAACACCATGGGACCACGCAGGCGTCATACCACTCAGGAAGGAGACGCGTTCTGTCTCCTAGAGATTAACGTACTTTGGTGCGAAAAGTGCAAATCAATCCTAGAACAACAGCAAAGGACCTTGTGAAGATGCTGGAGGAAACAGGTACAAAAGTATCTATATCAACTGTAAAACGAGTCCTATATCGACATGACCCGAAAGGCCTCTCAGCAAGGAAGAAGCCACTGCTCCAAAACCGCCATAAAAAAGCCAGACTACGGTTTGCAACTGCACATGGGGACAAAGATCGTACTTTTTGGAGAAATGTCCTCTGGTCTGATGAAACAAAAATAGAACTGTTTGGCCATCATGACCATCGTTATGTTTGGAGGAAAAAGGGGTAGGCTTGCAAGCCGAAGAACACCATCCCAACCATGAAGCACGGGGGTGGCAGCATCATGCTGTGGGGGTGCTTTGCTGCAGGAGGGACTTGTGCACTTCACAAAATAGATGGCATCATGAGGAAGGAAAATTATGTGGATATATTGAAGCAACATCTCAAGCATACTTCCAAAGTTGTGGCAAAATGGCTTAAGGACAACAAAGTCAAGGTATTGGAGTGGCCATCACAAAGCCCCGACCTCAATCCTATAGACAATTTGTGGGCAGAACTGAAAAAGCGTGTCTGAGCAAGGAGGCCTACAAACCTGACTCAGTTACACCAGCTCTGTCAGGAGGAATGGGCCAAAATTCACCCAACTTATTGTGGGAAGCTTGTGGAAGGCTACCCAAAACGTTTGACCCAAGTTAAACAATTTAAAGGCAATTCTACCAAATACTAATTGAGTGTATGTAAACTTCTGACCCACTGGGAATGTGATGAAATAAATAATTCTCTCTACTATTATTCTGACATTTCACATTCTTAAAATAAAGTGGTGATCCTAACTGACATAAAACAGGGAATTTTTACTAGGATTAAATGTCAGGAATTGTGAAAAACTGAGTTTAAATGTATTTGGCTAAGGTGTATGTAAACTTCTGACTCATTTTGATGTTTTTGCCGAGGAGATCTTAGTCGTGCAATTTTACATCTAACTAAGATGTTTGGTGCAGTATTTCTCAAGTGAAAAAATTTGCATGAAAACGAGTCTTCTATCATTGAATAACAACAAACACTTCATTGAAGAATCATGTTGACCAATGACAGGGCGTAGACTTCGGCTTCCGAACTTCGGCTTGCCTCGAGAATTTTGTGTGTGTGCACGAACAGCCGAAAAACCCTATGCCGAAGAACAAAACGAACAAAAACGTCACAAACTGTCATCATAATACACTGCTCAAAATAATTAAGGGAACACTAAAATAACACATCCTAGATCTGAATGAATGAAATAATCTTATTAAATACTTTTTTCTTTACATAGTTGAATGTGCTGACAACAAAATTACACAAAAATGATCAATGGAAATCAAATGTATCAACCCATGGAGGTCTGGATTTGGAGTCACCCTCAAAATTAAAGTGGAAAACCACACTACAGGCTGATCCAACTTTGATGTAATGTCCTTAAAACAAGTCAAAATGAGGCTCAGTAGTGTGTGTGGCCTCCACGTGCCTGTATGACCTCCCTACAACGCCTGGGCATGCTCCTGATGAGTTGGCGGATGGTCTCCTGAGGGATCTCCTCCCAGACCTGGACTAAAGCATCCACCAACTCCTGGACAGTCTGTGGTGCAATGTGGCGTTGGTGGATGGAGCGAGACATGATGTCCCAGATTTGCTCAATTGGATTCAGGTCTGGGGAACGTGCGGGCCAGTCCATAGCATCAATGCCTTCCTCTTGCAGGAACTGCTGACACACTCCAGCCACATGAGGTCTAGCATTGTCTTGCATTAGGAGGAACCCAGGGCCAACCGCACCAGCATATGGTCTCACAAGGGGTCTGAGGATCTCATCTCGGTACCTAATGGCAGTCAGGCTACCTCTGGCGAGCACATGGAGGGCTGTGCGGCCCCACAAAGAAATGCCACCCCACACCATGACTGACCCACCGCCAAACCGGTCATGCTGGAGGATGTTGCAGGCAGCAGAACGTTCTCCACGGCGTCTCCAGACACTGTCACATGTGCTCAGTGTGAACCTGCTTTCATCTGTGAAGAGCACAGGGCGCCAGTGGCGAATTTGCCAATCTTGGTGTTCTCTGGCAAATGCCAAACGTCCTGCACGGTGTTGGGCTGTAAGCACAACCCCCACCTGTGGACGTCGGGCCCTCATACCACCCTCATGGAGTCTGTTTCTGACCGTTTGAGCAGACACATGCACCTTTGTGGCCTGCTGGAGGTCATTTTGCAGGGCTCTGGCAGTGCTCCTCCTTGCACAAAGGCGGAGGTAGCAGTCCTGCTGCTGGGTTGTTGCCCTCCTACGGCCTCCTCCACGTCTCCTGATGTGCTGGCCTGTCTCCTGGTAGCGCCTCCATGCTCTGGACACTACGCTGACAGACACAGCAAACCTTCTTGCCACAGCTCGCATTGATGTGCCATCCTGGATGAGCTGCACTACCTGAGCCACTTGTGTGGGTTGTAGACTCCGTCTCATGCTACCACTAGAGTGAAAGCACCGCCAACATTCAAAAGTGACCAAAACATCAGCCAGGAAGCATAGGAACTGAGAAGTGGTCTGTGGTCACCATCTGCAAAACCAGTCCTTTATTGGGGGTGTCTTGCTAATTGCCTATAATTTCCACCTGTTGTCTATTCCATTTGCACAACAGCATGTGGCATTTATTGTCAATCAGTGTTGCTTCCTAAGTGGACAGTTTGATTTCACAGAAGTGTGATTGACTTGGAGTTACATTGTGTTGTTTAAGTGTTCCCTTAATTTTTTTGAGCAGTGTATATGCACTAACTGTTTGCGAACTGTTTCAGATGGGAAGCATGCGGACACTTTAAGGGGTAGCTAACATGCTAAGTAGTTGCAAAACACTATGGTTGTGGTTAGCTAAAGTTGCTAATTAGCCAAGATGTTCAAGTTGTTTCTAACGCGATTTAAACACGCAACCTTTGCGTTATACACCCAATGTTTGCGTTATACATCCACCCATCCTCCCCAACCAACCTCCCTACGTCTTAAGTAACCAGACCATGTACATATCATTAGTATTTGGGGTATCCATTAGGCTGCAATTTCGGAAGACTGTCAAACACAGACCATTGAAGTCAACTTTTATTCACAGGAGACGATAAGGCTAAAAGAGCTGGGAGGGCAACGACATCTCAACATCTAAAGCCTGACCATGACTGATATCACTGTAAATTGGACTCAAATGCACACACACACGTGTGCGCACAAACACACATTTTGGCTATTAGAGAACATTCAGACACTGTGAGAAACAGGAAGCTTCACCACACACCAACACAGGACTTGAGATAACCTCTCACTTTGCAGAATCCCTGCTGCTGAGGCCTTTCCCATGAGGGCACACTGATGTGGTCTATAATAATAATATAATATGCCATTTAGCAGACGCTTTTATCCAAAGCGACTTACAGTCATGCGTGCATACATTTTATTTTTAATTTTTTTGTGTATGGGTGGTCCCGGGGATCGAACCCACTACCTTGGCGTTACAAGCGCCGTGCTCTACCAGCTGAGCTACTGAGAACCTACTGAGAACCACAATTTGGTCTGTCTGTAGTGCCACATAAACGGTAAATTGGCACAACACATTTGACTCAGTCACTCCTGAGATTGAGTGGAGGCAGTGTGAAAGTGACCAGGTGTGCCATTCAGACCAAACTCCTTGTCAGACAAAACTCCCTCAGACCAAACTAATGTTGATACAAGTGGAGGGAAGGATGGGAAGCCATAAGGTGAACATTCTGTTTTGGGGATGATCCATGTCGAAAGGCTTTAAATAAAATAGCTATTCTTGGAGCCGGAGGTGGAGGACAGAAAAGATGGGCGACTTTCCCCCAAAAAAAAGTACTTCCTGTTTTCGGGGAGGGGAGGCAATCCTGCAGGAAGGAGCAGCGGAAAAATGTCAGTAAAACCATGTCCTGTTCTAAACCCAAACCTAATCCCTACTAGTTTGGTCCAGATCTGGATGCGTTTTAGCTTGGTCCTTTAACCATATATAGAATATGGCCACCAGTTCATCCATCATAAAACATTGACTTGAATGGGAATACGTTCTATTAATTTTGCTTGTCAGAGAAGTTGGCTGAACTAAAGTATGCATATCTGGACCAGGCTAAGCCCCTACCATGTCCCATTCTAACTCCCTCTAAATCTTTGACCTGTCAGGTCTCTGATTGAGTCTGTCTGAAATCTATCCCAGTATATTCTTGAGTCAAACTCCACCTCATCATAACTGCCATCTGTGTCATGGGCCCAATCTCTGGATCATTTTATCAAGAATGACTTGTCATTTGTAAATTCCTAAAAATAAGTAAAAGGGTGATCAAATGACCAGATGACGTGCTAAATGCCCTTTGACATTTCTGCTGCTGCCACCTGCCCACCTCTGATGGAACTCAGCACCATCACATCAATCAAACCACACACTGAAACTAGGGCAAACTTTTCCCAAGACAACATAGCTACCTTAGGTTATTCCACGTAAACAGTTGGGGGTCATTCCATGTCATTTCAGCAAGCCATGATACCCACAATTTCAGATTGTCCTGAAATCGTTTCTGTAGTTAGAAAGAGATAAGATTAGAATTCCTGCAACATTATTTTGTTGGAATATAATTTGATCTCTGGGAAATTAAACTGAGTTAGACATGAGGAATCCAAAGAAATTGTCAAAAGCAACCAACAGACCCCACGCCAATCCTAACCCAACGATTATACAGTATCAGTTCTATGTATGGAGTAGTACGGAGCTGCGGCTCTGAGTAGTTTTTCTTCATCCTATGTAATGTGTTCTCAGTGAATTTGGTGATGTTTTTTCCCCCCCTGTTCAGAGATATTAGTCATTGAAGTTGTTAGGTTTATTGGGTATCCATTAGTTGTTAGAACAAGCTCCCCCACGACGCCAGGACAGCGTAGTCACTGACCACCTTCCGGAGACACTTGAAACCCTACCTCTTTAAGGAATACCTGGAATAGTATAAAGTAATCCTTCTTCCCCCACCCCCGATAAAAAAAAGGTGGTTGTCCCACTAGCTATCATAAGTTGAATGCACCAATTTGTAAGTCGCTCTGGATAAGAGCGTCTGCTAAATGATGTAAATGTAATTTCCCATCCTACATACTGATATTACCAGGTTCTGACCACTAGATGGTGCTGTTACTGCTGTTAGGTGATATTTTTTAAAATATCATATTGGTTTCCTTACCCTGTAAGCAGTCTATAGACAAGATATGACAGCAACCAGTCCTTTGGTTTTGTTTACCTAGCCACTGTTTCAAATGTTAACTTTTTTGTGGCACAAATCCAATGCAAGTCAGTGGTACCTATATTAGTATTTTCACGCTTCATATCCAAATAATTTTACACGATCGAATTTGAGATACTTTAGGATGATTTGAAACAGCATCTAGTGGTCAGAATCTGGTAATATCAGGATGTAGGATGGGACACAAACATAACAACTTAAATTACTAAATTATCTGAGCAGGGTGAAAAAACATCACCAAATTCACTGGGAATAAATGACATAGGATGAAGAAACAATACTCTGAGCCGCAGCTCCATACTACTTGTCAAACATAGAGAACTGATACTATATAACTGTTGTTGGGGTGGGATTGGCGTGGGGTGTCAATGGGTGGCTTTTGACCATTCGTTTGGATTCCTCATATCTAACTCATTGTTAGAAATAAGTTTAGTCCAAATCGGATGTTAGGTACTATATTTATTGAATATTATAAATTAAAATGGCAAATTTGGGTTCAATCAATTAGCTTAATTTCTCAGATATCAAATTATATTTCAAAAATACAAAACAATCTTGCAGGAATCCGTATCTTTTCTGTTTCTAAAAACAAACGATTTCAGAACTATCTGAGATGGTGGGTGTCTAAATCCTCTTTCTTGTATTTTTTGAGGTGGAACGACCCATGTGTGTATCATAAACTTAATAAATAAACATGAGCTTGATAATCATCAATTCCCTCCCAGTGATGCTCCACACTGACCCTTGAATATTGACACTGACACACCTAAATGTCCAGTATGATAGATGGTTGTTTGGCTTGGTGAGGAAAGTAGAGATAAATGATGAATGAGAGGAAGACTAAGGCTGCGTTTTGACAGGCAGCCCAATTCTGATCTTTTTTTCACTAATTGGTCTTTTGAAAATATCAGAATTGGGCTGCCTATGTAAACACGGCCTAAGGAGAGAGTGGACAGAGACATCCACATCTCCCTCTGATGAGGCCCACTAGATGCCCCTATCCTGTCTTGGCAATCCAGTCTCCTTTTAACCTCATTTAAAAACTGATTTACTTAACAAAAGGCACATCCAATTCAGATGTAATTGAGTTGTGGCCCATGGGCTAGCATGGGTCCCTCTGTCCCAAGAGTGGGGCCTTCCCCAAATGCCATCAGGCCACACCCACCCAGTAGCCCACCACTGAACTCCTTCAGAGAGGCCACCAGCACCATGGTGATAAAAAAAGAGACATCATTTTTTGCAACAACATATTTTCAGGGATGAACACAGGTCTTTTGTATCTTCATTATAAATTGCATGAAGGGTTTTTGCAGCAGGTCTTTAAATACAAATGTAAAAATACTAAGTATATAAATACATAGTATTTTGTAACATACACTGCCCATCCCTGCACCAGCATCAGGCCCAGGCTAGAGAGCCCTCATCTGCTCCACTCACTCCCACTTGTTTGCTTTCAAATTTCTTCAGTTTACTCCAATTAATCTGACTCCACCAATAACATCCAATCTAATTACATTTCAGCGCCATCTGGCCCTCTACTGGAGTTCACAAGGGGGAGAGTGCCTATTCATAAATCAGGAGACAAGCCCTCGAACGGGGTACGGCAAGGGTTTTGGGGTGTGTTGTGGCGTTTTTTGCAGGGGGGGGGGATAGTAGTTGTAGCGTTCTTGGGAAGCCCCACTCTGATTAGTCACACAGCATTACTCTGACTAGGGGACAATGGTCGCCGGGCGGCATGCAATCCCCAGCTGTCGCCCCATGAAAGAGCAGAAAAACAAGATTTAGGACTGGGACGCGTCCCTCACTCCGCCGGGGAAGGGTCCTGCATTCATAAGCGGGGGGGGGGGGGGGGGGGGGGGGGGGCACTTCTCTTTCAGTCTTTTTTTTTTTTTAAGTGCAGACGTGCGGTGCTCTGTGGCTACAGGAAGGACCTTGCTCAGAGGAAAGTTGAGGGCCTCTAGTTGCCGAGCAGAGCTGCCTCTCAAAGGCTGGAATGAGGGGGAACACAAGGCCCCTTGCCTCTATAGCCTACCAAAGAACAATCTAATATGTCTAATACCACACACTATTATCAAAACCTTACAATACCCATAACACTGCACCATGCACCTTACAAAATACCCAAGGATAACTTCAGAGTTCCAATAACCCAACTTTGAACTCCAGTGCTCAGAAACACCCAAACTCAAAATCCTGATCACGGTTGTAATAACTGGCCTGGTATTGGGGGAAAAGTTCTGATGTTGATATCAAACAAGTAAAGCCATTCAGCGAAGTGTTGTTAATATGTGGACTATGGACTACTTACCTGCATTCTCCGTTTCCATCAGGGGAGGCCTCACACCTCCCTCCGTTCAGACATGATTCAGTAGTTCGAGAGCATCTTAGACCTGTAGAGAAAAATCTGTTATAAAGGAGCAACAGTAACGCTCTCACAAAATCACAGTAATTCACACAAAAACATATTCCACACATATAATTCAGTCATGAAACTCTTAATAGGCCCACTGTAAAAACATTATTTTACCGTAAGACATAGGCTGCAGAAAGTGGAACTTTAAAAGCCAATTCACATTAATAATACCTGCACAATAACCATTTTTGCTAAATGCCAACTGAGATGTGTGCTTTGAAACTAATCATGTAATGTGCACGCTGTGGTTTGGGGGACCCTGTAGGCCTAGACAACTTGTTGGCCGGTGAGGCTAGTAGCATGCATGGTGGTGGCTAATGCTACTTCCTGATGTTCCCCACATCAGAGAGGAAGAGAGAGGCCCAACTCGGCCAGAAATCTGTCAATTCAATTTAAGGGGCTTTTTGGCATGGGAAACATATGTTTACATTGCCAAAGCAATGTCTCCCTCCAGCAGGTGGCGTTTTTTTTTTGTTTCGCCCACCAAGACATGAGTTTTTGTATTTGTCGAATTTGGTCAACAACAAAAAATTAATGGCTAATTTGCTACGTGAGGTTTATTTGATTGAATATAAGTTTCGTAATGGTTAAATTGTTACGAGTGTACTGATAAGTAGGACACGTGACATCCTGACAACTTTGAAAACACTATATCTGAGTTGTCTCGAGATGGCTATGCATATTCATGGCATGACGCTAGTAGCATAGCATCTCTCTCCATTGAATACAGGCGGTTAACGTGAACCACTCTCATCGAATATGAAAAAAAGGATTACAATAATGAGATGTATCCACCAATCTCCCAAAAAAGGATAGGCAGGAATTAGACAGCCCGCGGTGCCGACTCCCATTGTTAGCGCGGAGAGACCTGTATCTTGGCAGTATATGCATAATGTTTGCCCACATTGATGCCGCATTCAAAACAACTGGGAACTCGGAAAAATACGAGGTCAAATCATGACGTCAGTGATCTTCAGGTCTGCGCTCTAGAAAGATGTACGAACCAGTCGCCTGGGGACACGAGTGTATTACCGTCTGGGCACATCAAGCCCAGATGATTGGAGATACATAGTACCCACTAGCGGCTGTCAAGGCTAGCTTTGCGCGAAAGCGCAACAGCTGCTGAGCTCAGATGTGTGAACAAAAGAAATCACAGTCCAGCACGAGCCAGAAAACGAGCCACAAACCCCAACCCCCTATGGGACTCACACTCTCTCCCATAGAGAGAGAATACCACCAACGCCTTCCGCAACACACGCGTTCCATAGCCTACCACAAAACTCTCGCTCCACAGTGAAAATTAAGCCTTTGCCTACTTCACGAGAAAGAAAACAAAATGTATCTAATTTAAAATCTAGACATAGCCTAGTTAGACGAAATCAAGTGCAAGTTTTTTTTTTTTACTTTCAAAAAAAGGCACACATCAACAATAGCCTACATGCTTAGTGGGCTAAACGTTTTACATTGCAAATTACACAGTTCACAACTCAAAGGCCCTCCCGTAGCTCAGTTGGTAGAGCATGGCGCTTGCAACGCCAGGGTTGTGGGTTCGATTCCCACGGGGGGCCAGTATGAAAAATGTATACACTCACTAACTGTACATCGCTCTGGATAAGAGCGTCTGCTAAATAACTAAAATGTAAAGCAAAGACGATAAAGACTGACGTGCCAAGGCACAGAGGAATGAGTTCCCATAACTTGTTCGCACTGAGAAAGACGCAGAAGATCAGAGATCCGTAATAAAGCAAATCAAATAGCCAACGCGCCTTCTAAACCATATCAGATTACCGTACCACTTCAATCCGTAGACTGCAGAACACCAGAAGCCTATTTCCCAAACATTAAACCCTCATTTACTGAAATGAACGAAAAGTGATCTCCTTGCAGCACTCAACAAAATCAACATAACAGTCATTCAACTCCACTTAATAATAGTGATTTTAATTAAAACATTCAGTCCACAATTGTTTAAATCGTTAGGAGAAATAACTTTACAGTAGCTTTTTTCCAGGCACTTTACCTTGTGTTATGACGATGACTGGAATAAGAAACGTTAGTTTCACAAAGAAACGATACATTCCTCCTCTTTTCAATTAAAAAAAAGTCGTACAATTCGTAGGGTTTGCATAGATCCAGTGTCGTTAGCTGCAGACGTGGCTCAATTAAAAAAATAAAATATCCTTTGTAAATAAATAAATTCGACTGACAGACGACTCACCCCGGAGAGAATCGTCTCCGTGAGAACTCAATACGTGAGATGTCGACGCATACGCTTTCGAGTTCCGAATGAAGAGTAGTCTATCGCGTAATTCTGAAAGTTCCTCCTCCCCACCCCAATGTCCTCAGCCAATAGGGGTTACCCTTCAAATCAGGTAGACCAACGGCTATCAGGTAGACCAACGGCTGCCTATGAACTCAACTCATTCGTTATGGTTTCACTGTCAGTGCCAAATTAGCAAATACTGTATGTGTAATGAAATGTGTACAATAATCCATTGAAAAGGAAACCCCTACCCCCCATTTGTGAATGTAGCCTACATAATACAAGTTGTATCTGGTTGTATCATGTCCTGTTTATACATTTGCATTTGTTTGAATGTAATGCAGTATGGGCCCTATTAAGATTTAGGAAATGTAAGCCTTTCCTACACACCCCTTTCCTATGCACTTCTCAGTAGCTGGTATTCAAACTTACCCTATGCAGTCGCATAACAGGGTTTGCAGGCATGGTTCTCTTGCATGCTGAATAAATGTAATTCAACAGCTGAAAACCCTTTGTCTGGCTACCCACACTCCTTGCTCTGGCCAAACGCTACGCCACGCCCACTGACATTTGTCTGGATCTGAGTACATACCGGACGATTTCTAAAACACAAACACATTCTGAACATTCTGATTGGTCCCAGAAACCGATGGGTTGGGTAAAGCAGCCTTTTGAAAATTCGTTTTGGCTTTGATACTCTGATTGGTTAGAGATGATCCAATCACTGATGACTTGGTGTTGTACAACACCCCTCATTTTGACCTCAGCACAAATTACTTCAATGATGGCAATCTCAGACTGACGTATGTAGCGAGTTTGCATTCAATAGGGTTTTCAGTACATTTATCTTAAACCATCCCTTTAAATACGGTGTACCCTTAATTTGAATTTTGTCAACAGACTCACTAGAATACATCGAGAGAACAGGTTCCGAATATAGGGATCAATTAAAGAAATCCATCTAAATATATGCATATTCGTCTTTCAGCACCAACTGGTAGATATATAAATACTCTGATCTTGTTATTATTTAGGCACATTTTAGGGTTAGGAAAGTATGTATGAATCATAAAAAAATGGGTTGGAGAGGCTTTATGCACTAAATATATTTATCAATAAAAAATACAGTGGTTTGATTCATCATGAAAGTGCCATATTCAAGTTCAATGCATGAAATATTGAAAGGTGGAAAAAAGTGTACAATAGGGGTTGAACAATAGTCCTATAAATCTACCTTAATCCTCACTAATCATGGAACTGTATGACAACGGTCCTGTCGTCGTGAACCGTGCGCCAGGATCCAGGTTTAAACTGCTACGTGTGGTTAGTTCCATAATGATTCAAATAGGCTGCATGTCCCAAATTATTGCACAACGTTAGCCTAATATGATCCACTATTGCTTGCAACCCTCAGGAACAACTATATGGACGTGCCAGAGGAAAGAAAGGTAAATAGAATGGAATAGAATGATGCAAAATGTAGGCTCCAAATGAAAGGAAACTAACACTAAAGTGAGAGTTATAAATTTATGTGGGTATATACTGACGGTGGCCCCCAATAGTGGCTAACATTTAACATTATACAAATTGTAAAATATAACTGAGAAAAGCCCGGGTCTCTGAATAATGGCACAGCGATTTATAGCTTATTTTCACTGTAGAAAAGGGTCCGCAACACTTTTCATGTTGATTTGATTTTCAGTTTGCTTCCATATGATTGGTTTCACATTAGTCTCCAGGAATCATAAGGAAAAATCATCTAAAACAATTGCTAAGTGTATTTACAATCCCTTTTTTCCAAACGGATTACTAATTTACCTAGCTCTTATCAATAGCTCTGATCAATTTATAAATTACAGTGCATGGAGATTATATCGGAAAAAAGAAAGTAGATGCTTTTTCCACTTGGAACCAGCAGGTTAGCTCGACCTTATTCATGGTTTCCTCGCGCGTAAAAGTGGTGGAATTATTAGGTAATTAAGTCAAGGTCAGAATACGGCGTACTGTATCTGTAGACACACCTCCGCCACACCTTCATTTCATGCTATTTTCATGCTTAAATTCAAGGTCAGAATACGCGTAGAGAGAAAAGTGACCGATATGTGCATAAAAATGGAAGTTCCATTTATGCACACTTAACTCGGGTCAGAATTCCCTGTATGTGTTGTATGCCCTATGTCCCTGTACGTGCCATATTCTATACTACTTTATTATATTCTATAATAAGTCATTAAAGTATGGTCAATCTATGACATATGTACATGGTATATAATGCAATAATATTCAAATATCCCAGTTGACACCATGCAAACACAAATGGCCCATCATTTTGCTGAATATGCAAGTTCCACAATGGGGCAGGTAAGATTATATAGTATGGTAACAAAGTATGGATGTTATTTCACAAGAGAAGCTCAACATCAACTTCCTGATACAGTGATAGCCCTGTGATCTGTCTGGAATCTAGAGTCTCTGGACCAATGTTCCCTCTAATTTGTTTTGGCACTGAGCAAATTTCAGGTCTGCTGAGCGCAAACTTGAACGTTGTGAAAATTCTGTGCAACTTCCAGCGCGCGTTTACTGTGAACACTGAAGCTGTACCCGCTTTAAGTTACAGTTTTAACAGTGACCATGTAGGCTACTGTGGCTATTTGATAATAATGTAGGCCTACCAGAATGGCCTACCATAAAAAACAATGGAGAAAATGCATCCCATAACATTTTAACATGGAAATAGCTGTCCTCGCATTCAGCCTACTGTAGCATCCAAGGTGTGGTGTTCAATATTGGCCTACATTCCATGAGACTTAAAAAAATAAAATAACATGCAGGGCTTGACATTAACCTGTTTATCCATTTGTCCTTCAGACAAGGTTATTGACAATGTTGTTGTGTTGTTTGATGCAAGAAACAACTTTACAAAATAAAATGCATTATTATTCCCATACCATTATTACAGAGAATCAGACAAATTATGCTACCCTCTGCCTATTGGCTACTTAGCTTATTCAAGCCTGTCTCAAAATACAATACCATGCCTTTAAGACAAAATAAAGCTATTTACCTGACTTGCTTTTCAAATATTTCTAGAAATGTATACGCTTTGTGCTCTTTTAGGAAGAAATCACTCCCCTATTGCTGACTACAAATGATCTATAATTGGGCTAATAACTCACTAACTAGCAAAGGATAAGAACAAAATGTGCACAGGTGGCTACATGCAGCTCTCTCTTTGATCTCAAAACAAGGGCATCTACTCACAAATGCAAATGCTGTAAACATAGTCCAGTTCAAAGTAAATGGCACAGATCCATTTATGGCAATGGTATATTTGCATATAGGCCTAATGCAGCCCTGATTGTTTATGCCACACCGGTCTGTGTAAAGTATGGGCTGAGTAGTGTGTGTCAATGCAATAGAATCCTACTCAGTTGCATTCTGCCTACAACACAGTTTGCATAGTTTTTTTTATTTTTCGGTATGTTGCATTGTAAGTGGCTAATATTGCGTTGATTAGATAACAATTGCCACAGTAAAGGGAAACGTTAATCGTGTTAACAGGGAAAACTCTAGAACAGTGGTCACCAACCTTTTCTGAGTCAAGATCACTTTGAGTCAAAATGCAAGCTGAGAAGTGGAGGCTGGTGGGAGGAGCTATAGGAGAACGGGCTCCTTGTAATGGCTGGAAAGGAATGCATGGAAAGGTATCAAACACATCAAACAAATGGAAACCACA
Source organism: Coregonus lavaretus (assembly GCF_964263955.1). Taxonomy (NCBI): domain Eukaryota; kingdom Metazoa; phylum Chordata; class Actinopteri; order Salmoniformes; family Salmonidae; genus Coregonus; species Coregonus lavaretus. The sequence continues at coordinate 36,349,048 of NC_139991.1, read as the reverse complement.
TGTTTGACTCCATGCCATTAATTCCATCCCAGCCATTACAGTGAGCCTGTATTCCCATAGCTCCTCCCACCAGCCTCCTCTGAAGCCGAGATCTACTGCTCAGAATTGTTTTTAACATGACTTAAAAAAAGTAAGCCTATGCAACATTAACCAATTAAAAACAGTACTGTAGCAATGAGGTTTGTGCAGTAAGCTATAGGCCCAATACATTATCACCGCATATTGGGTTTGCTTGAATTGCCCTGCCAATGCATTTTTTGTTCGGACCATTTTTCATATTTCAAAATTTGAGGTAGGCTATATGATCACACCGGTAATATAGCCATTGTTGTATTACTTGTAAAGCACAGCTGAGTGAGCACACATTTAAATAATGTTCATTTTTTTTTTACTGGGTTGATGGTGCCTGCATCTGATGGTCAGTCTCAGCGGAGGGAGAGAGCAGCAGACTGAGGGTCCGCCTCTCAACATCCCTCTGCTCTCCCTTTTCTCCGCTGACACTGACCAAAAAGGGACACCGTCTTCCAGCTGATGGCGAAACTCGAAGAAGGCGCATTTCATGACTTATAAAAGGGTTGAATACAAAGTGTTGACAGTGCTGAGTAAGAACTTAAACATGAACTCACTCATAAAAACATGGTTTTAAACATTTTGAAATCTCACAGTATCAACTTTGTAGCTTTCTTTTAATGCTTGCTACGTTACTGCAGACACAGCCATCTGAGCCATCCGATTGGCCAGCGGTATGCCTATAGTGCACTTGATTTGCTCTCTGGGCCCGCCGGGAAGGCAGAGTTTGTGCCTTCAGACACATGAAATGGTTCAAAATGGCAACAGGTCTCCTACCCGGCATGCAGGGCAGCTGAATCGGGTGCACCTACCTGCAAAAGCACGAGACGAATAAAAAAAAATAGGAACACAAGGCTTTATCGTTGTTGTTTTTTACAGAAATGCTTGCCGATGGACTTGGACTAATAACAACTAATAACAACAAGATAACTAATGTAAAACATACTGTGTCCATAATACGTATTTAGGTTATAGGTTAAGAACTTTTGTGAAAGAGCACAGTTTGAAAGATATGGCATATACAAGCAAACCGGATGGACATCATGAAAATGATCGGAGAGGTTAAGGGTAGAGGAAGTTCAGGAGTAAAAACAAACAAAATAGAACTAACTGACTGTGTCCATAAAATGTATATAGTATGTACAGTTGAAGTCGGAAGTTTACATACACTTAGGTTGGAGTCATTAAAACTCGTTTTTCAACCACTCCACAAATGTATTGTTACAAACTATAGTTTTGGCAAGTCGGTTAGGACATCTACTTTGTGCATAACACAAGTCATTTTTCCAACAATTGTTTACAGACAGATTATTTCACTTATAATTCACTGTATCACAATTCCAGTGGGTCAGAAGTACATACACTAAGTTGACTGTGCCTTTAAACAGCTTGGAAAATTCCAGAAAATGATGTCATGGCTTTAGAAGCTTCTGATAGGCTAATTGACATCATTTGAGTCAATTGGAGGTGTACCTGTGGATGTATTTCGAGGCCTACCTTGCCTCTTTGCTTGACATCATGGGAAAATCAAAAGAAATCAGCCAAGACCTCAGAAAAAAATGTGTAGACCTCTATAAGTCTGGTTCATCCTTGGGAGCAATTTCCAAATGCCTGAAGGTACCACATTTATCTGTACAAACAATAGTATGCAAGTATATTACACCATGGGACCACGCAGCCGTCATACCGCTCAGGAAGGAGACGCGTTATGTCTCGTAGAGATGAACGTACTTTGGTGCGAAAAGTGCAAATCAATCCCAGAACAACAGCAAAGGACCTTGTGAAGATGCTGGAGGAAACAGGTACAAAAGTATCTATATCCACAGTAAAACGAGTCCTATATCGACATAACCTGAAAGGCTGCTCAGCAAGGAAGAAGCCACTGCTCCAAAACCGCCATAAAAAAGCCAGACTACGGTTTGCAACTGCACATGGGAACAAAGACCGTACTTTTTGGAGAAATGTCCTCTGGTCTGATGAAACAGAAATAGAACTGTTTGACCATAATGACCATCGTTATGTTTGGAGGAAAAAGGGGGAAACTTGCAGCCGAAGAACACCATCCCAACCGTGAAGCACGGGGGTGGCAGCATCATGCTGTGGGGGTGCTTTGCTGCAGGAGGGACTGGTGCACTTCACAAAATAGATGGCATCATGAGGATGGAAAATTATGTGGATATATTGAAGCAACATCTCAAGACATCGGTCAGGAAGTTAAAGCTTGGTCGCAAATGGGTCTTCCAAATGGACAATGACCCCAAGCATACTTCCAAAGTTGTGGCAAAATGGCTTAAGGACAACAAAGTCAAGGTATTGGAGTGGCCATCACAAAGCCCTGACCTCAATCCTATAGAACATTTGTGGGCAGAACTGAAAAAGCGTGTGTGAGCAAGGAGGCCTATAAACCTGACTCTGTCATGAGGAATGGGCCAAAATTCACCCAACTTATTGTGGGAAGCTTGTGGAAGGCTACCCGAAACGTTTGACCCAAGTTAAACAATTTAAAGGCAATGCTACCAAATACTAATTGAATGTATGTAAACTTCTGACCCACTGGGAATGTGAAGAAATAAATAAAAGCTGAAAGAAATCATTCTCGCTACTATTATTCTGACATTTCACATTCTTAAAATAAAGTGGTGATCCTAACTGACCTAAGACAGGGAATTTTTACCAGGATTAAATGCCAGGAATTGTGAAAAATTGAATTTAAATTTATTTGGCTAAGGTGTATGTAAACTTCCGACTTCAACTGTATCTGTGCAGCGACACTCCCCATCCAACCTGACAGAGCTTGAGAGGATCTGCAAAGAACAATGGGAGAAACTCCCCAAATACAAGCTTGTAACGTCATACCCAAGATAACTCGAGGCTGTAATCGCTGCCAAAGGTGCTTCAACAAAGTAATGAGTAAAGGGTCTGAATACTTATGTAAATGTGATATTTCAGTTTTCTATTTTTAATACATTTGCTAAAATAAAAATAAAACTGTTTTTGCTTTGTCATTATGGGGTATTGTGTGTAGATTGTAAAAAAAAAAAAAAAGCTATTTAATCAATTTTAGAATAAGGCTGTAACGTAACAAAATGTGGAAAAAGTCAAGTGGTCTGAATACTTTCCGAATGCACTGTATTGCACATGTAGACACACAGCGATCCTTGCCAAAAGCTTACAGGGTGCAGCCTTTTTTCCCTCCTCTCAGGGCAAGTGAAACTGCCAGAGAGTAACTGTGCAGTTTCAGCACCCGGGGGCACAGCTTATTTTGTTATTACAGCACTACTCCTCTTTATTATACTGTGACAGCTAAATGGACATGTGCCAGGAAAGGGAGATCAATGTATTACTACACTGTTGGGAAACCAGAGAAAGAAAGAGAGAGAGAGGCAAGCTGGAGGGGGAGCGTAAATAATATTCTACACGAAAGTAAATGTGTATGGACATGTGGGACTAGCAGTGCATTCGTATCGCCCCAGCGTGAGAATCTGTCAAATCACCCTGACACGCTGTAATCGTCATGCTAACGCTGTTAGCACATGCCCCTCTACACTTTCACATGCTCAGTGACTGCGATGTGCCCTAGTGAATTTGTCTTTAAACTTAAATAACAGGTCTGAAAAGTGTTAACTTGGCATTTAATCACAGACTGTTAGCTGACTGACACTAGTGAAATCTTAACTCCCCAGGATCTCTTTGCTGACTTGGGATGTTTGTTTGTTTGTGTATAGCTTAGGGACTATGAGAAAATGTGGTGTAAGGGATTCACATGGATGGAGAGGAGAGGAGAGGGTTGGAGAAAAAAACGGTAACATTTCTTGATATAGTAACACATGCAGACCACAGCTGTAAAACGAACGTCAAGTAAAAATATGCATTTTTTGGAGCTGAAATATGCTTATGGCAATAGCTGTCCCTCCCAGGAACAATGGAATCTGACTCGTAGCCAATAACAGTTCCTCGTTCCTGTCACGATCGTCGACAGATGAAGCGGACCAAGGCGCAGCGTGATAAGCGTACATTCTTTATTCAGTACTTACACACACGAACCAAAACAATAAACCAAACGATACGTGAAGTCCTGGGTTATACACAAAACCCTACGGAAAAGGATCCCACAATAAACTAGTGAAAACAGGCTGCCTAAGTATTGTCCCCAATCAGAGACAACGAGCTACAGCGGTCTCTGATTGGGAACCACCCTGGCCAACATAGATCAACACGATCTAGAACCAAAAACATAGAAAAAAAACATAGACAATCCACACCCTGGCTCAACATATAAGAGTCCCCAGAGCCAGGGCGTGCCACACCAACACAACGGGGTAGGGGCCGGGTGGGCATTCCGCCTCGGAGGCAGATCCGGCTCCGGGCGTGACCACCACTCTCTCTCTACCCCCCCGTAGCGCCCCTGGTCTGGTCTGGCCCCGCTGGCCGGAGCTGGACTGGACACCGGTGGAGCGGATTGCTCTGGCTCCGGTGTGGAGCAGCTGACCGGTGCCGGACCAGGCACCGGTGGAACAGGCATGGACCGTGCCGGACTGACGACGCGCACCACTGGCTTGGTGCGGGGAGCAGGAACGGGCCGGACCGGGCAGACGACGCGCACCACTGGTTTGGTGCGGGAAGCAGGAACAGGCCGGACCGGGCTGGCGACGCGCACCACAGGCTTGGTGCGAGGGACAGGAACAGGCCGGACCGGGCTGGCGACGCGCACCACAGGCTTGGTGCGGGGAGCAGGAACAGGCCGGACCGGGCTGGCGACGCGCACCACAGGCTTGGTGCGGGGAGCAGGAACAGGCCGGATCGGGCTGGCGACGCGCACCACAGGCTTGGTGCGAGGGACAGGAACAGGCCGGACCGGGCTGGTGACGCGCACCACAGGCTTGGTGCGGGGAGCAGGAACAGGCCGGACCGGGCTGGCGACGCGCACCACAGGCTTGGTGCGGGGAGCAGGAACAGGCCGGACCGGGCTGGCGACGCGCACCACAGGCTTGGTGCGAGGGACAGGAACAGGCCGGACCGGGCTGGCGACGCGCACCACAGGCTTGGTGCGGGGAGCAGGAACAGGCCGGACCGGGCTGGCGACGCGCACCACAGGCTTGGTGCGAGGGACAGGAACAGGCCGGGCTGGACTGTGGAGACGGACTGGAGGTCTGGAGCGGAGAGCTGACACAACCCGTCCTGGCTGAATGCCTACTTCCACACAATCTGTGTGAGGCATCAGCACAGGACGTACAGGGCTGTGCACTCGTACTGGCACTACAGCACGTGGCACTGGCGCAGGATATCCGGGACCGAGGAGGGGTACTGGAGGCCACGAGCGTTGAGCCGGCACACTCCGTCCTGGCTGCATGCCCACCTTAGCACGACACGTGCGTGGTGCTAGCACAGGACGTACAGGACTGTGCCGGAACACTCGCGGCACAATACGTGGCTCCGCATAACACGGAACCTGCCCAGTCTCACGCAGCCTAGCCTGAGTACGGGGAGTTGGCTCTGCTCTACCTCTAGGCTCCGCCAACCACCCTTCCAGCCCCCCAAACCTGGTGGCCTCCTCTCCTAATCCGCCGATTCGTCCTGTAGCTGCCTCCAGCAGCCCCGTCGTCCACGGCGTGTGCCCCCCCAAATTTTTTTATTGGGGTTGCCTCTCGCGTGTCCGTCGTCGGCACGGTTGGCACCGTTTCTCCTCTCCTGCCTGGGCATTTACTTTTGCCCATGGCCCTCTGCCCGCAAATATGTCCTCCCATGACCACCATTCGCCCACCTGGGACATCGCCAACTTCTCCTCCTGGGCACGCTGCTTGGTCCTCTGGTGGTGGGATCTTCTGTCACGATCGTCGACAGATGAAGCGGACCAAGGCGCAGCGTGATAAGCGTACATTCTTTATTCAGTACTTACACACACGAACCAAAACAATAAACCAAACGATGCGTGAAGTCCTAGGTTATACACACATATAAGAGTCCCCAGAGCCAGGGCGTGACAGTTCCTCTGGACCCCCTCCTTCCTCCCTCAGAGCAGAAATAGACAAAGACAGGGTCACAGCACTCCACAATATAAGCACTCTACAATAACTTTGTGATGTAATTCCATTATAAACTCTATCATTGTTTTGATAACAGCTTGGAGGAGAAGTTAATGTTTGTGGTTAGATATAATTCAATACACCCAGGAAATTGTTGTAGGCTTTAAATCAAACGTACTGCCGTCATGTGATTGCCCTTTACATTAGCTAGTCACCAATTTACATTTTATTGATTCAATTAACAGACTTGCAACACATAAAGCCATGAACATGGTAGGAGTTTGTACAGTAGCTTTATGATCAGTGGCTTAAGGTGACCTATTAGAAGGAGATCAGGGGCCAGTGAGAATGTGCCCCTAAAACAGTAGATCAGGAACATATAATCTGCTCCATCTTCAGCCACTTAACACCTTTATCTTTGTGGACCTGATGGCTCTGTTAAACACAGTCTCTGAACCCAATGGGCTGTTTTGTATACAGAGACCCATCTCCCAACAGTGGGTTGATGATCCCTTAAACCTATTTCACCAGGTTCATGTTCATTAGGGTACACCGTAGCGAAACAAAAACGAGCATTTCTTACTGGACAACTTCCCTATGGCACTCCGTTTCGGGCCCTTTTCTTCAATTTCTTGACTAAGGATCACTGTGGTTCAGTTGGTAGAGCATGGCTCTTGCAACACCAGAATCAGAGGTTCGATTCCAGCTGGGGCCACCCATACGAATAATGTATGCATGCATGACTCTAAGCCGCTTTGGATAAAAGCGTCTGCTAAATGGCATATATTATTAACAAGACCCAGAACAGAGAGCTCTACTTTGTTCAACCACATGCTCACTCAATCACCATTTGTAATGTAAAAAAGAGGGATGAGACTTGTCACCTTCCGACTGCAAAGACCAATGTGCGAAATGGCAGTTTGTACATCCCCTTGATAGGTGCTAGCTATCATAGGTGGTGGATGAAGTGAGGATCAGCCCACCAGGTGAGAGCCCTACGCCCTAGCCCTCAAATCCACTCCCGCTCTAACCCCTGACCTTTGATATGACTGGACACCACCTTACCCTAATGGACACCTCATGCAGCTTTGTTTGGTTGATATGTATGAGTCATGCTAAATGCCAGACCTGCCCAAAGCCTGCCATGAAGAGAAGAGTAGAGAAAGATCATGGGATCCAATTAGCCCTCAGTTCCATTACATTAAACAAAAGTAATTGAAAGAAAGGCGTATTCTGTGCAGGGGAGTTTTGTTAAGAGCCCCGATGCTCAATCTGAACATTAACACGCGTCGCTTGCGGTACGGTTTTGGAATTACAGTGGGGGAAAAAAGTATTTGGTCAGCCACCAATTGTGCAAGTTCTCCCACTTAAAAAGATGAGAGAGGCCTGTAATTTTCATCATAGGTACACGTCAACTATGACAGACAAAATGAGGAGAAAAAATCCAGAAAATAACATTGTAGGATTTTTAATGAATTTATTTGCAAATGATGGTGGAAAATAAGTATTTGGTCAATAACAAAAGTTTCTCAATACTTTGTTATATACCCTGTGTTGGCAATGACACAGGTCAAATGTTTTCTGTAAGTCTTCACAAGGTTTTCACACACTGTTGCTGGTATTTTGGCCCATTCCTCCATGCAGATCTCCTCTAGAGCAGTGATGTTTTGGGGCTGTCGCTGGGCAACACAGACTTTCAACTCCCTCCAAAGATTTTCTATGGGGTTGAGATCTGGAGACTGGCTAGGCCACTCCAGGACCTTGAAATGCTTCTTACGAAGCCACTCCTTCGTTGCCCGGGCGGTGTGTTTGGGATCATTGTCATGCTGAAAGACCCAGCCACATTTCATCTTCAATGCCCTTGCTGATGGAAGGAGGTTTTCACTCAAAATCTCACGATACATGGCCCCATTCATTCTTTCCTTTACACGGATCAGTCGTCCTGGTCCCTTTGCAGAAAAACAGCCCCAAAGCATGATGTTTCCACCCCCATGCTTCACAGTAGGTATGGTGTTCTTTGGATGCAACTCAGCATTCTTTGTCCTCCAAACACGACGAGTTGAGTTTTTACCAAAAAGTTCTATTTTGTTTTCATCTGACCATATGACATTCTCCCAATCCTCTTCTGGATCATCCAAATCCACTCTAGCAAACTTCAGACGGGCCTGGACATGTACTGGCTTAAGCAGGGGGACACATCTGGCACTGCAGGATTTGAGTCCCTGGCGGCGTAGTGTGTTACTGATGGTAGGCTTTGTTACTTTGGTCCCAGCTCTCTGCAGGTCATTCACTAGGTCCCCCCGTGTGGTTCTGGGATTTTTGCTCACCGTTCTTGTGATCATTTTGACCCCACGGAGTGAGATCTTGCGTGGAGCCCCAGATCGAGGGAGATTATCAGTGGTCTTGTATGTCTTCCATTTCCTAATAATTGCTCCCACAGTTGATTTCTTCAAACCAAGCTGCTTACCTATTGCAGATTCAGTCTTCCCAGCCTGGTGCAGGTCTACAATGTTGTTTCTGGTGTCCTTTGACAGCTCTTTGGTCTTGGCCATAGTGGAGTTTGGAGTGTGACTGTTTGAGGTTGTGGACAGGTGTCTTTTATACTGATAACAAGTTCAAACAGGTGCCATTAATATAGGTAACGAGTGGAGGACAGGGGAGCCTCTTAAAGAAGAAGTTACAGGTCTGTGAGAGCCAGAAATCTTGCTTGTTTGTAGGTGACCAAATACTTATTTTCCACCATAATTTGCAAATAAATTCATTAAAAATCCTACAATGTGATTTTCTGGATTTTTTTCCCTCAATTTGTCTTTCATAGTTGACGTGTACCTATGATGAAAATTACAGGCCTCTCTCATCTTTTTAAGTGGGAGAACTTGCACAATTGGTGGCTGACTAAATACTTTTTTCCCCCACTGTATGTGTTTGATTAACTTTGTCTCTTTTTTGTATATCTTTGTGGAAAGGGAGCGGTTTGGTGATGCAAAGTAAACGTGTGTGCCAACAGACTGTTTTAAGGTACAACCTCATCTCACCCATCTCTGTGTGTGTCTCTCCAGGGCTACACAGGCTCCTCCTGCGAGAACTTGCACAATTGGTGGCTGACTAAATACTTTTTTTCCCCACTGTATAAGGACCTTATCTTCCATATCAGCGAGAAATAACTCGCAAAACTGCTACAGTAAGTGTATCTTTTTTATTTGAAGGATTCTTTCTCGCTGACGAAAGTTAAGGGCCATATGTTTCGAAAGCCATATCACAAGCGATGATTATTGACGTTTCTAAATGTTAAAACACAGTGTTGGGATTGTAGTTCACATGAGGTAGTTGTGGGTGAAGCTAATGGCTGAAAACTGAGCTAGGTCTCCCATATACAGTGGGGAGAACAAGTATTTGATACACTGCCGATTTTGCAGGTTTTCCTACTTACAAAGCATGTAGAGGTCTGTAATTTATATCATAGGTACACTTCAACTGTGAGAGACGGAATTTAAAACAAAAATCCAGAAGATCAGATTGTATGATTTTTAAGTAATTAATTTGCATTTTATTAAATGACATAAGTATTTGATCACCTACCAACCAGTAAGAATTCCGGCTCTCACAGACCTGTTAGTTTTTCTTTAAGAAGCCCTCCTGTTCTCCACTCATTACCTGTATTAACTGCACCTGTTTGAACTCGTTACCTGTATAAAAGATACCTGTCCACACACTCAATCAAACAGACTCCAACCTCTCCACAATGGCCAAGACCAGAGAGCTGTGTAAGGACATCAGGGATAAAATTGTAGACCTGCACAAGGCTGGGATGGGCTACAGGACAATAGGCAAGCAGCTTGGTGAGAAGGCAACAACTGTTGGCGCAATTATTAGAAAATGGAAGAAGTTCAAGATGAAGGTCAATCATCCTCGGTCTGGGGCTCCATGCAAGATCTCACCTCGTGGGGCATCAATGATCATGAGGAAGGTGAGGGATCAGCCCAGAACTACACGGCAGGACCTGGTCAATGACCTGAAGAGAGCTGGGACCACAGTCTCAAAGAAAACCATTAATAACACACTACGCCGTCATGGATTAAAATCCTGCAGTGCACGCAAGGTCCCCCTGCTCAAGTCAGCGCATGTCCAGGCCCGTCTGAAGTTTGCCAATGACCATCTGGATGATCCAGAGGAGGAATGGGAGAAGGTCATGTGGTCTGATGAGACAAAAATAGAGCTTTTTGGTCTAAATGAGTACAACCCCAAGAACACCATCCCAACCGTGAAGCATGGAGGTGGAAACATCATTCGTTGGGGATGCTTTTCTGCAAAGGGACAGGACGACTGCACCGTATTGAGGGGAGGATGGATGGGGCCATGTATCGCGAGATCTTGGCCAACAACCTCCTTCCCTCAGTAAGAGCATTGAAAATGGGTCGTGGCTGGGTCTTCCAGCATGACAACGACCCGAAACACACAGCCAGGGAAACTAAGGAGTGGCTCCGTAAGAAGCATCTCAAGGTCCTGGAGTGGCCTAGCCAGTCTCCAGACCTGAACCCAATAGAAAATCTTTGGAGGGAACTGAAAGTCCGTATTTCCCAGCGACAGCCCCGAAACCTGAAGGATCTGGAGAAGGTCTGTATGGAGGAGTGGGCCAAAATCCCTGCTGCTGTGTGTGCAAACCTGGTCAAGACCTACAGGAAACATATGATCTCTGTAATTGCAAACAAAGGTTTCTGTACCAAATATTAAGTTCTGCTTTTCTGATGTATCAAATACTTATGTCATGCAATAAAATGCAAATTAATTACTTAAAAATCATACAATGTGATTTTCTGGATTTCTGTTTTAGATTCCGTCTCTCACAGTTGAAGTGTACCTATGATAAAAATTATAGACCTCTAAATGCTTTGTAAGTAGGAAAACCTGCAAAATCGGCAGTGTATCAAATACTTGTTCTCCCCACTGTATACAACCCAGCAGAGAGCAGATGTATGAGGTGATTACATTAAAGGCTTCATTCTATAGCTAGAGGACTTCTGATATAACTAGAATACTGTACCTAGTTAGCTAGCTGAATAAACTAAGTTAGTCTATTTCTAGAAAACATTGAACCGCTGTAGTTTACAACAATTATAGTTTCTGAGGTGGAAGTTGGGAGAGTTATATTTGGGTGTTGTGGTGAGGGAGGCCCCGCTCTCTCCTTTCCCAGATGTTTAGTTCATTTCATTCCGATCTCCTTTGCATTATTGTAGCCATTTTCTGCAGCCTGTCAACTATGCCTCTGTCTATCCCTGTTCTCTCCTCTCCGCACAGGCTATACAAACGCCTCACACCGCGTGGCTGCTGCCTCTCTAACCTGGTGGTCCCTGCACGCACCACCCACGTGGAGTTCCAGGTCTCAGGCAGCCTCTGGAACTGCCGTTCTGCTGCCAACAAGGCAGAGTTCATCTCAGCCTATGCTACCCTCCAGTCCCTCGACTTCTTGGCGCTGACGGAAACATGGATTACCACTGAAAACATTGCTACTCCTACTGCTCTCTCCTCGTCTGACCATGTGTTCTCGCATACCCCGAGAGCATCTGGTCAGCGGGGTGGTGGCACAGGAATCCTCATCTCTCCCAAATGGACGTTCTCTATTTTTCCCCTGACCCATCTGTCTATCTCCTCATTTGAATTCCATGCTGTCACAGTCACTAGCCCATTTAAGCTTAATATCCTTGTCATCTTCCCTTGGAGAGTTCATCAATGAGCTTGACGCCTTGATAAGTTCCTTTCCTGAGGATGGCTCACCCCTCACAGTTCTGGGGGACTTCAACCTCCCTACATCTACCTTTGACTCATTTCTCTCTGCCTCCTTCTTTCCACTCCTCTCCTCTTTTGACCTCACCCTCTCACCATCCCCCCCTACTCACAAGGCAGGCAATACGCTTGACCTCATCTTTACTAGATGCTGTTCTTCTACTAATCTCACTGCAACTCCCCTCCATGTCTCCGACCACTACTTTGTATCCTTTTCTCTCTCGCTCTCCTCCAACACTACTCACTCTGCCCCTACTCAGATGACAATGCGTCGTCGCAACCTTCGCTCTCTCTCCCGCTACTCTCTCCTCTTCCATCCTATCATCTCTTCCCTCTGCTCCATCCTTCTCCCTCCAATCTCCTGATTCTGCCTCCTCAACCCTCCTCTCCTCCCTTTCTGCATCCTTTGACTCTCTATGTCCCCTATCCTCCCGGCCGGCTCGGTCCTCCCCTCCAGCTCCGTGGCTTGATGACTCATTGCGAGCTCACAGAACAGGGCTCCGGGCAGCCGAGCAGAAATTGAGGAAAACTAGACTCCCTGCGGACCTGGCATCTTTTCACTCCCTCCTCTCTAAATTTTCTTCATCTGTTTCTGCTGCTAAGGCCACTTTCTACCACTCTAAATTCCAAGCATCTGCCTCTAACCCTAGGAAGCTCTCTGCCACCTTCTCCTCCCTGCTGAATCCTCCCCCCCCCTCCTCCCTCTCTGTGGATGACTTCGTCAACCATTTTGAAAAGAAGGTTGATGACATCCGATCCTCGTTTGTTAAGTCAAATGACACTGCTGGTCCTGCTCACACTGCCCTACCCTATGCTTTGACTTCTTTCTCCCCTCTCTCTCCAGATAATATCTTGCGACTTGTGACGGCCGGCCGCCCAACAACCTGCCCGCTTGACCCTAATTCCCTCCTCTCTTCTCCAGACCATCTCCGGTGACCTTCTCCCTTACCTCACCTCGCTGATCAACTCATCCTTGACCGCTGGCTATGTCCCTTCCGTCTTCAAGAGAGCGAGAGTTGCACCCCTTCTCAAAAAACCAACACTCGATCCCTCTGATGTCAACAACTACAGACCAGTATCCCTTCTTTCTTTTCTCTCCAAAACTATTGAGCGTGCCGTCTTTAGCCAAATCTCTTGCTATCTCTCTCAGAATGACCTTCTTGATCCAAACCAGTCAGGTTTCAAGACTGGTCATTCAACTGAGACTGCTCTTCTCTGTGTCACGGAGGCTCTCCGCACTGCTAAAGCTAACTCTCTCTCCTCTGCTCTTGTCCTTCTAGACCTGTCTGCTGCCTTTGATACTGTGAACCATCAGATCCTCCTCTCCACCCTCTCCGAGCTGGGCATCCCCGGCGCGGCTCACTCTTGGATTGTGTCCTACCTGACCGGTCGCTCCTACCAATTGGCGTGGCGAGAAGCTGTCTCTGCACCACGTGCTCTCACCACTGGTGTCCCCCAGGGCTCAGTTCTAGGCCCTCTCCTATTCTTGCTATACACCAAGTCACTTGGCTCTGTCATATCCTCACATGGCCTCTCCTATCATTGCTACGCAGACGACACACAACTAATCTTCTCCTTTCCCCCTTCTGATAACCAGGTGGCGAATCGCATCTCTGCATGTCTGGCAGACATATCAGTGTGGATGACGGATCACCACCTCAAGCTGAACCTTGGCAAGACGGAGCTGCTCTTCCTCCCGGGGAAGGACTGCCCGTTCCATGATCTCGCCATCACGGTTGACAACTCCGTTGTGTCCTCCTCCCAGAGTGCGGAGAGCCTTGGCGTGACCCTGGACAACACCCTGTCGTTCTCCGCTAACATCAAGGCGGTGACCCGATCCTGTAGGTTCATGCTCTACAACATTCGGAGAGTACGACCCTGCCTTACACAGGAAGCGGCACAGGTCCTAATCCAGGCACTTGTCATCTCCCGTCTGGATTACTGCAACTCACTGTTGGCTGGGCTCCCTGCCTGTGCCATTAAACCCCTACAACTCATCCAGAATGCCGCAGCCCGTCTGGTGTTCAACCTTCCCAAGTTCTCTCACGTCACCCCGCTCCTCCGCACACCACACTGGCTTCCAGTTGAAGCTCGCATCTGCTACAAGACCATGGTGCTTGCCTACGGAGCTGTGAGGGGAACGGCACCTCCGTACCTTCAGACTCTGATCAGTCCCTACACCCAAACCAGGGCATTGCGTTCATCCACCTCTGGCCTGCTGGCTCCCCTACCTCTGCTGAAGCACAGTTCCCGCTCAGCCCAGTCAAAACTGTTCGCTGCTCTGGCACCCCAATGGTGGAACAAGCTCCCTCACGACGCCAGGACAGCAGAGTCACTCACCACCTTCCGGAGACATTTGAAACCTCACCTCTTTAAGGAACACCTGGGATAGGATAAAGTAATCCTTCCAAACCCCCCCTTACCCCACCCCCCCCCAAAACAAAAAATAAATAAAATAAAAAATAATAACAATAATTGTAAAGTGGTTATCCCACTGGCTATAAGGTGAATGCACCAATTTGTAAGTCGCTCTGGATAAGAGCGTCTGCTAAATGACGTAAATGTAAATGTAAATGATATCTCCAGGAGTAATATGTATCATTTTTGTCTTTATCTGTTGTTGTCTAGTACTGTCTTTTTGCTAGCCAGGGCCATCTACTTGTGGTCCTCTGTAGCTCAGCTGGTAGAGCACGGCGCTTGTAACGCCAAGGTAGTGGGTTCGATCCCCGGGACCACCCATACACAAAAAAAATGTATGCACGCATGACTGTAGGTCGCTTTGGATAAAAGCGTCTGCTAAATGGCATATTATTATTATAAGTGCTGCCTGTCTTCCCAGTAGCCTACTTGGTGTGTGAACTGCTGACTGATATTAACTTGCAGATGATTGTTGACATCAACCAGGATTAAGGGGCAGGGCAACTTGTGACTGTTGTAGTTTTGGTAATCAGTGGCTGTATTGGAGGGGGAGTGGTTTTTCCTCTCCTAGGCAATCAGCAATTAATACCGGGAGGTGTGCTCTTCACCTTTGCAAGGCAAATAGCAATTAGTATTAGTACTTCAGTCTCCCCTGTTTTCTCAAAGGCAGATGTAAGCAACGGTCTCGTCGCAAAACTGTGACCGTCGCCGAAACAAAGACGGTTCTGCCAAGCTGTTCTGCAGAGTTGTGTGAGGAAGGAAAGAGAGGAAGGTTCCACACCACTTGAAAATCTTACCTAGTCAGATTATCTCATTTTGCTCTTTTGTAGCTTTGGCAACTATGTGTGTGTTTTCTATCCCAGTTCGCTCCTCTCCCTGTAGGCTTTACAGAAGCTCCCCACCTCTTAGCTGCAACCCTTCTAATTTAGTGTACCCTGCATGCACAAGCCATGTGGAATTCCTGGTCTCTGGCAGCGTTTGGAACTGCCAATCTGCGGTCAAGAACGCCGACTTCATCTCAGCCTATGCTGCCCTTCAGTCCCTTTACTTTTTGGCCCTGAAGGAGAAATGGATCACCCCAGAGAACACTGCTACTGCAGCTGCTCTCTCTTCATCTGACTACGTTTTCACTCATAGTCCGAGAGCATCTGGTCATCGCAGTGGTGGCACAGGGCTACTAATTTCTCCTAAACTGAGATTTTTATTTTTTCTCCCTCACTCTCCTTATTTGAATTCCATGCTGTAACTGTCACTTGTCCACTCAAGCTTAACATTGTTGTCATCTATCACCCACCAGGTACCCTTAGTGAGTTCCTCAATGAGCTTGACACCTTGATAAACTCATTTCCTGAAGATGGCTCACTGCTTCTTGTACTTGGCGACTTCAATCCCCCGACATCTGCCTTCGATTAATTTTTTCCCAACTCTCTCTTTCCCCCCTTTGCCTCTTTTGACCTCACACTTTCCCAGTCCCCTCCCACTCACAAGGCAGGCAATACGCTTGACCTCATCTTTACTAGAGGCTGTTCGCCTACTAATCTCACTGCAACCCCTTCCAGGTCTCTGATCACTACTTTGTTTCCTTTTCTGTTTCCCTTTCCTCCCACCCTAGCCACTCAGCCCCTACCCAGACGGTCATGCGCCGTCGCAATCTTCACTCTCTCTCTCCCACTAAATCAAATAAAATGTACTGTATGTACAGTGAGGGAAAAAAAGTATTTGATCCCCTGCTGATTTTGTACGTTTGCCCACTGACAAAGACATGATCACTCTATAATTTTAATGGTAGGTTTATTTGAACAGTGAGAGACAGAACAACAACAACAAAATCCAGAAAAACGCATGTCAAAAATGTTATAAATTGATTTGCATTTTAATGAGGGAAATAAGTATTTGACCCCTCTGCAAAACATGACTTAGTACTTGGTGGCAAAACCCTTGTTGGCAATCACAGAGGTCAGACGTTTCTTGTAGTTGGCCACCAGGTTTGCACACATCTCAGGAGTGATTTTGTTCCACTCCTCTTTGCAGATCTTCTCCAAGTCCTTAAGGTTTCGAGGCTGACATTTGGCAACTCGAACCTTCAGCTCCCTCCACAGATTTTCTATGGGATTAAGGTCTGGAGACTGGCTAGGCCACTCCAGGACCTTAATGTGCTTCTTCTTGAGCCACTCCTTTGTTGCCTTGGCCGTGTGTTTTGGGTCATTGTCATGCTGGAATACCCATCCACGACCCATTTTCAATGCCCTGGCTGAGGGAAGGAGGTTCTCACCCAAGATTTGACGGTACATGGCACCATCCATCGTCCCTTTGATGCAGTGAAGTTGTCCTGTCCCTTTAGCAGAAAAACACCCCCAAAGCATAATGTTTCCACCTCCATGTTTGACGGTGGGGATGGTGTTCTTGGGGTCATAGGCAGCATTCCTCCTCCTCCAAACACGGCGAATTGAGTTGATGCCAAAGAGCTCGATTTTGGTCTCATCTGACCACAACACGTTCACCCAGTTCTCCTCTGAATCATTCAGATGTTCATTGGCAAACTTCAGATGGCCCTGTATACGTGCTTTCTTAAGCAGGGGGACCTTGCGGGCGCTGCAGGATTTCAGTCCTTCACTGCGTAGTGTGTTACCAATTGTTTTCTTGGTGACTATGGTCCCAGCTGCCTTGAGATCATTGACAAGATCCTCCCGTGTAGTTCTGGGCTGATTCCTCACCGTTCTCATAATCATTGCAACTCCACGAGGTGAGATCTTGCATGGAGTCCAGGCCGAGGGAGATTGACAGTTATTTTGTGTTTCTTCCATTTGCGAATAATCACACCAACTGTTGTCACCTTCTCACCAAGCTGCTTGGCGATGGTCTTGTAGCCCATTCCAGCCTTGTGTAGGTCTACAATCTTGTCCCTGACATCCTTGGAGAGCTCGTTGGTCTTGGCCATGGTGGAGAGTTTGGAATTTGATTGATTGATTGCTTCTGTGGACAGATGTCTTTTATACAGGTAACAAGCTGAGATTAGGAGCACTCCCTTTAAGAGTGTGCTCCTAATCTCAGCTCGTTACCTGTATAAAAGACACCTGGGAGCCAGAAATATTTCTGATTGAGAGGGGGTCAAATACTTATTTCCCTCATTAAAGTGCAAATCAATGTATATTTTTTTTTTACATGCGTTCTTCTGGATTTTTTTGTTGTTATTCTGTCTCTCAATGTTCAAATAAACCTACCATTAAAATCATAGACTGATCATTTCTTTGTCAGTGGGCAAATGTACAAAATCAGCAGGGGATCAAATAGTTTTTTCCCTCACTGTATAAAGCCCCTTTTACATCAGCAGATGTCACAAAGTGTTTATACAGAAACCCAGCCCAAAACCCCAAACAGCAAGAAATGCAGCTGTAGAAGCACGGTGGCTAGGAAAAACGCCCTAGAAAGGCAGGCACCTAGGAAAAAACCTAGAGAGGAACCAGGCTCTGAGGGGTGGCCAGTCCTCTTCTAGCTGTGCGGGGTGGATATTACAAAGTACATGGCCATTAAGGCCAGACCATTTTTCAAGATGTTCAAATGTTCATAGATGACCGGCAGGGTCAAATAATAATCACAGTGGTTGTAGAGGGTGCAAC
The DNA here is from genome assembly GCF_964263955.1 of Coregonus lavaretus. Taxonomy (NCBI): domain Eukaryota; kingdom Metazoa; phylum Chordata; class Actinopteri; order Salmoniformes; family Salmonidae; genus Coregonus; species Coregonus lavaretus. The sequence goes on along the minus strand of NC_139991.1, from coordinate 36,331,140 downwards.
AGGTCAGCACATCAGGAGTAAATGTCAGTTGGCTTTTCATAGTCGAGCATTCAGAAGTTGAGACAGCAGGTGCGGTAGAGAGAGAGAGAGAGGGAGGGTTGAAAACAGCAGGTCTGGGACAAGGTAGCACATCCAGTGAACAGGTCAGGGTTCCATAGCCACAGGCAAAACAGCACAAACTGGATCAGCAGCACGACCAGGTGGACTGGGGACAGCCAGGAGTCATCAGGCCAGGTAGTCTTGAGGCATGGTCCTTGGGCTCAGGTCCTCCTCCTCCGAGAGAGAGAGAGAGAGAGAGAGAGAGAGAGAGAGAGAGAGAGAGAGAGAGAGAGAGAGAGAGAGAGAGAGAGAGAGAGAGAGAGAGAGAGAGATGGGAGAATTAGAGGGAGCATACTTAAGTTCACACAGGACACCAGATAAGACAGAAGAATTTCACCAAATAGGACAGACTGACCCCAGCCCCCGGGCACACAGACTATTGCAGCATAGATACTGGAGGCTGAGACAGGGGGGGGTCAGGGGACACTGTGGCCCTGTCCGACGATGCCCTCGGACAGGGCCAACCACGCAGGATATAACCCCACCCACGTTGCCAAAGCACAGCCCTCACACCACTAGAGGGATATCAACAGACCACCAACTTACACTACTCTCTCCTCTTCTATCCTATCATCTCTCCCTTCTGCTAAATCCTTCTCCTTCCTGTCTCCTGATTCTACCGCTTCAACCCTACTCTACTCCCTTTCCGCATCCTATGACTCGCACTCTCCCCTTTCCTCCCGGCCTGCTCGGCCCTCCCCTCCTGCTCCGTGGCTGAGTCACTCATTGCGAGCTTACAGAACAGGGCTGCGGGCAGCTGAGCGAAAATGGAGGAAAACTAAACTTCCAGAGGTCCTATCATCCTTCCACTCCCTCCTCTCTACCTTCTCTTCCTCTGTATCTGCTGCTAAAGCCACTTTATATCAGTCTACATGTCAAGCTTCTGCCTCTAACTCTAGGAAACTCTTTTCCACCTTCTCCTCCCTTAATCCTCCACCCCCTCCTCCTCCCTCTCAGCGGATGACTTTGTCAACCACTATGAAAAGAAGGTTGATGACATCTGCTCCTTATTCAATGGTCCCACTCACACAGAACTACCCTATGCCTTGACCTCTTTCTCCGCTCTCTCTCCAGATGAAGTCCTGCAACTAGTGAGGTCGCCCGACAACCTGCCAACTTGATACTCTCCTTCCTTCTCCAGACCATCTCTGGAGACATTCTCCCATTCCTCACTTCCCTCATTAACTCATCCCTGACCACTGGCTGTATCCCCTCTGACTTCAAAATGGCCTGAGTCTCTCTCCTCAAGAAACCAACACTCGACTCCTCTGACTTAAAAAACTGCAGACCGTGAACCTGGACAACACCCTGTCGTTCTCTGCAAACATCAAAGCAGTGACTCGTTCCTGCAGGTTAATGCTCTACAACAAAAGGCAATGATCCACTTTCTCCAAAGAATTCACTTCTACTGGACCAGATTCTTCTTTATCATGTCCAATGATGCCAAACTCTTCACCACACCTTCCACCTCACTTAACTCGCCCTCATTCACTTCCATTTCATCTCCAGAACTCGGTCTGGCGCATGGCTCACTCTGTTTGCACTTGAGACCAATCTTCTTCAATACCCCATCTCCATTTTTAATGGCATCTTCCTCAAATGAAAATCCAACCTCTGCTTTCCTCATTCTCTTTGACCTCTTATTCCTCTTTTTTCCCCTCCATTGCTCCTCAAAATTCCACTCTGTGTCCCTGTCCCAATATTCCTCTTCTCCCGACTTTGCTTGCGGTCCGGTGGCATCCCGACGTAACTCCATCTCATAATCATCCTGCTCACCTCGGAGTAGTGTCTTCTCCGGGCGGCAACATTTTGAGAGCATGAGCAGTGGCCACACACAGAAAAACGACCCCCAAACTCAACACTGTTCTACTCCCGTCCTCTCTTGTATGTGTCGGTCCGGATCCCCTGACTGAACTGAAGGCCAAACTTTTATAGCAGAGGCAACGCCCTTAAATTGTTAATTAACAATTAGAAACACCTGGAACCAATCATGAGTCTGAGTTCAAGAGCTCGTTACTGTTACATTCATAAAATGAAGCCTGGTTTGTTCTCTGGAAATATGCTGAAGTTTTAATGTAAAAGCTATCTAGCAGCTATAGTTCAGCATTTAGCTAACTTGTAGCACATAATCAATGATATAATCAATGATGAGAAGCAGATGCAGAAATTATTTAGATTAGTCTGCTATCTAGCTCTGTATAATTTAAATGACACTATATGATAACGTTACTGTACTTTTATATTTATATGAGAGGTGTAATCATACAGTTTTGATAGGCTAACGTTACTTGATGAAGCATATGTTTTTAGCTAGCCCGCATTAGCTGCTATGTGCTATTGTCTTGTAATGTTCTGAGTTTACGGATGAGAAAATAAAACCTTTAATTGTCTGTACCTGCTTGTGAACTGTTGTGTTATTCAAGAGTGTAATATAGTTTAGATGAGAAGTTGCTCACATTTAACATTGTTAAAGTCCCAATCCAGTCTCCTTTTCGCCTAATTTATCACCTGATTTACTTAAAGGCCAAGTGCAGTCAAAAACACAATTCTCTTGGGTTTTATATATTTTTCCACACTGAGGTTGGAATAATACTGTGAAATTGTGAAAATGATGATAAGGCCATTTTAATGTAAGAGCAGTTTGAAAAGACCACCTGAAATTTCTACCTGTTTTGGTGGGATGGAGTTTTGGCCTGCCTGGTGACATCACCAGGTGGTAAATTAGTTAATAAACCAATAAGAAAGAGTTTTAAATCTCTCTGCCAATAACTGCTAGTTTTCAGTTTTCCTTTCTCCAATTAGACCACTCCCAGACAGTCCTAGCTAAATTCTTGCTTGAGAAATTGCTCTTTGCAAAGAAGCTATTTTTGTTTATTTTTGACAATTTCAACTGAAAACAATCACAGTAAGGTACTTAATTGTTACCCAGAAATGATTTGATATTGAGATAAAACAGCTGCATTGGACCTTTAACAAAAATAACATTAGAAACACCTGAAAGGTGAGTAGGTATCCTCATGACATGGCACAAGTGGGGTGTGGGCCCTTCCTCTTTTGTTCTCTATTTCTCCTCTATTGTTCCCGCAAGCAAGGGGGGAGGCCGATGACATCAGAGGGCACCATCAGACCAACTCTTTGAATGGTAAAGTACGACTGGAATTTATATATAAATGCCTGGAATATTTCAATTTAGGAGAATCTCTTATAAAATGGGTTAAAGTTATATATAGTAACCCTAGGTGTAAAATAGTAAATAATGGCTACTTCTCAGAAAGTATTAAACTGTCAAGAGGAGTAAAACAAGGTTGTCCACTATCGGCATATCTATTTATTATGTCAATCGAAATGTTAGCTATTAAAATCAGATACAACAATAATATCAAGGGGCTAGAAATCAAGGGCTTTAAAACAAAGGTGTCATTGTACGTTGATGATTCATGCTTTCTTTTAAATCCACAATTTGGATCCCTCCACAGCCTCATAGAGGATCTAGATACTTTTTCTAACCTCTCTGGATTACAACAAAATTATGATAACTGTACTATATTATGTATTGGATCACTAAAATATACAACTTTTACATTCCCATAAAATGGTCTGATGGTGATGTGGACATACACAGTATACATATCCTGAAAGAAAGAAATGATCTTACCACAATACATTTTTATAGAACGTTAGCAAAAATAGATACGATTTTGCTACCATGGAAAGGAAAATACCTTTCTATTTGTGGAAAAATCACCCGAATTAACTCTTTAGTCATATCCCAGTTTACCTATTTGCTTATGGTCTTGCTTACACCTAGCGACCTTTTTAAATTATATGAGCAAAAAATATTCCGTTTTATTTGGAACGGCATGCCAGACAAAATTAAACGGGCCTATTTATATAATGAATATGAATTTGGAGGGCAGAAATTATTTAATATTAAAGCATTACACTTCTCCCTAAAGGTGTCAGTCATACAAAAGTTATATTTAAATCCGAACTGGTTCTCTAGCAGATTAGTAAGAATGTCTCACCTCATGTTAAAGAATGGCCTTTTCCCCTTTATTCAGATTACCACCTCTGACTTTCAGTTATTTGAAAATGAAATAATCTCCAAAATATCGCTTTTTTTTTAACAAGCCATAGAAAGTTGGTTGCAATTTCAGTTTAATCAACCAGAATAGACCGAACAAATAATACAACAAATATTGTGGTTAAACTCAAATATACTAATTGATTAAAAAAAACATTATTTTTCATACACACAAAAAAAGTATAATCTTTGTAAATTATATCATAGATAAGACTGGTGGAGTTATGTCACACATGCAGCTAACAAAAATATATGGAAATATCTGCTCTTCCCAAAATTACAACCATCTAATTGCAGCATTACCACAAAAATAGAAGAGGCAAGTGGAAGGGGGGAAAAGTAAGGAACTTGTCTGTTGGCCCTGCATTAAAGAACATAATTGGTTAAAGAAAATTGTGATAAATAAAAAATATGGTAGTTTCATGTAAGGACCAAAAAATGGACAGCTGTGCCATATAGATTGCAAAATAGTTGGGAAGAGATTTTCGATGTACCGATTCCATTGCACATGGTTTATGAACTGATACGCAAAACAATGCCAGATTCAAAACGTATATTTTTTCAATGTAAATTATTATACAACATTTTTGCAACCAATAGAACGTTATATATATGGGGGATACAACCATCCCAGCTCTGCAGATTTTGCTGTGAAGAGACAGAATCATTAGATCATTTATTTTGGTATTGTCCACATGTAGCTTGTTTTTGGTCGCAGGTCCAGGAATGGTTGAAGAAGTGCGACATTTACCTGGAGCTAACTCTGCACATAGCACTACTGGGTGATTTGAAAAGTCTTAGTCAATCGATCAATAATATAATAATACTTTTAGCAAAAATGTTTATCTTTCATTTACAATCTGTAGAAACTATGAGAATAGAAAGGTTCAGAACTTTTGTGAAACATCACAGCTGAAAAATATATGGCAAATATAAATAAAAATGTATGGTGTTAAGAGATAGATGGGAGGGGTTGAGTGGAGCTGAAGGGTGCGATTAAAAACAACAAGCTAATGTAAAATATATTGTGTCGGTAAAATGTATATAGGTTCAGAACTTGTGAAACAGCACAGTTAAAAATATATGGCAAAATAGAACTGGATGGGATTCAGAGACTGATTGGAGGGATTAAGGATGGGATTAAAAATAAACAATAGATAAATATTGTAAAATACATTGTGTCCATAAAATGTATATAGTATGTATAAGCTGGAAGTAGAAGCCTATGTGTTGTTGTCCATTAGTTTACTCCAATTAGGGGATGGGTGGTAGGGTTAGGGGAAAATAATAAAGGAAATTATATTTAAAAGAGATATGTATATATAATGTGAGGACAGACGCTGGGAGACAGGAAGCAAGTACAGAGAGGGAACATTTAATGGAAGAAACAGTCAGGAACAAAACACGGACAGCGTCTGGACAGGGGAAACGAAACAACATCAGTGCTGACATGGGGATCAAACAGAGGAACAGACAGATACAGGGGAGGTAATTATCAAAGGGGAGGAGTCCAGGTGAGTCCAATGAGCGCTGATGCGCGTAACGATAGTAACAGGTGTGCGTAATGATGGGCAGCCTGGCGCCCTCGAGCTCAAGGGAGGGGGAGCAGGGGTGACATATACAGTGCATTCAGAAAGTATTCAGATCCTGTCACGGATCCCCCCCGGTACTGCTGCTCATTCCGTTCTCCAGCTCCGGAGGTCTACGTCACCGGCCTTCTAGGTGTCACAGAACTAGATCATTACCACCAACCCCGGACTGTCTTGTCTCATTACGCACACATGGTTCCCATTCCCCCTGATTAGTATGTGTATATACAGTGGTGAAAAAAAGTATTTAGTCAAATAAAATAAAATAAAATAAAATTGTATTGGTCACATGCGCCGAATACAACAGGTGCAGACATTACAGTGAAATGCTTACTTACAGCCCTTAACCAACAGTGCATTTATTTTTAACAAAAAAAGTAAAAATAAAACAACAACAAAAAAAGTGTTGAGAAAAAAAAGAGCAGAAGTAAAATAAAAGAACAGTAGGGAGGCTATATATACAGGGGGGTACCGTTGCAGAGTCAATGTGCGGGGGCACCGGCTAGTTGAGGTAGTTGAGGTAATATGTACATGTGGGTAGAGTTAAAGTGACTATGCATAAATAATTAACAGAGTAGCAGCAGCGTAAAAAGGATGGGGTGGGGAGGCAGTGCAAATAGTCCGGGTAGCCATGATTAGCTGTTCAGGAGTCTTATGGCTTGGGGGTAGAAGCTGTTGAGAAGTCTTTTGGACCTAGACTTGGCACTCCGGTACCGCTTGCCGTGCGGTAGCAGAGAGAACAGTCTATGACTAGGGTGGCTGGAGTCTTTGACAATTTTGAGGGCCTTCCTCTGACACCGCCTGGTATAGAGGTCCTGGATGGCAGGAAGCTTGGCCCCAGTGATGTACTGGGCCGTACGCACTACCCTCTGTAGTGCCTTGCGGTCGGAGGCCAAGCAGTTGCCATACCAGGCGGTGATGCAACCAGTCAGGATGCTCTCGATGGTGCAGATGTAGAATTTTTTGAGGATCTGAGGACCCATGCCAAATCTTTTCAGTCTCCTGAGGGGGAATAGGCTTTGTCGTGCCCTCTTCACGACTGTCTTGGTGTGTTTGGACCATGATAGTTCGTTGGTGATGTGGACACCAAGGAACTTGAAGCTCTCAACCTGTTCCACTACAGCCCCGTCGATGAGAATGGGGGCGTGCTCAGTCCTCTTTTTTTTCCTGTAGTCCACAATCATCTCCTTTGTCTTGGTCACGTTGAGGGAGAGGTTGTTGTCCTGGCACCACACGGCCAGGTCTCTGACCTCCTCCCTATAGGCTGTCTCATCGTTGTCGGTGATCAGGCCTACCACTGTTGTGTCGTCGGCAAACTTAATGATGGTGTTGGAGTCGTGCCTGGCCATGCAGTCATGGGTGAACAGAGAGTACAGGAGGGGACTGAGCACGCACCCCTGAGGGGCCCCCGTGTTGAGGATCAGTGTGGCAGATGTGTTGTTACCTACCCTTACCACCTGGGGGCGGCCCGTCAGGAAGTCCAGGATCCAGTTGCAGAGGGAGGTGTTTAGTCCCAGGATCCTTAGCTTAGTGATGAGCTTAGAGGGCACTATGGTGTTGAATGCTGAGCTGTAGTCAATGAATAGCATTCTCACGTAGGTGTTCCTCTTGTCCAGGTGGGAAAGGGCAGTGTGGAGTGCAATAGAGATTGCATCATCTGTGGATATGTTGGGGTGGTATGCAAATTGGAGTGGGTCTAGGGTTTCTGGGATAATGCTGTTGATGTGAGCCATGACCAGCCTTTCAAAGCACTTCATGGCTACAGACGTCAGTGCTACGGGTCAGTAGTCATTTAGGCAGGTTATCTTAGTGTCCTTGGGCACTGGGACTATGGTGGTCTGCTTGAAACATGTTGGTATTACAGACTCAGTCAGGGACATGTTGAAAATGTCAGTGAAGACACTTGCCAGTTGGTCAGCACATGCTCGGAGTACACGTCCTGGTAATCCGTCTGGCCCTGCGGCGTTGTGAATGTTGACCTGCTTAAAAGTCTTACTCACATCGGCTACGGAGAGCGTGATCACATAGTCATCCGGAACAGCTGGTGCTCTCATGCATGCTTCAGTGTTGCTTGCCTCGAAGCGAGCATAGAAGTGGTTTAGCTCATCTGGTAGGCTTGTGTCACTGGGCAGCTCGCGGCTGTGCTTCCCTTTGTAGTCTGTAATAGTTTTCAAGCCCTGCCACATCCGACGAGCGTCAGAGCCAGTGTAGTACGATTCAATCTTAGTCCTGTATTGACTCTTTGCCTGTTTGATGGTTCGTCGGAGGGCATAGCGGGATTTCTTATAAGCGTCCGGGTTAGAGTCCCGCTCCTTGAAAGCGGCAGCTCTACCCTTTAGCTCAGTGCGGATGTTTCCTGTAATCCATGGCTTCTGGTTGGGGTATGTACGTACGGTCACTGTGGGGACGACATCATCGATGCACTTATTGATGAAGCCAGTGACTGATGTGGTGTACTCCTCAATGCTGTCTGAAGAATCCCGGAACATGTTCCAGTCTGTGCTAGCAAAACAGTCCTGTAGCTTAGCATCTGCGTCATATGACCACTTTTTTATTAACCGAGTCACTGGTGCTTCCTGCTTTAGTTTTTGCTTATAAGCAGGAATCAGGAGGATATAGTTATGGTCAGATTTGCCAAATGGAGGGGGAGGGAGAGCTTTGTATGCGTCTCTGTGTGTGGAGTAAAGGTGGTCTAGAGTTTTTTTTCCTCTGGTTGCACATTTAACATGCTGGTAGAAATGAGGTAGAACGGATTTAAGTTTCCCTGCATTAAAGTCCCCGGCCACTAGGAGCGCTGCATCTGGATGAGCGTTTTCCTGTTGATTTATGGCCTTGTACAACTCATTCAGTGCAATCTTAATGCCAGCATTGGTTTGTGGTGGTAAATAGACAGCTATGAAAAATATAGATGAAAACTCTCTTGGTAAATAGTGTGGTCTACAGCTTATCATAAGATACTCTACCTCAGGCGAGCAAAACCTCGAGACTTCCTTAGTATTTGATTTTGTGCACCAGCTGTTGTTTACAAATATACACAGACCGCCACCCCTTGTCTTACCGGAGTCAGCCGTTCTATCCTGCCGATGTAGCGTATAGCCCGCTAGCTGTATGTTATCCATGTCGTCGTTCAGCCACGACTCGGTGAAACATAAGATATTACAGTTTTTAATGTCCCGTTGGTAGGATAACCGTAATCTTAGGTCATCCAATTTATTTTCAAATGATTGAACGTTGGCTAATAGGATTGATGGAAGAGGCAGTTTACTCGCTCGCCGTCGGATCCTTACAAGGCACCCCGATCTACGTCCACGATATCTTCGTCTCTTCCTCATGTGAATGACGGGGATTTGGGCCTTGTCGGGTGTCTGTATGATATCCTTCGCGGCCGCCTCGTTGAAGAAAAAATCTTCGTCCAATACGAGGTGAGTAATCGCTGTCCTGATATCCAGAAGCTCTTTTTGGTTATAAGAGACGATGGCAGAAACATTAGGTACAAAATAAATTACAAATAACTTGGAAAAACACACATAATAGTACAATTGGTTAGAGGGCTGTAAAACGGCAGCCATCTTCTCCGGCGCTGTTTACTAGCCATCTTCTCCGGCGCTGTCAGCCACCAATTGTGCAAGTTCTCCCACTTAAAAAGATGAGAGAGGCCTGTAATTTTCATCATAGGTACACGTCAACTATGACAGACAAAATGAGAATTATTTTTCAAGAAAATCACATTGTAGGATTTTTAATGAATTTATTTGCAAATTATGGTGGAAAATAAGTATTTGGTCAATAACAAAAGTTTCTCAATACTTTGTTATAAACCAGGGGTGTCAAACTCATTTTAGCTCAGGGGCCACATGGAGGAAAAAAAATACACTGTTGCTGGTATTTTGGCCCATTCCTCCATGCAGATCTCCTCTAGAGCAGTGATGTTTTGGGGCTGTCGCTGGGCAACACGGACTTTCAACTCCCTCCAAAGATTTTCTATGGGGTTGAGATCTGGAGACTGGCTAGGCCACTCCAGGACCTTGAAATGCTTCTTACGAAGCCACTCCTTCGTTGCCCGGGCGGTGTGTTTGGGATCATTGTCATGCTGAAAGACCCAGCCACATTTCATCTTCAATGCCCTTGCTGATGGAAGGAGGTTTTCACTCAAAATCTCACGATACATGGCCCCATTCATTCTTTCCTTTACACGGATCAGTCGTCCTGGTCCCTTTGCAGAAAAACAGCCCCAAAGCATGATGTTTCCACCCCCATGCTTCACAGTAGGTATGGTGTTCTTTGGATGCAACTCAGCATTCTTTGTCCTCCAAACACGACGAGTTGAGTTTTTACCAAACAGTTATATTTTGGTTTCATCTGACCATATGACATTCTCCCAATCCTCTTCTGGATCATCCAAATGCACTCTAGTAAACTTCAGATGGGCCTGGACATGTACTGGCTTAAGCAGGGGGACACGTCTGGCACTGCAGGATTTGAGTCCCTGGCGGCGTAGTGTATTACTGATGGTAGGCTTTGTTACTTTAGTCCCAGCTCTCTGCAGGTCATTCACTAGGGCCTGGAGGTGAGGTTCTGGGATTTTTGCTCACCGTTCTTGTGATCATTTTGACCCCACGGGGTGAGATCTTGCGTGGAGCCCCAGATCGAGGGAGATTATCAGTGGTCTTGTATGTCTTCCATTTCCTAATAATTGCTCCCACAGTTGATTTCTTCAAACCAAGCTGCTTACCTATTGCAGATTCAGTCTTCCCAGCCTGGTGCAGGTCTACAATTTTGTTTCTGGTGTCCTTTGACAGCTCTTTGGTCTTGGCCATAGTGGAGTTTGGAGTGTGACTGTTTGAGGTTGTGGACAGGTGTCTTTTATACTGATAACAAGTTCTAACAGGTGCCATTAATACAGGTAACGAGTGGAGGACAGAGGAGCCTCTTAAAGAAGAAGTTACAGGTCTGTGAGAGCCAGAAATCTTGCTTGTTTGTAGGTGACCAAATACTTATTTTCCACCATAATTTGCAAATAAATTCATTAAAAATCCTACAATGTGATTTTCTGGATTTTTTTTCCTCAATTTGTCTGTCATAGTTGACGTGTACCTATGATGAAAATTACAGGCCTCTCTCATCTTTTTAAGTGGGAGAACTTGCACAATTGGTGGCTGACTAAATACTTTTTTCCCCACTGTATGTGCCCTCTGTTCCCCATTGTCCTTGTCGATAATTGTCCTATGTCCGTTGGTCTCGTGAGTACCGTGTATTGTGCTCTTGTTGTGTACGGGTCTCATCCCGTGTATTGTGCAGAGGTTACACCTCACTCTTTGTTTGGGTTACATCCCTTTGATATACAGTATATGCAGTTGAAGTTGGAAGTTTACATACACTTAGGTTGGAGTCATTAAAACTTGTTTTTCAACCACTCCACAAATTTCTTTTTAACAAACTATAGTTTTGGCATGTGGAATAGGACATCTACTTTGTGCATGACACAAGTAATTTTTCCAACAATTATTTACAGACAGATTATTTCACTTATTTCACTGTATCACAATTCCAGTAGGTCAGAAGTTTACATACACTAAGTTGACTGTGCCTTTAAAGAGCTTGGAAAATTCCAGAAAATTGACATCATTTGAGTCAATTGGAGGTGTACCTGTTGATGTATTTCAAGGCCTACATTCAAACTCAGTGCCTCTTTGCTTGACATCATAGGAAAATCAAAGGAAATCAGCTAAGACCTCAGAAAAACAATTGTAGACCTGTCATACCCGTCATACCGCTCAGGAAGGAGGTTCTGTCTCATAGAGATGAACGTACTTTGGTGCGAAAAGTGCAAATCAATCCCAGAACAACAGCAAAGGACCTTGTGAAGATGCTGGAGGAAACAGGTACAAAAGTATCTATATCCACAGTAAAACGAGTCCTATATCGACATAACCTGAAAGGCCGCTCAGCAAGGAAGAAGCCACTGCTCCAAAACCGCCATTTAAAAAAACAGACTACGGTTTGCAATTGCACATGGGGACAAAGATCGTACTTTTTGGAGAAATGTCCTCTGGTCTGATTAAACAAAAATAGAACTGTTTGGCGATAATGACAATCGTTATGTTTGGAGGAAAAAGGGGGTGCTTGCAAGCCGAAGAACACCATCCCAACCGTGAAGCACGGGGGTGGCAGCATCATGCTGTGGGTGTGCTTTGCTGCAGGAGGGACTGGTGCACTTCACAAAATAGATTGAAGCAACATCTCAAGACGTCAGTCAGGAAGATAAAGCTTGGTCGCAAATGGGTCTTCCAAATGAACGATGACCCCCAGCATACTTCCAAAGTTGTAGCAAAATGGCTTAAGGACAACAAAGTCAAGGTATTGGAGTGGCCATCACAAAGCCCTGACCTCAATCCTATATACAATTTGTGGGCAGAACTGAAAAAGCGTGTGCGAGCAAGGAGTCCTGCAAACCTGACTCAGTTACACCAGCTCTGTCAGGAGGAATGGGACAAAATTCACTCAACTTATTGTGAGAAGCTTGTGGAAGGCTACCCGAAACGTTTGACCCAAGTTAAACAATTTAAAGTCAATGCTAACAAATACTAATTTAGTGTATGTAAACTTCTGACCCACTGGGAATGTGATGAAATAAATAAAATCTGAAATAAATAATTCTCTACTATTATTCTGACATTTCACATTCTTAAAATAAAGTGGTGATCCTAACTGACCTAAGACAGGGAATTTTTACTAGGATTAAATGTCAGGTATTGTGAAAACTGAGTTTAAATGTATTTCGCTAAGGTGTATGTACAGTGAGGGAAAAAAGTATTTGATCCCCTACTGATTTTGTACGTTTGCCCACTGACAAAGAAATGATCAGTCTATAATTTTAATGGTAGGTTTATTTGAACATTGAGAGACAGAATAACAACAAAAAATCCAGAAAAACGCATGTCAAAAATGTTATAAATTGATTTGCATTTTAATGAGGGAAATAAGTATTTGACCCCCTCTTAATCAGAAAGATTTCTGGCTCCCAGGTGCCTTTTATACAGGTAACGAGTTGAGATTAGGAGCACACTCTTAAAGGGAGTGCTCCTAATCTCAGCCTGTTAGCTGTATAAAAGACACCTGTTCACAGAAGTAATCAACAAACTCTCCACCATGGCCAAGACCAAAGAGCTCTCCAAGGATGTCAGGGACAAGATTGTAGACCTACACAAGGCTGGAATGGGCTACAAGACCATCGCCAAGCAGCTTGGTGAGAAGGTAACAACAGTTGGTGCGATTATTCGCAAATGGAAGAAACACAAAATAACTGTCAATCTCCCTCGGCCTGGGGCTCCATGCAAGATCTCACCTTGTGGAGTTGCAATGATCATGAGAACGGTGAGGAATCAAGCCAGAACTACACGGGAGGATCTTGTCAATGATCTCAAGGCAGCTGGGACCATAGTCACCAAGAAAACTATTGGTAACACACTACGCCGTGAAGGACTGAAATCCTGCAGCGCCCGCAAGGTCCCCCTGCTCAAGAAAGCACATATACAGGGCCGTCTGAAGTTTGCCAATGACCATCTGGATGATCCAGAGGAGGAATGGGAGAAGGTCATGTGGTCTGATGAGACTAAAATAGAGCTTTTTGGTCTAAACTCCACTCGCCGTGTTTGGAGGAAGAAGAAGGATGAGTACAACCCCAAGAACACCATCCCAACCGTGAAGCATGGAGGTGGAAACATCATTCTTTGGGGATGCTTTTCTGCAAAGGGGACAGGACGACTGCACCATATTGAGGGGAGGATGGATGGGGATATGTATCGCGAGATCTTGGCCAACAACCTCCTTGCCTCAGTAAGAGCATTGAAGATGGGTCGTGGCTGGGTCTTCCAGCATGACAACGACCAGAAACACACAGCCAGGGCAACTAAGGAGTGGCTCCGTAAGAAGCATCTCAAGGTCCTGGAGTGGCTTAGCCAGTCTCCAGACCTGAACCCAATAGAACATCTTTGGAGGGAGCTGAAAGTCCGTATTGTCCAGCGACAGCCCCGAAACCTGAAGGATCTGGAGAAGGTCTGTATGGAGGAGTGGGCCAAAATCCCTGCTGCAGTGTGTGCAAATCTCTGTAATTGCAAACAAAGGTTTCTGTACCAAATATTAAGTTCTGCTTTTCTGATGTATCAAATACTTATGTCATGCAATAAAATGCAAATTAATTACTTAAAAATCATACAATGTGATTTTCTGGATTTTTTAATCAAACAAAAAGTTCTCAATTTGTGTTTATAATTAATCTTCTCCACCCATTTATTTTCATAATGCATTGTCAGTTGTTTTTCAAATGCATATATGCCTCCCTTCATTTGGATTTCATACAAATCTTCACAGTCAGACTGTTGGAAAAGCTCTGACATTTCGGTTGCCCAGGCTCCCGCTATGGAGAGATCCCATTGAAAAATGTTGCTGGCTATTCTGGCAATTGGCATATCCAACAGTCTATTCCAAAGTCTCAGCATGCACGCCTTCTATCTCACCTCATATGGTTCCCAGACCATGTCCCCAGATATAGCCAGTATAGGCGCAAACCTGTAGACACCTAAAAAATAATGTACTGCTCTGTTATGGACATGTTCATTTTTGAGATACCTCTTAGCACCCCACACTCCTGCTGGTAATGACATAATAATTACCAAGTTATTACCTTTTGATTTCTTTGAAAATTATGGAAACAAGCGCCACTACTTACCATTTGGAACCAAGTTGTTACCAAATGTGTGGAATTCTCTGAAATACTAATGTACACATCCCAGTTAGCAATGAGCACTTGGGAGGCCCATCGGCCATTTTCCACACACAGCCCATGCCCTTCTACCGCCCGGCGCACTACAGCTGCCAGTTGGAGGCAAGACGCATGCCTACTCCCGGTCACCACTTATTTTTATATATTTATTTACTTTTTATTATTTAAGATACATTGGATGCCATTTGAAAAAGGGTTTTGGAAAAGTACTGTAAATTATTATTTGTATAATAATATATCAGATATATATCAGATAACATGGGCCTGTCCTGGCCACCTGGATCCACTGGTGACGACAAATCAACTCCAAATCAAATGTTATTGTCATGTACTTGCAGCCTTCTCACACAGTGCAATGGAGACAAAAGTGACATAGTGATCAAATAAGTAACATCGGAAAGCAATCAAATAAGTAACATTGTAAATATATAACATACTACAGTAATAAAAATACTAAATAAACTAAATCAAGTACAAGAGGCATGCAGATAAACAAATAATATATATAAATGAGATTGAAAGAAATTGCCTATAGGGATATAGTATAGACATTGTTTTCCCATGTGCATAGTGAGTGGAATAAGTACAGTGCAGTAGCAGCATAGAATTATATGAAAGTATATAGTGCAGTAAGGTAACTATTGCATTGGTCCAGTAAACAAAAGTAATTTCAGTGAGTACAGAATATGAATAAATGGTGTGTGGTAGGGTGCAGTAGTGAGCCCAGATTCAGCTGTTGGAACAGTCTTGTGGCTTGGGGGTAGAGGCTGGCTTTGAGACAGGTGGTCCGTGACTTGATGTTGACCCTCACTGCAGCGGATCCCTCGCCCCTGTGTGTCACAATCGGAGGCCCATTTCAGGTAATGGGTGACTGTCACGCTCGTCATAATGATTGGACCAAGGCGCAGCGTGATATGCGTACATCTCTTTAATAGTGTACTAGCAACACGATACAAAATACAAAACAACAAAACGAAAGGCGCGGACTGCGACCGCGCCAACATAAACCCAACAGGGGAGGGGCCGGGTGGGCATTCCTCCTCGGAGGCGGATCCGGCTCCGGGTGTGACCACCACCCTCTAACAACCCCCCCGTAGCGCCCCTGGTCTGGTCCCGCTGGCTGGAGCTGGACTGGACATCGGTGGAGCGGATTGCTTAGGCTCCGGTGTGGAGCAGCTGACCGGTACCTGACCAGGCACCGGTGAAACAGGCACGGGCTGTGCCGGACTGACGACGCGCACCACAGGCTTGGTGCGGAGAGCAGGAACGGGCCGGACCGGGCTGACGACGCGCACCATTGGCTTGGTGCGGGGAGCAGGGACGGGCCGGACCGGGCTGACGAAGCGCACCACTGGCTTGGTGCGGGGAGCAGGAACAGGCCGGACCGGGCTGACGACGCGCACCATTGGCTTGGTGCGGGGAGCAGGAATGGGCCGGACCGGGCTGACGAAGCGCACCACTGGCTTGGTGCGGGGAGCAGGAACAGGCCGGGCCGGGCTGGCGACGCGCACCATAGGCTTGGTGCGGGGAGCAGGAACAGGCCGGGCCGGGCTGGCGACGCGCACCATTGGCTTGGTGCGGGGAGCAGGGACGGGCCGGACCGGGCTGACGAAGCGCACCACTGGCTTGGTGCGGGGAGCAGGAACGGGCCGGACCGGGCTGACGACGCACACCATTGGCTTGGTGCGAGGGGCAGGAACAGGCCGGGCCGGGCTGGCGACGCGCACCACAGGCTTGGTGCGGGGAGCAGGAACAGGCCGGGCTGGTGACGCGCACCATTGGCTTGGTGCGAGGGGCAGGAACAGGTCGGGCCGGGCTGGCGACGCGCACCATTGGCTTGGTGCGAGGGGCAGGAACAGGCCGGGCCGGGCTGGCGACGCGCACCATTGTCTTGGTGCGAGGGGCAGGAACAGGCCGGGCCGGGCTGGCGACGCGCACCATTGGCTTGGTGCGAGGGGCAGGAACAGGCCGGACCGGGCTGGCGACGCGCACCACAAGCTTGGTGCGAGGGGCAGGAACAGGCCGGACCGGGCTAGCGACGCGCACCACAGGCTTGGTGCGAGGGGCATGAACAGGCCGGGCCGGGCTGGCGACGCGCATCACAGGCTTGGTGCGAGGGACAGGAACAGGCCGGACCGTACTGGGAACACATACCACTGGCCTTGTGTGGGGATCAGGAACGGGCCGGACCGGACTGGTAACACACCTCAGTACCTCTCGCCGTGCCTCTACACTCTCCTTCCCTCTACTGACCAATGGCCCCCGTAACCTGGTGGCCTTCTCTCCTCGTCCACAAACTCGCCCTTTATCTGCCTCCAGCAGCCCCGTCGTCCATGCCGTGTGCCCCCCCAAAAAATGTCTTGGGGGTGCCTCTCGCCTGTCCGACGACGGCCCGGTTGGCGCTGCTTCTCCTCTCCTGCCTGGGTCTCCCCCTTCATCGCCCTCCGGTAACGGACGGCCTCCTCCTCCGTGATCTGCCCCCAACCTAGGAGGACATCCACTAACGTTACCTCCGGCGTTTGCTCCTGGACACGCTGCTTGGTCCTGTATTGGTGGGATCTTCTGTCACGATCGTTATACACAGCGGACCAAGGCGCAGCGTGATATGCGTACATCTCTTTAATAGTGTACTAGCAACACGATACAAAATACAAAACAACAAAACGAAACGTGACGTCCTCGGTCATGAACACAAACCAACACGGAACAAGATCCCACAAAACACAAGTGCACAACAGGCTGCCTAAGTATGGTTCCCAATCAGAGACAACAAGCAACAGCTGATTCTCGTTGCCTCTGATTGAGAACCACCCCGGCCAACATAGAAACACATAACCTAGAACAGAACATAGAAAACAAAACATAGACACTACACAAAGAAACTAACACCCTGGCTCAACATACAAGAGTCCCCAGAGCCAGGGCGTGACAGTGACCTGAATATGGACTCCCTCATCCGTGGGCCGGGTTGCAGGGTTCTTCCTAATGGCTCCTATACTCAAAAAAATAACATTGAGTTACATTTTAATTGCACATGGTCTTACACATGTAAAGGTAGAGAAAAACAAGTATAACACATTGAATAATATCAAAACTTACTGTGAATAATGGTCTTCAGAAACAAGTCTTATCCACTGCCCTAGTCCAGGTTGTGGCGATGGCAAGACGGTTTGACAGAATGCAAGGTAGCATCTGCCACACTGTCGACTTCAGGTCCTTGGCATTACAGCCAAAAACCTAAGCTACAAAATGCAAGAGAAGTATTAGAAATGACACAATATGTTAAAGGGATACTTTGGGATTTTGGCAATGCACTAGCGTTAACGCAATGACTGAAAGTCTATGGGTATCTGCTGCTAGCAGTCATTGCGCTAATGCTAGTTAGCATTGGCTCGCGAAACGACAGTTCTTCCAACTTCCTTCACACTGGACACAGAGACATAAAAATGTTATCCACGAGTTCATCTGACTTTGGGGAAGTAGATAAATGGCCTCATTGCCAAAATCCTTTAACATATTTCCCTCCCCCACCCCCCTCGCAAGTGTCATGATTTTCTCAAACAAAAAGTTACGTTTAACAGATAAGAGTATTTACCGACGGCCTGTATACAGTGGGGAAAAAAAGTATTTAGTCAGCCACAAATTGTGCAAGTTCTCCCACTTAAAAAGATGAGAGAGGCCTGTAATTTTCATCATAGGTACACATCAACTATGACAGATTGAGAAAAAAAAATCCAGAAAATCACATTGTAGGATTTTTTATGAATTTATTTGCAAATTATGGTGGAAAATAAGTATTTGGTCACCTACAAACAAGCAAGATTTCTGGCTCTCACAGACCTGTAACTTCTTCTTTAAGAGGCTCCTCTGTCCTCCACTCGTTACCTGTATTAATGGCACCTGTTTGAACTTGTTATCAGTATAAAAGACACCTGTCCACAACCTCAAACAGTCACACTCCAAACTTCACTATGGCCAATACCAAAGAGCTGTCAAAGGACACCAGAAACAAAATTGTAGACCTGCACCAGGCTGGGAAGACTGAATCTGCAATAGATAAGCAGCTTGGTTTGAAGAAATCAACTGTGGGAGCAATTATTAGGAAATGGAAGACATACAAGACCACTGATAATCTCCCTCGATCTGGGGCTCCACGCAAGATCTCACCCCGTGGGGTCAAAATGATCACAAGAACGGTGAGCAAAAATCCCAGAACCACACGGGGGGACCTAGTGAATGACCTGCAGAGAGCTGGGACCAAAGTAACAAAGCCTACCATCAGTAACACAATACGCCGCCAGGGACTCAAATCCTGCAGTGCCAGACGTGTCCCCCTGATTAAGCCAGTAAATGTCCAGGCCCGTCTGAAGTTTGCTAGAGTGCATTTGGATGATCCAGAAGAGGATTGGGAGAATGTCATATGGTCAGATGAAACCAAAATAGAACTTTTTGGTAAAAACTCAACTCGTCGTGTTTGGAGGACAAAGAATGCTGAGTTGCATCCAAAGAACACCATACCTACTGTGAAGCATGAGGGGTGGAAACATCATGCTTTGGGGCTGTTTTTCTGCAAAGGGACCAGGACGACTGATCCGTGTAAAGGAAAGAATGAATGGGGCCATGTATCGTGAGATTTTGAGTGAAAACCTCCTTCCATCAGCAAGGGCATTGAAGATTAAACGTGGCTGGGTCTTTCAGCATGACAATGATCCCAAACACACCGCCCGGGCAACGAAGGAGTGGCTTCGTAAGAAGCATTTCAAGGTCCTGGAGTGGCCTAGCCAGTCTCCAGATCTCAACCCCATAGAACATCTTTGGAGGGAGTTGAAAGTCCGTGTTGCCCAGCGACAGCCCCAAAACATCACTGCTCTAGAGGAGATCTGCAAGGAGGAATGGGCCAAAATACCAGAAACAGTGTGTGAAAACCTTGTGAAGACTTACAGAAAACGTTTGACCTGTGTCATTGCCAACAAAGGGTATATAACAAAGTATTGAGAAACTTTTGTTATTGACCAAATACTTATTTTCCACCATAATTTGCAAATAAATTCATTAAAAATCCTACAATGTGATTTTCTGGATTTTTTTTCCTCGTTTTGTCTGTCATAGTTGACGTGTACCTATGATGAAAATTACAGGCCTCTCTCATCTTTTTAAGTGGGAGAACATGCACAATTGGTGGCTGACTAAATACTTTTTTCCCCCACTGTAGCTGGCTCGTAACTGTTGTTTGACTTAACAGAATTTTTTTATTTATTCCCAGTGCTGAGCTAGTAGTGTAACTGACATATAACGTTAGCTAATGTTTAATTCCCTCTCGACTGAAGTTCTATCTGAAGTGAATGAACTGTCAGGTAGCATTATCTAACCGCTGTTATGTGTATGGAAATGTTTTGTAGCCTTTGTTTTTTCCCTATTCAACAGAAGTAACTTAACTTGGCTAGTTTTCACCTGTTGATGTAGCTACCATTAGGCTAGCAAAAAGTTGGCTAACATTAGCTAGCTAGCTAGCTCACTAACTTTAGCTATTATTTTTGCCTCAATCACAGTAGACCTGAATCAAACGATGAAACCAGCAGCCAAACAATTGAAGACCGATATTCTGATGTTTTTTGACAGCGCAATGTGAGCACAGATGAGCGCGACTCTTCGCGGCAGTAAGAAATCGCAATCTGCACCCATTCAAGATAGCATAGATTTACGTTTGTATTACTTCTAAACAAAATAACTTTTTTTGGTTCTCATATGTTTACAATGATGATTTGATTCTTGCTTGAACAGTCGCTAAGAATATATTTGGTTGTGATCTTTGCAAAATAACAATTTTGGAGGCAGCAGTTGGTAGCTAGAATGCTAACGCTCATTCAAATAGGCTGTAGCAAAAGATAGCCAAATAGCCATTTTACTGGTTGAAGTTGAAGTGTTTTTTCAGTATAACGCAGTTGATTTGCGAAAAGACACAAACATTATATTAAGCAGAACATTCATACGAGCCTTAAAATCCAATTATAATCCAAAAGTAGTGTGAAATACACTCATAAGCAACATGTAAATAAAGGCTTTTTTTGCTGCCGTTCTATACGAACTCCCCCTTGTTCTGCCACCAACTTGCGCGTATCGCCCTCATGCGGCAACGTTCACAAACGGGTCTATAGCAATGTAACGTTATTGATCTGTCAGTTTCCCTAGGTAATTCCCAACTTTTCACACTGACATGATATAAACAGCTCTGCACGCTTCACTGTCATGGTGCACAGTCAGTACACAACACTATGCTCATCATGTCTTAGCAGGATCAGATGGTGACGGGTGTCCCAGCAGGGTCAGACAGCCAGGGAAGACCTGTCTACGGAGCTAAGGTGAATTTTGCAGCATATTATAACAATCAGTGAATGGATACAAAGTTCAATCTTGAGTTGATGGGTAGGCTACAGTCTGAGATCTGGGAATGATGGTCATTTCAATTATTGAACCATTGATTCTATTCTTGGATAATATAATGTATAAATGTACACCAAGGTAATTCTTTGTCATGCCTCATCTGAGTAGCCAGGGAAGACCAGTCTGTGACCGCTGAGGTGAACTTTTTCAGATGCAACCCTTTATTATCTCTGTGCAGCAAACACTGGACAAGGAAGAAGCTTCAAAGATTGAAACTATTTTAAGGCAGTCTGACAAACCTCTAAATTTGATTTTGAAACTGTATCAAAGGTTTGATAGTGGCTTTTCCTGATGACACAAAACATGTCAAACAAAAATGTGAGGAAGACCTGGGAGACACTATTGATGATGATGAATGTATTTGTATTTATTAAGGATCCTCATTAACTGCTGCCAAGGCAGCAGCTACTCTTTCTGGGGTCCAGCAACATTAAGGCAGTTATATACAGTTGGATACAGATATGTTTGAATGCCCAGTCATGTTCATATAATCTCAGACATAATTTACTGCAGTTTAAGACCATCCATAGAACATACTATATGCCAGTGAAAAAGAATATCATGCACTCAGAAATGTAATTCCTCTGCTGGAGTTGTAAAACACAAAAGGGGACATATTTTCATACGTTATGAGCTTGTGAAGGCTGGCTGAATTCTGGCAAAGAGTATGTTATTTTATCTCAGCATGTCTACAGATTCTCCCTTCTCCCTGTTTTTGTTTGCTTGGAAATGTTGATAATGGAGACTGTTACAAGAAAATAAGCTGTGTAACCATAGCATTTATAGCAGCTAAGAAATGAATGCCATTACTTGGAAGGTTGGTTATCCTCCCACAATGTCACAATGGATGGCAGAAATGTCAAGTTATGTATCACTAGATTTGATTTGTTACAAGATTAACTGTATAGTGTGCAACTTTCATAAGGTCTGGGTGCCTTATATGGAATACTGTTTAACAAAAGGGGTCTGTGTTGAAAACATAATATTTTTTGGTCAAGCAGTCACAAATATATTCTTTTTTTTCATGCCACAAAAGACACCTGTCTGATTTACGCCCGTCTCAGTGGACTAATTCATTGAGGAGGCCCCGGGGATGCCACGGTCCAAGAATATGGGGATTGTGGCTCAGATGCACAAGGCACGTCTTTTACCCACGTCTTTCGTGGGTATTCATTGTTTCATAACTTCATTGTGTGCATCGTTTGCTATGTCTATCAATTCCCAATTACAAATATCACCAGTAGTACCCTACATTTACTGGTAATTTCTCATCTGCAATGTTTATTTGGTTATGGTAATTTTCTGTTAATGCATTCAATATATTATTATTACAGTCGTTTACCATTCTCATTGTCGCAGTGGACTTGTGTTTTGCAGAACTCACAACCTATGCTACACTTGTGAGAAACAAGTTTTTGTTTATTTCATTCCATTTACGAGTTTTGTCAATTTTGTCATTGTCTTTTGTTTGAAACTCTCCTGTAAATGTTGAGTATGGAAGCACACCTGGTTACGCATATAGAAGTAGGACTAGTCTACCTGGCCTGTGCGCAAATGTAGGCTTATAAATGTGCCCATTTGGGGATGTCTGATAGTATTTCTGATTGTCTTAACTCACCACCACTAATGAGCTGTAATTTTTCTTCACCTCAAACAGCAAGTAAACAAAGTCTGTTTTTAGAATAAATTGAGAATGACAATAGCTTCTCAAAGTCAGTGGCGATTTTAGCATGTAAATCTTGGTGGGGCAAACTCCCCAAATGTTTTTAGATGCATGCCAGCAAAGCCACTACACAACACAATACTAAACAAAACAAAACATTAATTGCACTATAACGGTGACAAACTGTTAGGGCCTACATAAAGCTGTCCCAACAGCAGTCCCGACACCTTACCACTGCTACACCTGGCTATCAGCTGAGCTTTGTCTGGCAGCAAAACAGTTAATTCAGCCTCATTTACTGCCTTTAAAAAAACATAGCTGATATGGCTGACTTGTTCAAACAAATGTGGTTTCTACTGACAATTGAATTGTACAAACTATGGAATAAGGGGATGACGAGCGGATAAGAGGCAATCCGTAATTTCGATTAAGACATTAATGAGCGAGCTAGGATGGACGTAGTCAATATAACTATTTGTTCAGCACTTTTGAAATATACAGTGACAGAATTCAGAACATGGGCCTTTCTTACAGTATTCTCCATGTACACTAAATCAGAACCGTAGGATAAATAAAGGGGGCATATAAGCAGACAATGAAAGCTCTTACAATATTTGATGATTACATTTCTCTAAAACAGGCTATAGGCTACATGTGCACCACCAAGTTAGAACAGTAGGCGAAATTATGAGGGGAAAAGGGACCAAATTGTTAAGGTGAGGCACATGGGCTGCTAACAGCTTACTACACAACAAACACTTAGTATTACTTTCTTAGCTACAGTATACATATCTCCCTGGCATTTATGCAGCAGCATAAAATACATTTTTGGACTCACCTTGTTGTGCTGTGCTCACTTGAACAGGAAGGTGGTGTGGCGGTCATTCGTGGGCAAACGTCATAAAATACCTGATCACTTCTTATTCCTTGCACAAATAGCCTACAGCTGTGTCCAATGTTTTTAATTTTTTTTTTTAATGAATAAAAAATAAAAAACTTGTAAAAACTTGACACATAAACAAACATTACAATAATTAACTGTAAGGCAATTATATCCCTAGACCAGTAAAATAATATACATACATACTGTACATACATACATACACACTGTATATATACACATACTGTACATAACATATACAGATAAATAAATACAGAAAATATGTGTCTGTCCCGAGCTCAATGGTGCGGGAATCTCTGAGGGGCCACAATATTTTATACAATGTTTCAAGTTTGCTAGAGAGAGTTTCTGGGCAACCCAGTTGATAGTTGATACAATGTTTCACTTTTGTTGCAGACAGGCCATGCGTAGCCAATGTGATTTATTATTTAATCAAACAGCATGCTTAAAGCATCAGACAAGTTCAGTACATAAAGTATATTTTATTAAAACACATAGGGTGTGTTTAAATATGGAAAAATACACGTTTTAACATTTCGACTAGTCGATTGGTCAAAAGAAAAGACTGCTCTTGGTCGACCAATTATATATATATTTTTGGGTACAGCACTAGTAGAAATGCAGGAAATGAACTTTAGATGCCCCCCAAAATTGAGGGAGGACCCCCAGACCCCCTGCCAGGTTATGTCCCCCCCACTTCTAAAACCAAAGTTGCGCCCCTGCCCCAATCAATACTTCAAATTGCCCGAAAGGCACCAGAACATCAAGATGAAATGTATTTTGAATTTTGTTCCAGCAATACTGTACATTAAAACTAAAAGCAGATTTACCTAGCTCGGTGGAGACCTCAAGAGTTAACCTATCCTGTGAACTGATTAGGCAACTCAGGTGTCTATACTTCAACAGCAAAATAGATAAGACGGAAGTTTATGAAGTAGGGCCTTGTAAATAAAAAGTTCTAGAAAGGCCTTTTTCCCTTTATTCAGATTACAACCTCTCACTTTCAGTTATTTGAAAAGGAAATAATCTCCCAAATGTCACTATTTCTAAAACAAGCCATAGAAAGTTGGTTGCAATTTCAATTTAATCCTCCAGAAACGACAGAACAAATAATGCAACAAATATTGTGGTTAAATTCAAATATACTAATTGACAAAACAACTTTATTTTTTGACAGAATGTTTAAAAAAGGTATAATCTTCGTAAATGATATCATCGGTAGGACTGGTGGAGTTATGTCGCACATGCAGCTAACAAAAACATATGGAAATGTCTGCTCTACCCAAAATTACAACCAAATAATTGCAGCCTTACCGCAAAAGTGGAAGAGGAAAGTGGAAGGGGGAGAAAGTAAGGAACTTGTCTGTCGGCCTTGCATTAAAGAACATAATTGGTTAAGGAAAACTGTGATAAATAAAAAAGTATATCAGTTTCACTTAAGGACCAAAGGATTGACAGCCGTCCCATATAGATTGCAAAATAGTTGGGAAGAGATCTTTGACGTACCGATCCCATGGCATAGTGTTTATGAACTGACACGCAAAACGACACCGGATTCAAAAATTAGAATCTTTCAATTTAAATTATTATATAAAATTCTTGCTACCAATAGAATGTTATTTATATGGGGGATACAATCTTCCCAGCTCTGCAGGTTTTGCTGTGAAGAGACAGAATCATTAGATCATTTGTTTTGGTTCTGTCCATTTGTAGCTTGTTTTTGGACACAGGTCCAGGAATGGCTAAAGGATTGCAATATTTACCTGGAACTAACCTTGCAGATAGCATTACTGGGTGATCTGAAAAGTCATAGTCAATCAATCAATAATATAATAATACTTTTAGCAAAAATGTTTATTTTTAATTCACAATCTGTAGAAGCAATGAGAATAGAAAGGTTCAGAATTTTTGTAAAACATCACAGTACGGTTGAAATATATATGGCAAATAGAAATCCTATATGGATGGTGTTAAGAGATAGATGGGAGGTATTGAATAGAGTTGAAGGATGGGACTAATAACAAATAACAACAAATAATAACAAAGATAGCTAATAATGTAAGCATACTGTGTCCATAATAAGTATATAGGTTGTATGTTGGGAGCTTTTGGGAAGGAGCACAGTTAGAAAGATATGGCATATAGAAGCAAACCGGATGGACACCATGAAAATGATCGGAGAGGTTGAGAGTAGAAGAAGTTCAGGAGCAAAAAAAAAAAAAATATATATATATATATATACAGTGGGGAGAACAAGTATTTGATACACTGCCGATTTTGCAGGTTTTCCTACTTACAAAGCATGTAGAGGTCTGTAATTTTTATCATAGGTACACTTCAACTGGGTATATAACAAAATCCAGAAAATCACATTGTATGATTTTTAAGTAATTAATTTGCATTTTATTGCATGACATAAGTATTTGATCACCTACCAACCAGTAAGAATACCGGCTCTCACAGACCTGTTAGTTTTTCTTTAAGAAGCCCTCCTGTTCTCCACTCATTACCTGTATTAACTGCACCTGTTTGAACTCGTTACCTGTATAAAAGACACCTGTCCACACACTCAATCAAACAGACTCCAACCTCTCCACAATGGCCAAGACCAGAGAGCTGTGTAAGGACATCAGGGATACAATTGTAGACCTGCACAAGGCTGGGATGGGCTACAGGACAATAGGCAAGCAGCTTGGTGAGAAGGCAACAACTGTTGGCGCAATTATTTGAAAATGGAAGAAGTTCAAGGTGACGGTCAATCACCCTCGGTCTGGGGCTCCATGCAAGATCTCACCTCGTGGGGCATCAATGATCATGAGGAAGGTGAGGGATCAGCCCAGAACTACACGGCAGGACCTGGTCAATGACCTGAAGAGAGCTGAGACCACAGTTTCAAAGAAAACCATTAGTAACACACTACGCCGTCATGGATTAAAATCCTGCAGCGCATGCAAGGTCCCCCTGCTCAAGCCAGCGCATGTCCAGGCCCGTCTGAAGTTTGCTAATGACCATCTGGATGATCCAGAGGAGGAATGGGAGAAGGTCATGTGGTCTGATGAGACAAAAATAGAGCTTTTTGGTCTAAACTCCACTCGCCGTGTTTGGAGGAAGAAGAAGGATGAGTACAACCCCAAGAACACCATCCCAACCGTGATGCATGGAGGTGGAAACATCATTCTTTGGGGATGCTTTTCTGCAAAGGGGACAGGACGACTGCACTGTATTGAGGGGAGGATGGATGGGGCCATGTATCGCGAGATCTTGGCCAACAACCTCCTTCCCTCAGTAAGAGCATTGAAGATGGGTCGTGGCTGGGTCTTCCAGCATGACAACGACCCGAAACACACAGCCAGGGCAACTAAGGAGTGGCTCCGTAAGAAGCATCTCAAGGTCCTGGAGTGGCCTAGCCAGTCTCCAGACCTGAACCCAATAGAAAATCTTTGGAGGGAGCTGAAAGTCCGTATTGCCCAGCGACAGCCCCGAAACCTGAAGGATCTGGAGAAGGTCTGTATGGAGGAGTGGGCCAAAATCCCTGCTGCAGTGTGTGCAAACCTGGTCAAGACCTACAGGAAACGTATGATCTCTGTAATTGCAAACAAAGGTTTCTGTACCAAATATTAAGTTCTGCTTTTCTGATGTATCAAATACTTATGTCATGCAATAAAATGCAAATGAATTACTTAAAAATCATACAATGTGATTTTCTGGATTTTTGTTTTAGATTCCGTCTCTCACAGTTGAAGTGTACCTATGATAAAAATTACAGACCTCTACATGCTTTGTAAGTAGGAAAACCTGCAAAATCGGCAGTGTATCAAATACTTGTTCTCCCCACTGTATATATATAATAGAATTATTGTAAAATTAACTCTGTCCATAAGGTGTAGATAGTAAGTATAGACCGGAAGTAGAGGCCTGGGCATTGTTGTTCACTAATTTACTCCAAGTAGGGAAAGGATGGTGGGGTTGAAAAGTAATAAAGGGGAGTATATATATAAATAAATAAAAAACATGGGGGATTGGAAGTGATGCAGACAATTACATTGATAGAAGATACAATCTATCTGCAATATTAAGCTGATCCATTCCCAAAAATAAAAAATAAATAATAAAAAAAAAAAAAAAAAAAAAAATAAGGGAGTAATGTAAGGGTCTTTAGTGAAGTTCAGCCAACCTTTTGATAAAGGATGCAGCGATGAGTATCAAAACTGTCACCTGTAAAAAAACGAAGGGCACTATGGTAGATGGCATCCAAAGATTTCAGAGTAGTAGCAGCTGCTCTTTGATAAAAAATATCACCATAATCAAGAACAGATTAAAAGGTTGACTGAATAATCTGCTTCCTAATGTTTATAACTCTGGCCTCTCAAACCGATGTGGACATCCTGGTAATATCTAAAACTTGGTTAAATAATTCTGTGCCGGATACTGATGTGTCTCTGACTGGTTATAATGTTTTTAGATCTGACAGAGTTGGAGGTGTCGCCATAATTACAAAGGACAACTTATACAGTGGGGGAAAAAAAGTATTTAGTCAGCCACCAATTGTGCAAGTTCTCCCACTTAAAAAGATGAGAGAGGCCTGTAATTTTCATCATAGGTACACGTCAACTATGATATCATCCTTGTGATGGTTGTCTTCCTGATTGTGCGTTGTGTGCAGTACAGGAAAAGGATGAGGAAAAATAGGCTGACCAAGGAACAACTAAAGAGGATCCCCATTCACAAGTTCACTAAAGGTGATGAATATGATGTTTGTGCTATTTGTCTGGATGAGTATGAAGAGGGAGACAAACTGCGAGTTTTGCCTTGCTCACACGCGTACCACAGCAAGTGTGTGGATCCCTGGCTTACAGGGACTAAGAAAACTTGCCCTGTGTCCAAATAACGTGTAACCCGGCCCAATCCGGAGTACTCTGAGTCCGAGTCTGAGGATGAGAGGGCAAGTGCTTCAAGAGCTTCAAGTTCCTTGGTGTCCACATCACCAACGAACTATCATGGTCCAAACACACCAAGACAGTCGTGAAGAGGGCACGACAAAGCCTATTCCCCCTCAGGAGACTAAAAAGATTTGGCATGGGTCCTCAGATCCTCAAAAAATTCTACAGCTGCACCATCGAGAGCATCCTGACTGGTTGCATCACCGCCTGGTATGGCAACTGCTTGGCCTCTGACCGCAAGGCACTACAGAGGGTAGTGCGTACGGCCCAGTACATCACTGGGGCAAAGCTCCCTTCCATCCAGGACCTCTATACCAGGCGGTGTCAGAGGAAGGCCCTCAAAATTGTCAAAGACTCCAGTCACCCTAGTCATAGACTGTTCTCTCTGCTACCGCACGGCAAGCGGTACCGGAGTGCCAAGTCTAGGTCCAAAAGACTTCTCAACAGCTTCTACCCCCAAGCCATAAGACTCCTGAACAGCTAATCATGGCTACCCGGACTATTTGCACTGCCCCCCCACCCCATCCTTTTTACGCTGCTGCTACTCTGTTAAGTATTTATGCATAGTCACTTTAACTCTACCCACATGTACATATTACCTCAACTACCTCAACTAGCCGGTGCCCCCGCACATTGACTATGCAACGGTACCCCCCTGTATATATAGCCTCCCTACTGTCACTTTATTCTATTGTATATATAGCCTCCCTACTGTCACTTTATTTTTACTTCTGCTCTTTTTTTCTCAACACTTTTTTGTTGTTGTTTTATTCTTACTTTTTTGTTTAAAATAAATGCACTGTTGGTTAAGGGCTGTAAGTAAGCATTTCACTGTAATGTCTGCACCTGTTGTATTCGGCGCATGTGACCAATAAAATTTGATTTGATTTGATTTGATTTGAAGTGGTCGAGACGAAGAGGGGGGGGGGAGGGCGAAGCTGACACCGAGCGCACCCCTCTGCTCCGCCCCTCCAACCCAGGCTTCCCCTCTGGCAATCCAGGGGCCTATTCTGCCACTGTCACTACAGTAACCACCGCCCAGTGCCTAGGCTCTCCCACTCACTGTGACTCGCCCATCTTGGAATATGAGGGCTACTACTCCCCTCAGGAGGAGTCAGACTCTGATACTGAGGAGGGAGGGGTGGACTCCCACCCCTCAGACGATGACACTGCCCAGCTCATTGGTAGGGGCACAGTGGGGGTCTGAGAGCCTGGAGGCAGCTGAGATTAAATTACTTTGTGCTAGCTGAAAAGATCCAGTCTTGTCACCCAGTGTGTTTTTATCACACTAAAATGTTTAACTGGTTTATGGAGCTGTGGCTCAGCCATAGACTTTCTAGAACACTATTGTCACTTAGATTTTTACATATTTTATCAATGTTGCTAGCTCTAAGATGTTAATATAAAGCCAAGATTCTGCTACATTTTAGCAGTCCTTTTTAAACCTGTCTAAAACATGAGGCACACATTGATAAGTACAGTAAATCAGTTAAATAGAGACGAAGAGGGGGGGGAGGGCGAAGCTGACACCGAGCGCACCCCTCGGCACCTTCCGGAGACATTTGAAACCCCACCTCTTTAAGGAATACCTGGGATAGGATAAAGTAATCCTTCTACCCCCCCCTTACCCCAACCCACCCCCCCCCCCCCCCCCCCCCCCCCAAAAAAAAAAAAAAAAACTTTGTAAAGTGGTTATCCCACTGGCTATAAGGTGAATGCACCAATTTGTAAGTCGCTCTGGATAAGAGCGTCTGCTAAATGACGTAAAAATGACAGACAAAATGAGAATTATTTTTCCAGAAAATCACATTGTAGGATTTTTTATGAATTTATTTGCAAATTATGGTGGAAAATAAGTATTTGGTCAATAACAAAAGTTTCTCAGTACTTTGTTATATACCCTTTGTTGGCAATGACACAGGTCAAACGTTTTCTGTAAGTCTTCACAAGGTTTTCACACACTGTTGCTGGTATTTTGGCCCATTCCTCCATGCAGATCTCCTCTAGAGCAGTGATGTTTTGGGGCTGTCGCTGGGCAACACGGACTTTCAACTCCCTCCAAAGATTTTCTATGGGGTTGAGATCTGGAGACTGGCTAGGCCACTCCAGGACCTTGAAATGCTTCTTACGAAGCCACTCCTTCGTTGCCCGGGCGGTGTGTTTGGGATCATTGTCATGCTGAAAGACCCAGCCACGTTTCATCTTCAATGCCCTTGCTGATGGAAGGAGGTTTTCACTCAAAATCTCACGATACATGGCCCCATTCATTCTTTCCTTTACACGGATCAGTCGTCCTGGTCCCTTTGCAGAAAAACAGCCCAAAAGCATGATTTTCCACCCCCATGCTTCACATTAGGTATGGTGTTCTTTGGATGCAACTCAGCATTCTTTGTCCTCCAAACATGACGAGTTGAGTTTTTACCAAAAAGTTATATTTTGGTTTCATCTGACCATATGACATTCTCCCAATCCTCTTCTGGATCATCCAAATGCACTCTACCAAACTTCAGACGGGCCTGGACATGTACTGGCTTAAGCAGGGGGACACGTCTGGCACTGCAGGATTTGAGTCCCTGGCGGCGTAGTGTGTTACTGATGGTAGGCTTTGTTACTTTGGTCCCAGCTCTCTGCAGGTCATTCACTAGGTCCCCCCGTGTGGTTCTGGGATTTTTGCTCACCGTTCTTGTGATAATTTTGACCCCACAGGGTGAGATCTTGCGTGGAGCCCCAGATCGAGGGAGATTATCAGTGGTCTTGTATGTCTTCCATTTCCTAATAATTGCTCCCACAGTTGATTTCTTCAAACCAAGCTGCTTACCTATTGCAGATTCAGTATTCCCAGCCTGGTGCAGGTCTACAATTTTGTTTCTGGTGTCCTTTGACAGCTCTTTGGTCTTGGCCATAGTGGAGTGTGGAGTGTGACTGTTTGAGGTTGTGGACAGGTGTCTTTTATACTGATAACAAGTTCAAACAGGTGCCATTAATACAGGTAATGAGTGGAGGACAGAGGAGCCTCTTAAAGAAGAAGTTACAGGTCTGTGGGAGCCAGAAATCTTGCTTGTTTGTAGGTGACCAAATACTTATTTTCCACCATAATTTGCAAATAAATTCATTAAAAATCTTACAATGTGATTTTCTGGATTTTTTTTCTCAATTTGTCTGTCATAGTTGACGTGTACCTATGATGAAAATTACAGGCCTCTCTCATCTTTTTAAGTGGGAGAACTTGCACAATTGGTGGCTGACTAAATACTTTTTTCCCCCACTGTATGTTTCTGTATCTCTCACTACCTCTGTCCCTAAGCAATTTGATTGTCTTGTCCTAAATGTGGGCCTTGGTAATAATGCCCAACTTACTCTAGTGGGAATTTATCACCCTCCCTCTGCCTCAACATGTGCTCTTAGCCGATTGTCTGACTTGCGATCTAACTATGCTAAATCTGAATGATTAATTTTGGGTAATTTAAATTTGGATTGGTTGATGCCAGCTTCTGATAGTCTGAAATATATCTGCATTGAGCTAAATCTAACTCAGTTGATAACTGAACCAACCCACCCCAACTTTAAACACCCTGAAAAATCTACTATTTTAGATATTATTTTGACAAAGCCCCTCATAAGTATACAGCCAATATCATTTTTGCTAATGAGTTCAGTGACCATTGTCCCGTTGTCTGCATAAGAGATGCAAAGCTACATAAATCTTGCCCTCACATTTCTACAAAGAGAAATTATAGGATTTTTTATAAGCAAGAATTATTGTCTGATCTGGGATTGTGTGGATGGAGGGTTGTATCAGATATCTCTGACTCAGATCCTAAATTGTTTACTTCTTTGCTCAGTTTGTCCCCCCTTTTCTGCTATAACAACCTCCACTCTTCTGGGAAGGCTTTCCACTAGCTGTTGGAACATTGCTGCGGGGACTTGCTTCCATTTCGCCACAAGCGCATTTGTATATGTATTTGATTTTATTATGGATCCCCATTAGCTGCTGCCAAGGCAGTAGCTACTCTTCCTGGGGTCCAGCAAAATTAAGGCAGTTATGCATTTTTTTTAAACATTACAACACATTCACAACAGATTGCACAATACATTAAGTGTGTGCCCTCAGGCCTCTAATCTACTACCACATATCTACAACACAAAATTCATGTGTACGTGTGTGTATAGTGCGTATGTTATCGTGTGTGTGTATGCATGTGTCTGTGCCTATGTTTGTGTTGCTTCACAGTCCCCGCTGTTCCATAAGGTGTATTTTTATCTGTTTTTTCAATCTAATTTTACTGCTTGCATGAGTTACTTGATGTGGAACAGTTCCATGTAGTCATGGCTCTATGTAGTACTGTGCGCCTCCCATAGTCTGTTCTGGACATCAGGACTGTGAAGAGACCTCTGGTGGCATGTATTGTGGGGTATGCATGGGTGTTCGAGCTGTGTGCCAGTAGTTCAAACAGACAGCTCGGTGCATTCAACATGTCAATAACTCTCACAAATACAAGTAGTGATGAAGTCAATCTCTCCTCCACTTTGAGCCAGGAGAGATTGACATGCATATTATTTATGTTAGCTCTCTGTGTACATCCAAGGGCCAGCTGTGCTGCCCTGTTCTGAGCCAATTGCAATTTTCCTAAGTCCCTCTTTGAGGCACCTGATCACATGACTGAACAGTAGTCCAGGTGCGACAAAGCTAGGGCCTGTAGGACCTGCCTTGTTGATAGTGCTGTTAAGAATGCAGAGGAATACTTTATTATGGACAGACTTCTCCCCATCCTAGCTACTGTTGTATCAAAATGTTTTGACCATGACAGTTTACAATCCAGGGTTACTCCAAACAGTTTGGTCACCTCAACTTGCTCAATTTCCACATACGTCTCGTGTCTGAGCCGTTGAATTGCCACTCCACTTTGTCTATGTACTGATGTTTTGTCTGTTTGATTGCCTTACAGAGGGCATAACTGCTCTGTTTGTATTCAACCATATTCCCAGTCACCTTGCCATGGTTAAATGCGGTGGTCGGACTAGAAGTCCACTCAGTATACCTCTTCTCAATTCCCTTGGTGGGTACAAACAAAGGATCCAATTCGGGAAAGTCGTATGTCTGGTCGAAATGCTGGTGAGTTACCGTCGCTCTGATATCCAAAAGTTATTTCTGGCTGTATGTAATAACAAAAAAAGCTTTCTGTAAGAAATAACAGAAAAAAAACAAAATACTGCAAAGTTGCTTAGGAGCTAGAAGCAGAGCTGCCATGTCTGTCGGTGCCATGTTACTTGGGTATTTGGATTGACGATAAACTCTCTTTTAAAACACACATTGAAAAAATGACAAAGCTGAGAATTAAGATTGGTTTCTTTAATAGAAATAAATCCTGCCTCACTTTGGAAAGTAGAAGGAAGACTGTTCAAGCAACA
Source organism: Coregonus lavaretus (assembly GCF_964263955.1). Taxonomy (NCBI): domain Eukaryota; kingdom Metazoa; phylum Chordata; class Actinopteri; order Salmoniformes; family Salmonidae; genus Coregonus; species Coregonus lavaretus. The sequence goes on along the minus strand of NC_139991.1, from coordinate 36,297,232 downwards.
CTTCTCCCAGTAATTGAGTATGGTTATATAATCTACATGCATGCAGCAGCCACTGTTTTCAAACCTTTAGATTCAGTCTATCATTCAGCGCTGCGTTTTATCACTAGGGACAATTTTCGTACACATCACTGCCTTTTGAATCGTTTTGTTGGCTGGGAGTCACTGACTACCAGAAGGGCCCAGCATTGGCTACTTTTTGTATATATGGTGGTTCTTCAGAGACTCCCCCACTACCTAAACTCACGTATTAATAGGAGATCCATCAATTTTCAGACCTGCTCTCTGGACTGTCTGGTTCTGGAGGTCCCGCGGGTCTCCACTGCCTCCACTCTAGGCAAAATCCTAGAGGAAAACCTGGTTCAGTCTGCTTTCCAACAGACACTCTGAGACTAATTTACCTTTCAGCAGGACAATAACCTAAAACACAAGGCCAAATATACACTGGAGTTGCTTACCAATGTAATGGTCTTGGTTATAGCTAAATATAAGACACTTTTATCCGTAGGTTCTTTCAATGTGTTACCACATTTAATAACATAAATGCCAAGTAACAAACGACATGTGTCTGTATGCTAAGTAGCCATGTGCCCAACTGCCCTCATGCGCACAAGTAACGATATGAATGAACTCATTCATCACATCTCCCCCTTTAATAAAACATTCCCCAATCGTTGATCAATGGTATGTTTACATTCAAATCCTGTCTACTGTTATTACACAATGTAGCTATCAAGATGACAGTTCACAATCACAAGTGAACCTTTCCTGTGAGCATAACCCATAAAGTAACTTCTGATCTTCTCAAAACTATACCTGTAAATATAATGTTAAACACCACAGTTTCATCTTAAACTTAACTGTTCCGTGTTTTGAAAACCAACAAGTAAGCTCATGAACAGAATAAACAACATTCAATGTCTCTTTTAACCATCTTATTTTTAAAAAAATATATACAGTATGTAGGAGAGGTGCTCTTTCTTTTCAAAGTTTTACAGGTCCAGTCTCTCAAATGGCTTTCTCAGTCATCCTGAACGGAGCATCATCTACGGCGAGTGTCTTTCCTGGTGCGTACTCTGCGATTCCACTGTAACCCATAAATCTCATGAACAGTCTTTGACACCTGATAGGAACATTGTCCAAGTCCTTGCTGTTAATGAGGGGCAGAAGGGGTTTGTGGTCGGTAACCAGCCTGAAGCTGCCTAGTCTGTAGAGGTACTTCTCAAAGTGTTCACAAGCCCACACGCTCGCTAAACACTATTTTTCAATCTGAGCGTACCTTGTCTCTGCATCACTCAGATGCCTGCTGCAGTAGGCGACTGGTTTCCAGTCCTCACCATGCTGTTGAAGTAGGACGCCTCCTACTCCGTAGCTGCTAGCATCAGCTGACACTGCTGTAGGCTTCCTAGAATCATAATAAGTTAACAGTGGAGCAGTGGTTAGTGAGTGTTTATGTCTCTGAAATACTGCCTCCTGTGTGTGTCCCCAGGCCCACTCTACCTTTGTTTTGAGGAGCTCATAGAGCGGCTGTCTCAGAGCGGATAGCTCCAGAATGTATTTACCCAGATACTGTACCATCCCGAGGAAACGCTTCTGCTCGCTGACGTTCTGGGGCTGGGGGAAGTTGCATATCCCCGTGACCTTTTCCGGGCCTGGCGCTGTTTTCATCAATGATGTGCCCCAGGAAGCGAAGCGTTGGAATAGATTTGAAAACAACTGGTGTTTTTACAGTCTTTTATGTCCAACAATGAAAATTCAAACCAATAAATACCGTCCGATTAAAGACTTTACTCGTGTCTGCCTCAGAGAGCGAGATCACCCAGTCCTCTAGGTGGGTGGGGGTATGGTGTTGTTATTGTCGAAGCGTACATAAAAGACGTTGAGTTTGTCTGGTAGCGAGGCATCGTTGGGCAGATCACGTAATGGACTGTAGCCCCTGCCACATGCGACGGGCATCGGAGCCTTTGTAATATGATTCCACTTTATTCCTAAATTGTCCTTTTGCTTTTTTGATGACTCTGCTGAGGTCGTAGTGGGACTTGTACTTTTTCAAGTGTTTTTCCAAATTTATTAAACTGAAACTACTTGCCTTTTCAAATAAAATATAGTGCTTACTTCGAATATATCTGAAAGTAATTGAGATATTTGAAATAGTATTTGAACCCAGGTCTGGTTGCAGTCAGTCAAATATATTCACCTAACCAATATGGATAATAGGCATAGCGACAAAACAGCCCTGGTGAGAAAAGAGAGCTCCTCAGGGTAGGGGAATGGAGAGGGGCAACACTAACCTAGCTGAAAAGGAAACGGGACAGGGAGGGGATAGTCTGGGGTTCTTATCTTTGAACCCAGTGAGGAGATGTAAGATAGCCAGAGATAATGTTCATGCTGTGGAGAACTGACCAGAGCAGCCCACTTCAGTGACACTGAGCACCTTCTTTTGTCTGCCAAGCTTTATTAGCATTTATATTGGTGACGATAGGAACGATCTGAATAATCATGGCTGTTTTTCTGGAGTGTGTGTCTGTGTGTCCCACTGAGTTGTGAATTAGGGCGCATTTCCTGGGGTGAGTAAAGCCAAGATGACACTCTTCTCACCTTGGCCTATTTAGAAAAAAACAGTGTCAACTCCTTGGGGGGAAGGAAACACAATGAAAGCGCTGTGTGTGTGTGTGTGTGTGTGTGCCTTTGTTGTAGTCCTCATGGTCTGACTGGAGCCATGTCCTTCCTGAGTTTCATTGTCCTGCAGCAGAACATTGTTGGTCAGCTGATAAAAGACACACACAGACACCCTCCCCCCCCCACACACAGTCTTGTTTTACTAACCTTGTGGGGACACACAATTGATTCCCATTCAAATTCCTAGTTTCCCTTAACCCAAACCCCCAACCTAACCTTAACCCTAACCCTAAACCTAAACCCCCTTAAATAGCCTTTTTCCTTGTGGGTACCGGCAAAATGTCGGATTTTTGTTTGTTTACTATCCTTGTGCACAAGGATAGTTAAACATGTCCACACACACACACACACACACACACACACACACACACACACACACACACACACACACACACACACACACACACACACACACACACACACACACACACAGGCATACACACAACCATGCAAAGAAACATACAAAGAAACTGCACATTGCTCTAATCAGAGTGGCGGGTGCAGACTGTCAGTTAGATCGGAGATGTAGCCTAGGCGCGGGCAGGCAGTTGGCCTTTAGTGATCCAGTGAGCCATGCGTTAATGGCCGCCCGGCCGGGTCGGGGTCACACAGTCAGAGGTCTGTCCTCTCCCTCTGAGGACCGCCGGTGAGGCACGTCTTCCCCTCCCTCCCCGGCCTTTTGTGTGCATCTACCCGTCCCATGGGGCCTTCAAGTGGCACGGCGGTGTGCGGCTCTCCTGCCAGTCAAATGCCGCTGCCACACTGGGTCCCCACTCATTGGGCCAGGGAACAAAACTGCTCTCTGTCCTGCTGAGGAGACCAACCCCACCTCCTACCAACTCCTCTCCAACTTCCCCCCTGAATCCACACTCAACACTCAGCCATTACACCAAGCCCTGCTCTATGGAGCGGCTCTCTGAACAACGACTATGAGTTTGACCTGCGTCGTTTAATTAGAAGGACATGGGGAGAGAGGGGTAGGAAATGAGAGAGAGAGGGAGGAAATGAGAGAGAGAGAGAGAGAGAAAATGAGAGAGAGAGAGAGAGAGAGAGAGAGAGAGAGAGAGAGAGAGAGAGAGAGAGAGATGAGAGAGAGAGAGAGAGAGACTTTAACCACCAGCACTCATTCCTAGCTGGAGACCTGCCAATCCACAGCAGAGAGGAGAACTGAACCAAGACCTCTATCTTTCTAAGTAATCAAAGCCATGTCTCACAAGCAGGGACAATTGATGTCCTGTTGGTGGCTTATAGTGTGTGCGTGCGTGTGTCCGTACATACATGTCTGTGTGTAAGAATGTGTGTGTGTGCGTGTTTGTGTGAGGGGTGAGAATGTTCACTTAAGAGAGAGGACATATTTGTTCAGCCGAAGACTGATGAGATTAGGCGTTGTAGTTCTGGTGGGTGGCGGAATGTAAACAAGAGACAAGCTGAGAGAAAGAAAGAGGACTTCAGTTTAAAGTAGGTTCAGCTGCTCTCACTCACTCACTCTCTCTCCCTCACACACACACACACGCACTCACACAAACACACACACACACACAGGGGTCGAACCCGGGTCTGCTGAATGACTAAAATGTACTGGCACTCTTCCCAGTATGTGTATATACACTACCGTTCAAAAGTTTGGGGTCACTTAATAATGTCCTTGTTTTCGAAAGAAAAGCAATTTTTTTGTCCATTAAAATAACATCAAATTGATCAGAAATATAGTGTAGACATTGTTAATGTTTTAAATGGCTATTGTAGCTGGAAATGGCTGTTTTTTAATGGAAAATCTACATAGGCGTACAGAGGCCCATTATCAAAAACCATCAATCCTGTGTTCCAATGGCACGTTGTGTTTGCTAATCCAAGTTTATCATTTTATAAGGCTAATTCATCATTAGAAAACTATTTTACAATTATGTTAGCACAGCTGAAAACTGTTGTGCTTATTAAAGAAACAATAAAACTGAGACTAGTTGAGTATCTGGAGACTAGTTGAGTATCTGGAGCATCAGCAATTGTGGGTTCGATTACAGGCTCAAAATGGCCAGAAACAAATAACTTTCTTCTGAAACTCATCAGTCTACTCTTGTTCTGAGAAATGAAGGCTATTCCATGCGAGAAATTGCCAAGAACTGAAGATCTCGTACAACGCTGTGTACTACTCCCTTCACAGAACAGCGCAAACTGGCTCTAACCAGAATAGAAAGAGGAGTGGGAGGCCCTGGTGCACAACTGAGCAAGAGGATAAATACATTAGAGTGTCTAGTTTGAGAAACAGGCGCCTCACAGGTCCTCAACTGGAAGCTTCATTAAATAGTACCCGCAAAACAGCAGTCTCAACGTCAACAGTGAAGAGGCGACTCGTGGATGCTGTGTGATGAGGTGGTGTTGAAGGAGTCAGGCGCAGGAGGGTAAATCACAGAATAACAGGCTTTAATCCGCAAAATACAGGTTTATGCAGAAATGCGTCAAACACACTCCAGGGCACAAAACAGGCGCACTGGAAAATACAAGGCACACGGGAAATACACGAGCTCCACCGAGCTTCACTAACCTCCACAATAAACAATCACCCACACAGACAAGGAAGCAGAGGGAACACTTATACCATGACTAATGACGGAATAAGGACCAGGTGTGTGTGATTGAAGACAAGACAAATGGAGTGATGATAAATGGATCGGCAGTAGCTAGTAAGCCGGTGACACCGAACGCTGAAACCTGCCCGAACAAGGAGGGGAGGCAGCCTCGGCGGAAGTCGTGACATGCTGACCTTCTAGGCAGAGTTTCAAAGAAAAAGCCATATCTCAGACTGGCCAATAAAAAGAAAAGATTAAGATGGGCAAAAGAACAAAGACACTGGACAGAGGAAGATTGGAAAAAAGTGTTATGGACAGACTATTCAAAGTTTGAAGTGTTCGGATCACAAAGAAGAACATTTGTGAGACGCAGACCAAATGAAAAGATGCTGGAGGAGTGCTTGATGCCATCTGTCAAGCATGGTGGAGGCAATGTGATGGTCTGGGGGTGCTTTGGTGTTGGTAAAATGTGAGATTTGTACAGGGTAAAAGGGATCTTGAAGAAGGAAGGTTATCACTCCATTTTGCAACGCCATGCCCTACCCTGTGGACGGCGCTTGATTGGAGCCAATTTCCTCCTACAACAGGACAATGACCCAAAGCACAGCTCCAAACTATGCAATAACTATTTAGGGAAGAAGCAGTCATCTGGTATTCTGTCTATAATGGAGTGGCCAGCACAGTCACCGGATCTCAACCCTATTGAGCTGTTGTGGGAGCAGCTTGACCGTATGGTCAATCCAACTTGTGGGAGGTGCTTCAGGAAGCATGGGGTGAAATCTCTTCAGATTACCTCAACAAATTGACAACTAGAATGCCAAAGGTCTGCAAGGCTGTAATTGCTGCAAAGGGAGGATTCTTTGACGAAAGCAAAGTTTGAAGGACACAATTATTATTTCAATTGAAAATCACTATTTCTAACCTTGTCAATAACTACATTTCCTATTCATATTGCTATATTTCCTATTCAAACTCATTTCATGTATGTTTTCATGGAAAACAAGGACATTTCTAAGTGACCCCAAACTTTTGAACGGTAGTGTATATATACAGTACCAGTGAAAAGTTTGGACACACCTACTCATTCAAGGGTTTTTCTTTATTTGTACTATTTTTTACATTGTAGAATAATAGTGAAGACATCAAAACTATGAAATAACACATATGGAATAATGTAGTAAACAAAAAAGTGTTAAACAAATCAAAATATATTAGTTCAAAACAGTTAGTGAGAGCATACATCTTCATACTGGCCCTCCATGGGAATCGAACCCACAACCCTGGCGTTGCAAGCACCATGCTCTACCAACAGTAACCAAACAAGTGTTAAACAAATCAAAATATATTTTATATTTGAGATTCTTAAATAGCCACCCTTTGCCTTGATGACAGCTTTGCACACGCTTGGCAATCTCTCAACCAGCTTCACCTGGAATGCTTTTTCAACAGTCTCGAAAGAGTTCCCACATATGCTGAGCACTTTTTGGCTGCTTTTCCTTCACTCTGCCATCCGACTCATCCCAAACCATCTCAATTGGGTTGAGGTCAGGGGATTGTGGAGGCCAGGTCATCTGATGCAGCATTCCATCACTCTCCTTCTTGGTAAAAATAGCCCTTACACAGCCTGGAGGTGTGTTGGGTCATTGTCCTGATGAAAAACAAATGATAGTCCAACTAACCCCAAACCAGATGGGATGTAGTATCGCTGTGTAATGCTGTGGTAGCCATGCTGGTTAAGTGTGCCTTGAATTCTAAATAAATCACCCCCACTACCATAACACCTCCTCCTCCATGCTTTACGGTGGGAAATACACATGCGGAGATCATCCGTTCACCCACAGTGCGTCTCACAAAGACACAACGGTTGGAACCAAAAATCTCCAAATTGGACTCCAGACCAAAGGACAAATTTCCACCGGTCTTTTAGGTGTCCTTTAGTAGTGGTGTCTTTGCAGCAATTTGACCACGAAGGCCTGATTCACACAGTCCCCTCTGAACAGTTGATGATGAGATGTGTCTGTTACTTGAACTCTGTGAAGCATTTATTTGGGCTGCAATTTCTGAGGCTTGTATCTCTAATGAACTTATCCTCTCTAGCAGAGGTAACTCTGGGTTTTCCATTCCTGTGGTGGTCCTCATGAGAGCCAGTTTCATCATAGTTCTTGATGGTTTTTGCAACTGCACTTGAAGAAACTTTCAAAGTTCTTGAAATGTTCCGTATTGACTGACCTTCATGTCTTCAAGTAATGATGGACTGTTGTTTCTCTTTGCTTATTTGAGCTGTTCTTGCCATAATATGGACTTGGTCTTTTACCAAATGGGGCTATCTTCTGTATACCCCCCCTCCCCCCACCTTGTCACAACACAACTGATTGGCTCAAATGCATTAAGAAGGAAAGACATTTCACAAATTAACTTTTAAGAAGGCACACCTGTTAATTAAAATGCATTCCCGGTGACTACCTCATGAAGCTGGTTGAGAGAATGCCAAGAGCGTGCAAAGGGTGGCTATTTGAAGAATCTCAAATATAAAACATATTTTGATTTGTTTAACACTTCTTTGGTTACTACATGATTTATATGTGTAATTTCATAGTTTTGATGTCTTCACTATTATTCTACAATGAAAAAAATAGTACAAATATAGAAAAACCCTTGAATGAGTAGGTATGTCCAAATTTTTGACTGGTACTGTGTATATATATAATATCAAATTTACATAAGTATTCAGACCCTTTACTCAGTACTTTGTTGAAGAACCTTTGGCAGGGATTACAGCCTCGAGTCTTCTTGGGTATGACGCTACAAGCTTGGCACACCTGTATTTGGGGAGTTTATCCCATTCTTCTTTGCAGATCATCTCAAGCTCTGTCAGGTTGGATGGGGAGCGTCGCTGCACAGCTATTTTCAGGTCTCTCCAGAGATGTTAGACCGGGTTCAATTACGGGCTCTGGCTGGGCCACTCAAGGACATTCAGAGACTTGTCCTGAAGCCACTCCTGTGTTGTCTTAGCTGTGTGCTTAGGGTCATTGTCCTGTTGGAAGGTGAACCTTCGCCCCAGTCTGAGGTCCTGAGCGCTCTGGAGCAGGTTTTCATCAAGGATCTCTCTGTAATTAGCTCTGTTTATCTTTCCCTTCATCCTGACTAGTCTCCCAGTCCCTGCCGCTGAAAAACATCCCCACAGCATGATGCTGCCAACACCATGCTTCACCGTAGGGATGGTGCTAGGTTTCCTCCAGACGTGTAGCTTGGCATTCAGGCCAAATAATTAAATCTTGGTTTCATCAGACCAGAGAATATTCTTTCTCATGATCTGAGAGTCCTTTAGGTGCCTTTTGGCAAACTCCAAGCGGGCTGTCATGTGCCTTTTACTGAGGAGTGGCTTTCATCTGGCCTGATTGGTGTAGTGCTGCAGAGATGGTTGTCCTTTTGGAAGGTTCTCCCATCTCCAGAGAGGACTGTCATTTCTCTTTGCTTATTTGAGCTGTTCTTGCCATAATATGAACTTGGTCTTTTACCAAATAGGGCTTTCTTCTGTATATCCCCCCTACCTTGTCACAACACAAGTGATTGGCTCAAACTCATTAAGATGGAAAGAAATTTCACAAATTAACTTTTAAGAAGGCACACCTGTTAATTGAAATGCATTCCAGGTGACTACCTCATGAAGCTGGTTGAGAGAATGCCAAGAGTGTGCAAAGCTGTCATAAAGGCAAAGGGTGGCTATTTGAAGAATCTCAAATATAAAATATATTTTGATTTGTTTATCACATTTTTGGTTACTACATGATTCCATATGTGTTATTTCATAGTTTTGATGTCTTCACTATTATTCTACAATGTAAAAAATAGGAAGAATAAAGAAAACCCCTTGAATGAGTAGGTGTGTCCAAACTTATGACTGGAAGTGTATATATACAGTGGGGGAAAACGTATTTAGTCAGCCACCAATTGTGCAAGTTCTCCCACTTAATTTTCATCATAGGTACATGTTAACTATGACAGACAAAATGAGGAAAGAAAATCCAGAAAATCACATTGTAGGATTTTTTATGAATTTATTTGCAAATTATGGTGGAAAATAAGTATTTGGTCAATAACTAAAGTTTCTCAATACTTTGTTATATACCCTTTGTTGGCAATGACACAGGTCAAACGTTTTCTGTAAGTCTTCACAAGGTTTTCACACACTGTTGCTGGTATTTTGGCCCATTCCTCCATGCAGATCTCCTCTAGAGCAGTGATGTTTTGGGGCTGTCGCTGGGCAACACGGACTTTCAACTCCCTCCAAAGATTTTCTATGGGGTTGAGATCTGGAGACTGGCTAGGCCACTCCAGGACCTTGAAATGCTTCTTACGAAGCCACTCCTTCGTTGCCCGGGCGGTGTGTTTGGGATCATTGTCATGCTGAAAGACCCAGCCACGTTTAATCTTCAATGCCCTTGCTGATGGAAGGAGGTTTTCACTCAAAATCTCACGATACATGGCCCCATTCATTCTTTCCTTTACACGGATCAGTCGTCCTGGTCCCTTTGCAGAAAAACAGCCCCAAAGCAGGATGTTTCCACCCCCATGCTTCACAGTAGGTATGGTGTTCTTTGGATGCAACTCAGCATTCTTTGTCCTCCAAACACGACGAGTTGAGTTTTTACCAAAAAGTTCTATTTTGGTTTCATCTGACCATATGACATTCTCCCAATCCTCTTCTGGATCATCCAAATGCACTCTAGCAAACTTCAGATGGGCCTGGACATGTACTGGCTTAAGCAGGGAGACACGTCTGGCACTGCAGGATTTGAGTCCCTGGCGGCGTAGTGTGTTACTGATGGTAGGCTTTGTTACTTTGGTCCCAGCTCTCTGCAGGTCATTCACTAGGTCCCCCCGTGTGGTTCTGGGATTTTTGCTCACCATTCTTGTGATCATTTTGACCCCACGGGGTGAGATCTTGCGTGGAGCCCCAGATCTAGGGAGATTATCAGTGGTCTTGTATGTCTTCCATTTCCTAATAATTGCTCCCACAGTTGATTTCTTCAAACCAAGCTGCTTACCTATTGAGATTCAGTCTTCCCAGCCTGGTGCAGGTCTACAATTTTGTTTCTGGTGTCCTTTGACAGCTCTTTGGTCTTGGCCATAGTGGAGTTTGGAGTGTGACTGTTTGAGGTTGTGGACAGGTGTCTTTTATACTGATAACAAGTTCAAACAGGTGCCATTAATACAGTTAACGAGTGGAGGACAGAGGAGCCTCTTAAAGAAGAAGTTACAGGTCTGTGAGAGCCAGAAATCTTGCTTGTTTGTAGGTGACCAAATACTTATTTTCCACCATAATTGCAAATAAATTCATTAAAAGTCCTACAATGTGATTTTCTGGAGAAAAAAATCTCAATTTGTCTGTCATAGTTGACGTGTACCTATTATGAAAATTACAGGCCTCTCTCATCTTTTTAAGTGGGAGAACTTGCACAATTGGTGGCTGACTAAATACTTTTTTCCCCCACTGTATATATGATGCCTGGCGTGTGTGGAACTTCCTGTGTCCCATCTAGAGGAGGGATCTGATGTCGAGGGTGTCTGGTCCCGTTTCCCTGCTGTTTATTTTAGGGTGCACCTGATAGGATGCCTGACCACTGAGGAGCTGCAAAACATGCAACCAGGTCTAAAGATCTGTCTCGTCACCCCATAACCCGTAGGGAGTGTGTGTGAGCGTTTGTGTGGCTGGATGCAACAGGCTCGCCATAAATATGATTGGAAGAGTTATGGCGACGGGGTGGTTGGGTCGGTAATGAGAGAACCACCTGAACGCTGTCCCCTATCGTGTCTGGACATTCACTGAATTTATTCTAATGACTATTATAGACATGCAAGAAGGGTTATTTGCATAATGTACTTCTTACGGATTGCACTGTTCAGTTTTGTGAATGCGGAAGGTGAAATTCACACTCACAGTTTATAAGACTTTGTGTAGGAATATTATCAAAACATTTACATTGCCCCTACTAATTTATCTCAGGTCAGTTTTTTTGTGTTCTCCCCTAATGGTTAAGGTTAGAATTTGGTATGGTGCCAAACTTTTCCCTTCTGGGGTTGACTATATCACTGTCAAAAGCTCTTGAGGACCTCCACATGAGGAATTGTGAATTTTCTTTACATAACAAATCTTAGTGGTAGTCAAGCTAGTTAGCTTATTATAGGCCCATGGCACATGGTCTAATGTATTTTCTTGTGTTTATTTCTATGTATTCCGTGTGTGTTGTGTCTTGTTTTTATCCTACACTGAGAACCACGTTGAAAATAAATGTTAAGACTTAAGTGTCATCCTCTGCGATTGTTGTACTTTTACATTGCTTTTTACTGTGCAAATTGTTTTATCAAAAAAACAATCAATCAATCAAACAATCAATCAATGTGAATGTGACAGATTAAATACCTATTATGTGCATTGTGAAAAGTAATGTAAAATTCCAACTATCTTTTGGAAAAAATTATAATTGCGGACCACCTGCTGTAGGCTCCCTCGCAGACCAGATTGCAGGTTGGGAACTGCTGGCACATGGCTCTCCCCCACAGTGCGTTTTTCTCCACTTTGGTTGTAGTTAATTTGATGTTAGCTAGCTAGCTGACTAATATCAAAAGGCATATTTAGCAGCTAAATAATTTAAATAATAATTTATTCTGTCATATTTTATTTTTATCAATCTGATTGTTCAACCAGTTTACACCTCCAGGTGTGAACTAGATTCACTTTTCGCCTTTTAGTCTCTATGAAAATGAGGGGTTTGGAAAATAATGGTACCATCGGTGGCCATTTTGAAAAATGGCTGCCACAGCCCCAAGGGGCAAAATCTGGGGCCGCCCCACTAACTGTACGACATAACAGCTTGAGGATTTACTACCGGAAGGGTGTTCTCACTTTGCATCTCACAGCCTATACTCACAGCTCCCCTGCCAACTTGACACTGTCCATGCCATTTCCGATAATAGCAGATATAAACAAAGTGCTTATTTGTTAAATAATGTATGTGTTCTAGTAGGCCTACAATGTGGTTAATAAAATCTGATTTGGATTTATTTGGCTGTTTGCATAAAATAGTGTGAAATATACAGCCTATATTACCTAAATGTAGGCTAATGTTTTTGTGCTGTAGAAAGAAGAACCAATTGCTTCAGGGGAGATGAACCAATTGCTTACGAGGGGATTCCACACAACAAAATTCAGACAGGCTAGTCTTTTGGCTAGGACGAATTGATGTTGTCTGGAGCTTGCAAATGCAGTAAATCGGATGTTGTTGTTCCTGCCACAATGTGCGACTTATGAGCTTCCGTTTTTCATGAACGACCTAACGTCCTAGATCTGTGCTTTAGGGTAACTTCTACCCTGAGCGTTAGTATGCAAAAGAGAGGTCTAGGGGGTAGAGAGAGAGGGCGAGAGAGAGAGATGGAAACTCACAGACTCTCATTTACCACCAGCCACATTCATTGCCAGAGAGAGTATGTAAAAACAGTCCAAATTAACCATCAGAGCGACTCAGGGAGTGTCAGCTGTCTGCTGTGGTATCACTTTCCTTCCAAGTGGCATAGGGGGGATCTGACAACTGCCACCATGACCTTGCTCCCCCCCACCCTACCCCACCCCCCTGGGGTGGGGCTGAACAAGGTTACCTGCGTTCACAATCTTCTCACTTTCTGAAAACACTGTCCCCCTGCCGTCTGTCAATCAAAGAGAGATGATGTTGGTATGACAGGGCATGGGCAGATGGCTAATGGTAAGGCAGAGGCTAGCATGTTAGCATCTTAGAGACAGTGTGTCTGTGTGTTTGTAATAGGCGGAATGCAGACAGAGAGCATCTCCTTAGAAAAATACTAGACTTGTGCCTGAGTTTGCCTGAGTGAGTAACACCGCCAACTATAGTCATATCTTATCCCTGCACCGGAGACTGGGGTTCACTTTCTGGTCCAGGTTGACCATTTCTGACCTGCCTCTCTTCCCTCATCTGTCTCCTTCTCTGTATAAAAATATATTTAAGACTTGATTTGCTAGATAACAATTTCGAAAACATGATGGAGTTTCAACCACAACAACCCTCATCTGACCAAACTCATTTGGTGTCAATCTGAATTATGGTGGAGAATGACACACACCAATCCAGGAATAAGTCTGATAACTAAGTGACCGATCCCTGAAGCCAAACCCACTACAGCAAAGGGCTTGGAATGGAATCCAAGTGTGTGTCCCAAATGGCACCCTATTCCCTACATAGTGCACTACTTTTGACCAGAGCCTTGACCAGAGCCTTATGCACTACATAGGGAATAGGGTGCCATTTGGAATGGAATCTAAATGTCTAAATGTCACAGATAATTCCTCACATACCTCCATCACATACCCCACCCCTCCTCTTCCTTATCTCTATCCCTCTCATCCACTCTCTCTCCTCCTATCTCCCTTTCTCTCTCCCTCTCTTTCCTTCTCTCTCTCTCTCTCTCCTTGTCAGGTGGTTAATGGAAGTATGCCTGGCCTGTGGCAGGAGTCCATTAATGCTGAGGGCTGTTTTAGATTCTGTGAAGAAGTGACCCGAGTGTCACTGAGGACAAGAGCCTGGAAACTACTAATGACAGACAAGCCACAGTGCCGGCATACTTTACCAGCTGTACCATGGACATTAGAAAAAGTTAGAGTGAGGTGTGTGTGTGTGCGCCCGCCCGCCTGTGTACAATCACACATTATGGGCAATAAGTTGAAGAGCAAGAAATGCCTGGCTAGGGGGCCCATAATGGAAACAGTACTCCCCGATGATAGCTCCTGCTGTGTCTTCACATTAGGCCTGATATGTGATCCTAAATGTACTGCTGTGCCTGACCTGGGGAAGGTCCTTGGGGATCCTTGGAGGGTGTGTGGAGCAGCGGCCTGCATGCCGTCGTCCAACCGCCAGTGGGGCGGGCACATGGTGCCAACAGCTGCCGCGCTGTAATGCTAACTCCACTAAATGCTCATCCCAGGAAACACAGCTGGGCCGAAGCACATGCCAGTGGGGGCCAGGGATAGAGAGACACACAGACATATGCACACACACACATGCACACACTAACTATAGTGTATCATACCAATGGGGGGCAGTGGGGTGGACCAGCTGACGCCGTGGAGAAAGGAAAATCGACCCCTGTGAAATAGCCTATTAGAGTGTGGTCGGTATCCACAGGGTGAAAGGATAAGCGTGTAAAGAGAAACTCAACACCTACTCCGACATAAACAGAGCAGGCAAACAGATCCAAGGACTTTTATTTCCACTGACAAAACTCCTTATGGGAATAATGGAGGGAAGGGACTTTATGTTGTATGTCCTGAATGTGGAATATGTGGGGGACATTTCTGACATCTTTCTGAATGCTGAACAGAAAAGCAAGGGATTTTTACCTTTGCAGACCCTGCCCACTGGCCAGAAACACCAATTCAACATCTGGTTTTGATATCTGATTGAGTTGTTAACTAACGTGAAGTCAATGTGAAATGTAAAAAAAAGTTCAGTTAAAAGTTGGATGAAAAAAGTTTCTAAAATTACCCCTCACCCCTACGCTTCTCTATTTCCTTCCTTATATGATAGATGTACAGACAGTACTGCTGCCTGTTGCAGCCCATTGGGAGCTGACATAATTTCCCATACTCTAAGCCGGGCCCCAGGTGAGTGGCAGTAACAACTGTGCCGTCTACTTCCCTCCCTATGACATCCTTCCCTCCATCCTACTATCCAAATTTATTCTCCCTATTCTCGTTACCTCTACTTCATCATCTTACTGTCTCTCTCTCTTAGCATCACTGATATGAAAGCGAAGACATGAAATTGCTGAAAAGAATGTGTCCTCAGACAATGTGACGTTTATGTCTGAAAATGTGCATGTGGTTTCACAGAGAACTTTAAGGTATTAAGCACCCACTTAGTCTTTCTGCCTCTCCAGCCCTCTCACACACACACACACACACACACACACACACAAACCACACACACACACACACACACACACACACACACACACACACACACACACACACACACACACACACAGCAACCCAACGAAGCTGTTACCTTTAACCCACTGTCCAACTTTTAACTTGCCTTTACCTTGACTTTACCTTGATTTATATAAGTGGGATATTTTCAAAATCTAAGTGCGAAACTCTAAATTCAGAATACTTGTAATGACCCATATCTTATGTTCAGAACCTTTGATTGTGCATTCAGAGTTTAACACATCTTTCACCCCTAACTCATTCATGCAAAATCTAAATTTTTTTGTGAAATACAATGAGAATTTGGTTTAGTCACCAAGATCAGATAATCATAGGCTCACCGTTTAGTCATTTTCCTAACATTTTGTACAATATCCAAAAATGTACGATACAATTTTCAAAACAGACCTTTTCGAAGTGCTAAATAGAAGATGTAATAGATGGTAAATATAATTTATCATACAGCATTTGGCTATAACTTGACACGCAACATTTTTCAATGTATTCAATGTAAGGTTGTGAGCATGTTGAGAAATATGTCAGACTTACTTTCAGTATCCTTATACAGTACAAATGTAGAACACAGTTTTTTCAATAGTTTTTTCACAAGTATGTGGTACATTTTCACAACTCTTAGTACAAAACTAAAACAGATCATCAAAAAGGCAGTTGTTTCAAAACTCGAATCACATTTTCAATTGTCTAAGTACAACACACAAAATCATAAGAGAGACTATAGTAGACGGCATAGGTCCCAAAAAAATGGACGGATGATTGATATGTTTTGATTTGCTTTTGCTGAGCTTGTTCTTTTTTTTTGCTGAGCTCTTCCTTTTGCTGCCCTCTTAATGACCTCCTATGAACATCCGGTCAGGATGTTCTCTTGATGTTGACCTTTTAAAGACATAATTACAGGTTGTTCTCTTGATGTTGACATCTTAAAGACATCCAGCGAACATGCTGACATGATGTTTTCTTGGTGTTCCTTTTGTAGTTCTCATAGTGACGTCCTGCTAAAAATCCTGACATGCTGTTTTCCATAAGGGTATCTTTTTTTCTGGGTAGTGTTTGAAGTTGTTGCCCCATGTAGATTGAACTGTAAAAACTCATTTCCGGGTAGGCCTGAAATTGCCTGACTATAAGTGGTAATTGCAAATGCATTGTAAGTACTGTGAAAACTGCGACTGAGAAAAAACCTCAAGCGAGACCGAAGCAATATTGCAAATATGGCTACTAGACCAATTCTTGGTGTGCTGTGTCCTTCGTGTCTGAGTCACAACAACAAACCAATAGATGACATTCTTTGTGATGCACCTGCTAGTCTTAACAGTGCTATTAATATCAGTGACTGTCATATGGGCTACATTTTCCAACTGGAGGATTCGACTGAGACAAGTAAAACTTGTCTCAACCTTTTTCAGCCAAAAGCCGGGAGTTTTTCTCCTGCATTTCATTTTAGAGAATGTTTTAAGAAACTGTATGATTGGTTCTATGTCAGGTCGAGCATGCACTGAGTGGATCTTCCCTGCCTGGTTATGTTGTTGAAGACCTAGAGGATCTGAAGACCATACGAATCTCGCATGTAGCTTATAGTCCAGATTCCAGAGTTACCATTTTAGGTTGTTCCGAAACCAATAGTGCGAATGCCACAAAGTCTGTTAACTAATTTGTGTTTTCAGACGTTTGCACACAAATCAATTATTTTGAACCTGTGTTTAATTTCACGTGGTGAGATTCATTTTAGGTGTGTCATGATCGTCGTAAGAGACGGACCAAGGCGCAGCGTGATATGCGTACATCTTTTAATGAGTACTTTATAACAATGACAAAACAACAAAACGATACGTGAAGTCCTAAGGTTAACAAACACAAACCTCTCCGGAACAAGATCCCACAAATGACAAGTGCAAAACAAGCTGCCTAAGTATGGTCCCCAATCAGAGACAACAAGCCACAGCTGCCTCTGATTTGGAACCACCCCAGCCAACATAGAAACACATGAACTAGAACATGAACATAGACCACTAAACATAGAAACTAACACCCTGGCTCAACATATAAGAGTCCCCAGAGCCAGGGCGTGACAGTACCCCCCCCCCCCCAGAGGCGCGGACTGCGACCGCGCCAACTAAACCCAACAGGGGAGGGGCCGGGTGGGCATTCCGCCTCGGAGGCGGATCCGGCTCCGGGCGTGACCACCACTCTCTAGCTACCCCCCCGTAGCGCCCCTGGTCTGGTCCCACTGGCTGGAGCTGGACTGGACATCGGTGGAGCGGATTGCTTAGGCTCCGGTGTGGAGCAGCTGACCGGTCCCTGACCAGGCACCGGTGGAACAGGAACAGGCCGGGCCGGGCTGGCGACGCGCACCACAGGCTTGGTGCGGGGAGCAGGAACCGGCCGGACCGGGCTGGCGACGCGCACCACAGGCTTGGTGTGAGGGGCAGGAACAGGCCGGGCCGGGCTGGCGACGCGCACAACAGGCTTGGTGCGAGGGGCAGGAACAGGCCGGGCCGGGCTGGCGACGCGCACCACAGGCTTGGTGCGAGGGGCAGGAACAGGCCGGGCCGGGCTGGCGACGCGCACCACAGGCTTGGTGCGAGGGGCAGGAACAGACCGGGCCGGGCTGTCGACGCGCACCACTGGCTTCGTGCGGGGAGCAGGAACAGGCCGGACCGGGCTGTGGAGACGGACTGGAGGTCTGGAGCGAAGAGCTGACACAACCCGTCCTGGCTGAATGCCTATTACTACACACTCTGTGTGAGGCATCAGCACAGGACATACAGGGCTGTGCACTCGTACTGGCACTACAGCACGTGGCACTGGCGCAGGATATCCGGGACCGAGGAGGGGTACTGGAGGCCACGAGCGTTGAGCCGGCACACTCCGTCCTGGCTGCATGCCCACCTTAGCACGATACGTGCGTGGTGCTAGCACAGGACGTACAGGACGTACGCAGCTCTGCATGCCTCGGAACCTGCCCAGTCTCAAGCTGCCTAGCCTGAGTACGGGGAGTTGGCTCTGCTCTACCTCTAGGCTCCGCCAACCTCCCTTCCAGCCCCCCAAACCTGGTGGCCTCCTCTCCTAATCCGCCGATACGTCCTGTAGCTGCCTCCAGCATCCCCGTCGTCCATGCCGTGTGCCCCCCCCCCAAAACATTTCTTGGGGTTGCCTCTCGCCTGTCCGACGACGGCCCGGTTGGCGCCGCTTCTCCTCTCCTGCCTGGGCATCCTCCCTCATCGCCCTCCGGTAGGGGACGGCCTCCTCCTCGGTGATCTTCCCCCAACCGAGGAGGACATCCACTAGCGTTACCTCCGGCGTTTGCTCCTGGACACGCTGCTTGGTCCTTATTTGGTGGGATCTTCTGTCAAGGTCGTTATAACAAGTGGACCAAGGCGCAGCGTGATATGCGTACATCTTTTAATGAATACTTTATAACAATGACAAAACAACAAAACGATACGTGAAGTCCTAAGGTTAACAAACACAAACCTCTCCGGAACAAGATCCCACAAATGACAAGTGCAAAACAAGCTGCCTAAGTATGGTCCCCAATCAGAGACAACAAGCCACAGCTGCCTCTGATTGGGAACCACCCCGGCCAACATAGAAACACATGAACTAGAACAGGGGTGTCAAACTCATTTTAGCTCAGGGGCCACATGGAGGAAATTCTATTCCCAAGTGGGCCGGACCGGAAAAATCATGGTATATATAACTTAAAAACAACAACTTCAGATTGTTTTCTTTGTTTTAATACGATCAACATACAACATAAAGCTGGAGCCTGAGGACAGTGTGTCCAAAATAGTACAAGCACAACATCACTATTAATCATAAAACACGTCAAGTTTATTTGAAGATTCTAAAGAAAAAGAACACACAAACACACAATGCCTCAGTGATTAACAGAGCTGTTTCACAGATCACAGAACTATATCAAGGTGTCATTTCTCAGGCAGAAATGTAGATAAAAATAATGAAATCCTGTTCCCCAAACAAGTGCAAGAACCACAGAGTCAAGAATAGGTTAAATATACAAAGAAAATAAAATCAATTAAAAACAATAGCACATCAACATAAAAACATATAAACATAAAGCTGGAGCCTGAGGACAGTGTCCAAAAGCACAACATCACTATTAATCATAAAACACCTCAAGTTATTTGAAAGTTCTGAGGACAAAGAACACACAAACACACAATGCCTCAGTGATTCACAGAAGTATATCACAGATCACAGAACTATATCAGGGTGTCATTTCTCAGGCAGAAATGTAGATAAAAATAATGAAATCCTGTTCCCCAAACAAGTGCAAGAACCACAGAGTCAAGAATAGGTTAAATATACAAAGAAAATAAAATCAATTAAAAACAATAGCACATCAACATAAAAACATATAAACATAAAGCTGGAGCCTGAGGACAGTGTCCAAAAGCACAACATCACTATTAATCATAAAACACCTCAAGTTATTTGAAAGTTCTGAGGACAAAGAACACACAAACACACAATGCCTCAGTGATTCACAGAAGTATATCACAGATCACAGAACTATATCAGGGTGTCATTTCTCAGGCAGAAATGTAGATAAAAATAATGAAATCCTGTTCCCCAAACAAGTGCAAGAACCACAGAGTCAAGAATAGGTTAAATATACAAAGAAAATAAAATCAATTAAAAACAATAGCACATCAACATAAAAACATATAAACATAAAGCTGGAGCCTGAGGACAGTGTCCAAAAGCACAACATCACTATTAATCATAAAACACCTCAAGTTATTTGAAAGTTCTGAGGACAAAGAACACACAAACACACAATGCCTCAGTGATTCACAGAAGTATATCACAGATCACAGAACTATATCAGGGTGTCATTTCTCAGGCAGAAATGTAGATAAAAATAATGAAATCCTGTTCCCCAAACAAGTGCAAGAACCACAGAGTCAAGAATAGGTTAAATATACAAATAAAATAAAATCAATTAAAAACAATAGCACATCAACATAAAAACATATAAACATAAATCTGAAAGCGTTGCTCAAACTCCCGTAACAGTCCAGTTATTTTATCTTTGAACCGCTTCATGTCTGCCACATGTTGGGTCGCGCACACATTTTTCAGACAGGGGAAGTGAGCTGCATCACCACCGGCAAGTTGCGTCTCCCACAATGACAGCTTCAACTTGAAAGAACGTATGCTGTCATAATACTGCGTGACAACTTTGTTGCGCCCTTGCAGCTGTTTGTTCAAGTTATTCAGGTGCTCTGTAACATCCACCATAAATGCAAGGTCCGGCATCCATTCTGCGGAATGAAATTCTAACACTGGTTTGCCCTTTTCTTCCATGAACTGTTCAATTTCTTCTCGTAAATCAAAGAAACGCCTCAGCACAGCACCTCGGCTTAACCATCTTACCTCAGTTTGGTATGGCAGGCCATAGATGTGGTCTTTCTCTCTGAGAAGGCTGTCAAACTGACGGTGATTCAGGCTTCTGGATCGGATGAAATTAACAGTTTGGATGACCACCTTCATGACGTTATCCATCTTTAATGACTTGCAACACAAAGCCTCCTGGTGCAAAATACAGTGAAAAGTCAAAAAATCACGTCCTCCATTTGCAGATTGCACTTTCTCTCTGAACTTTGTCACAACGCCTGCTTTTTTCCTGATCATTGAGGGCGCACCATCTGTAGCCAGGCTGACAGCGCGGGACCAGTCCACTCCGACCCTGTCCAGCGCGCCGACGAGTGCGGTAAAAATATCAGCTGCTGTCGTTGTATCTGTCATCGGCACCAACTCCACGAACTCCTCGGTGACGGTCAATGTGTCATCAACTCCGCGGATGAAAAAATGGCCAGTTGTGCAACATCTGTAATGTCCGTGCTTTCATCAATTGCAACCGAAAACGCAATAAATGACTTTACTTTTTGCTTCAACTGGCTGTCCAAATCCACTGAAAGATCGGAAATCCTGTCTGCAACTGTGTTTCTTGTCAGGCTGATATTTGCAAAAGCCTGCCGCTTTTCAGGGCACACAATCTCCGCTGCCTTCATCATGCATGTTTTTCCAAATTCACCCTCACTAAATGGTTTTGAAGCCACTGCGATTTCATTAGCAATGAGGTAGCTAGCTTTCACTGCAGCGTCACTGATGTCTCGGCTGTGAGTAAACACAGACTGCTGTTTCTTCAGACCCGCCAACAGTTCATTCATCTTCTCTCATCTCCGCTGTCCTTGAAAGTTGTCATATTTGTCGGCATGAAGACTCACATAGTGGCGACGAAGGTTATATTCTTTCAGCACTGCAACATGCTCTGAACACACCAAACATACAGCTTTCCCATTCAATTCCGTGATTAAATAGGATGACCATTTTTCTTGGAACACTCTGCACTCTGCGTCCACTTTTCTCTTTTTTGACAGAGACATATTGGGGCAATGAGGGTGCCAAAGCACATAATGTTAAAAGTAGAAGCCGTAATAAATTTCGCGGGCAAAACAAAGTAGCTCATTGGCTGCACGTGCTTGACCTACTTGCTCTGCCCCGGTATAAACAGTTTGCTTGCTTAACACAATTGCTATTGCGCCATCCAGTGGACGCAATTGGAACAGCAGTTTATTTTATTGATAAATTGCAGCGCATTTTTATACTTAAAAAAAAAAAAACTTTTTATTTTTTTATTTTTTTTTATCATCTCGCGGGCCGGATTAAACCCGTTTGCGGGCCTGATCCGGCCGGCGGGCCGTACGTTTGACACCCCTGAACTAGAATATGAACATAGAACACTAAACATAGAAACTAACACCCTGGCTCAACATATAAGAGTCCCCAGAGCCAGGGCGTGACAAGGTGCTTGATATGCTCCAACAAATGCAGAATTTATTTAAATACAGACAACATTTGCACCGCTGGTCCCTTCTGAACACAAGACAGAACTTTCACTGCCCTTCTAGAAGGTTGAGCAACGGCAGAGGCCTTTTGGAGCTCCCATGCAAGAGGCAATTTCTGATGGATGAAGGTTTTGAGCTGGACAGAAGTCTAGAGACCGATGGAGCTGGTGGAGGGCTTGAGGCAGACAGTTTTGATTTATCTTTAATGAAATAAATCTCTCTCTCTCTCTCTCTCTCTCTCTCTCACTCTCTCTCTCTCTCTCTCTCTCTACAAAAGAGCCCTTGGTCATGTATGCATCCATATGTGAATTGATTGCCCCCCATCTATCCTCAGAGTTCGTATTGCTTAGTGACCTAAACGGGGATATGCTTAACACCCCGGCCGTCCTACAATCTAAACTAGATGCCCTCACACAAATTATCAAGGAACCTACCAGGTACAACACTAAATCCGTTAACATGGGCACCCTCATAGATATCATCCTGACTAATTTACGTCAGTAGAGGATGCCTGGTTGTTCTTTAAAAGTGCTTTCCTCTCCATCTTAAATAAGCATGCCCCATTCAAAAAATGCAGAACTAAGAACAGATATAGCCCCTGGTTCACCCCAGACTTGACTGCCCTTGACCAGCACAAAAACATCCTGTGGCGTACTGCATTAGCATCGAACAGCCCCCGCGATACAACTTTTCAGGGAAGTCAGGAACCAATATACACAATCAGTTAGGAAAGCAAAGGCTAACTTTTTCAAACAGAAATGTGCATCCTGTAGCACTAACTCCAAAAGGTTTTGGGACACTGTAAAGTCCATGGAGAATAAGAGCACCTCCTCCCAGCTGCCCACTGCACTGAGGCTAGGAAACACTGTCACTACCGATAAATCTACGATAATCGAAAATTTCAACAAGCATTTTGCTACGGCTGGCCATGCTTTCCACCTGGCTACCCCTATCCCGGCCACCAGCTCTGCACCCTCCGCTGCAACTTGCCCATGACCCCCCCCCCCCCCGAAAGAGCTGCAAAATCTGGACCCCTACAAATCAGCTGGGCTAGACAATCTGGACCCTTTCTTTCTAAAATTAGCCGCCAAAATTGTCGCAACCCCATTACCAGCCTGTTCAACCTCTCTTTCGTATCGTCTGAGATCCCCAGAGATTGGAAAGCTGCCGCGGTCATCCCCCTCCAGGGACGGCCTGTTCAATAGGGCGATATGGGCGACGCACTGCCAAACGGGAAAAGGAAGGGATTTTTTTTCTAATCAATTATATCACGGCAACAGTAGTTATCAGTGTTCACGTCTGATCTGCCAGCCACTAAATGTCAAATCAGGCTAAAGTCGTGCTTCAAATGGCCCCGCCCGTTTTTGGGGCGATTTCAGTCAAGTTGAAAATCGCCCAGAAGTCTCTCATAGCCTGTCATGTAAAATCTATTTTTTTCAAATTTCAAAGCTTTCAATACATTCTCTATGGGTGTCTGTGGGCTTGCACTTACGCGCTTTCGTCATACGTGACGTAACCATGAACGTAACTAAGACAATAGCGGCTAGCAGCGTCTCTGTTGCGACCTGCAGTGTGGCGTTATTTTATGTTTTTAATTTGTAGACTTAGTTTACAAACATTCTGCCAACCATGGATTTCCAGTGGTTGGTTTTGGACTGATCTTGTTGATCGTGTACATACCCGCTACGAACGGACTAAATAATGAAAACGCTGCTGGCAGCGGAATCCCAATACAGCTGGGAGACTTGGCTGGATGACAGAGTCCCGGACAGAGAAGTGGAGCCGGCCGGCTTCACCCTGGTCAGAGCGGACCGCGATCCTGGTAAGAGAGCGACTCTGTACCCCGACATTGAACTGCTTTCTGTGTCATTGCGACCTTACTATCTGCCCCGTGAGTTCCCCCAATTGTTTGTTACCGTTGTGTACTGTTGATAATCACAAGTTTACTGGAGAACTGAGACCAAGTAGAGACTTTGGACAGGGTGGATATGGTATAATAAAGGCAGTTTATTCAGAGGTAAAGATATCTGGAATCGCGTGCACGGACTCGTTCGTCAAACTCTTAGGGAGAAGAGAGCCCCGAAAACATTGTGTGCAGACATTTTATACAATAAA
The DNA here is from genome assembly GCF_964263955.1 of Coregonus lavaretus. Taxonomy (NCBI): domain Eukaryota; kingdom Metazoa; phylum Chordata; class Actinopteri; order Salmoniformes; family Salmonidae; genus Coregonus; species Coregonus lavaretus. The sequence goes on along the minus strand of NC_139991.1, from coordinate 36,272,981 downwards.
TGATGTAGGTTGAATCTAGTAGTTCTGATCTTCTGATTGGTCCTGATGAGTTGGGCGAGGTCCCCTCCACTGTTGCATTGGCTCTGAGTCGGGTTCTCTGTCTTCAAATGTTCAGCCTAAAGAGAGGGGATTTTTTTGTGTGTGTGTGTGTGTGTTTAACAGTGATGATGTGTGTGTGTGTGTGTGTTATCAGTGATGATGTGTGTGTGTGTGTGTGTGTGTGTGTGTCCTCAGAGCAAGAACTCGTGAGTTGGAAGAACTGAGAGACCTATGGCGTGGGTGTTGTCCTTGGCCACCTGCTGACAAGGCTGACAAGATAGGACTCTTTTGTCCATTGTTATAGGATAGGAACAGCATTGATTGAAAACAAACGGCCAACACAAAATGGGTCATGCACAAGATTTTAGTCAGACCAAGCTATAACATTATATATTTACTACGACAGTACATTCAACCAAAAGCTAATATAACAAAGGCATCAGAGATTATTTATAATCTGTCACAGAAACTGGAATCCATCTCCCCAGATCAGTCAATAAATGCTTCTGGTATTGACTTATATGCTGCCCCTGTCTTCATGTTGTTGCTGGACATATCTTTTTTAAAATCATCAGAAAAATTGCCCCTCCTGAGAATTTTTTCAGGAGCCGCCACTGTCCCCCTCTTCAAAGGGGGTGACAATCTAAATCCAAACTGTTACAGACCTATATCCATCCTGCCCTGCCATTTGAAAGTATTTGAAAGCCAAGTTAACAAACAGATCACCGACCATTTCGAATCCCACCGTACCTTCTCCGCTTTGAAATCTGGTTTCTGAGCTGGTCATGGGTGTACCTCAGCCACGCTCAAGGTCCTAAACGATATAATAACCGCGATCGATAAAAGACAGTACTGTGCCTTCATTGACCTGGCCAAGGCTTTTGACTCTGTCAATCACCACATTCTTATTGGCAGACTAAATAGCCTTGGTTTCTCAAATGACTGCCTTGCCTGGTTCACCAATAACTTCTCAGATAGAGTTCAATGTGTCAAATCGGAGGCCCTGTTGTCTGGACCTCTGGCAGTCTCTATGGGCGTGCCACAGCGTTCAATTCTCGGGCCAACTCTATTCTCTGTGTATATCAATGATGTCGCTCTTGCTGCTGGTGACTCTCAGATCCACCTCTACGCAGACGACACCATTTTGTATACATCTGGCCCTTCATTGGACACTGTGTTAACAAACCTCCAAACGAGCTTCAGTGCCATACAACACTCCTTCCGTGGCCTTCAACTGCTCTTAAACGCTAGTAAAACTAAATGCATGCTCTTCAATCGAACGCTGCTTGCACCAGCCTGCCCGACTAGAATCACTACTCTCGGCGGGTCTGACTTAGAATATGTGGACAACTACAAATACCTAGGTGTCTGGTTAGACCGTAAACTCTCCTTCCAGACTCACATTAAGCATCTCCAATCCAAAGTTAAATCTAGAATCGGCTTCCTATTTCGCAACAAAGCCTCCTTCACTCATGCTGCTAAACATGCCCTTGTAAAACTGACTATCCTACCAATCCTTGACTTCGGCGATGTAATTTACAAATTAGCTTCCAACACTCTACTCAGCAAATTGGATGTAGTCTATCACAGTGCCATCCGTTTTACATTTACATTTTAGTCATTTAGCAGACGCTCTTATCCAGAGCGACATACAGTTAGTGAATACATATTTTTTTTATACTGGCCCCCGGTGGGAATCGAACCCACAACCCTGGCGTTGCAAACGCCATGCTCTATCAACTGAGCTACATCCCTGCCTGCCATTCCCTCCCCTACCCTGGACGACGCTGGGCCAATTGTGCGCCGCCCATGAGTCTCCCAGTCGCGGCCGGCGGCGACAAAGCCTGGATTCGAACCAGGATCTCTAGTGGCACAGTTAGCACTGCGATGCAGTGCCTTAGACCACTGCCCCACTGCGCCACTCAGGAGTACACCAAAGTTTTGTCACCAAAGCCCCATATACAGTGGGGAAAAAAAGTATTTAGTCAGCCAACAATTGTGCAAGTTCTCCCACTTAAAAAAATGAGAGAGGCCTGTAATTTTCATCATAGGTACACGTCAACTATGACAGACAAATTGAGGAAAAAAAATCCAGAAAATCACATTGTAGGATTTTTAATGAATTTATTTGCAAATTATGGTGGAAAATAAGTATTTGGTCACCTACAAACAAGCAAGATTTCTGGCTCTCACAGACCTGTAACTTCTTCTTTAAGAGGCTCCTCTGTCCTCCACTCATTACCTGTATTAATGGCACCTGTTTGAACTTGTTATCAGTATAAAATACACCTGTCCACAACCTCAAACAGTCACACTCCAAACTCCACTATGGCCAAGACCAAAGAGCTGTCAAAGGACACCAGAAACTAAATTGTAGACCTGCACCAGGCTGGGAAGACTGAATCTGCAATAGGTAAGCAGCTTGGTTTGAAGAAATCAACTGTGGGAGCAATTATTAGGAAATGGAAGACATACAAGACCACTGATAATCTCCCTCGATCTGGGGCTCCACGCAAGATCTCACCCTGTGGGGTCAAAATAATCACAAGAACGGTGAGCAAAAATCCCAGAACAACACGGGGGGACCTAGTGAATGACCTGCAGAGAGCTGGGACCAAAGTAACAAAGCCTACCATCAGTAACACACTATGCCGCCAGGGACTCAAATCCTGCAGTGCCAGACGTGTCCCCCTGCTTAAGCCAGTACATGTCCAGGCCCGTCTGAAGTTTGCTAGAGTGCATTTGGATGATCCAGAAGAGGATTGGGAGAATGTCATATGGTCAGATGAAACCAAAATATAACTTTTTGGTAAAAACTCAACTCGTCGTGTTTGGAGGACAAAGAATGCTGAGTTGCATCCAAAGAACACCATACCTACTGTGAAGCATGGGGGTGGAAACATCATGCTTTGGGGCTTTTTTTCTGCAAAGGGACCAGGACGACTGATCCGTGTAAAGGAAAGAATGAATGGGGCCATGTATCGTGAGATTTTGAGTGAAAACCTCCTTCCATCAGCAAGGGCATTGAAGATGAAACGTGGCTGGGTCTTTCAGCATGACAATGATCCCAAACACACTGCCCGGGCAACGAAGGAGTGGCTTCGTAAGAAGCATTTCAAGGTCCTGGAGTGGCCTAGCCAGTCTCCAGATCTCAACCCCATAGAAAATCTTTGGAGGGAGTTGAAAGTCTGTGTTGCCCAGCGACAGCCCTAAAACATCACTGCTCTAGAGGAGATCTGCATGGAGGAATGGGCCAAAATACCAGCAACAGTGTGTGAAAACCTTGTGAAGACTTACAGAAAACGTTTGACCTGTGTCATTGCCAACAAAGGGTATATAACAAAGTATTGAGAAACTTTTGTTATTGACCAAATACTTATTTTCCACCATAATTTGCAAATAAATTCATTAAAAATCCTACAATGTGATTTTCTGGAAATGTTTTTCCTCAATTTGTCTGTCATAGTTGACGTGTACCTATGATGAAAATTACAGGCCTCTCTCATCTTTTTAAGTGGGAGAACTTGCACAATTGGTGGCTGACTAAATACTTTTTTTCCCCACTGTACTACCCACCATTGTGACCTGTACTGGCCCTCACTACATATTCGTCGCCAAACCCACTGGCTCCAGGTCATCTATAAATCACTTCTAGGCAAATCCCCTCCTTATCTTAGCTCATTGGTCACCCTAGTAACACCCACCCATAGTATGCGTTCCAGCAGGTATATCTCACTGGTCATCCCCAAAGCCAACACCTCCTTTGGTCGCCATTCCTTCCAGTTCTCTGCTGCAAATGACTGGAACGAACTACAAACATCTCTGAAGCTGGAGACACTTATCTCCCTCACTATCTTTAAGCATCAGTTGTCAGAGCAGCTTACCGATCACTGCACCTGTACACAGCCCATCTGTAGTTAGCCCACCCAACTACCTCATCCCCATATTGTTATTTACATTGTTATTTATTTTGCTCATTTGCACCCCAGTATCTCTATTTGCACATCATCTTCTGCACATCTATCACTCCAGTGTTAATACTAAATTATAATTGTAATTATTTTGCACTATGGCCTATTTATTGCCTTACCTCCATAACTTACTACATTTGCACACACTGTATATAGATTTTCTATTGTGTTATTGACTGTACGTTTTGTTTATTCCATATGTAACTCTGTGTTGTTGTTTTTTTTACCGCACTGTTTTGCTTTATCTTGGTCAGGTCGCAGTTGTAAATGAGAACTTGTTCTCAACTGGCTTACCTATAAATAAAGGTGAAATAAATAAAATAAGTAAGAAATGAGCAAATGTATCTAAGAGGATGTCTGCTTGGGTTTAAAGGAAAAGACAGGTCCACAATGTTATTAATGACTTGGCCCCCAAAAACAAACAAACATCAAACCTATTTATTTTATTTTACCTTTATTTAACTAGGCAAGTCAGTTAAGAACAAATTCTTATTTACAATGACGGCCTACACCGGCCAAACCCGGACGACGCTGGGCCAATTGTGCGCCGCCCTATGGGACTCCCAATCACGGTCGGTTGTGATACAGCCTGGAATCGAACCAGGGGGTCTGTAGTGACGCCTCAAGCACTGAGATGCAGTGCCTTAGACCGCTGCGCCACTCAAACAAAAACATAAATGCAACATCCAACAATTTCAACGATTTTACTGAGTTACAGTTCATATAGGGAAATCAGTCAACTGAAATAAATTCATTAGGCCCTAATTGTCATGTGCGACGTGAATGCGGTAGGCGAAGTCAAACGCAGGACACCGAGCTACTGGAAACATACTTTACTCAAAAGTAACCAGAGTACAAACAACCTCCAAACAGGGAGGAAAATAACCTGCACAATAAGCTACTGCCGAATGACGAAAACAATCACACACAATACACAATGAAAGACAGAGGGTTATATAGGGAATACAATACAACATCATTGGGAACAGGTGTACACAATCAAGACCAATCAAGACAAACACCGAAACATAGATCGGTACCAGCTAGTACTCCGGGGACGACGAACGCCGAAGCCTGCCCGAGCAAGGAGGAGGGGCAGCCTCGGCTGAATCCATGACAGTACCCCCCCCTTGACGCGCTGCTCCAGTCGTGCGCCGACCCCGGCCTCGGGGACGGCCAGGAGGACGCGGAGCAGGGCGAGTCGGATGATTCTGGTGGAAATCCCTCAACATGGAGGGATCTAGGATGTGCCTCCTAGGGACCCAGCACCGTTCCTCCGGACCGTACCCCTCCCACTCCACGAGATACTGCAGGCCCCCCACCCGACGCCTCGAATCCAAGATGGAACGGACTGAGTTCGCCGGAGCCCCCTCGATGTCCAGTGGGGGCGGAGGAACCTCTCGTACCTCACACTCCTGGAGTGGACCAGCTACTACCGGCCTGAGGAGAGACACATGGAATGAGGGGTTAATGCGGTAATTAATGGGCAGTTGTAACCTATAACACACCTCGTTCAATCTCCTCAGGACTTTAAATGGCACCACAAACCGCCGACCCAGCTTCCGGCAGGGCAGGCGAAGGGGCAGGTTTCGGGTCGAGAGCCAGACCCGATCTCCCGGTGCATACACCGGAGCCTCACTGTGGTGGCGATCGGCGCTCGCCTTTTGTCGCCTGATAGCCCGCTGCAGGTGGACATGCGCAGCGTTCCAGGTTTCTTCTGAGCGCCGAAACCACTCGTCCACCGCAGGAGCTTCGATCTGGCTCTGATGCCAAGGTTCCAGGACTGGCTGATAACCTAACACACACTGAAAAGGCGTAAGGTTAGTTGAGGAGTGGGGGAGTGAGTTTTGGGCTATCTCTGCCCAGGGAATATATCCCGACCACTCCCCCTGCTGGTCCTGGCAATAGGACCTCAGAAACCTACCCACATCCTGGTTCACTCTCTCCACCTGCCCATTACTCTCAAGGTGAAATCCTGAGGTAAGGCTAATCGAGACCCCCAGACGTTCCATAAACGCCCTCCAGACTCTAGAGGTGAACTGGGGACCCCGATCAGACACTATATCCTCAGGTACCCCGTAGTGCCGGAAGACGTGTGTAAACAGGGCGTCAGCAGTTTGTAGGGCTGTAGGGAGACCTGGCATAGGAATGAGACGGCAGGCCTTCGAAAACCGATCCACAACAACCAAGATCGTAGTGTTCCCCTGTGAGGGGGAAAGGTCCGTGACAAAGTCCACCAATAGATGAGACCACGGCCATTGTGGAACGGGTAGGGGTTGTAATTTCCCTCTGGGCAGGTGTCTAGGCACCTTACACTGGGCGCACACCGAGCAGGAGGAAACATAAACCATCACGTCCTTAGCTAAAGTGGGCCTCCAGTACTTCCCACTAAGGCAGTGCACTGTCCGACCAATACCAGGATGACCAGAGGAGGGTGACATGTGAGCCCAATATATCAATCGATCACGAACCTCAAGCGGCACGTACTTCCGACCCTCTGGACACTGTGGGGGAGTAGGAGCGGTACGTAACGCACGCTCGATGTCCGCATCAACCTCCCACACCACCGGTGCCACCAGACAAGACACCGGTAGTATGGGAATGGGCTCAATGGACCTCTCCTCTGTGTCATATAGTCGGGACAGGGCGTCTGCCTTAGCGTTCTGGGAACCTGGTCTGTAGGTGAGCGTAAACACGAATCGGGTGAAAAACATAGCCCACCTTGCCTGGCGAGGGTTCAGCCTCCTCGCCGCCCGGATGTACTCCAGGTTACGATGGTCAATCAAAATGAGAAAAGGGTGTTTAGCCCCCTCAAGCCAATGCCTCCACACCTTCAGGGCTTGAACCACAGCTAACAGCTCCCTGTCCCCCACATCATAATTGCCCTCCGCCGGACTGAGCTTCTTAGAAAAAAAGCACAGGGACAGAGTTTTGGTGGCGTACCCGAGCGCTGAGACAGTACAGCACTGATCCCAGCCTCGGACGCATCCACCTCAACTTGGAATGCCAAAGAGGGATCCGGATGTGCCAGCACCGGAGCCGAGGTAAACAGGTCCTTCAGATGCCTAAAGGCCCTGTCCGCCTCAGCCGACCACTGCAGACGCACCGGACCTCCCTTTAGCAGGGAGGTAATGGGAGCTGCTACCTGCCCAAAGCCCCGGATAAACCTCTGGTAGTAATTGGCAAAACCCAAGAACCGCTGCACCTCCTTCACCGTGGTGGGAGTTTGCCAATTGCGCACGGCCGAAACGCGGTCAATTTCCATCTCCACACCTGACGCAGACAACCGGTGTCCCAGGAAGGAAATGGACTCCTGGAAGAACATACAGGTCATGCTCCAACAGTCTACCAAGCACCCGACGAACCAGGGACACATGCTCGGCTCGTGTAGCGGAGTATATTAGAATGTCATCAATATACACCACTACACCCTGTCCATGCAAGTCCCGGAAAATGTCATCCACAAACGATTGGAAGACTGACGGAGCATTCATTAAACCGTATGGCATGACGAGGTACTCATAGTGACCCGAGGTGGTACTATATGCTGTCTTCCACTCATCTCCCTCCCTAATACGCACCAGGTTGTACTCGCTCCTGAGATCCAATTTTGTGAAGAATCGCGCCCCGTGTAATGACTCCGTCATACTAGCAATCAGAGGGAGAGGATAGCTGTATTTGATTGTGATCTGATTGAGACCACGGTAGTCAATGCACGGGCGTAAACCCCCATCCTTCTTCTTCAAAAAAAGAAACTCGATGACGCAGGGGAAGTGGACGGCCGTATGTATCCCTGTCTCAGAGATTCTTTGACATATGTCTCCATAGCCGCCGTCTCCTCCTGAGACAGAGGATACACATGACTTCGGGGAAGCGCAGCGCCTACTTGGAGGTTTATCGCACAATCCCCCTGTCGATGGGGTGGTAATTGAGTCGCCTTCTTTTTACAGAAGGCGAGAGCCAAATCGGCATATTCAGGCGGAATGTGCATGGTGGGAACTTGGTTCGGACACACCCCTCCCCAAACACTGATCAGACCATCCCTTGAGAGCCCTCTGTTGCCATGAAATGTTGGGGTCATGAGGCTGCGCCTGAATCTACTAGCGCCTTATGCTGGGAATGAGGAGAAACCTCGGGAAACACAACTTTTATGCACATATGTGCAACAGGGAGCTCTGGGTGAGTTGGGTGCCTACTCACCTGGAATGACTCATCATTGCGCTGCCTACTGCCTCGATTCCTAGGAGACCCTCCCCAGCACCGACCAGCAGTGTGTCCTCTGTGGCCACAGTTGGTGCAGGGGACGGCCCCTCTCCTGGTCTCCCTCGTACCAGCACCTCCGAGCTCCATAGGGGTCGGCTCGGAAGTGCTGGGGGATGGAATGGACGGCCCCGAATCCGGACGTCCGCGGGTAGCCAACAGGGTATCCAGGCGTATTGACATGTCCACCAGTTGGTCTAAGCTTAGGTTGGTGTCCCTGCAGGCCAATTCCTGACGCACGTCCTCCCTCAGGCTACATCGGTAGTGGTCGATGAGGGCCCTCTCATTCCATCCCGCGTTGGCAGCCAGCGTCCGGAAGTCCAGTGCGAACTCCTGCGCGCTCCTCTTCCCCTGTCTGAGGTGGAATAGACGCTCACCCGCCGCTTTACCCTCTGGTGGATGATCGAATACTGCCCTGAAGTGGCGAGTGAACTCCGCATAGTTGACAGTAGCGGCGTCTATTACCCCCACTCGGCATTGGCCCACTCCAGCGCCTTGCCGGACAGACAGGAGATGAGGGCGGACACGCTCTCGTATCCCGAGGGTAAGGGGTGGATGGTTGCCAGGTAGAGTTCGACCTGGAGCAGGAAACCCTGACACCCGGCAGCTGTGCCATCATAAGCCCTCGGGAGCGAGAGCCGAATCCCACTGGACCCCGGAGGTGAAGCGATGGGCATCGCTGATGGTGGTGGTGTAGTCGGAGGAGGTGTAGGCAGACCTCCTCTCTCCCATCGCTCCATGGTGTTCACTACCCGTTCCATGGCGGTGCCGAGAGCCTGGATCATGTCCGCTTGTTGTTGTACGCGTTCTTCCATTGATCCAGCTGGCACCGCTGCTCCTGCTGACTCCATGTCAGTGGTGTGTGATTTTGTCATGTGCGACGTGAATGCGGTAGGCGAAGTCAAACGCAGGACACCGAGCTACTGGAAACGTACTTTACTCAAAAGTAACCAGAGTACAAACAACCTCCAAACAGGGAGGAAAATAACCCGCAAATAAGCTACTGCCGAATGACGAAAACAATCACACACAATACACAATGAAAGACAGAGGGTTATATAGGGAATACAATAAAACATCATTGGGAACAGGTGTACACAATCAAGACCAAACAAGACAAACACCGAAACATAGATCGGTAGCAGCTAGTACTCCGGGGACGACGAATGCCGAAGCCTGCCCAAGCAAGGAGGAGGGGCAGCCTCGGCTGAATCCGTGACACTGATCTATGGATTTCACGTGACTGGGCAGGGGCACAGCCATAGGCACACCCTCTTGGGAGCCAGGCCCACCCACTGCGGATTCAGGCCCAGCCAATCAGAATGAGTTTTTCCCACAAAAGGACTTTATTACAGACATAAATACTCCTCAGTTTCATCAGCTGTCCGGGAGGCTGGTCTTAGATGATCCCGCAGGTAAAGAAGCCGGATGTGGAGGTCCTGGGCTGGCGTGGTTACACGTGGTCTGCGGTTGTGAGGCCGGTTGGACGTACTGCCAAATTCTCTAAAACGATGTTGGAGACTGCTTATGGTGGAGAAATTAACATTAAATTATCTGGCAACAACTCTGGTGGACATTCCTGCAGTCAGCATGCTAATTGCAAACTCCATCAAAACTTCCCTCTGTGGCATTGTGTTGTGTGACAATACTGCACATTTTAGAGTGGCCTTTTATTGTCCCTAGCACAAGGTGCACCTGTGTAATGATCATGCTGTTTAATCAGCTTTTTGATGTGCCACACCTGTCAGGTGGAGGTATTATCTTGGCAAATGAGAAATGCTCAGTAACAGCGATGTAAACAAATTTGTGCACAAAATTTGATAGAAATACGCTTTTGTGAGTATGGAAGATTTCTGGGATCTTTTATTTCAGCTCATGAAACATGGGACCAACACTTTACATGTTGCGTTAATATTTTTGTTCAGTATACAATGAGGTATTTGGGACATTTTCTGTTTATGAAGCACAGGTTTTTCTGTCTATGAAGCAATTATTGATTTAAAGGATAATGAGCGCCTCAACATCTAATTTGACCCTTTAAAAAGAGCAGCCACTGAACCCCTCAGTCAACCACCAAATCCCAGAAGCATCATAGCACCACGAAAGAAGACCTAGAGAAAAGCTAACTTAGCAGCTAAAGAGAAGCCTTGAATATTTTATTTCTCATGGATCAATTTGAATGTAAGTTGAATATACATTTTATATAATAATGATCCCTGACATGTATGTTGTATCCCCGGTGTATGTGACAATAAAACATCTTCTTCTTATAGTTTTAGTTCTTAATATTGAAATAGATTATTGTGTGTGTGTGTGTGTGTGTGTGTGTAAATTAATGTTTTTTATACAAATGCTATCAGGCATGTTCTAGTATACAATATGTTGATGTGTTAAACTGAATTGTTTTAATTGTTAAATTGTTCTCAGTACAGGCACTTGGACTGAGAGACTGTGGAGACAATGTAAGGAAACGCATATGTCATGTGCAATGAAACCACAGCAAGGATCTACTCAAGAGTAGACCAACAATGCCCTCTAAAGGAACTTCAGTTGCAAAACATCTAACTGACAGTAAATGTAATTGAATTTTCAATAGAATTGTGTATGCTTGTGTGTGTGTGTTGGTGTGTGTGTGTGTGTGTGTGTATAAATGTGTGTGTGTGTGTGTGTGTGTGTGTGTGTGTGTGTGTGTGTGTGTGTGTGTGTGTGTGTGTGTGCCAGTGGAGGCTGCTAAGGGGAGGACGGCTCATAATAATGACCGGAATGGAGTTAATGAAATGGTATCAAACACATGGTTATACCATTCGCGTTGATGTACAATGTGAGCATTGTCTATCAATTGCTAAATTATGTTGCTAAGAAGGATACCATGTGGCAAAGTGTAGAGGGTGGCATATTTCGGTTTTGATAGAAACATCTTACCCATTCCCCATTTTTTCGGTTGGTCCCCAATTATGGAGCCCGAGTTATAGCATTCGCGAACAATGTGAGTATTGTCTTCGATTTCAAAGTCGACATCGGCAACCTTCCGTCCCTGCTCTGGATCGAGCGGGGCTTCTCAATCTGTCGGAGGCCTGCATCCTGTGAAGCGTGGGAGTGGGCGGATTTCCTCATCCTTCTCGCCAACCGTGATTTTGGGCAGCTCCGTGCTAAGAAATGTGACCGTTCTTGGTGCAAAAACAATGTCCTATCCCGGAGCTCGAGTAAATGACATTACTAAGCTGCTCCCGAATGTACTACGTCAGGACATGGAAATCGATTCTATCGTAGTCCATGTGGGTTTTAATGACATTATGAAGGGCAGCTCTGCACAGTTGAAACTGGATTTTAAAGAGCTGACTCTCTGCTAGACACTAACAAAAAACCTATCATATCTGGCCCTGTGCCCTCTCTGAATCGTGGCATTGAACGCTTTAGCAGGATTCTTGCTCTTCACAACTGGCTACGTTATTATTGCAGCTCAATGGGTGTAACTTTTGTTGACAATTTCAACACCTTTTGGAAACAAAACACATTTTATAAGGAAGATGGGATCCACCCAAATCATTTGGGTTCCTGGATCCTTTCACAGCATTATAAGGCTGCGTTGAGACTTAGCAATGACCCAAGCCCAGCTCAGCTAATCCCTACCATTGTGACACAGTTGTCAAAATGCTTCAGCAGATGTACATTACATCAGGGGCGTCGGTAGACACATTATCAGTAACCTAATTTATTGTGTGCAGTGATGATGTGCCTAAGAACCAGATTTATACTGTTATCACTGAGCCGGTGTGCCCGAGGAGGCAGTCCACTGTGTGCAGCTCACTCTGCACTAACATAAAGAACATGAGCACATCTACTGCTGCTAAGCTTCCCAGTAAAGCAATAAAAACAAGTAACCATCCCAGAAGAAAAGTGCACAAAATAGCCCACGTTAACATATGTAGCTTAAGAAAGGTTCATGAAATCAATAATTTGCTAGTAAGAGATGACATTCATATTCTGACTATCTCTGAAACTCACTTAGATAATACCTTTGATGATATAGTGGTAGCAAATCAAGGTTATAACATTTACAGAAAAGACAGAAATGCCAGTGGTGGAGGTGTTGCTGTTTATATTCAGAACCACATTCCTGTGAAGATTAGAGAGGATCTCATGTTAAATAATGTTGAAGTAATATGGCTACAGGTTAATCTGCCTCACCTAAAGCCAATTCTGGTGGGAAGCTGCTATAGACCACCAAGTTCTAACAGTCAGTATCTGGATAACATGTGTGAAATGCTTGATAATGTATGTGATATCAATAGAGAGGTATACTTTCTGGGTGATTTAAATATTGACTGGCTTTCATCAGGCTGCCCACTCAAGAGAAAGCTTCAAACTGTAACCAGTGCCTGCAACCTGGTTCAGGTTATCAGTCAACCTACCAGGGTAGTTACAAACAGTACAGGAATTAAATAATCAACATGTATTGATCATATCTTTACTTATGCTGCAGAGATTTGTTTGAAAGCAGTATCCAAATCCATTGGATGTAGTGATCACAATATAATAGCCATATCTAGGAAAACCAAAGTTCCAAAGGATGGGCCTAATATTGTGTATAAGAGGTCATACAATACGTTTTGTAGTGATCCTATGTTGTTGATGAAAAGAATATATGCTGGTCCGTGGTATGTAATGAGTGTCACGCCCTGGCTCTGGGACTCTGTTATGTTGAGCCAGGGTGTGTTGTTTCTATGTGTTTTGTGTGCTAGGGTTATATTCTAGTTCTTTTGTTTCTATGTTGGCCGGTGTGGTTCTCAATCAGAGGCAACGTGTATCAGATGTTGCTTGTTGTCTCTGATTGGGAGCCATACTTAGCCAGCCTGTTTTCCACAGTGTGTTGTGGGATCTTGTTCCGTATGGTTTGTATTGTAACCAAGGACTTCACGTTTCGTATCGTTTGTTGTTTTGTTCGTTGTGGTATATATTTAATAAAATATGTTCACTTATCACGCTGCGCATTGGTCCACTTCCTCCGACGATCGTGACAATGAGGAGCAAACAGACACTGCACTTGACACATTTATGAAATTGCTTATTCCAGTTACTAATTAGCATGCACCCTTTAAGAAATTGACTGTAAAAACTGTTCAGTCCCCGTGGATTGATGAGGAATTGAAAAAGTTGTATGGATGAGGCAAAAGGAATGGCAAATAAGTCTGGCTACACAACTGATTGGCAAACGTATTGCAAATTGAGAAATCATGTAACTAAACTGAATAAAAAGTAGAAGAAACAACACTATGAAACAAGGATAAATTATATAAAGAATGATAGTAAAAAGCTTTGGAGCACGTTAAATGACATTTTGGGAAAAAAGGCAAACTCAGCTCCATCATTCATTGAGTCAAATGGCTCATTCATCACAAAACCAACTGATATTGCCAACTAATTTAATACATTTTTCATTGGCAAGATTAGCAAACTTAGGCATGACATGCCAGCAACAATTGCTGACACTACTGTCACGCTCGTCTAAGGAGGAGGACCAAGGCGCAGCGTTGAAGGCAAACATCTTCTTTATTTAATAAATGATCACACGATCAAAACAACAAAACGAAACCGTGACGTCCCTGGTTACATACACCAACCAACACGGAACAAGAAACCACAAACACAAAGTGAAAGACAGACAGTTAAATATGGCTCCCAATCAGAGACAACCAGCTGACACTCGTTGCCTCTGATTGGGAGTCACTCAGGCCAACATAGAAATACAAACATAGAATTACACACCCTGGCTCAACATAACAGTGTCCCCAGAGCCAGGGCGTGACAACTACACATCCAAGCATATCTGACCAAATTATGAAAGACAAGCATTGTAATTTTGAATTCTGTAAAGTGTGTGTGGAAGAGGTGAAAAAAGTATTGTTGTCAATTAACAATGGCAAGCCACCGGGGTCTGACTACTTGGATGGAAAATTGCTGAGGATAATAGCGGACGATATTGCAACTCCTATTTGCCATATTTTTTAATTAAGCCTACTAGAATGTGTGTGCCCCCAGCTTTGGAGGGAAGCAAAAGTCATTCTGCTACCTAAGAATACACTATCTTACATCCCGGGTACGAAGAACGTGAAGGCATACGCACTGTCACGGCTGTACGACACAGAGGAGAGGCCCATAGACAACACCCCCATACTCCCGGCCTCCTGCATTGTGGCGCTGGTAGTGTGGGCAATGGACGCGGACATAGAGCGGGCGTTACGCACAGAGCCATCTCCACCTCAGTGTCCAGCTGGGCTGCAGTACGTGCTGTCTCTTGTCCGTGACAATCTGATCTATTGGGCACACACGTCACCCTCCTCTGGTCACCCAGGTATCGGTCATACAGTGCGCTGCCTGACCGGAAAGTACTGGTGGCCTACCTTGGCTAAGGACATGAAGGTATATGTCTCCTCCTGCTCGGGTGCGCCCAGAGTAAGGTAAGTTACAGCCCTTACCAGTTCCATAAAGGCCATGGTCCCACCTGTGTATTGACTTTCTCACTGATCTTCCCCTCTCTCAGGGTAACACCACCATCCTGGTCATTGTGGACCACTTTTCAAAAGCCTGCCGCCTCCTTCCTCTGCCCGGTCTCCCCACGGCCCTGCAGACTGCGGAGGCCCTGTTTACTCACGTCTTCAGGCACTACGGGGTGCCAGAGGACATAGTGTCTGACCTGGAAGGCGTTCATGAAATGTCTGGGGGTATCGGTCAGCCTGACCTCTGGGTTTCACCCCGAGATTAATGGGTGTATCAGGATGTGGGTAGGTTCCTGCGGTCCTACTGCCAGGGCCGGCCGGGGGGGTGGTCTGTGTTCTTGCCTTGGGCAGAATATGCCCAGAACTATCTCCGCCACTCCTCCACTAACCTATCACCCTTTCAATGTGTTTTAGGTTATCAGCCGGTTCTGGCACCGTGGCATCAGAGCCAGACCAAAGCTCCTGCGGTGGATGACTGGTTTCGATGCGCGGAGGAGACGTGGAATGCTGCTCACGTCCACCTCCAACGCGCCGTGCGTCGCCAGATGGCCAACGCTGACCGCCACCGCAGTGAGGCCCCGGTCTTGGTACCGGGTGATCGGGTCTGGCTCTCAACCCGGAATCTTCCCCTCCGCCTGCCCTGCCGGAAGCTGAGCCCGCAGTTATTGGGGCCGTTCAAAGTCCTGAGGAGGATAAACGAGGTTGCATATAGGTTATTACTCCCTCCAGATTACCGTATGAACCCCTCGTTCCATGTGTCTCTCCTCAGGCCGGTAGTGGCTGATCCGCTCCAGGAGTCTGAGGTGCTGGAGGTTCCTTTGCCACCTCTGGACATCAAGGGGGCCCCGGCGTACTGCGTCCATTCCATCCTGGATTCGAGGCATCGGGTGGGGGGCCTTCAGTACCTTGTGGAGTGGGAGGGGTACGGTCCGGAGGAGCGGTGCTGGGTTCCGGTGAGGGATATCCTTGATCCCTCCCTATTGCGGGATTTCCACCGTCGCCATCCGGCTCGCCCTGCTCCGCGTCCTCCTGGCCGTCCCCGAGGCTGGTGTCGGCGCGCTGCTAGAGCTGAGCGTCAAGGGGGGGGAGGAGTACTGTCACGACTTCCTCCGAAGCTGCCACCTCTCCTTGCTTGGGCAGGCTTCGGCGTACATCGTCACCGGCCTTCTAGCCACTGCCACTCCTCATCTCATCATTCCATTTGTTTTGTCTTGTTTATTACACACACCTGGTTCATATCCTCTCATCAGTACCTGAATAAGTGTTCCCTCTGCCCCTTGTCTTTGTGTGTGATTGTTTATTGTGGAGGATAGAGAAACTCGGTGGAGCTCCGTGTATTTTGTATCGCCGGGATATTTCCCTGTGTGCCTTTTATTTTCCAGTGCTCCTGTTTCGCTCTCAGGAGTGTTTTGACGCATTATTGCGTGACTGTGTGTTTCAGAATAAATCCTTTTATTCTGTGATTTACCCTCCTGCGCCTGACTCCTTTGAAATCACCTCATCACAGGTAAGAGTCTAGCTATATTTTCATATATAAGATTCTAATTTTGTCAGGAAGTCTTTTTTAATGCAAGTGAAAGCCTACTGTTAGTTAGCTAGCAAATGTTAGTTTGCTGACTCGCTAGCTAACGTTACGTGTATGATCTGTGTAATAATATTATTTGAATCAGAAACCATTTGCATTGCTAGTTATAGCCTAATGTTAGCTAGCTAACATTGATCCTAGTTTGTTAGCTTTAGCTACATGCAGATTCATATTACAGCTTTGACAATGTTTGTATTGGTATTTGTATTTGTATTTATTAGGGATCCCCATTAGTTGCTGCCAAGGCAGCAGCTACTCTTCCTGGGGTCCAAACATATTAAAGCACTTACATTACATATAAAACAAAATATAAAACAGTACATCATATGACATTACTACACCACTACCTATCTACAATACAAAATGTTTAATACCACCATTCAACTATATCACAATGTGTGCATATGCATGTGTCTATACCCTTGTGTGTGTCTCTTCACAGTACCCGTTGTTCCATAAGGTGTATTTTTACCTGTTTTTTAAAATATGATTCTACTGCTTGCATCAGTTACCTGATGTGGAATAGAGTTCCATGTAGTCATGGCTCTATGTTGCACTGTGCGCCTCCCATAGTCTGTTCTGGACTTGGGGACTGTGAAGAGACCTCTGATGGCATGTCTTGTGGGGTACATTCAGCTTGTCAACACCTCTTCCAAAAACAAGCAGTGATGAAGTCAATCTCTCTTCCACTCTGAGCCAGGAGATATTGACATGCATGTCATTAATGTTAGCTCTCCGTGTACTTTTAAGGGCCATCCGTGCTGCCCTGTTCTGAGTAAATTTTCCCAAATCCCTCTTTGTGGCACCTGACCACACTACTGAACAGTAGCCTAGGTGCGACAAAACTAGGGCCTGTAGGACCTGCCTTGTTGATAGTGTTGTTAAGAAGGCAGAGCAGGGCTTAATTATGGACATACTTCTCCCCATCTTAGCTACTGTTGTATCAATATGCTTTGACCATGACAGTTTACAATCCAGGGTTACTCCAAGCAGTTTAGTCTCCTCAAGTTGCTCAATTTCCACATTATTCATTACGAGATGTAGTTGAGGTTTAGGATTTAGTGAATGATTTGACCCAAATACAATGCTTTTAGTTTTGGAAATATTCAGGACTAACTTATTCCTTGGCACCCATTCCGAAACTAACTGCAACTCTTTGCTAAGTGTTGCAGTTATTTCAGTTGCTGTAGTAGCTGACGTGTATAGTGTTGAGTCATCCGCATACATAGACACACTGGCTTTACTCAAAGATGGAAAAAAGCAAGGGGCCTAGACAGCTGCCCTGGGGAATTCCTGCTTCTACCTGGATTATGTTTGAGAGGCTTCCATTAAAGAACACCCTCTGTGTTCTGTTAGACAAGTAACTCTTTATCCACTTTATAGCAGTGGGTGTAAAGCCATAACACATACGTTTTTCCAGCAGCAGACTATGATCGATAATGTCAAAAGCCGCACTGAAGTCTAACAAAACAGCCCCACAATCTTTTTATCATCAATTTCTCTCAGCCAATCATCAGTCATTTGTGTAAGTGCTGTGCTTGTTGAATGTCTTTCTCTATAAGCATGCTGAAAGCTTGTTGTCAATTGTTTACAGTAAAATAGCATTATATCTGGTCAAACACAATTTTTCCAATAGCTTACTAAGGGTTAGTAACAGGCTAATTGGTTGGCTATTTGAGCCAGTAAAGGGGGCTTTACTATTCTTAGGTAGCATAATGACTTTTGCTTCCCTCCAAGCCAGGGGGCATACACATTCTAGTAGGCTTAAATTGAAAATATGGCAAATAGGTGTGGCAATATCGTCCGCTATAATCCTCAGCAATTTTCTATCCAAGTTGTCGGACCCCGGTGGCTTGTCATTGTTAATAGACAACAATCATTTTCTACCTCTTCCACACTCACTTTACGGAATTTAAAATTACAATGCTTGTCTTTCATAATTTGGTCAGATATACAGTGGGGAAAAAAAGTATTTAGTCAGCCACCAATTGTGCAAGTTCTCCCACTTAAAAAGATGAGAGAGGCCTGTAATTTTCATCATAGGTACACGTCAACTATGACAGACAAATTGAGAATTTTCTTTCCAGAAAATCACATTGTAGGATTTTTTATTAATTTATTTGCAAATTATGGTGGAAAATAAGTATTTGGTCACCTACAAACAAGCAAGATTTCTGGCTCTCACAGACCTGTAACTTCTTCTTTAAGAGGCTCCTCTGTCCTCCACTCGTTACCTGTATTAATGGCACCTGTTTGAACTTGTTATCTGTATAAAAGACACCTGTCCACAACCTCAAACAGTCACATTCCAAACTCCACTATGGCCAAGACCAAAGAGCTGTCAAAGGACACCAGAAACAAAATTGTAGACCTGCACCAGGCTGGGAAGACTGAATCTGCAATAGGTAAGCAGCTTGGTTTGAAGAAATCAACTGTGGGAGCAATTATTAGGAAATGGAAGACATATAAGACCACTGATAATCTCCCTCGATCTGGGGCTCCACGCAAGATCTCACCCCGTGGGGTCAAAATGATCACAAGAACGGTGAGCAAAAATCCCAGAACCACACAGGGGGACCTAGTGAATGACCTGCAGAGAGCTGGGACCAAAGTAACAAAGCCTACCATCAGTAACACACTACGCCGCCATGGACTCAAATCCTGCAGTGCAAGACGTGTCCCCCTGCTTAAGCCAGTACATGTCCAGGCCTGTCTGAAGTTTGCTAGAGTGCATTTGGATGATCCAGAAGATGATTGGGAGAATGTCATATGGTCAGATGAAACCAAAATATAACTTTTTGCTAAAAACTCAACTCGTCGTGTTTGGAGGACAAAGAATGCTGAGTTGCATCCAAAGAACACCATACCTACTGTGAAGCATGGGGGTGGAAACATCATGCTTTGGGGCTGTTTTTCTGCAAAGGGACCAGGACGACTTTTCCGTGTAAAGGAAAGAATGAATGGGGCCATGTATCGTGAGATTTAGAGTGAAAACCTCCTTCCATCAGCAAGGGCATTGAAGATGAAATGTGTCTGGGTCTTTCAGCATTACAATGATCCCAAACACACCGCCCGGGCAACGAAGGAGTGGCTTCGTAAGAAGCATTTCAAGGTCCTGGAGTGGCCTAGCCAGTCTCCAGATCTCAACCCCATAGAAAATCTTTGGAGGGAGTTGAAAGTCCGTGTTGCCCAGCGACAGCCCCAAAACATCACTGCTCTAGAGGAGATCTGCATGGAGGAATGGGCCAAAATACCAGCAACAGTGTGTGAAAACCTTGTGAAGACTTACAGAAAACGTTTGACCTGTGTCATTGCCAACAAAGGGTATATAACAAAGTATTGAGAAACTTTTGTTATTGACCAAATACTTATTTTCCACCATAATTTGCAAATAAATTCATACAAAATCCTACAATGTGATTTTCTGGAATATTTTTTCTCATTTTGTCTGTCATAGTTGATGTGTACCTATGATGACAATTACAGGCCTGTCTCATCTTTTTAAGTGGGAGAACTTGCACAATTGGTGGCTGACTAAATACTTTTTTTCCCCACTGTACTTGGATGTGTAGTGTCAGCAATTGTTGCTGGCATGTCATGCCTAAGTTTGCTAAACTTGCCAATGAAAATATTTATTTAAGTAGTTGGCAATATCAGTTGGTTTTGTGTTGAATGAGCCATTTAATTCAATTAATGATGGATCTGAGTTTGCCTTCTTTCCCAAAATTCCATTTAAGGTGCTCCAAAGCTTTTTACTATCATTCTTTATGTCATTTATCCTTGTATCATAGTGTTGTTTCTTCTTCTTTTTATTCAGTTTAGTCACATGATTTCTCAATTTTCAAAACGTTTTATTTGCCATTGTCACGATCGTCTGAAGGATTGGACCAATACGCAGCGCGTGGAGTGAACATGATGACTTTATTAACATAAAGCAACCACGAAGAAAACAACAAATGACGATACGTGAAGTTCTAAACTGAAATACGACTAACAGCAACAAAGAAACAATAACCCACAACACAAAGGAGAAAACACACAGAATATATATGGCTCCCAATCAGAGATAACGAGCCGACAGCTGACACTCGTTACCTCTGATTGGGAGTCATCGACCAATCACCACATGACACAAACAAAATGAAACTCACCCATCCCCAACACCACCAAATGAAATACACCCAAACACAAGAAAATGAACAACCCTGGCTCAATATAAACGTCCATAGAGCCAGAGTGTTACAGTACCCCCCCCTAAAGGTGCGAACTCCGGGCGCACCAACATCAGGACTAGGGGAGGGTCTGGGTGGGCGTCTGTCCATGGTGGCGGCTCTGGCCCCGGTCGTGATCCCCACCCCACCACAGTCACAACCTGCTTCGGTAGCCTCCTCCCAATGACCACCCTCCACCTAACCCCACCTGGACTAAGGGGCAACCCCGGACTAAGGGGCAGCATCGGCCTAAGGGGCAGCACCGGGATAAGGGGCAGCACCGGGATAAGGGGCAGCACCGGGACAAGGGGCAGCACCGGACTACGGGGCAGTACCGGACTAAAGGGCAGTACAGGACTAAGGGGCAGCACCGGGCTAAGGGGCAGTACCGGACTACGGGGCAGCACCGGGCTAAGGGGCGGCACCGGACTCAGGGGCAGCACCGGACTAAGGGGCAGCACCGGGCTAAAGGGCAGCACCGGACTAAGGGGCAGCACCGGACTAAGGGGCAGTACCGGACTACGGGGCGGCACCGGGCTAAGGGGCGGCACCGGACTCAGGGGCAGCACCGGACTAAGGGGCAGCACCGGGCTAAAGGGCAGCACCGGGCTAAGGGGCAGCACCTGACTAGATGGCGGATCCTGGCTGGCTGGCTCTGGCGGATCCTGGCGGGACGGCTCTGGCGGATCCTGGCGGGACGTCTCTGGCGGATCCTGGCGGGACGGCTCTGGCGGATCCAGGCTGGACGGCTCTGGCGGATCCTGGCGGGACGGCTCTGGCGGATCCTGGCTGGACGGCTCTGGCGGATCCTGGCTGGACGGCTCTGGCGGATCCTGGCTGGACGGCTCTGGCGGATCCTGGCTGGACGGCTCTGGCGGATCCTGGCTGGACGGCTCTGGCGGATCCTGGCGGGACGGCTCTGGCGGATCCAGGCTGGACGGCTCTGGCGGATCCTGGCTGGACGGCTCTGGCGGATCCTGGCTGGACGGCTCTGGCGGATCCTGGCTGGACGGCTCTGGCGGATCCTGGCTGGACGGCTCTGGCGGATCCTGGCTGGACGGCTCTGGCGGATCCTGGCTGGACGGCTCTGGCGGATCCTGGCTGGACGGCTCTGGCGGATCCTGGCTGGACGGCTCTGGCGGATCCTGGCTGGCTGACGGGTCTGGCTGCTCATGGCTGGCTGACGGATCTGGCTGCTCATGGCTGGCTGACGGATCTGGCTGCTCATGGCTGACTGACGGATCTGGCTGCTCATGGCTGGCTGACGGATCTGGCTGCTAATGGCTGGCTTACGGATCTGGCTGCTCATGGCTGGCTGATGGACCTGGCTGCTCATGGCTGGCTGACGGGTCTGGCTGCTCATGGCTGGCTGATGGATCTGGCTGCTCATGGCTGGCTGACGGGTCTGGCTGCTCATGGCTGGCTGACGGATCTGGCTGCTCATGGCTGACTGACGGATCTGGCTGCTCATGGCTGGCTGACGGACCTGGCTGCTCATGGCTGGCTGACGGGTCTGGCTGCTCATGGCTGGCTGACAGATCTGGCTGCTCATGGCTGGCTGACGGGTCTGGCTGCTCATGGCTGGCTGACGGGTCTGGCTGCTCATGGCTGGCTGACGGATCTGGCTGCTCATGGCTGGCTGACGGATCTGGCTGCTCATGGCTGGCTGATGGTGCTGGCTGGGAGACTGGCGGTGGAGGCGGACCCCAGCCTCGGATTGCAGTCATCACCTCCAGCAGGGCGGCTCCCATCTGCAGGATTTGCTCTTTCTGGTCCCGAACCCGAGCTTCCAGTCTAGTATGGGCTGCGTCGGCTCCTGCTGATTCCATAGCAGGTGTATGATTCTGTCTGGCGGACGGCTCTGAAGGCTCATGGCAGACGGACGGCTTTGCAGGCTCAGTACAGACGGGCGGCTTATGCAGCGCTTGGCAGACGGGCCGTTCAGACGCCCTAGGGCAGACGGCAGACTCTGGCCGGCTGGCGACGCACATCGTGGACCTGGTGCGTGGAGTAGGAACAGACCGGTCCGTACCGGGAACACCCACCACTGGCCTTAACTGGGGATCAAGAACGGACCGGACCAGACTGGGAACACACTTCAGTCTCTCATGCCGTGCCACAACAACTTCCCTCCCTCTACTCGCCAATGGCTCCCGTAATCCGATAGCCTTCTCTCCAGCTCTACCTGTGGCAGCCTCCTGCTGCCCAGGCGCCCAAGCCATGTGCCCCCCCCAAAATTTTTTTGGGGGAGTCACCACGGGCTTCCAGCCTCGACTCCGCGCTTCCTCTTCATACCACCTCCTCTCGGCTGCAGCTGCCTCCAGCTCTTCACGAGGGCGGTGATATTCCTCCTCATACCACCTCCTCTCGGCTGCAGCTGTCTCCAGCTCTTCACGAGGGCGGTGATATTCCTCCGGTTGTGCCCAAGGACCCTTTCCAGCCCGAATCTCCTCCCAAGTCCAAAAATCCTTAGGAGGCGTCCATAAATCCTGCGTAGGTAGGTCCTGTTGCCGCTTGTTACGCCGCTTGGTCCTCTTGAGGTGGGTTATTCTGTCACGATCGTCTACAACAGGAGACCAATGCGCAGCGTTGCGAGTGAACATGATGACTTTATTAACATAAAGCAACCACGAAGAAAACAACAAATGACGATACGTGAAGTTCTAAACTGAAATACGACTAACAGCAACAAAGAAACAATAACCCACAACACAAAGGAGAAAACACACAGAATATATATGGCTCCCAATCAGAGATAACGAGCCGACAGCTGACACTCGTTACCTCTGATTGGGAGTCATCGACCAATCACCACATGACACAAACAAAATGAAACTCACCCATCCCCAACACCACCAAATGAAATACACCCAAACACAAGAAAATGAACAACCCTGGCTCAATATAAACGTCCATAGAGCCAGAGTGTTACAGCCATTCCTTTTGCCTCATCCCTCTCAATCATACCATTTTCAATTCCTCATCAATCCACGGGGATTGAACAGTTTTTACAGTCATTTTCTTAATTGGTGCATGCTTATTAGTAACTGGAATAAGCAATTTCATAAATGTGTCAAGTGCAGTGTCTGTTTGCTCCTCATTACACACCACGGACCAACATATATTCTTTACATCAACAGCATAGGAATCACTACAAAACTTATTGTATGACCTCTTATACACAATATTAGGCCCAGCCTTTGGAACTTTGGTTTTCCTAGATATGGCTACTATATTGTGATCACTACATCCAATGGATTTGGAAACTGCTTTCAAACAAATCTCTGCAAAATTAGTAAAGATATGATCAACACATGTTGATGACTTAATTCCTGTACTGTTTGTAACCACCCTGGTAGGTTGACTGATAACCTGAACCAGGTTGCAGGCAATGGTTACATTTTGAAGCTTTCTCTTGAGTGGGCAGCCTGATGAAAGCCAGTCAATATCTAAATCACCCAGAAAGTATACCTCTCTATTGATATCACATACATTATCAAGCATTTCACACGTTATCCAGATACTGACTGTTAGCACTTGGTGGTCTATAGCAGCTTCCCACCAGAATTGGCTTTAGGTGAGGCAGATGAACCTGTAGCCATATTACTTCAACAGTATTTAACATGAGATCCTCTCTAATCTTCACAGGAATGTGGTTCTGAATATAAACAGCAACACCTCCACCATTGGCATTTCTATATTTTCTGTAAATGTTATAACTTTGTATTGCTACCACTGTATCATCAAAGGTATTATCTAAGTGAGTTTCAGAGATAGTCAGAATATGAATGTCATCTGTTACTAGCAAATTATTGATTTCATGAACCTTGTTTCTTAAGCTACATATGTTAACGTGGGCTATTTTGAGCACTTTTCTTCTGGGATGCTTGCTTGTTTTTATTGCTTTACTGGGAATCTAAGCAGCAGTAGATGTGCTCATGTTCTTTATGTTAGTGCAGGGTGAGCTGCACATAGTGGACTGCCTCCTCGGGCACACTGGCTCACTGCTAACAGTATAAATCTGGTTCCTAGGCACATGATCACTGCACACTACAGCTGCAGGATCAGCAGAGGCACCCAGGGCAGCTAGAGGGACACAAACCAGGTTACCCACATTATGTCTTCCGACGCCCCTGATGTAATGTACATTTGCTGAAGCATTTTGACAACTCTGCGTCACAATGGTAGGGATTAGCTGAGCTGGGCTTGGGTCATTGCTAAGTCGTTGTCTCAGCGAAGCCTTATAATGCTGTGACAGGATCCAGGAACCCACGCTTCACAGGATGCAGGCCTCCGACAGCCGTGGAAGCCCATCTGATAGTGCCGTCGAAGGAGCACAGCAGGAGGAGAAAGGCAATCAACGATGGTCACATGTCACGAGCCGTGGAAGCCGAAGACAGCAACCTCCCGCAAAGCAGTCTACACTCCCAACGAGAGGCCCGGAGCGGATACAAACAAGCGAAAACCTACAGGACGGTAGCTCTCCAAGAACAGGGTTGGAGAGCCCTGCTCTAGGGCAAATAAGACTGCTGATTGATGACCTATTTACTGAAGAATGTGTTTGTTTCTTATAATTGTTTTTTGTAAATGTATTCTCGCATGGGCTGTGTCACCGCATCCGTCTATGTCGCCCTTCCACATCTGCGGTGGAAAGTGGCAGAGCTATAGTGCTGTTTGTCAGACCAGGAGACATCCCGAAAATCGGTAATTTCACAAAAAACGTCTGTAGCATACAAACTAATGACCACTCTAGAGAAAGTCGACACTCTCACTGTCATTCTCCGTTCTGCTTTACAACCCCCACAAGTGTCACGGGACTCGCCTAAAGCAGGAGTTCCCTAACGTTGTTTTCACTCAGGACCCCCCTTCCAGCATCGCGCGCTACGTCTATTTCTATGGGCACAAACACTATTCATGTCACAAGCTGTTCACACCCCTCTTGTTGGTGAAGAGAACTTTGCAGGTTTAAAGCATATTTTTTTGCAATGCTATAAATTGTTCCATGTTTAATGTTTATTCATGTGATATTTGAGTGACTAAAAAATTACAACAGTATCTATGGGCTAAAAAAACGTGAGCTGACATGGGCTAGTTGATCTTGTTATAAATATCTCTCTAAGGCAGGCAACAACTAACATGACACGAGGAACTGATGATGCACTACACAATTTCGAAATTGCACCCCCCTGCCATCCCTTGCGGATTGGAACCACTGGTTTGGAAACAACTGGTCTAAAGGTAACCCATACAAATTAATGGAAGTATGGAGTATGTTTTGTGGCAACAAAAATAAGGGGTTAACACTTTAGAACCCATAGAGTCTGTCGACAGACTTTCTTTAAATTACTATAGCGGCCGCGAACGGCCTTGTTTTTCTAACAATAACATCGCAAAATTAACTTGCTATCAACCTGTTGTCGTATTCACGTGGCTGTTGTCATCACCCAGAAACCGGAAACAGGGTATGCTCTCATTTGACTTTTCAAAGTTTTTATTTACTTCATTACTCAAAATGACTGCGCTGAAGCAGACTACTTGTTTTGGTTATTTTTACCCCCTTTTTCTCACCAACTTCGTGATTACGATCTTGTCTCATCGCTGCAACTCCCCAACGGGCTCGGGAGAGGCGAAAGTCAACTCATGCGTCCTCCGAAACATGACCTGCCAAACCGCGCTTCTTAACACCCGCTTGCTTAACCTGGAAGCCAGCTGCACCAATGTGTCGGAGGAAACACTGTCCAACTGACGACCGAAGTCAGCCTGCAGGCGCCCGGCCCGCCACAAGGAGTCACTAGAGCACAATGAACCAAGTAAAGCCCCCCTGGCCAAACCCTAACCTAACCTGGACGACGCTGGGCCAATTGTGTGTCGCCCTATGGGACTCCCGGTCATCGAACCCCAGGCTGTAGTGATGCCGCAACACTGCAATGCAGTGCCTTAGACCGCTGCACCACTCAGGAGGCCTGCGGACATGACCTTTAACCCGAAGTGGTCTTGTGATAATTGTTTGTGTTTCTGCTGGTCAGAGGGAGCAGGTGCTTTGCCCCAATCGAATTGGGACAAGAGATGTGACTAGTTTTGCTCTCAAGAAAGGGGCTCCAATGAAAGGAGTGATTACTGGGGTAGCGGTAAATGTGAAAGTGGACCAACTGAAGGGAAAGATTCCCGGTGTTTGTGATGCTCGTCGTTTGGTGCGACACAGACAGGGTGGCGTGAGTGGTGAAAAAGAAGAGTCATTGTCTATTCTTTTGAGTTTCTGCCCGAGAAAGTGATGTCAGGATATTTCAGTTATCCCGTACGAGCTTATGTGCCAAATACATTATGTTGTTACAGGTGTCAAGCTTATGGGCATGTGGCAGCAGTGTGTAGGATGGAGGTTCCTAGGTGTGAGAAGTGTGCAGAAGGGCTTGAGACAAAGGAGAAGTGTAGCATTGGGGAAAGAAGCGGTATGTGTTAACTGTAGGGGTGCCCATGGGGCTGGGGATCCGAAATGTCCGGTGCGAGAGAGGCAGGTTGAGGTTTCCAGGGTTAGAGTAGTGCAGAAGTTGTCATATGCTGAGGCAGTGAAGAAAGTAGAGGAAGATGGGTCAAAAGGGAGGGATCCTGAGAGGAATGGTGTGAGTAGTAGATCTGTACCAGTACAGAGGGATATACAGTACCAGTCAAAAGTTTGGACACACTTACTCATTCCAGGGTTTTTCTTTATGTTTTACTATTTTCTACATTGTAGAATAATAGTGAAGACATCAAAACTATGAAATAACACATATGGAATAATGTAGTAACCAAAAAAGTGTTTAACAAATTGTCAGAATGTGACGGTGAAATGCGGTAGGCGAAGTCAAACGCAGGACACAGAGCTACTGGAAACGTACTTTACTTGAAAGTAACCAGAGAAGAAAACAATCTCCACACAAGGAGGAAAACCAACCCGCACACGAACACTGCCGATGACGAATACAATAACACACAACACACAATGAACGACAGAGGGTTAAATAGGGAATAACAATACAACGTAATGGGGAACAGGTGTACACAATCAGGACAAAACAAGTCAAACACCGAAACATAGATCGGTGGCAGCTAGTACTCCGGGGACGACGAACGCCGAAGCCTGCCCGAGCAAGGAGGAGGAGCAGCCTCGGCTGATTCCGTGACACAAATCAAAATATATTTTATATTTGAGATTCTTTAAATAGCAACCCTTTGCCTTGATGACAGCTTTGCACACTCTTGGCATTCTCTCAACCAGCTTCATGAGGTAGTCACCTGGAATGCATTTCAATTAACAGGTGTGCCTTCTTAGAAGTTAATTTGTGGAATTTCTTTCCATCTTAACGCATTTGAGCCAATCAGTTGTGTTGTGACAAGGTGGGGGGGTATACAGAAGATAGCCCTATTTGGTAAAAGACCAAGTCCATATTATGTCAAGAACAGCTCAAATAAGCAAAGATAAACGACAGTCCATCATTACATTAAGACATGAAGGTCAGTCAATACGGAACATTTCAAGAACTTTGAAAGTTTCTTCAAGTGCAGTCGCAAAAACCATCAAGTGCTATGATGAAACTGGCTCTCATGAGGACTGCCACAGGAATGGAAGACCCATAGTTAACTCTGCTGCAGAGGATAAGTTCATTAGAGTTACCAGCCTCAGAAATTGCAGCCCAAATAAGTGCTTCACAGAGTTCAAGTAACAGACACATCTCATCATCAACTGTTCAGAGGGTACTGTGTGAATCAGGCCTTCAGGTCGAATTGCTGCAAAGAAACCACTACTAAAGGACACCAATAAGAAGAAGAGACCTGCTTGGGCCAAGAAACACGAGCAATGGACATTAGACCGGTGGAAATGTGTCCTTTGGTCTGGAGTCCAAATTTGAGATCTTTGGTTCCAACCGCCGTGTCTTTGTGAGATGCGGTATGGGTGAACGGATGATCTCCGCATGTGTATTTCCCACTGTAAAGTATGGAGGAGGAGGTGTTATTGTTTGGGGGTGCTTTGCTGATGACACTGTCTGTGATTTATTTAGAATTCAAGGCATACTTAACCAGCATGGCTACCACAGCATTCTACAGCGATACACCATCCCATCTGGTTTGGGCTCAGTGGGACTATCATTTGTTATTCAACAGGACAATGACCCAACACACCTCCAGGCTGTGTAAGGGCTATTTTACCAAGAAGGTGAGTGATGGAGTGCTGGATCAGATGACCTGGCCTCCACAATCCCCCGACCTCAACCCAATTGAGATGGATTGGGATGAGTCGGACCGCAGAGTGAAGGAAAAGCAGCCAACAAGTGCTCAGCATATGTGGGAACTCCTTCAAGACTGTTGGAAAAGCATTCCAGGTGAAGCTGGTTGAGAGAATGCCAAGAGTGTGCAAAGCTGTCATCAAGGCAAAGGGTGGCTTTTTAAGATTCTCAAATATAAAATATATTTTGATTTGTTTAACACTTTTTTGTTTACTACATGATTCCATATGTGTTATTTCATAGTTTTGATGTCTTCACTATTATTCTACAATGTAAAAAAGTAATGTCATGTCATGATGGTTGGTTGGTACAGGCGAGCACATCAGCGGTGGAGCTCAAATTATTTATCTCTGTCTCATGGAAATAGGTGCAGTGTTTAGCTGTATATAGTCAGCTAACTAGGTGGTTGTTTTGTCTTGTTTCTACTGATGTAATTAATATGGAAACGGCCCAAGCTACTTGCTATTGCTAGCTAGCTAACTAGTTAGCTAATCTGTCAGGCAAGGAACGTTTTGTGTAGTGGTAAATTAGCGCTGCGCTCACGAAGCGTCAACCTCAGCTGTCACTTTCACTAGCTAACCATACAGACAACCAGCTAACTAGCCACCGAAATGAAGGCTAGAGTAATTTGTTTTTATCGGTTGGGCTTAGGTTATGGTTTGTCATGTTTTCTAGGTGCAGATATTCATAGGCTATACTTTGCCTTGTTTTCCTATTATTTGACAGCTCAGCTGTCGTGTTAGGGTAGTAACAGTAGCTAACTCCGTTCCATATATATGTGGGCAACAGTGGCATTCAAACGAGGCTGCAATAAAAACTAATGGGACAGTAGCGACTGTGTTAGCATCAAAATCCGGGGTCTGAACTAAATTTCGATTCAGTGTTGATTGACATGGTAATACACCAATAGTATTGGAGAAAAGTTGAAAAAAACTGACCACGCTGACGCTGTACGTTAAAGTGTGACGTCACGACGTAACATACGGCACGCATTATTGAACTCATTCTGTGCCATACAGCCTCTTTCCACCAGGTGTAGCGCTTCTCTCGCAGATTAAAAACAATAAATGATCAATGGTGAGTGTAAAGTTAATTACTCGTGAGTACATCAATAGTTAATTCAATCAATTGTACATTTTTCACGTAATCACTGTGAGCCATCATGACTCTCAAAAACCGTGACACCCACAGTTTAATTGTATAGATAGAGCTGCCCTAAAAACCCTATTCAAATTCGACACAAACCTTCAAATAGGTATGTAATGAGACATTATATAAACTCTTTATAGTGTTTTATTTACATTTTAGAGGTGATAAGTTGGACAAATCGGGTAAAAAAAAGCTGCTTCCCCACACTACATATCTCCCCCTTTCACTATGATG
This sequence comes from Coregonus lavaretus, assembly GCF_964263955.1. Classification (NCBI taxonomy): domain Eukaryota; kingdom Metazoa; phylum Chordata; class Actinopteri; order Salmoniformes; family Salmonidae; genus Coregonus; species Coregonus lavaretus. The sequence continues at coordinate 36,242,774 of NC_139991.1, read as the reverse complement.
CAGTTGCTTTCGCTTCCCCACCCGCCATTTTTAAAAAGACCTGGTGGAGCTCCATTGCTTTCTTCATGCAGAGACGGGCAGCATGAAGGTCTAGTCATTGGTTTTGCTGGAAAGGGGAGAAATTGTGCTTTACAATTTACATTTACATTTTAGTCATTTAGCAGACGCTCTTATCCAGAGCGACTTACATGAGCAATTAGGGTTAAGTGCCTTGCTCAAGGGCACATCGACAGATTTTTCACCTAGTCGGCTCGGGGATTAGAACCAGCGACCTTTCGGTTACTGGCACAACGCTCTTAACCACTAAACTACCTGCCGCCCCCAATGGATTCATCTTATAGTTGACCTGGAAGTATGATGTTTTTGGGGCGCTAAAATAAGGTCAAATGTACGGAACAGCGCGATGTACACAAGTGCATTAGCTACCGTTAGATGCACGCGCAGTGGAGCTCATATGATGAGTTGGATATTTGTTTACATAGCCAGCTAACAAGTTGCTTGGTTTGTCCTGTTTCTACCGATGCAATTCATTTGGAAACTGTCCCAGTTTCGTAACTAATCAGCTAACATTGGCGAACTCTGTAGTTAATCTGTCAGGCAAGAAACCAAGAGTTGATTGTAGGAGAGAGAGTGTGTGTGTGGCGTGTAACTGCCCAGACAGCACACACTCATCTCGCCGACATCGGCCTGATACATTGGGCCGATGTAATATGGAGAGCGTTTGTACATTGGCAAGATGTCGCCGAGACTTCGGCATTAGATTGCATTTACCCTTCAGCCGCTGTTTGGACGATGCAAGTCAAAGTTTTATGCTGCCTAGCCGCTCAACAGACAACATAAAAAATGCCTTTATTTGAGGTCGATCCAAAAGCAAATAATGTTTCACTGCACGATTTGAATTACCCTTCCCAAATGATTGTAAGCATCGAATTTGAATGGAAAATATAAGAAAGATAATTAGCTAAATTATACTGGCAATAATCAAATCAATATGCTTTACTAGACTATTTTGTTTGTGGGTAAAATGAAGGGAGAAGATTCAAGTTTATTAGGCTATTGCTATACCATCACGTTCTTAAAATAACTCCAGCACAGAGAAGAGAGAAACAAGGAACAGAGAAACAGAAACATTACATTTAACAAAAATATAGCTTATGCAGAGGGTGTGCAGTTGGATCGATAAAGATGGAATTAAGGTTTTATTATAGGCTAAGAGCAGTGAATGTGATGAATATATTTACAATAAAAGCTAACGTTTGAGTCCAAGAACGCAGTAGACAATAGACAAAAAGGAGGAAATGTATGTCCAAATAAACAGCAATGTACCAAACGATATAGGCAAAACGACTGTAAACAGGCCTAGATAACTCGCACAACTGAGAATTCCTTTGGGAACTTATATTTTACAAGCAATCCTATGGTCAAGAACGAGATGACACGGGCGCAAATTGGGAGAAAACATAAATGCGCACTTTAAACAGGCACATCAATAATCGTTTTAGACTAAGTACAATAGACAGATTTCAACAAAAAAAACTAACAACTATTGCTACAGTGACTCAGGGCTCAACATTTTTGGCATCCCGCCTTCCCGAGGATGATAAAAAAAGATGTAATGGGCTGTTCAAAACAGATTGGGCCAGTTCTGGGACAATAGATACAACATACATACAAACCCTGTAATTAAAAAGCCACGCCCATGAGGCAGATCAAAACGTTTAGCTAAAACGTTGACTATTATTTCTTCACATTATAAGTGCAGCAATCGCACATAGCAGTTGGCTATATGCGCGGATGTTCCAAAAATGTAACCGGCGGGAAAACACGTTCTTATAGCCCACCGTTCTCCCAAAGCGCACCGGCGCCTCAAATGCGAGTGGTTTCATGTGACCGAGATACCAATATTCGTGAGAAATTTAAAAAGAGGGAAGATCTAACAACTAGCATGGGTTGTTAATATGATTAGGATTGTGTGTTTGGCTTCTGGACATTATTAGTATTATTTTTTATCATTTAGCAGACACTCTTATCCAGAGCAACTTACAGTTAGTGAATACATGTTTTTTTATTTAATTTTTTTATATTGGCCCCCCGTGGGAATCAAACCCACAACCCTGGCGTTGCAAACGCCATGCTCTATCAACTGAGCTACATCCCTGCCGGCCATTCCCTCCCTTCCCAGCCATTCCCTCCCCTACCCTGGACAACGCTGGGCCAATTGTGCACCGCCCATTAGTATCCCGGTCACGGCCGGCTGCGACAGAGCCTAGATTCGAACCAGGATCTCTAGTGGCACAGTTAGCACTGCGATGCAGTGCCTTAGACCACTGCGCCACTCAGGAGCACTAAACATCATAAATAACGTTTATTTGAAAACCAACAGAACAAGAGAAAACGCTGGTTTCAATGGCATAATGTTAATGAGGAAATGTTTAGCCTATGGTCGGATTTTGGTTAGGCTACTTTGAAACAAGGTAAGACATGCCTCATAAAATTACATAAAACGTCCAGGTACTGTACTCCACTCAGATTGCAAGGTGGGTGATGTGCTATGCGCAATTGACACTGTCCTTTCTCTCAGTTGTGAACATTTGATCTTAACAAAGCGTGCCTTGCCTATGTCGACAGAATCAAGCCAATAATGTTGGTTAACATTATATTTGTCAAACATGACTGGTGTTTAGCCTATATTTTTGTAATGAAAAAGGCGCCCCCCTCATGTCAGCATCACAGTCTCATCACAGTGGAGCTACATTTATACTCATTTAAGTCAGGAGTCTGTCCCGAAGTTGAAGGGTTTATTAATCCCCTTGCCACTTTCTGGAAGTCACCCTCAGGTTCGTCAGCAACACGTGACAACAGAGGGCCCTCCGAGCAAGTTGGTAGGGGCAAGGGGTTCGTTTGGGATTCAACAAGAGTCTGCTGGCAGTCTTGAACCGACAGCCTGTTTGAGAGAGGGAGACAAACAATAACTTATTGTAGGTCAAATTATATCAAATTTTATTTGCCACATGCGCCGAATACAACAGGTGTTAAGTAAAAAAATATATAAGTAAAAAAAAAAAAAAAGTATTAAAGAGCAGCAGCAAAATAAAATAACAGTAGGGAGGCTATATACAAGGGGAACCGGTACAGAGTCAATGTGCGGGGGCACTGGTTAGTCGAGGTAATTGAGGTAATATGTACATGTGGGTAAAGTTAAAGTGACTATACATAGATAATAAACAGAGTAGTAGCAGCGTAAAAGAGGGGGTGAGGTGGGGGGGACAATGCAAATAGTCCGGGTAGCCATGATTAGCTTTTCAGGAGTCTTATGGCTTGGGGGTAGAAATTGTTAAGAAGCCTTTTGGACCTAGACTTGGCGCTCTGGTACCGTTTGCCGTGCGGTAGCAGAGAGAACAGTCTATGACTAGGGTGGCTCGAGTCTTTGACAATTTTTAGGTCCTTCCTCTGACACCGCCTGGTATAGAGGTCCTGGATGGCAGGAAGCTTGGTCCCAGTGATGTACTGGGATGTATGCACTGCCCTCTGTAATTCCTTGCGGTCGGAGGCTGAGCAGTTGCCATACCAGGCGGTGATGCAACCAGTCAGGATGCTCTCGATGGTGCAGCTGTATAACTTTTTGAGGATCTGAGGACCCATGCCAAATCTTTGCAGTCTCCTGAGGGGGAATAGGCTTTGTCGTGCCCTCTTCACAACTGTCTTGGTGTGTTTGGACCATGATAGTTTGTTGGTGATGTGGACACTAAGGAACTTGAAGCTCTCAACCTGTGCAATACAGCCCCGTCGATGAGAATAGGGGCGTGCTCAGTCCTCTTTATTTTCCTGTAGTCCACAATCATCTCCTTTGTCTTGATCACGTTGAGGGAGAGGTTGTTATCCTGGCACCACATGGCCAGGTCTCTGACCTCCTCCCTATAGGCTGTCTCATCGTTATTGGTGATCAGGTCTACCACTGTTGTGTCGGCTGCAAACTTAATGCTGGTGTTGGAGTCGTGCCTGGCCATGCAGTCATGGGTGAACAGGGAGAACAGGAGGGGACTGAGCACTCACCCCTGAGGGGCCCCTGTGATGAGGATAAGCATGGCAGATGTGTTGTTACCTACCCTTACCACCTGGGGGTGGCCCGTCAGGAAGTCCAGGATCCAGTTGCAGAGGGAGGTGTTTAGTCCCAGGGTCCTTAGATGGGTATATAAGAAGCTACATCTCTGCTGTAGCTTGATCAGTAGGCCTACCTTTAAACACTTTCTTGTTCTGCTCTCTCTTCCACTAGTCCACTGGGCCTTATTCGGTTCCCTTTTGCTCTGTCTTGGCTCAGCCTGAGCCAATTTGGAATGGGTTTCTCTACATCAGCCCCTGTCATTTCTAACAGAACTGCATTTCTAAGAACAGACACTAGAAGGGAAAATATTAAGCAAAAAAGTACATTTCTATTTAACCAGAGTGGTGATGGGTTGCATCCCAATTCTCCACACTTATCCTAAAGTATGCACGTGTACACTCCTTCTCATGGGTTTTAAAGGTATTGCATTTGTCTGGGTATTGGCTGGAGGGATTGATTTATTTAATTTATTTGACAATTTAAAAAAGTACAAGGCTGGTCCAGCCGGAGACAACCGAACATGCATAACAAAATTATTAAGGATAAGAAGAAGGTAAGGTGGAATATACCACATTTGTTGTGGTTGTTAGAGCAACGGGTGCTGTGGGTGGGCTCTCTCTGTTGTCTTCACACTAGCTGATTTCTAAGAGCTTCTGTATAATAACACCAATTTGATTTACAAAGGTATTTTCTTTCACTTACTAATCATAAAACAGAAAAATATCACAGTAATGGTTGAACCTACAAACTATGATGTCCTTCACTGGTCGTGTCTTGATGCCAATCTTCTGTCCTCTCCCGCACCAATTTAATTGGGTGGCTAGGTCAGATCTGAAAAACTTCCCGCACCCCCACCACACTTTTTTTTTTTTTTTACATCATTACCCCCAGTTATGGATAACTATGAGATCTGAAATGAAAATAAAATGTTAATACAGACAATTATATTGTCTTTCAAATCTGCCTGTTATACTTTCAGAACATATTAGTTCAAGTCTTACCAGATACAGTGGGGAAAAAGTATTTAGTCAGCCACCAATTGTGCCAAGTTCTCCCACTTAAAAAGATGAGAGAGGCCTGTAATTTTCATCATACGTACACGTCAATTATGACAGACAAAATTAGAATTTTTTTTCTCCAGAAAATCACATTGTAGGATTTTGTATGAATTTATTTGCAAATTATGGTGGAAAATAAGTATTTGGTCAATAACAAAAGTTTCTCAATACTTTGTTATATACCCTTTGTTGGCAATGACACAGGTCAAACGTTTTCTGTAAGTCTTCACAAGGTTTTCACACACTGTTGCTGGTATTTTGGCCCATTCCTCCATGCAGATCTCCTCTAGAGCAGTGATGTTTTGGGGCTGTCGCTGGGCAACACGGACTTTCAACTCCCTCCAAAGATTTTCTATGGGGTTGAGATCTGGAGACTGGCTAGGCCACTCCAGGACCTTGAAATGCTTCTTACGAAGCCACTCCTTCGTTGCCTGGGCGGTGTGTTTGGGATCATTGTCATGCTGAAAGACCTAGCCACGTTTCATCTTCAATGCCCTTGCTGATGGAAGGAGGTTTTCACTCAAAATCTCACGATACATGGCCCCATTCATTCTTTCCTTTACACGGATCAGTCGTCCTGGTCCCTTTGCAGAAAAACAGCCCCAAAGCATGATGGTTCCACCCCCATGCTTCACAGTAGGTATGGTGTTCTTTGGATGCAAGTCAGCATTCTTTGTCCTCCAAACACGACGAGTTAAGTTTTTACCAAAAAGTTATATTTTGGTTTCTTCTGACCATATGACATTCTCCCAATCCTCTTCTGGATCATCCAAATGCACTCTAGCAAACTTCAGACGGGCCTGGACATGTACTGGCTTAAGCAGGGGGACACGTCTGGCACTGCAGGATTTGAGTCCCTGGCGGCGTAGTGTGTTACTGATGGTAGGCTTTGTTACTTTGGTCCCAGCTCTCTGCAGGTCATTCACTAGGTCCCCCCGTGTGGTTCTGGGATTTTTGCTGACCGTTCTTGTGATCATTTTGACCCCACGGGGTGAGATCTTGCGTGGAGCCCCAGATCGAGGGAGATTATCAGTGGTCTTGTATGTCTTCCATTTCCTAATAATTGCTCCCACAGTTGATTTCTTCAAACCAAGCTGCTTACCTATTGCAGATTCAGTCTTCCCAGCCTGGTGCATGTCTACAATTTTGTTTCTGGTGTCCTTTGACAGCTCTTTGGTCTTGGCCATAGTGGAGTTTGGAGTGTGACTGTTTGAGGTTGTGGACAGGTGTCTTTTATACTGATAACAAGTTCAAACAGGTGCCATTAATACAGGTAACGAGTGGAGGACAGAGGAGCCTCTTAAAGAAGAAGTTACAGGTCTGTGAGAGCCAGAAATCTTGCTTGTTTGTAGGTGACCAAATACTTATTTTCCACCATAATTTGCAAATAAATTCATTAAAAATCCTACAATGTGTTTTTCTGAATTCTTTTTTCTCAATTTCTCTGTCATAGTTGACATGTACCTATGATGAAAATTACAGGCCTCTCTCATCTTTTTAAGTGGGAGAACTTGCACAATTGGTGGCTAACTAAATACTTTTTTCCCCCACTGTATATGCCATCTCTTCACTCTGTCATATCTCTTACGTTCACCGGAGGCTGGCCTTGACATGTCTTGAAGCCTGGAAGTTTTTGTTGCAACTTGAAGAACACAAAGAAAAAAATGTGTGGGGTTTTTTCAGCTTCATATCTTACCCTTTTTGTCCCTTGTACGTATGTCTCCGGGATGCTGACCTTCTAGGCAGAGTTGCAAAGAAAAAGCCATATCTCAGACTGCCCATCTTTTTTAATCTTTTCTTTTTATTGGCCAGTCTGAGATATGTATTTTTCTTTGCAACTCTGCAAAGTGTTCACTTATGTACTTATGTCACTTATGTCAAAGTCTTGTGTCACTGGGCAGCTCGCGGCTGTGCTTCCCTTTGTAGTCTGTAATAGTTTTCAAGCCCTGCCACATCCGACGAGCGTCAGAGCCAGTGTAGTACGATTCAATCTTAGTCCTGTATTGACTCTTTGCCTGTTTGATGGTTCGTCGGAGGGCATAGCTGGATTTCTTATAAGCGTCCGGGTTAGAGTCCCGCTCCTTATAGTTGACGTGTACCTATGATGAAAATTACAGGCCTCTCTCATCTTTTTAAGTGGGAGAACTTGCACAATTGGTGGCTGACTAAATACTTTTTTTCCCCACTGTAACTCTTGATCCACTATAGCAGGGGGTGTAAAGCCATAACGCATATGTTTTTCCAGCAGCAGACTATGATCAATAATGTCAAAAGCCGCACTGAAGTCGCACTAAAGTCCAACAAAACAGCCCCCACAATTTTCCATCGATTTCTCTCAGCCAATCTTCAGTCATTTCTGTAAGTGCTGTGCTTGTTGAACGTCCTTCCCTATAAGCGTGCTGAAGGTCTGTTGTCAATTTGTTTACTGTAAAATAGCATTGTATCTGGTCAAACACAATTTTTCCCAAAAGTTTACTAAAGGTTGGTAACAGGCTGATTGGTCGGCTATTTTAGCCAGTTAAGGGGGCTTTACTATTCTTAGGTAGAGGAATTACTTTTGTTTCCCTCCAGGCCTGAGGTCACACTCTTTCTAGTAGGCTAAAATTAAAGATATGGCAAATAGGAGTGGCAATATCATCCACTATTATCCTCAGTAATTGTCCATCCAAGTTGTCAGACCCCGGTGGCTTGTCATTGTTTATAGACAACAATAAATGTTTTACCTCTTCCACACTCACTTTACATAATTCAAAATTACAATGCTTGTCTTTCATAATTTGGTCAGATATACTTGGATGTGCAGTATCAGCATTTGTTGCTGGCATGTCATGCCTAAGTTTGCTAATCTTGCCAATGAAAAATCATTAAAGTAGTTGGCAAGATCAGTGGGTTTTGTGATGAATGAGCCATCTGATTCAATGAATGATGGAGCGGAGTTTGCCTTTTAAAACAACATTTAATTTAAGTTGCTCACAAGCTTTTTACTATCTTACTATCTTTATGTCATTTATCTTTTTTTCAATGTGTAGTTAATTCTTCTTTTTATTCAGTTTAGTCACATGATTTCTCAATTTGCAGCATATTTGCCAATTGGTTGTGCAGCCAGACTTATTTGCCATTTCTGTTGCCTCATCCCTCTCAACCATACCATTTTTTAATTCCTCATTAATCTACGGGGATTTAACCGTTTTTACAGTTATTTTTATTAATGGCGCATGCTTGTTAGTAAATGGGAAAAAGCAATTTCATAAATATGTCAAGTGCATCATCTGGTTGCTTCTCATTACACACCACGGACCAACACATATTCTTTACAACATCAACATAAGAATCTCTACAAAACTTATTGTATGACCTCTTATAAACTATGTTAGGCCCAGCCTTTGGAACTTTAGTTTTCCTAGATATGGCTCCTATATTGTGATCACTACATCCGATGGATTAGGATACTGCTTTGAAGGAAATTACTGCTGCATTAGTAAATATTGTTCAATACATGTTGATGATTTCCTTCCTGTGCTGTTTGTAACTACCCTGGTAGGTTGACTGATAACCTGAACCAGGTTGCAGGCACTTGTTACAGTTTGAAGCTTTCTCTTGAGTGGGCAGCCTGATGAAAGTCAGTAAATATTTAAATCACTCAGAAAATATACCTCTGTTGATATCACATACATTATCAAACATGTTATCCAGATACTGACTGTTAGCACTAGGTGGTCTATAGCAGCTTCCCACCAGAATGGGCTTTAGGTGAGGCAGATGATCCTGTAGCCATATTACTTCAACAGTATTTAACATGAGATCCTCTCTAAGCTTTACAGGAATGTGGTTCTGAATTTAAACGGCCACACCTCCACCTTTGGCATTTCTGTATTTTCTGTAGATGTTATAGCCAAGTATTGCTACCACTGTATCATCAAAGGTATTATCTTAGTGAGTTTCAGAGATTGTTAGAATATGAATGTCATCTGTTACTAGCAAATTATTGATTTCATGAACTTTGTTTCTTAAGCTACATATGTTAATATGGGCTATTTTTTTTTGCACTTTTCTGGAATGCTTGGTTATTTTTTATTGCTTTACTGAGAAGTTTAGCAGAGGTGCTCAGGTTATTTATGTTTCTGCAGGGTGAGCTGCACACAGTGGACATCTTGCTAGGGCACACCGCCTCACTGCTAACAGTATAACTCTGGTTCATAGGCACATGATTACTGCATACAATAGCTGTAGGATCAGCAGAGGCATTCAGGGCAGTAAAAGGGACATACAGTGGGGAAAAAAAGTATTTAGTCAGCCACCAATTGTGCAAGTTCTCCCACTTAAAAAGATGAGAGAGGCCTGTAATTTTCATCATAGGTACACGTCAACTATGACAGACAAAATGAGATTTTTTTTCTCCAGAAAATCACATTGTAGGATTTTTTATGAATTTATTTGCAAATTATGGTGGAAAATAAGTATTTGGTCAATAACAAAAGTTTCTCAATACTTTGTTATATACCCTTTTTTGGCAATGCCACAGGTCAAACGTTTTCTGTAAGTCTTCACAAGGTTTTCACACACTGTTGCTGGTATTTTGTCCCATTCCTCCATGCAGATCTCCTCTAGAGCAGTGATGTTTTGGGGCTGTCGCTGGGCAACACAGACTTTCAACTCCCTCCAAAGATTTTCTATGGGGTTGAGATCTGGAGACTGGCTAGGCCACTCCAGGACCTTGAAATGCTTCTTAAGAAGCCACTCCTTCGTTGCCCGGGCGGTGTGTTTGGGATAATTGTCATGCTGAAAGACCCAGCCACGTTTCATCTTCAATGCCCTTGCTGATGGAAGGAGGTTTTCACTCATAATCTCACGCTACATGGCCCCATTCATTCTTTCCTTTACACGGATCAGTCGTCCTGGTCCCTTTGCAGAAAAACAGCCCCAAAGCATGATGTTTCCACCCCCATGCTTCACAGTAGGTATGGCGTTCTTTGGATGCAACTCAGCATTCTTTGTCCTCCAAACACGACGAGTAGATTTTTTATCAAAAAGTTCTATTTTGGTTTCATCTGACCATATGACATTCTCCCAATCCTCTTCTGGATCATCCAAATGCACTCTAGCAAACTTCAGACGGGCCTGGCTTAAGCAGGGGGACACGTCTGGCACTGCAAGATTTGAGTCCCTGGCGGTGTAGTGTGTTACTGATGGTAGGCTTTGTTACTTTGGTCCCAGCTCTCTGCAGGTCATTCACTAGGTCCCCCTGTGTGGTTCTGGGATTTTTGCTCACCGTTCTTGTGATCATTTTGACCCCACGGGGTGAGATCTTGCGTGGAGCCCCAGATCGAGGTAGATTATCAGTGGTCTTGTATGTCTTCCATTTCCTAATAATTGCTCCCACAGTTGATTTCTTCAAACCAAGCTGCTTACCTATTGCAGATTCAGTCTTCCCAGCCTGGTGCAGGTCTACAATTTTGTTTCTGGTGTCCTTTGACAGCTCTTTGGTCTTGGCCATAGTGGAGTTTGGAGTGTGACTGTTTGAGGTTGTGAACAGGTGTCTTTTATACTGATAACAAGTTCAAACAGGTGCCATTAATACAGGTAACGAGTGGAGGACAGAGGAGCCTCTTAAAGAAGAAGTTACAGGTCTGTGAGAGCCAGAAATCTTGCTTGTTTGTAGTTGACCAAATACTTATTTTCCACCATAATTTGCAAATAAATTCATTAAAAATCCTACAATGTGATTTTCTGGATTTTTTTTTCTCAATTTGTCTGTCATAGTTGACGTGTACCTATGATGAAAATTACAGGCCTCTGAAATATTTTTAAGTTGGAGAACTTGCACAATTGGTGGCTGACTAAATACTTTTTTTCCCCACTGTACATTAGGTTACATACAGTGTGTCGTCCAGCGCACCTGGGATAATGTACATTTGCTGAAACATTATGACAACTCAGCAACACAATGGTAGGGATTTAATGAGCTGGGATTGGGTCATTGATAAGTCATTGTCTCAACGTAGCCTTATAATGCTGTGAAAGGATCCAGGAACCCAAATTATTTGGGTGGATCCCATCCTCCTTATAATACGAGCTTTGTTTCCAGATGGTATCACAATTGTCAATACATGTTACACCCACAGAGCTGCAATAGTCTCGTAGCCAGTTATGGAGGGCTAAAGGTCTGCTGAACCGTTCAATGCCACGATTTAGGGAGGGCAGAGGGCCAGATATTATGGAGCGTTTGTTGGTGTCAAGTAGTGACCCAATCACTTCTTTAAAATCCATCTTTAGCTGTTCTGAGCTGCCCTTCATAATGTCATTGAATCCCACATGAACTATGATAGACTAAATTTCCTGATAAATGTTTGGGAGCAGCTTATTGATGCCCTCTACTCGTGCTCCTAGATAGAACAACGTTTTTGCTCCAGGGACTGAGACATTTCTCACAGTTGAACTGCCCAATACAACAGCCGGAGCTTTTCACAGGCCCAAGAGAAGCAGAATACTGTATGCCTGCTGCTCCTGGTGATAGGTCCAGACCCCCCACAGCAGGCAGTGCCCCGTCAGATCTAGAGAGAGGAAAAGGAGTCGAACTCGACGACGAAGCCACTGCTGGAGTCAGCATAGTTGGAGTTAACACCGCCATCACAGACACAGGCAGTCCCAGCGATGAAGGTGCAGGTAGATCAGGCACCAGTGCAGCGAAGCTATTCCTTATGTCAATCTGCTCCGAAACTCTCGCATTCCCTCCCATCCGCTTAGCAGCATGCTGCTGCCTTCGGTTTCCACGACTTGTGACATGAGACCATCGCTGATTGGAACATTCTTCTTGCTGTTCTCCGTCTACTTCACTACAGGATGGAGAAGGAGAAGCAGATGGAGACGACTTCCTTGTTCCATGTAGCATAGGCCATTCGGATAGGGACCGATGACAAGGCGGTGAAACATCCATTAGGCCCGTGCAGCGTCCTGCCATAGGAGTTTAGAACGAGAAAGTTCCAATCTGCGTTTTCCCCATAAATTCGCACAGAATTGTCCATATTGTCCCAGACAAGAGCGTAATAAACACAGATTCTACAGCCCTGGAAACGTTTATTAGCTATTCCGGGCTAAGCAGGTATCCAAGTTCTTGAGTTCTGAAATTTTCGGCGTAGAGTCGGTGTCTCCCGACAGCAGCTAGCTAGTGCTATTGCGAGCGTTGTATGAGTTCCCTTCGTGAGTATGGCTCGGCTGTAGTCTGGCTCGCTGTGTTTGGGGGCGTTGCCACAGAGCGGTTGACGTCCACAAGCGACGAAGGGAGAAGATGAGATACATCTAGATGGTTATCAATATTCGTTATTTCTTGTGTAGGCTGTGACAATGACAACATCATCAGCTGAATATATTTTCATTTCATTTTTATTTATTTAGTTGGGGTTTGAAACCGCCTGAATCACCGAGGCAAAAATAGAACAGGATCAAATAAAACAAACCACTTTCTAAAACAAATGTAGGGTACATCTGGGCCTTCTTTGTTAACGTAGGCATAGGCTATTCATTGGAATGTTATGATAATTTAAATAAATAAATCAACACCCGACATACAGCTATATGGTGGCCAAGAATATTGTGTGTAGCACAATGCTGTTTGCAATGCCATGGTAGGAGAACCCGTCGCAGGAAGAAGACATTTCTGCAAAAATTCCATCCAGTGCTTGCATCGGTTTGAGGTAAGACTGCACCATTCTAGAACATTTTGCCACCCCCCCCCCCCCCCTCCCCCGGCATGCAGGCTGGCCAACACACCTAACACTTGTGAGGAAAGCCCCCTCTCTTCAAGTGTTGGGGGTGTAGAAGAGCCTGCATTGTCTGATCAATCAAACTGTCAAACCGCCTGTAGGCTACATTTTATTCTGCGCCTGCAGATTTGCATTATGCCTTGCTGGCATTACTTTTAGTGAAGCTCTGCTACACAGCTGACATTTCTTAAATTAATAAAAGTAGGTAATGCCACCTCAATTTTCGTATGATCTATCTGCATTTCAAGGTAGCGTGTACAGTCTCACCGTAAACAATATACATAAACAATAGGCTATAGATATACAGTGGTAGCAATAAATTGTTATAAGATCTACAGAAAATACAGAAATGCCAAAGGTGGAGGTGTGGCTGTTATATTCAGAACCACATTCCTGTAAAGTTTAGAGATATTCTAATGTTAATAATGTTGAAGTAATATGGCTATAGGTTCACCTGCCTCACCTAAAGCCCATTCTGATGGGAAGCTGCTACAGACCACCAAGTGCTATCAGTCAGTATCTGGATAACATGTGAGAAATGCTTGATAATGTATGTGATATCAATAGAGAGGTATACTTTCTGGGTGATTTAAATATTGACTGGCTTTCATCAGGCTGCCCACTCAAGAGAAAGCTTCAAACTGTAACCAGTGCCTGCAACCTGGTTCAGGTTATCAATCAACCTACCAGGGTAGTTACAAACAGTACAGGAATGTAATAATCAACATGTATTGATCATATCTTTACTAATGCTGCAGAAATTAGTTTGAAAGCAGTATTCAAATCCATCGGATGTAGTGATCACAATATAGTAGCCATATCTAGGAAAACCAAAATTCCAAAGGCTGGGCCTAATATTGTATAAAAGAGGTCATACAATACGTTTTGTAGTGATTCCTATGTTGTTGATGTGAAGAATATTTGTTGGTCCGTGGTGTGTAATGACGAGAAACCATACGCTGCACTTGACACATTTATGAAGTTGCTTATCCCAGTTACTAATAAGTATGCACCCATTAAGAAAATGACTGTAAAAACTGTTAAATCCCTGTGGATTGATGAGGAATTGAAAATATGTATGGTTGAGAGGGATGAGGCAAAAGAGATGGCAAATAGGTCTGTACAACCGATTGGCAAACGTATTGCAAATTGAGAAATCATGTGACTAAACTGAATAAAATGAAGAAGAAACTATACTATGAAAAAAAGATAAATGATATAAAGAAAGATGGTAAAAAGCTTTGGAGCACCTTCAATATTGGGCAAAAAGGCTAACTATGCTCCATCATTTATTGAATCAAAATCTTTTTATTTTCTTTTTTTTTTCTCCACCTTTATTTAACCAGGTAAGACAGTTGAGAACAAGTTCTCATTTACAACTGCGAGCTGGCCAAGATAAAGCAAAGCAGTGCGATAAAAACAACAACAACAACACAGAGTTACATATGGAATAAACAAAAACAAAAACGTACAGTCAATAACACAATAGAAAATCTATATACAGTGTGTGCAAATGTAGTAAGTTATGGAGGTAAGGCAATAAATAAGCCATAGTGCAAAATAATTACAATTTAGTATTAACACTGGAGTGATAGATGTGCAGAAGATGATGTGCAAATAGAGATACTGGGTGCAAATGAGCAAAATAAATAACAATGTAAATAACAATATGGGGATGAGGTAGTTGGGTGGGCTAATTACAGATGGGCTGTGTACAGGTGCAGTGATCGGTAAGCTGCTCTGACAACTGTTGCTTAAAGTTAGTGAGGGAGATAAAAAGTGTTATTAAGAATGACACAGGCAACTACAGCTGTGTGCTTGACCTGCAATCAAAACCCTTGAAAATACAGACAGGAAATTATATGGAAATAATTCAGCCTTTCTTCAGGTTAATGAATTTATAGCTTAAAACTTTTGGAAACACTTTTTATTCATAGTCACTATATGAAAGGAAGAGGTCAAGAGACAAAAAAATTGACAAGAAATGTGAATATCCATCTACTCTGTATTTCAGAGGCTGCACATGATATGAGTCTGGTCAACTTTTGCTTAACCATGTATTAGATCGTAGGTAGGTAGCTAGCTGTAGTTAGGTATTGAATTTATTGTAGGTTAGTATTGTGGTTGTAGTAGCTTTCCATAGGTAATTGTGGACTAGTATCGAGGCACGAGGCTAGCTAGCTAGCGGGTAGCTATTGGTAACGATTAGCAACGCTGGAGAGCTGGTTCCAACGGTAATGTACTCCTACCCAACGTTTAACTTTTGCTTAACCATGTATTAGATCGTAGGTAGGTAGCTAGCTGTAGTTAGGTATTGAATTTATTGTAGGTTAGTATTGTGGTTGTAGTAGCTTTCCATAGGTAATTGTGGACTAGTATCGAGGCACGAGGCTAGCTAGCTAGCGGGTAGCTATTGGTAACGATTAGCAACGCTGGAGAGCTGGTTCCAACGTTTAATTATTATTATTATTATTATTATTATTTTTTTTTTGCTGCGTTGTGAAGGGAACTCGACACGGACTTGAATTGTCTGTTTGGTGTGCTGACACACTCTTGGCAGTTTGTTGTGGCCAGGTGTTGATGCTAAGTTGTGTGTTAATGGATGCTAGCTTGCAGGTTGGCTACGGCGTCATAGCTAGGCTTCGTGGGTTGTTGTGGGTAGTTACTGTGTCTTGGCAGTGTCCTCGGCCGTGCCAGCTGTAGCACGAAGCTAGCTAGCTAGCCGTTCTTCAAACAGAGTCGACACAGTGGCCATTGCTAGCTACCCAACATGACCATTTGGCTGTACTGTAGTAGCTAACCACAATTTACTTGTCCTAGCTAGCCAACGTCTAATCATTGCTGCGTCATATAAGGAACTTGACACAGACACGAATGATCTGTTTAGTGTGATATCACAATATTGGTGGTTTGTTGTGACCAAGTGTTGGCGCTAAACGGTGTGTTATTGTTATTGGATGCTAGTCTGCTAGTTGGCTATGGAGTCATAGTTGGCTAGCTGAACAAAGTGGGTTGAGTCTACTCCTTTAAACATTGAACCGCTGTGGTTCACAACAATTCTGATTTCCAAAGGCGGAAGTTGGGAGAGTTTTTGTTCGGGTGGTTCAGTGAAACAATTTTAGTTTCCGAGCTAGAAGATTTGGTAAGGGAGGCCCTGCTCTCTCCACTCCCAGATGCTTAGCCCATTTCATTCCGATCTCCTCTGCATTTTTGTAGCCATCTGCTACAGCCTGTCAACTATGCCTCTGCCTATCCCTGTTCTCTCCTCTCTGCACAGGCTACACAAACGCACCACACCGCGTGGCTGCTGCCTCTCCAATTTGGTGGTCCCTGCACGCACCACCCACGTGGAGTTCCAGGTCGCAGGCAGCCTCTGGAACTGCCGTTCTGCTGCCAACAAAGCTGACTTCATCCCAGCCTATGCCAACCTCCAGTCCCTCGACTTCCTGGCGCTGACGGAAACATGGATCACCACTGAAAACACCGCTACTCCTACTGCTCTCTCCTCGTCTGACCATGTGTTCTCGCATACCCCGAGAGCATCTGGTCAGAGGGGTGGTGGTACAGGAATCCTCATCTCTCCCAAGTGGACATTCTCAATTTTTCCCCTAACCCATCTGTCTATCTCCTCATTTGAATTCCATGCTGTCACAGTCACTAGCCCATTTAAGCTTAATATCCTTGTCATCTATCGCCCTCCAGGTTCCCTTGGAGAGTTCATCAATGAGCTTGACGCCTTGATAAGTTCCTTCCCTGAGGATGGCTCACCCCTCACAGTTTTGGGGGATTTCAACCTCCCTATGTCCACATTTGACTCATTTCTCTCTGCCTCCTTCTTTCCACTCCTCTCCTCTTTTGACCTCACCCTCTCACCGTCCCCCCCTACTCACAAGGCAGGCAATACGCTTGACCTCATCTTCACTAGATGCTGCTCCTCTACTAATCTCACTGCAACTCCCCTCCAAGTCTCCGACCACTACTTTGTTTCCTTTTCTCTCTCACTCTCCTCCCACACTACTCACTCTGCCCCTACACAGATGGTAATGCGCCGCCGCAACCTTCGCTCTCTCTCTCCCACTACTCTCTCCTCTTCCATCCTATCATCTCTTCCCTCTGCTCAATCCTTCTCCCTCCAATCTCCTGATTCTGCCTCCTCAACCCTCCTCTCCTCCCTTTCTGCATCCTTTGACTCTCTGTGTCCCCTATCCTCCCGGCCGGCTCGGTCCTCCCCTCCAGCTCCGTGGCTTGATGACTCATTGCGAGCTCACAGAACAGAGCTCCGGGCAGCGGAGCGGAAATGGAAGAAAACTAAATTCCCTGCCGACCTGGCATCTTTTCACTCCCTCCTCTCTACATTTTCTTCATCTGTTTCTGCTGCTAAGGCCACCTTCTACCACTCTAAATTCCAAGCATCTGCCTCTAACCCTAGGAAGCTCTTTGCCACATTTTCCTCCCTCCTGAATCCTCCCCCCCCCCTCCCCCCCTCCTCTCTCTCTGTGGATGACTTCGTCAACCACTTTGAAAAGAAGGTTGACGACATCCGATCCTTGTTTGTTAAGCCTAATGACACTGCTGGTCCTGCTCACACTGCCCTACCCTATGCTTTGACTTCTTTCTCCCCTCTCTCTCCAGATAAGATCCTGCGACTTGTGACTGCAGGCCGCCCAACAACCTGCCCGCTTGACCCCATCCCCTCCTCCCTTCTCCAGACCATCTCCGGTGACCTTCTCCCCTACCTCACCTCGCTGATCAACTCATCCTTGACCGCTGGCCATGTCCCTTCCGTCTTCAAGAGAGCGAGAGTTACTCCCCTTCTCAAAAAACCAACACTCGACCCCACTGATGTCAACAACTACAGACCAGTATCCCTTCTTTCTTTTCTTTCCAAAACTATTGAGCGTGCCGTCTTTAGCCAACTCTCTTGCTATCTCTCTCAGAATGACCTTCTTGATCCAAACCAATCAGGTTTCAGGACTGGTCATTCAACTGAGACTGCTCTTCTCTGTGTCACAGAGACTCTCCGCACTGCTAAAGCTAACTCTCTCTCCTCTGCTCTTGTCCTTCTAGATCTGTCTGCTGCCTTTGATACTGTGAACCATCAGATCCTCCTCTCCACCCTCTCCGAAATGGGCATCTCCGGCGCGGCTCACTCCTGGATTGCGTCCTACCTGACCGGTCGCTCCTACCAAGTGGCGTGGCGGGATGCTGTCTCCGCACCACGTGCTCTCACCACTGGTGTCCCCCAGGGATCGGTTTTGGGCCCTCTCCTTTTCTCCCTATACACCAAGTCACTTGGCTCTGTCATATCCTCACATGGCCTTTCCTATCATTGCTACGCTGACGATACACAACTAATCTTCTCCTTTCCCCCTTCTGATCACCAGGTGGCGAATCGCATCTCTGCATGTCTGGCAGACATATCAGTATGGATGACGGATCACCACCTCAAGCTGAACCCTGGCAAGACGGAGCTGCTCTTCCTCCCCGGGAAGGACTGCCCGTTCCATGATCTCGCCATCACGGTAGACAACTCCGCTGTGTCCTCCTCCCAGAGTGCGAAGAGCCTAGGCGTGACCCTGGACAACACCCTGTCGTTCTCCGCCAACATCAAGGCGGTGACCCGCTCCTGCAGGTTCATGCTCTACAACATTCGGAGAGTGCGACCCTGCCTTACACAGGAAGCGGCGCAGGTCCTGGTCCAGGCACTTGTCATCTCCCGTCTGGACTACTGCAACTCGCTGTTGGCTGGGCTCCCTGCCTGTGCCATTAAACCCCTACAACTCATCCAGAATGCCGCAGCCCG
Source organism: Coregonus lavaretus (assembly GCF_964263955.1). Classification (NCBI taxonomy): domain Eukaryota; kingdom Metazoa; phylum Chordata; class Actinopteri; order Salmoniformes; family Salmonidae; genus Coregonus; species Coregonus lavaretus. Next base: position 36,224,051 of record NC_139991.1, on the reverse strand, counting down.
TCTGGTGTTCAACCTTCCCAAGTTCTCTCACGTCACCCCCCTCCTCCGCACACTCCACTGGCTTCCAATTGAAGCTCGCATCCGCTACAAGACCATGGTGCTTGCCTTTGGAGCAGTGAGGGGAACGGCACCCCTGTACCTTCAGGCTCTGATCAGTCCCTACACCCAAACGAGGACATTGCGTTCATCCACCTCTGGCCTGCTGGCTCCCCTTCCTCTGCGGAAGCACAGCTCCCCCTCAGCCCAGTCAAAACTGTTCGCTGCTCTGGCACCCCAATGGTGGAACAAGCTCCCTCACGACGCCAGGACAGCGGAGTCACTCACCACCTTCCGGAGACATTTGAAACCCCACCTCTTTAAGGAATACCTGGGATAGGCTAAAGTATTCCTTCTAACCCCCCCCCCCCCCCCCCCCCCCCCAAATTGTAAAGTGGTTATCCCACTGGCTATAGGGTGAACGCACCAATTTGTGAGTCGCTCTGGCTAAGAGCGTCTGCTAAATGACGTTAATGTGCCCTTGAGCAAGGCACTTAACCCTAATTGCTCCTGTAAGTCGCTCTGGTTAAGAGCGTCTGCTAAATGACTAAAATGTAAAATGTAAATAAGTGTCTCCAGCTTCAGAGAATTTTGCAGTTCGTTCCAGTCATTTGCAGCAGAGAACTGGAAGGAATGGTGGCCAAAGGAGGTGTTGGCTTTGGGGATGACCAGTGAGATATACCTGCTGGAACGCATACTACGGGTGGGTGTTGCTATGGTGATGGCTCATTCATCACAAAACCCACTGATATTGCCAACTACTTTAATGATTTTTTCATTGGCAAGATTAGTAAACTTAGGCATGACATGACAGCAACAAACGCTAACACTACACATCCAAGTGTGTCTGACCAAATTATGAAAGACAATTTTGAATTCTGTAAAGTGAGTGTGGAAGAGGTGAAGAAATGTTTGTCTATCAACAATGACAAGCCACCGGGGTCTGACAACTTGGATGGAAATTTACTGAGGATAATAGCGGAAAATATTGCCACTCCTATTTGCCATATCTTCAATTTAATCCTACTAAAAAGTGTATGCCCTCAGGCCTGGAGGGAAGCAAAAGTTATTTCCCTGCCTAAAAATAGTAAAGCCCCCTTTACTGGCTCAAAAAGCTGACCAATCAGCCTGTTCCCAACCCTTAATAAACTTTTGGAAAAATTGTGTTTGACCAGATACAATGCTATTTTTCAGTAAACAAATTGACAACAGACTTTCAGCACGCTTATAGGGAAGGACATTCAACAAGCACAGCACTTACACAAATCACTGATGATTGGCTGAGAGAAATGTATGATAAAAAGATTGTGGGGGCTGTTTTGTTGGACTTCAGTGCGGCTTTTGACATTATCGATCATAGTCTGTTGCTGGAAAAACATATGTGTTTTGGCTTTACACCACCTGCTATATGGTGGATAAAGAGTTACCTGTCTAAAAGAATAAAGAGAGTGTTCTTTAATAGAAGCCTCTCCAACTAAATCCAGGTAGAATCAGGAGTTCACCAGGGCAGCTGTCTAGGCCCCTTACTTTTTTCAATTTTTACTAACGGCATGCCACTGGATTTTAGTAAAGTATGCGGATGACTCAACCCTATATATGTCAGCTACCACAGTGACTGAAATGACAGCAACACTTAACAAAGAGCTGCAGTTAGTTTCAGAATGGGTGGCAAGGAATAAGCTAGTCCTAAATATTAAAAAAACTAAAAGCATTGTATTTGGGACAACTCATTCACTATACCCTAAATCTTGTAGTGAACAATGTGGAAATTGAGCAAGTTGAGGAGACTAAACTGCTTGGAGTAACCCTTGATTGTAAACTGTCATGGTCAAAACATATTGATACAACAGTAGCTAGGATGGGGAGGAGTATGTCTATAATAAAGCGCTGCTCTGCATTCTTAACAACACTATCAACAAGGCAGGTCCTACAGGCCCTAGTTTTGTCACACCTGGACTACTGTTCAGTCGTGTGGTCAGGTGCAACAAAGAGGGACTTAGGAAAATTGTAATTGGCTCAGTACAGGGCAGCACGGCTGGCCCTTGGATGTACACAGAGAGCTAACATTAATGATATGCATGTCAATCTCTCCTGGCTCAAAGTGGAGGAGAGATTGACTTCATCACTACTTGTATTTGTGAGAAGTATTGACTTGTTGAATGCTCTGAGCTGTCTGTTTAAACTACTGGCACACAGCTCGGACACCCATGCATACCCCACAAGACATGCAACCAGAGGTCTCTTCACAGTCCTCAAGTCCAGAACAGACTATGGAAGGCGCACAGTACTACATAGAGCCAAGAGTAGCTGTTGCCTTGGCATGGGTTCCCAGATCCTCAAGAAGGGATCCATAATAAATACAAATACAATACAAATATGAGCACCACATCATTGCTCTCTCTCTCTCGCTCTGCTTTGGGTGCATGATGTGCCTCTTGCTAGCTGTCACTCATATGATGAGGGGCTGAAGCTCATTGGTTGAACTCAAATTACTAGTGCGCATTTCAAACTATTATTTTGTGAGGGGAACTAGTTCAGTACGACGGTGAGTGGTGGGGTGGATAAACCAGAACTGGAGAGTCCTCCAGCATTGTTAAAATCTCCAGTTTTGAAAAAGTTTGGCTTCCCAGTAGATTACAACGCGATGGATGGAGAGTTGTGGATAAAATGTTAACAGTAAGTTGTAACTGCTCAACGAGAATAGCCTATGCAGCTGCCAACACCTTTAACATGTTGACACATTTACACTGACATCACCCCAGTATTCCTACCACCGCAGCAAGACAGAAATGCGAAGAAACAGAAAAACAGCACTTGGTCTCCCATCTGTATTCAAGCAGCCCTTCGCAGCTGATTCTGACCAGGCCAAATACATTACAAGAGCCATAGGTATGTTTATAGCCGCGGATATGCGCCCATTCTCAGTGATACATAACTTTTTTCTGATCACGGATAATTACAAAAAATACTTGTCATAATCGAATTGGAAGATTCTCCATATCCGAAACAATTCTCACTGTGTCAGAGTACTCGGCACACCCCTAGTTTAAAGTATCCATCGATATATCGTTTGCAGCATCTTTGTCTGCTAAAATCATGTTTTGAGAGCAACTTCGGCAAACCACTATGCTAAAAGCGCAACTTTTGCAAGGAAGTTTTTCAAGCCAATAATGAACAGAGAATTTTCTCCTCTGTAACTATACTGAACAAAAATATAAACGCAACATGTGTTGGTCCCATGTTTCATGAGCTGAAATAAAAGATCCCAGAAATGTTCCATACGTACAAAAAGCTTATTTCTCTCAAATGTTCTGTTAGTGAACATTTCTCCTTTGCCAAAATAATCCATCCACCTGACAGGTGTGGCATATCAAGAAGATGATTAAACAGCATGATCATTACACAGGTGCACCTTGTGCTGAGGACAATAAAGGCCACTCTAAAATGTGCAGTTTTGCCACAGATGTCTCAAGTTTTGAGGGAGCGTGCAATTGGCATACTGACTGCAGGAATGTCCGCCAGAGCTGTTGCCAGAGAATGTAATGTTCAGTTCTCTACCATAAGCTGCCTCCAACGTCGTTTTAGAGTATTTGGCAGTACCTCCAACCGGCCTCACAACCGCAGGCTACGTGTAACAATGCCAGCCCAGGATCTCCACATGCGGGATCGTCTGAGACGAGCCACCCGGACAGCTGATGAATCCGTGGGTTTGCACAACTGAAGAATTTCTGTACAAACTGTCAGAAACCGTCTCAGGGAAGCTCATCTGCGTGCTCGTCGTCCTCACCAGGGTTTTGACCTGACTGCAGTTCGACATCGTAACTGACTTCAGTGGGCAAATGCTCACCATTGATGGCCACAGGCATGCTGTAAATATGTGCTCTTCACAGATGAATCCCGGTTTCAACTCTACTGGGCAGATGGCAGACAGCGTGTATAGCGTCGTGTGGGCAAGCGGTTTGCTGATGTCAACATTGTGAAAAGAGCGCCCCATGGTGTTGGTAGGGCTATGATATAGGCAGGCATAAGCTACGGACAACGAACACTGTTGCATTTTATTGATGGCAATTTGAATGCACAGAGATACCGTGATGAGATCCTGAGGCCCATTGCCGTGCCATTCATCCGCCGCCATAACCTCATGTTTCAGCATGATAATGCCTGGCCCCAAGTCGCAAGTATCTGTACAAACTTGCTGGAAGCTGAAAATGTCCCAGTTCTGGCCTGCATATGTCACCCATTGAGCACGTTTGGGATGCTCTGGAACGACGTGCACGACAGCGTGTTCCAGTTCCTGCCAATATTCAGAAACTTCGTACAGCCATTGAAGAGTAGTGGGACAACATTCCACAGGCCACAATCAACAGCCTGATCAACTCTATGCGAAAGAGATGCATAAGGCAAATGGTGGTCACATCAGATACTGACTGGTTTTCTGATCCACGCCCCTACCTTTTTTTAAGGTATCTGTGACCAACGTGCTTTTCTGTATTCACAGTCATGTGAAATCTATATATCAAATCAATCACATTTTATTTGTCACATGCGCTGAATACAACAGGTGTAGACCTTACCATGAAATGCTTACTTACAAGCCCTTAACCAACAATGCAGTTCAAGAAACAGAGTTAAGAAAATATTTACTAAATAAACTAAAGTAAAAAATAAAATATAAAGTAACAATAAAATAACAATAATGGGGCTATATACAGGGGGTACCGAGTCAATGTGCGGGGGTACAGGTTAGTCGAGGTAATTTGTACATGTAGTTAAGGGTAAAGTGACTATGCATACATAATATACAGCGAGTAGCAGCAGTGTAAGGGGGGGTCAATGTAAATAGCCATTTGATTAATTGTTCAGCAGTCTTATGGCTTGGGGGTAGAAGCTGTTAAGAAGCCTTTTGGACCTAGACTTGGCGATCCGGTACCGCTTGCCATGCGGTAGCAGAGAGAACAGTCTATGACTTGGGTGACTGGAGTCTTTGACAATGTTTTGGGCCTTCCTCTGACATCGCCTAGTATATAGGTCCTGGATGGCAGGAAGCTTGGCCCCAGTGATGTACTGGGCTGTACGCACTACCCTCTGTAGCGCCTTATGGGCGAATGCCGAGCAGTTGCTATACCAGGCGGTGATGCAACCATTCAGGATGCTCTTGATGTTGCAGCTGTAGAACTTCTTGAGGATCTGGGAACCATGCCAAATCTTTTCAGTCTCCTCTGGGGGAATATACATTGTTGTGCCCTCTTCACGACTTTCTTGGTGTGTTTGGACCATGATAGTTTGTTAGTGATGTGGACACCATGGAAAATGAAACTCTCGACCTGCTCCACTACAGCCCTGTTGATGTGAATGGGGGCGTGTTTGGCCCTCCTTTTCCTGTAGTCCACGATCTTCTCCTTTGTCTTGCTCACGTTGAGGGAGAGGTTGTTGTCCTGGCACCACACTGCCATAGCGGGATTTCTTATAAGCGTCCGGATTAATGTCCCGCTCCTTGAAAGCAGCATCTCCAGCCTTTAGCTCAGTGTGGATGTTGCCTGGCTTTTGGTTGGGATATAAATGTACGGTCACTGTGGGGACGATGTCGTCGATGCACTTATTGATGAAGCCGGTGACTGAGGTGGTATGCTCCTCACTGCCATTGGATGAATCCCGGAACATATTCCAGTCTGTGCTTGCAAAACAGTCCTGTAGCGTAGCATCCACGTCATCTGACCACTTCCGTATTGAGTGAGTCACTGGTACTTCCTGCTTTAGTTTTTGCTTGTAAGCAGTAATCAGGAGGATATAATCATGGTCAGAGTTGCCAAATGGAGGGAGAGGGAGAGCTTTGTATGCGTCTCTTTGTGTGGAGTAAAGGTGGTCTAGAGTTTTTTTTCCTCTGGTTGCACATGTGACATGCTGGTAGAAATGAGGTAAACGGATTTAAGTAACCTGCATTAAAGTCCCCGGCCACTAGGAGCGCCGTTACTGGAGGAGCGTTTTCTTGTTTGCTAATGGCCTTATACAGCTTGTTGAGTGTGGTCTTAGTGCCAGCATCGGTTTGTGGTGGTAAATAGACGGCTATGAAAAATATAGATGAAATCTCTCTTGGTAGATAGTGTGGTCTACAGCTTATCATGAGGTACTCTACCTCAGGCGAGCAATACCTCGAGACTTCCATAATATTAGACAGAGCGCACCAGCTGTTATTGACAAATAGACACACACCACCACCCCTCATCTTATCGGACGTAGCAGTCCTGTCCTGCTGATGCATGGAAAACCCAGCCAACTGTATATTATCCGTGTCGTCGTTCAGCCATGACTCGGTGAAACATAAGATGTTACAGTTTTTAATGTCCCTTTGGTAGGATAGTCTCAAATGGAGCTCATCCAGTTTATTCTCCAGTGATTGCACGTTGGCCAATAGAACGGATGGTAGAGGTGGGTTACCCACTCGCCGTCAAATTCTCACAAGGCACCTCAATCTCCACCCCCTGTACCTCCGTCTTTTCTTCACGCGAATTACGGGGATTTGGGCCTGGTCTCTGAGAAACAGTATATCATTCGCGTCGGACTCATTCAAGAAAAATCTTCATCCAGTTTGAGGTGAGTAATCGCTGTTCTGATATCCAGAAGCTCTTTTCGGTCATAAGAGATGGTAGCATCAACATTATGTCCAAAATAAGTTACAAACAATGCGAAAAAACACACAAAACAGCACAGTTGGTTAGGAGCCTGTAAAACGGCAGCCATCCCCTCCGGCGCAATTATTCACTTCAAATTAGGGCCTAATTAGAGTCTAATGAATTTATTTCAATTGACTGATTTCCTTATATGAGTAAAATCTTTGAAATTGTTGCATGAGAAGGAAGTCCAAGGCTGTGTTTACACAGCCATCCTAAAACCCCAATTCTGATAATTTTTCATATATTTTTTTCTGACTGTCCACTGAGGTTTTACATATCAGATTTGTGCATTCACACTGATGTAGCCTCTGAAGTAGCACACAGATGTAATGCTCATTTCCGGTCACTGTTTCCTTTAAATTTGGGGGTGGTTGTCATGGTAATGGCAGGTCATGTGCAAAAGAAACACTTCAGATAAAAAAAATCAGATGTGAGTGTCCAGACTGAGGTCTGGATGCTTGAAATTCAAAATATGAAACATGAAACAGATTCAATGTGGTTTTTGCTTAGCACCTCTGCTTAGCACATCTGAACTGAGTGCCGGCCATAATTTGCAAACCGATTCCACATGTAGAAACAGGCGAAATTGACATCTGTCAGTTGCCCACCCTAAAAACACACAGCGCCGTCAGGAAGTGAACGAATGGCAAATGAACGGCAGACGTCAATCGGTGCGATGCCACTAGGTTGAATCAACGTTGTTTCCATGTCATTTCAACCCAAAAAATATATGTGATGACGTTGAATCAACATGGAAAACTGATTGGATTTGAAAAAAGTATTCAACATAAGGGTATTTAAAAAACAATTCACCCACCTTTCAACCTAAATCCAATGACATTATTTTGAATTTTTTTGATTTCACATTGAAATCATGTTAGTTTACACCTCAATCAAATGTAAATCAAAGCTAGACATTGAACTGACGTCTGTGCCCATTGGAATGTTTTTCTCCTTAAAAGAGAAGCAGTTCTGTCAAAATAAACTACACTGAACAAAAATATAAATGCAACATGTAAAGTGTTGGTTCCATGTTTCATGAGCTGAAATAAAAGATCTCAGAAATGTTCCATAAGCACAAAAAGCTTATTTCTCTAAAATGTTCTGCTCAAATGTGTTTACATGCCTGTTAGTGAGCATTTCTCCTTTGCCAAGATAATCCATCCACCTGACAGGTGTGGCATATCAAGAAGCTGATTAAATAGCATGAACATTACACAGGTGCACCTTGTGCTGGGGACAATAAAAGGCCACCCTAAATGTCCACCAGAGCTGTTGCCAGATAATGGAATGTTAATTTCTGTACCATAAGTCACCCCTAACGTTGTTTTAGAGAATTTGGCAGTACGTCCAACCGGCCTCACAACCGCAGACCTCGTGTATGGCATCGTGTGGGCGAGTGGTTTATACTGATGTCAACGTTATGAACATGGTGGCAGTGGGGTTATGGTATGGGCAGGCATAAGCTACGGACAACGAACACAATTGCATTTTATCAATGGCAATTTGAATGCACAGAAATACTATGATGAGATCCTGAGGCCTATTGTCGTGCCATTCATCTGCCGCCATCACCTCATGTTTCAGCATGAAAATGCACAGCCACATGTCGCAAGGATCTGTACACTATTCCTGGAACCTGAAAATGTCCCAGTTCGTCCATTGCCTGCATACCCACCAGTCATATCACCCATTGAGCACGTTTGGGATGCTCTGGATCCCATGACTACCGCCCCTAATCAACTATATGCGAAGAATATGTGTTGCGCTGCATGAGGCAAATGGTGGTCACACCAGATACTGCTGTTTTTCTGATCCACGCCCCCACCTTTTTAAAAAAGGTATCTGTGACCAACAGATGCATATCTGCATTCCCAGTCATGTGAAATCCATAGATTAGGGGTGTCACGCCCTGACCTATAGACTCTAGTTAGTTTGGTCAGGGTGTGAATATATGTGTGTGTTTTTCTATGTGGGGGATTCTATGTTTGTATTTCTATGTTTGGCCGGGTGGGATTCCCAATCAGAGGCAGCTGTCGCTCGTTGTCTCTGATTGGGGATCATACTTAGGCAGCCAGTTTTCCTGCCTGTGTTGTGGGATCTTGTTTGTGTTCGGTGAGTTTGGGCTTGTTAGTGTATAGCCTGCCGACGTCACGTTTCGTTGCCTTTTGTTGTTTTGTATGTTTATTCAGTTCAATAAACATGTATGCATTTCACGCTGCGCCTTGGTCTGACCCGTTCATCAACGACCGTGACAGAAGATCCCACCAAAAATGGACCAAGCAGCGTGACCAGGAGCAGACACCCTGGACACAGGTGGGGAAGTCATTTTGGACTTGGGAGGACCCTGGGCGAAGGAGGAAGCCCAAGCAGGAAAGAAGCAACGGCAACCCAGAAGGCGCCGGCCGAGGAGGAAGCCCGAGAGACAGCCCCAATAAATGTATTTGGGGGGGCTAAAAGGGTGGTCAGGGATCGACAGAGAGGAGCCCCGACCACTGCACTCGTGGGGGCTCAGGGAGGAGTCCTCACGGGAGGAGGACTGGGCGCGGAGAGTGAAAGACTGGTACAGTCGGAGATCTCTAACGTCAGTTCCCAGTCCGGTACACCTCGTGCCTGCGTCTCGCACCAAGTTAGTGGTGCGTGTTCCCAGTCCGGTACGGCCGTGCCTGCTCCTCGCACCAAACCAGTGGAGCGTGTCGCCAGTCCGGCCCGTTCCTGCTCCTCGCACCAGACCTGTGGTGCGTGTCTCCAGTCCGGCCCGGCCCGTTCCTGCTCCTCGCACCAGACCAGGGGTGCGTGTACCCAGTCTGGCCCGGGCCGTTCCTGCTCCTCGCACCAGACCAGTGGTGAGTGTTCCCAGTCCGGCCCGGCCCGTTTCTGCTCCTCGCACCAGACCAGTGGTGTGTGTTCCCAGTCCGGCCCGGCCCGTTCCTGCTCCTCGCACCAGACCAGTGGTGCGTGTTCCCAGTCCGGTCCGGCCCGTGCCTGCTCCTCGCACCAGACCAGTGGTGCGTGTTTCCAGTCCGGCACGGCCCGTGCTCGTTCCACCGGGGCCTGGTCCAGCACCGGTCAGCTGCTCCACTCCGGAGCCTGAGCAGTCCGCTCCACCGGTGTCCAGTCCAGCTCCGGTCAGCAGCTCCACTCCGGAGCCAGAGTAGTCCGCTCCACCAGTTCCTGAGTCCAGCTCCGGTCAGCGGCTCCATTCCGGAGCCAGAGCATTCTGCTCCACCAGGGTCCAGTCCAGCTCCGGTCAGCTGCTCCACTCCGGAGCTAGAGTAGTCCGCTCCACCGGTGCCAAGTACAGCTCCGGTCAGCGGCTCCACGCCGGAGCCAGAGCAGTCCGCTCCACCGGTGTCCAGTTCAGCTCCGGTTAGCAGCTCCACTCCGGGTCCAGACGTCAGCCCCTCTCTAGGTTCGGAATCTCCCACACCAGGGTCCAGACAGGGATCGGTGCATCGTGGGAGGACTGAGAGGGGAAGCTCCGCGTTGAGGTCCAGACCGGTCCAGGGGTGCAACACGGAGTCAGTAAGGGAGGAGACGTCACGCCCGGAGCCGGAGCCGCCACCGAGGCTGGAAGCCCACCCGGACCCTCCCCTGTTAAGTCAGGTTTGTGCGGCCGGAGTCCGCACCTTTGGGGGGGGGTACTGTCACGCCCTGACCTATAGACTCTTGTTAGTTTGGTCAGGGTGTGAATATATGTGTGTGTTTTTCTATGTGTGGGATTCTATGTTTGTATTTCTATGTTTGGCCAGGTGTGATTCCCAATCAGAGGCAGCTGTCGCTCGTTGTCTCTGATTGGGGATCATACTTAGGCAGCCAGTTTTCCTGCCTGTGTTGTGGGATCTTGTTTGTGTTCGGTGAGTTTGAGCTTGTTAGTTTATAGCCTGCCGACGTCACGTTTCGTTGCCTTTTGTTGTTTTGTATGTTTATTCTGTTCAATAAACATGTATGCATTTCACGCTGCACCTTGGTCTGACCGTGACCGTGACAAGGGGCTAATGAATTTATTGAAATTGACTGATTTCCTATATTAACTGTAACTCAGTGAAATCTTTGAAATTGTTGCATGTTGCATTTATATTTTTGTTCAGTATAGGTTAATAGGTGAAGGATTCATTATATTGTTCATATCTTGAGGATAGTCAGTGAACATTGAACAATGCGCAAAGTTCCCATATTCACAGAGATTGCATTCACGGTAAATGCTGCAGATTTCGGTTCTATTGGAAATTATCTTTAAATGAATGGGGCATTGCCAACAGCGCTCCACGGATTGAACGCTGGTCTTTTTGGGCAAATTCCAAACATATCGCTGCGCGTGCTAGGATAAAACGTTGCCCTGGAGCCTGCAGCGTTGCTGGCTAGGTCAAAGTGGCTATCAGAGGGACTATTTATCCCCTACCACCTCGAGATTTGGAACAGCACTGCCACAGGAGGTTGGTGGCACCTTAATTGTGGAGGACGAGCTCGTGGTAATGGCTGGAGTGGAATGGTAACAAATACATCAAGCACATGGTTTCCATGTGTTTGATGCCATTCCATTCACTCCATTCCAGCAATTATTATGAGCCGTCCTCCCCTCAGCAGCCTCCACTGATGCATATGGTGCGTATGTGAACACACAAATCTAGGGCAGAGTGGTGAGAGGAAGTTTGGGATTCTGTATCAGACTGGTTTGGGATTCAGTATCAGACTGGCTCCATTATAGTGACCCCTGGCGGATATACAACAGAATCTAGAAAATATATTATTGGGTATGCAAGTGTTCAAACCAATGGACCAAACCCAGATTCTAAATATTTATTGAACAACTGAACATTGAACATTGAAAATGCAAGGCAAACAGACACGTAAAGGCAACGGCATAGATCTTGCTTGGCGATGCATGAGTCATTTCATATTTTTTGGCTGATATTTTGCAGGTAAATATATAATTTACTCTCATATTCTTAGCTTTTATTATGTTTGAAACTGATTTACAAAAACATAACTTTCATGTATTTACATAATTTTCTTTTAAACACAAGTTATAGCATATAACAGAGCCGGGGCGTCACCAGAGTTTCAGAACATTCTGGACTCAGACATTGAAGACCAGGCATTTAATCGTATTTGCGGCTACGAGAAAAATAGCCTTTTCTAAAATAATTTCATGCAATTATATGTCATTTTACACGATTTGAAAAAGGATCATTCAGTTTATTGGTCTCAGTATGTCAGTGTCAGTGTAGCATGTAATTTCGGTCATTTGTGTGGTATAAAAAACCTCATCAGGTAATAGGTCTAATTGTGTGTGTAGAGAAGCTCTGCATTGCTTTCAATTGTGGTTTTGGCACAGTCCCTTCTAACGTCTCATACACGGCTGGTGAGCATTATAGAGGGAAACAGAAAACACCTAGGCCTACGTGTTCATAAGAGTCTTACCTTTCAGGAATGGAGTCATGGCTACTTTGTGAGTGGAGAGCAAAATAATCCACTAGACTATACATAACATGCTAGAAAAATGTTCTTATTAGTCCTGGTAATAGATGAACAAACTAGACTGATGATAATGTGCACTCACCTCAACTTAGCTAACATTTCCCAGCCTAATTGTAACTGAATATCCATTCAGTTAAAACTAAAAATCTGACATTAATTGATTTAAAGACGAGTATCCATGCTTGTCTCAAAGCAGCACGATGGTGCTGTCCCAATCAAAACAGTGCTGAAATGATCATCTAGGCTAGTTGACCACAGAAGGCAATTGCTTTACATTTATTATAACGATGACTTATGACTTTGGGAGTTTCACGTATCCACGGCTCTATGAACTAAGTGGCGCATTCAGTTTACATATTTTTTTACACCATCGCAACAGCACTAAAGCAGTGGTTCCCAACTCAATCCTCGAGTACCCCCAACAGTACACATTTTTGTTCTAGCCCCAGACAAGCACACCTGATCAAACGTGTCAACTAATCATCAGGCCCTCAATGAGTTGATTCAGCTACGTTTATTCGGGGCAACAACAAAAATGTCTGCTTTTGGGGGTGATCAGGACCGGAGTTCGGAACTACAGCGCTAAAGATTCGGGGCTACCCAAAATCATTCGGCGCTAAAGCCCCGGAAGCCCAGTCCTGGTGACATCCCTGGAACAGAGTTCTGGTATACAGTACATGTTTGATTACCATAGAGAAAAGTGAAATAAATCAAAAAAATCAAGACAATTAACATTGCAATAAATGTGTTCTCTGGAGCTCCAAATTTACAAATAAAATAAAAATATATTAACTCCTAGACTAGTTGGGTTAACTGATACATAACGTTATCAGATATAATAACTATTGTTTAGACAAAGAGCACCTTGCTTGGTCAGCAACCACGTTTACAACATTTAAATAACATTGAATTAGCAAGAGGGGATCCACTGTATATAACAAGGCTTGCATAGTTATACACATTTGTTTTTAACAAATATGACTTTTTCTAATAACACTATCTTCATTAGTTGCGTTTCTACTTACAAGTGTGGGGGATTTGTACAGACGAACAGAGAGAACTATTTTAATTTTAATAAAAAATGTTATGCATACAAAAGTATTATGTTTTCAATCTCTAATCTCTATTGCCTTATAAGAGGCACCTCTGAATTGCAATGATAATTGGTTTTGAATTGGTGAATCTATTTGGCCATATAGGGCTCCCGAGTGGCGCAGCGGTCTAAGGCACTGCATCTCAGTGCTAGAGGCATCACTACAAGCCCTGGTTCAATTCCACAATCAAGCGCACAATTGGCCCGGGGTAGGCGGTCATTGTAAATAAGAATTTGTTCTTAACTGACTTGCCTAGTTTTTAAAAAAGGATAAAAAAATATTGCAAGGATTTGGGTACCATACAGTAGAAATATGAGAATGTGTGACATATACAGTTCATCTGATCAAGAAGCAAGACTCACTCTGGCTAAATGTAATACATTAGTACAGATTCGAGGTCGTTCAAGGAGGTGAACCATTCTTGTGTGGTGAGTAACCTTGCCTGACACCCAAAGACTTGCATTAGCTCCCCAAACTAGTATTGTGGTGTACATGTTAGTCACAGTTGCAATTTGAATTCATGGGTCATGTACTGAAGCAGTGTGAAAATATATGAGAGCATAGTATGGCAGTGCAGGTGTGTGTATTTGATTGGTTGATGTGTAGTGTATACAGTACCTGTAATTAGAGCAGCAGATTCGCACCTCAGGTTGGTCAGAACCATGTGTGAGTGGGGAGATCAGGGGCTGTATGTATCAACCATCTCAGAGTAGGAGTGCCGATCTACGATCAGTTTTTCTTTTCAGATAATAATGAATATGGTTATATATGGACAGGAGGAACCTGATCCTAGATCAACACTGCGACTCTGAGACGCTTGATACATACTGTAATCTGTTCTTACTTGTCTGTGACAGGTGAGAGCTCTGGCTCTGTGTTGAAGTTGCCCATAGGCACAGATGTAGGATCAGCTTGCCCTACACAAATTAGGGTAAAATCTTCATGCTACACCAGTGGCATTCTGAGAATGGCAGAGGGATACATATGAACACCTCTAAAACACCTTACTCCTCACCTGAAAGAGTGTGAGCATCAGCCGTGCAGGTAGTGACCAGGGCCCGGTTTCCCAAAAGCATCTAAATGGTTCTTACGATTAACTTAGCCTTAAGATGTTTTTGGGAAACCGGGCCCTGATCCCTTATCTGACTGACACTTCATACAGAGTACGGTATCAATACAGTCAAGCATGGTCTTGAAGTGTGTCCTAAAATTAGCACTACCCGACAGTATATCAAGTTTAATTGGTGTGATGATATACGCATGAAGGTAATAATTATTATAGGCAGATATCCTTCATGGCACAGAGACTGAGAGACGTGTAGGTCTCATGTTTGGGACTTAGGGTAGGTAAGGATGTGCTTTAAAAAAAGACTTCACACGGGTCAAGAGCGGAGTCAAGCACCAAAGGCACACAATAAAACAGCACCCCTAAATAGCCTTCAGCATTATCAAAGTCTAAAATATTAAATTATCATCTAATTTTCTATTGCACTTGAAGATTATTTCTTTACATAAGATATACATTTATAAAAGTGACGGAATACACATATATGTACAGTATGTTTAATATTGTTCCCAATTACTTTAATTATTCTCTTGGACAGAATGTTGTTCCTTGGTATTTATTAAGTACACACTGTATGATACCTCACTATAATTCCAAAAGTAGGGGAATTGGCAGTATCGACATAGCCTGGATGTCCCTTAACTTAATTGTTCCCGAGAGACTGTTTGGCAAAGCCTTTTCTCCAAGAAGATATCCACAGCTTGTTTTTAGTTGAAATCATTCCTGAAATTACTAATTTTCTTCTTTAGGAGCTATTAGTGTGAGAACTCCCCCATTCCTCCTTTGCTCTTCTTCTCCTCCTTGTCCCCCAGCCCCCCAAATATCTTCCCTCTATTTCTGCAGTCTGATGAGAGGGGTGAGAAGGGGGTGTTGAGGGAGGGGTGCAGGGGTCCTTATTGGACAGTGCTTGAGGGAGAGAGAGGACTGTTCCATTCGCCCCAACTGCATGGGGGTTCAGAAGTGAGGGTTCATCCCTGCACACACAGAACCACACAGACATACACACTCTTACAGGAAACACACAGGGCCAACCTCCAGGTGGTAGTGTGATCCGAGTGTGGTCTTGGGTAAGTTATAGATGTTAACCACAGGGAGCAGGTTAGGGTCCTGGGAATGGAACACAAAATGGGTCTGGTGCCAGCGTCCATCCTTCATCTGAAATGAAGAAACAAAGAACTCAGACTAAAAGAGTTTCAGATTTTATGATTGATATATTGACATTCTATTGCTGTTCATAGTGAAGAAAATGTAAGTTCAGAGAGTAGAGTAAGAAGAAGTTGCCCCTTTCAGAGAACCTCACTGATACAGATCAGGTACTGGTCAGATACACTCCCCTCCATATGCATTTGGACAATGAAGCTAAAATAAAAAATGTGGCTCTATACTCCAGTATTTTTTATTTGAATTAAAATGTTTCATATGAGGCGACAGTACAGAATGTCACCTTTTATTTTAGGGTATTTTCATACATATCTATAAGCACATTATGTATCTAGTCCCCCCATGTGAAGAAGTCATAAGAATTTGGAAAAATGTACTTAAATGGTATTAAAGTAGACAAAGGTTTAGTATTTGGTCCCGTATTTCTTGCACACAATGACTACATCATGCTTGTGACTCTACTATCTCGTTTGATAATGAAGAGAATTTAATGTAGGTAGTCCGTGACTGGCCTCACACTTTAGTACAGTAGGTGGCTGTGTATGCACCTTTAAGTTGGATGCGATCCGCCAACCCAATCCCAAAGAAGAAGAAGAAACTCGTTGGGTGCATTTGCAGTTTGTTTCGGTTTTGGGTTATATCACTGGTCACGTGACCAGGAAGTAGGAAGCAGAGTTTGAATGGCGATACGGCGCCTCTGTGTTTTATATTTTTAAGACACATACATTTTATACCTTTAAAACATTTGTTTTAGTTAGGGACAACAGTGTTAGTACTGTTCTTAACACGCCGTGTTGGTGGATTTTATCATCTCCTGGAGGTAACGTTAGCAGGCTATCCCCGGCTAGCTAGGTTACCTGGCTGTCACCGGCAAAGCTTATCTAACGTTGTGTTTGTCTCTTGTAGCCGGGACTGCTGTTTCTGACCTGAGTATAAGCATGTCGGATTCCTGAAATGTAAGACCTGTGTTATGTTCACTGTGGTGAAAGAGGAAGAATTTACTGACTTACTGTATACACTTGTGAAAAGTGTAAACAACTAGTTGCCTCAAAAGACCAGATCATTGAACTACTAGAGGAGAACAGGATCCTAAAAGAACATCTCGCTCTCGCTAAGAAGACTTCAAGATTGCATGCTATTTTTGATGTGACAATTTTAAATGACCGAGGGGGTAATACAGGGTGCTCTATGAGATTGGGCTCCTCTGCAGTAGCTTCTGAGGATACTACCTTGGACCACTTTCCCGTATTAACACATCCCACCGACGAGAACCAGAGGACTACTGCGTCTTGCTCTACACCATCAGAGGCAAAGTGGAACATTCCAACGTATTCTCCCTCTGCCTTCTCGTCCAGACCTGCGGCTCTCTAACCGCTTTACGGCTCTGAGCCCCCTGACTTCACCGGGGCCCTCCGACAAGGCCTTCCCACTTCACCTCAGCACCCAGCGCAAGCTCCTCTGGATCTGGTCCTGGGTTACTGAGCCAGCCATCCCCTGGATCAGCCCCCATAGCTCGTCCCACAGGCACGCAACGACCCTCTCGACGTTCTCCAGTGGTGGTTGTTATAGGGAGCTCCATAGTTAGGGATGTGGTGGTTGCGGAAGCAAGGACCCACTGCTTCCCTGCAGCCCGTGTTCGGGACATAGATCACCAGGTCCCTGCTGTGATGGAGAAGCACCCGAATGCTCACACAGTAGTCATTCACATTGATACAAACGACATCAATCTTCATAAATCAGAGCAATTAAAAGATAAGCAGGCTAAAGGAGACAGGCAAGCGGGATCTAATTTCCAGGCTGCTACCAACAATAGGTCACAGAATGGAATGCTTTAGTTGTGTCCTCCGGCTACACTACTGGCTTAAATCCCACTGTTCCTCAATAGATTTGGAGTACAATGACAATTTTGATCTGTTTTGGGAGAGGCCCCAGTTTTACAAATATGCATATAAATATGAAAGGGGCAAAAGTTAACTCAGCCAACATCGAGGAGGTTCTTATTAAACATTGACTCAAAAACACCCCAACCCCCATTTCCACTATTTCACAGCGTTATCATCGTACTGCTACAGATAACCATATTCCCAGGGTTATTGTCAGAAATAATCTTGTGACCATAAAGTTGAATTCCAATGTTAGCTCTGTTACTGTTAGCCCAATTGGGAAGCCCACTGAGGGTGCTAAATGGACCAATCCTGGATAAGGACATTGACATTGCTGATTACAACATTTTCAGGTGTGACAGACTGAAAAAGGGGGGAGGGGTGGCTATACAGCTCTGGAAAAAATTAAGAGACCACTGCACATTTTTCTTAAATCAGCATCTCTACATGTATGACAGCCATTCCATTCCAGTGTCTGTTGAATTCCAACACAGGCACACCTTATTCTACTGAATTAGGTACTGATTAGATGATCACCTGAACCAAATCTTATTTTACGAGGAAAAGTATAAAAACCGCTGCTGTGGTCATCACTATCCTCTTGCAATAGGACCAGCTGGATGGCAAAAACAGTGCTAATAGTACATCAAAAGTAATATTAATCAAAAAATAACTATTGACCATGCCAAAAGAGTTGAAAAGGAAAGTTTAGAGTAAGAAAAAGAAGGGTTCAATTCTGGCTTTACTGGCAGAGGGATACAGTGAGTGTCAGGTTGCTTCCATCCTTAAAATGTCAAAGACGGCGGTTCATAAGAACAAGGTCAAGCAGCAGACATTGGGGACAACAAAGCTACAGACCGGCAGAGGGCGAAAACGACTCTCTACTGACCGGGATGACCGCCAACTCATTCGAATGTCACTCAACAACCGTAGGATGACATCAAGTGACCTACAAAAATAATGGCAAACAGCAGCTGAGGTGAAGTGCACGGCGAGGACGGTTCGAAACAGGCTCCTAGGGGCAGGGCTGAAGTCGTGCAAAGCTAGAAAAAAGCCCTTCATCAATGAGAAGCAGAGAAGAGCCAGGCTGAGGTTTGCAAAAGACCATAAGGATTGGACCGTAGAGGACTGGAGTAAGGTCATCTTCTCTGATGAGTCCAATTTTCAGCTTTGCCCAACACCTGGTCGTCTAATGGTTAGACAGAGACCCGGAGAGGCCTACAAGCCACAGTGTCTCGCACCCACTGTGAAATTTGGTGGAGGATCGGTGATGATCTGGGGGTGCTTCAGCAAGGCTGGAATCGGGCATATTTGTCTTTGTGAAGGACGCATGAATCAAGCCACGTACAAGGTTGTCCTGGAAGAAAACTTGCTTCCTTTTGCTCTGTCATTGTTCCCCAACTCTGAGGATTGGTTTTTCCAGCAGGACAATGCCCCATGCCACACAGCCAGGTCAATCAAGGTGTGGATGGAGGACCACCAGATCAAGACCCTGCCATTGCCAGCCCAATCTCCAGACCTGAACCCCATTGAAAACTTCTGGAACGTGATCAATAGTAAGATGGATGGTCACAAGCCATCAAACAAAGCCGAGCTGCTTGAATTTATGCGCCAGGAGTGGCATAAAGTCACCCAACATCAATGTGAAAGACTGGTGGAGAGACGCATGAAAGCTGTGATTGAAAATTTACATTTTACATTTTAGTCATTTAGCAGACGCTCTTATCCAGAGCAACTTACAGTTAGTGAGTGCATACATTTTCATACTGGCCCCCCGTGGGAAACGAACCCACAAGCCAGTATGAAAATGCGCCATGCTCTACCAACTGAGCTACAGGGGACTAATCAGGGTTATTCCTCCAAATATTGATTTCTGAACTTTTCCTAAGTTAAAACATTAGTATTGTGTTGTTTAAAAATTAACATGAACTTATTTTCTTTGCATTATTCGAGGTCTAACAACACTGCATCTTTTTTGTTATTTTGACCAGTTTTCATTTTCTGCAAATAAATGCTCTGAATGACAATATTTTTATTTGGAATTTGGGAGAAATGTTGTCAGTAGTTTATAGAATAAAACAAAAATGTTATTTCACCCAAACACATACCTATAAATTGTAAAACCAGAGAAACTTATATTTTTTCTGTGGTCTCTTAATTTTTTCCAGAGCTGAATATGTGAAATCAACTTATGTGGCATCATGTTCTCTAAAAATCACTATAAACACACAATTTGAGCTTTTGGTTATGGAGTTGGCCATAAGCCAAAATACACATTTATCTGATTGCAGAATCTTTAACACATTTTTAACCTTACAATTATTTCTGGTACCATCCCCAGGGTCTGGAAGGAGGCCCATATACTCCCCCTTCACAAAGGTGGTGTTCGGTGTGATCTAAATAATGATTGCCCTATTTCCTCTCTTGCCTGCAAAAATTATAGAATCATTGGTAAATACTTAACTTAGATCCTTTTTAACACCAGTCAGGTTTCAGACCAGGTCATAGCATCATCACTGCTAGTTCTTTGGTTTTCAATTATGTTCTTCATTGTTTGGATAAGAAGAAACACTGTGCTGACCTTTTTATTGACCTGTCTAAAGGCTTCGACACTGTGGATCACTCATTATTTATTCAGAGGCTTTCATCAATTGGCCTGGACCAGGCTGCATGTGCAGTGCATTCGGAAAGTATACAAAACGCTTCCCTTTTTCCACATTTTGTTACGTTACAGCCTTATTCCAAAATTGATTAAACTACTTTATTTCCTCAATCTACACACAATACCCCATAATGACGAAGCGAAAACAGGTTTTTAGAAATGTTTGCACATTTCTAAAAAATTTAAAACAGAAATATCTTATTTACATAAGTATTCAGACCCTTTGCTATGAGACTCAAAATTGAGCTCAGGTGCATCATGTTTCCATTTATCATCCTTGAGATGTTTCTACATTTTGATTGGAGTCCACCTGTGGTAAATTCAATTGATTGGACAGGATTTAGAAAGGCACACACCTGTCTATATAAGGTCCCACAGTTGTCAGTGCATGTCAGAGCAAAAACCAAGCCATGAGGTCGAAGGAATTGTCCGTAGAGCTCCGAGACAGGTTTGTGTCGAGGCACAGATCTGGGAAAGGGTACTAAGAAATGTCTGTAGCATTGAACGTCCCCAAGAACACAGTGGCCTCCATTATTCTTAAATGGAATAAGTTTGGAATCACCAAGACTCTTCCTAGAGCTGGCTGCCTGGCCAAACTGAGGAATCGGGGGAGAAGGGCCTTGGTCAGGGAGGTGACCAAGAACCCGATGGTCACTCTGACAGAGCTCCAGAGTTCCTCTATTGAGATGGGAGAACCTTCCAGAAGGACAACCATCTCTGCAGATCAGGCCTTTATGGTAGAGTGGCCAAACGGAAGCCACTCCTCAGTAAAAGGCACATGACAGCCCGCTTGGAGTTTGCCAAAAGGCACCTAAAGGACTCTCAGACCATGAGAAACAAGATTCTCTGGTCTGATGAAACCAAGATTGAACTCTTTGGCCTGAATGCCAAACGTCACGTATGGAGGAAACCTGGCACCATCCCTACGGTGAAGCATGGTGGTGGCAGCATCATGCTGTGGGGATATTTTTCAGCGGCAGGGACTGGGAGACTAGTCAGGATCGAGGGAAAAATGAACGAACAGAGAGATCCTTGATGAAAACCTGCTCCAGAGTCCTCAGGACATCAGACTGGGGCGAAGGTTCACCTTCCAACGGGACAACGACCCTAAGCACACAGCCAAGACAACGCAGGAGTGGCTTCGGGACAAGTCTCTGAATGTCCTTGAGAGGCCCAGCCAGAGCCCGGATTTGAACCCGATCGAACATCTCTGGAGAGACCTAAAAATAGCTGTGCAGCTACGCTCCCCATCCAACCTTTTTTTTTATTTGAATTTTTTTTTTAGTCATTAGCAGACGCTCTTATCCAGAGCGACTTACAGTTAGTGAGTGCATACATTATTCTTTTTTTCATACCCCCTGTGGGAATCGAACCCACAACCCTGGCGTTGCAAACGCCATGCTCTATCAACTGAGCTACATCCCTGCCGGCCATTCCCTCCCCTACCCTGGACGACGCTGGGCCAATTGCGCGCCGCCCCATGGGTCTCCCGGTCACGGCCGGCTACGACAGAGCCTGACAGAGCTTGAGAGGATCTGTAGAGAAGAATGGGAGAAACTCCCCAAATACAGGTGCCAAGCTTGTAGTGTCATACCGAAGACGCAAGGCTGTAATCGCTGCCAAAGGTGCCAAAGGTGCTTCAACAAAGTACTGAGTAAAGGGTCTGAATACTTATGTAAATTGTATGTATTTAGAAATTTGACCCAAAAATCTAAAAATCTGTTTTTGCTTTGTCATTATGGGGTATTGTGTGTAGATTGACAAGAAAAAGTTGCATTTCAATCCATTTTAGAACAAGGCTGTAACGTAACAAAATGTGGAAAAAGTGAAGGGGTCTGAATACTTTCCGAATGCACTGTAGGGGGTTTGAAAATTATTGAAAGGACAGAACACTGTGCATTTACTGATGGCGTTAAATCAGGTTTTATGGACATAACAGGAATCAGTTCTTGGTCCAGTTCTTTTCACTATTGACATGAACAATATTGGTTTATCTGTAAAACAATAAATAATAATACTTTCACCTGTATTCAGATGACACTGTGTTGTATGCTATTGCCCCCACAGCTGACCAGGCTCTGTTAGAGCTTCAATCTGCCTTTATTGCCCTGCAGAAAGCCTTTGGTGAAACAAAATTGGTACTTAATGCAGGTAAAACCAAGTATATGTTTTTTTCCAAATCACGTAAAAATGTATCTGACGATTTATGCATACGTACTTTGAATGGTGCCCTGATCGTGTCCCCTCTTATACTGTAATATCTGGGCATCTGTATTGACGAAAAGCTATCTTTCAAAAAGCAAGTTGTTGAGTTAGTTAAGAAATTAATAACTTCTTCCATAGGAACAGGTCCACTCTTACATTTCAAAGATGGCAGCATGTCAGTCTTTCTCTGTTGAAGTGTTTGTTGTCCAGTGTTTGTAAGTCAAATCTGACTGTTTTAAAGTGCCTCTACCAAAACTTTTTACAATTGTAGAGGGCAGAAATATATTTTATACATTGAAAGGCCAAGACCAATGCATTTTTTATTGGGACACCCAAGCAGGTCACCAGTGCTGGAAACATCTGCCTTACAATCAACGGCCAGGCCATCCAACTGTCCTCGGTCATCTCCAACCTAGGAGTCAAGTTTGATCGTTCTCTGTCCTTCGATGCCCACATAAAACATATATGTAAAACATAATTTTTCCATCTTAAAAACATTGCCCGGGTCTTACCATCACTCTCAAATCAAATCAAATTGTATTGGTGGCGTGCACATTTTGCAGATGTTATCGGTGGTGCAGCGAAATGCTTATGTTTCTAGCTCAAACAGTGCAGTATACCTAACAATACAAAAAATACTGATCTTTAACAGTCTGATGGCCTGGAGATAGAAGCTGTTTTTCACTCTCTCTGTCCCAGCTTTGATGCACCTGTACTGTGTCCGCCTTCTAGATGGTAGCGGGG
This sequence comes from Coregonus lavaretus, assembly GCF_964263955.1. Taxonomy (NCBI): domain Eukaryota; kingdom Metazoa; phylum Chordata; class Actinopteri; order Salmoniformes; family Salmonidae; genus Coregonus; species Coregonus lavaretus. The sequence continues at coordinate 36,201,048 of NC_139991.1, read as the reverse complement.
TGAACAGGCCCTTGCTCGGATGGCTGAGGTCCTTGATGATCTTCTTGGCCTTCCTATGACACCGGGTGCTGTAGCTGTCCTGGAGGGCAGGCAGTGTACCCCCAGTGATGCATTTGACTGACCGCATCACCCTCTGGAGAGCTCTGCGGTTGCGGATGGTGCAATTGCCGTACCAGGCGGAGATACAGCCCGACAGGATGCTCTCTAAGGTGCATCTGTAGAAGTTTGTGAGGGTCTTATGGGCCAAACCAAATTTCTTCAGCCTCCTGAGGTTGAAGAGGTGCTGCTGCACCTTCTTCACCACACTTTCTGTGTGGATGGACCATTTCAGGTTGTCAGTGATGGGCACGCCGAGGAACTTGTATCTTTTCATCCTCTCCACTGCGGCCCCGTTGATGTGGATGGGGGCGTGCTCTCTCTGCTGTCTCCTGAAGTCCACGATCAGCTCTTTCGTTTTGTTGACGTTGAGGGAATGGTTATTTTCCAGGGCCCTCACCTCCTCCCTGTAGGCTGTCTTGTCGTTGTTGGTAATCAGGCCTACCACTGTTGTGTTGTCAGCAAACTTGATGATTGAGTTGGAGATGTGCGTCATGGGTGAACAGGGAGTACAGGAGGGGGCTGAGCACGCACCCTTGTGGGGCCCCCATGTTGAGGACCAGAATGGCGGAAGTGTTTTTGCCTACCTTCCCCACCTGGGGTCAGCCCGTCAGGAAGTCCAGGACCCAGTTGCACAGGGCGGGGTTCAGACCCAGGGGCTCGAGCTTAGTGATGAGCTTGGAGGGCACTATGGTGATAAAGGCTGAGCTGTAGTCGATGAACAGCATTCTTACATAGGTTTTTCTCTTGTCCAGATGGGATAGGCAGTGTGCAGTGCGACGGCGATTGTGTCATCTGTTTATCTGTTGGGGCAGAATGCAAATTGTAGTGGGTCCAGGGTGTTGGGTAAGGTGGAGGTGATATGATCCTTAACTAGCCTCTTAAAGCACTTCATGATGACAGAAGTGAGTGCTACGGGGCGATTGTCATTTAGTTCAGTTACTTTTGCTTTCTTGGGTACAGGAACATGGGGGGACTTGAAGCAAGTGGGGACAACAGGCTGGGATAGGGAGAGAGTGAATATGTCCGTAAACACTCCAGCCAGCTAGTCTGCACATGCTCTGACGTCGCGGCTTGGGATGCCGTCTGGGCCGGCAGCAACGGTTAACATGCTTAAATGTCTTACTGACGTGGACCACGGAGAACGAGAGCTCACTGTCCTCGTGAGCAGCAGTGGCCCGCATCGGTGGTTCTGGGTTTTTGCTTGAAGCGGGCAAAGAAGGTGTTTAGCATGTCTGGGAATGAGGCGTTGGTGTCCGCAACATGGCTGGCTTTCCCTTTATAATCTGTGATTGTCTGGAGTCCCTGACACATATGTATTGTGTCTGAGTCGTTGAATTGCGACTCCACTTTGTCCCTGTACTGTCATCTTGCCTCTTTGATTGCTCATAGCTGGTCTGTTTGTACACCTTGCCGTGGATAAATGTGGTGGTTCGCGCTTTCAGTTTTGCGCGAATGCTGCCATCTATCCACGGTTTGTGGTTTGGATAAGTTCTAATAGTCACAGTGGGAACAACATCCTCAATGCACTTCCTGATGAACTCCGTCATCGAGTCAGTGTATACGTCAACACTTTATTGTCCAGGGACTGAACGTTAATGAGTAATATACTCAGAAGCGGTGGATGATATGCACACCTCCTGAGTCTGATTAGGAGCTCAGACCTTATTCCTCGTCCGGTGACGGAGCAGCCCCGGGATGAGTGGAATTGCCTCTGGGAGTTCAAACCAAGGATCCAATTCAGGAAAGTTGAATTTCTGGTCGAAATGCTTTTGAGTGACCGCCGATCTAATATCCAAAAGTTATTTTCGGCTGTAGGTAATAATGCAAGAAACATTCTGATCAAATAATTTAAGAAATACCACAAAAAATAACAAAATACAGTAAAGTTGTCTAGGAGCTAGAAACATGCAACATAGCTAGCTAACTTTACCTCATCTGAGAATAATGTTAGCTAGCAATTAACTTGGTGGAAGAATTCAACATTTTGTGTGCTGAACTGGTTAGCTGGTTAGCAAGTATGGCTGGCTGGCTCAGTCAGCTAGCAAGCTTAGCTAGCTAGCTAGCTAATGTTGGACAAATCATCCTAGCTTTCGTGACATTGTCAAACTTCAGAAATACTGCTCATTGGTGCACAAAACACCATGTAAAATGGTATGACTTCCTCATCAAATGTCTACATTATTTACAGATGTATTGTTTTAACATTGATTAATTCAGCCTGTTTTAGACTTTGTTACGTCACTTGATTATGATTCTATCAATTTTTTGGCTGGAATGGAATGTTCGTATACTGTATATTTGACTGTGATATTTGGTTGTCTCACTATGTTTTTTATTTTATTTTTACTAGCTATCTTAAGATGAATGCACTAACTGTAAGTTGCTCTGGATAAGAGCATCTGCTAAATGACTAAAATGTAAATGTTTTACATACAGATCTCATATTACTATATTGATTAATTTCCTAATGTTTTTTTATTTTAATATTGATGTCACAATGTATCATTTGTACAGTTCTTTACAAAAAATATATAGTTATTTGTAGATGTGACTGTAGTACCTAGAAGTACTACTTATTTCTCTGAGAGTGAGTCGGATATATAGTGTTTTGCAAAATAAAACATTATTTGTCTCTCTGAAATGAAGAGTGTGATAGATTTCAAGCAAATACATGTCTGCCATTGAACAACCCCATGCCATGATAAATAGTGAAAAAACACATCAATCTCTTTAATAAGTTATTTTAATGTTAAAAGCTAATTGACCATTTCTGAAGTGGTATATAGCGTTTTGGAAAGAAACTCTTCATATGGAGGGGAGTATATTTTCCATACCCCTAATGGTTAGAATCAGGGGTAGGGTAGTGTAAACTGATCCTAGATCTGTGGTGAGAGGCAACTTCTACCTCAAGCTCAGAGAGTACACTTCACTGAGAGAACATGGCAGCCGTACCCAACAGGAGTCCTCGATGACGTGAGGCTCCATCTCTCCACCTGCCTCAATGATCTCCCCGCTCCATGCCCTGAAATGCACAGCCCCCTGTGAAGGAGGCTGGTCCTCAGAGGTCCTCCAGATAGGTACGTTCAGGCAGTGGATGGTCACATGCTGCACCGCCTCTGAGCTCAAGATATGCAGGAAGTTCATCTGGACGTGCCCAACACTAATCTCCAGCTGCATTGCCAATAAAGAGGATGAAAGTTGCTCAAAACAAATATTACAATATATCATAATATATAAATATATATGCCATTTGCCAGACACTTTTATCCAAAGCGACTTACATTCATGCCTGCATACATTTTACGTATGGGTGTTTTTTTTTAATGTAGGTAGAATTTTTTTTTTTACATTTGCTAATGTTAAGTTTCTGTTCAAATGTTTGCATGGACTTGCTCCACAGCCCCGATATAAACAAGTGACTACACTACAGTCTATAGGCTCACATTCTCGGGGAGCAGCAAATGGTTACTATAGTGTTCCAATATGAAAAACATGAATTCACAAAGAAAGTGACAAGCTGGTTTAAAGAACATCAAGAATGCTACCATGTGTGATTATTTTGTAACATGTTTTGTTTATTCATTTTGTTGTCTTTTCTTTTTCACTTATTTTAAAGCACATCTATTGATTCATTTTTCAAATTAGGGCAAGCTAAAGCATAATGGTGCAATGCATATGTTGATACTTCAATGTGTCAATGTTTTATTTGTACCTGTCCCTAACAAATAAATAATTATTATTATTAAATAGGTGAGAATGGGACAGTGCTTATCAGTGAAGAAATCTTTGTACTGATAAATGGCTAAGTTAGTGGAGCGAGCAACATGGTAAAACATTTTTGTCCCACTAACCAGGTTTCCATCTAACCTTTTTATGCGAGTAAAGTACATGTTGGATAAAAAATGTAATGGCAGGCCTGATGAAAACAATGTCTGTAAACTTTCCCTTTTTGTTTACAAGCCGCTACTTCATAAACTTCCGTCAGGTATAGAATCCTGAGTTGCCTAACCCGTTCACGGGATTGGTTAACTTTTGAGGTTCCTAGGTTCTCCACCGAGCTAGGTAAATCTGTTTTTAGTTTTAATACACCAAATTGCTGAACAAAAATTCTAAATACATTTAATCTTGATGTTCTGGTGCTGTTCAGGCAATTTCAAGTATTGATTGGGGACTTATTTGTGGAGGAATGTAACTGTTTTTCTGGATGATTTGTGATGTCTTATTTGTGCTTTCCATGACTGTATCTTTGTATTTTTATGTGTATATGTTTGGATATAATGTATGTATATATTTATGTTGTGTATATACAGGGCACGTTTGTAAAAGAGACCTAGGTCTCAATATATTTGCCCCCTCCCCCAAAAAAGCTAAAATAACATAAAAATGTTGACAAAAAAAGTACGCTAGACAAGGTGGGATATTTTTGTGCCGGTAAAATGTATTATCCGAGAAATGTTGGAAATGCTTTTATGAGCAAATATTGATATAATAACCATCATATCGAAGTACACTTGGAGTCACACAATAACATGTTGTGTGGTCCTCCACACGACGACTAGTCGGGAAAACATGCAGTTTATTAGGCTACAGATTAAATAAATTATGTTGAACTTCACAGGGTGGTGAAAGTGCAAGGTGATGAGCTCAATGATGCTCCTTTCCAATAAATAGTGAGGGTCTTATTCTGGTGACATGATCATCGATGCTTGGCTGGCGTTTGAAAACATTTTTTATCTCGCTCTTTTGTCCATAATAATATCATAATGTAAACTGGCTAGAGTGCACGTGCCAATATGAGAGTGGGCACATTCGCTATATAAGGCAACATAAAAAAAAAATAATAATAAAAAAAATGCGATGGAAACCCATTTAAAATGTATTTTTATGTGCACTACGTCATTACGCACAACTTTTTATCTGCAACAAGTAAATTTGATGGAAACACATCTTTGGTGGGAAAATATGCATATTGTTTTCATGTGGATTTTAGACTATTCCCTTTCCCACCTGGACGAAAGGAACACCTACAGTGGGGAGAACAAGTATTTGATACACTGCCGATTTTGCAGGTTTTCCTACTTACAAAGCATGTAGAGGTCTGTAATTTTTATCATAGGTACACTTCAACTGTGAAAAAATCCAGAAAATCACATTGTATGATTTTTAAGTAATTAATTTGCATTTTATTGCATGACATAAGTATTTGATACATCAGAAAAGCAGAACTTAATATTTGGTACAGAAACCTTTGTTTCCAATTACAGAGATCATATGTTTCCTGTAGGTCTTGACCAGGTTTGCACACACTGCAGCAGGGTTTTGCAGCAGGGATTTTGGCCCACTCCTCCATACAGACCTTCTCCAGATCCTTCAGGTTTCGGGGCTGTCGCTGGGCAATATGGACTTTCAGCTCCCTCCAAAGATTTTCTATTGGGTTCAGGTCTGGAGACTGGCTAGGCCACTCCAGGACCTTGAGATGCTTCTTACGGAGCCACTCCTTAGTTGCCCTGGCTGTGTGTTTCGGGTCGTTGTCATGCTGGAAGACCCAGCCACGACCCATCTTCAATGCTATTACTGAGGGAAGGAGGTTGTTGGCCAAGATCTCGCGATACATGGCCCAGTCCATCCTCCCCTCAATACGGTGCAGTCGTCCTGTCCCCTTTGCAGAAAAGCATCCCCAAAGAATGATGTTTCCACCTCCATTCTTCACGGTTGGGATGGTGTTCTTGTGGTTGTACTCATCCTTCTTCTTCCTCCAAACACGGCGAGTGGAGTTTAGACCAAAAAGCTATATTTTTGTCTCATCAGACCACATGACCTTCTCCCATTCCTCCTCTGGAACATCCAGATGGTCATAGGCAAACTTCAGACGGGCCTGGACATGCACTGGCTTGAGCAGGGGGACCTTGCGTGTGCTGCAGGATTTTAATCCATGATGGCGTAGTGTGTTACTAATGGTTTTCTTTGAGACTGTGGTCCCAGCTCTCTTCAGGTCATTGACCAGGTCCTGCCGTATAGTTCTGGGCTGATCCCTCACCTTCCTCATGATCATTGATGCCCCACAAGGTGAGATCTTGCATGGAGCCCCAGTCCGAGGGTGATTGAACGTCATCTTGAACTTCTTCCATTTTCTAATAATTTCGCCAACAGTTGTTGCCTTCTCACCAAGCTGCTTGCCTATTGTCCTGTAGCCCATCCCAGCCTTGTGCACGTCTACAATTTTATCCCTGATGTCCTTACACAGCTCTCTGGTCTTGGCCATTGTGGAGAGGTTGGAGTCTGTTTGATTGAGTGTGTGGACAGGTGTCTTTTATACAGGTAACGTGTTCAAACAGGTGTAGTTAATACAGGTAATGAGTGGAGAACAGGAGGGCTTCTTAAAGAAAAACGAACAGGTCTGTGAGAGCCGGAATTCTTACTGGTTGGTAGGTGATCAAATACTTATGTCATGCAATAAAATACAAATTAATTACTTAAAAATCATACAATGTGATTTTCTGGATTTTTGTTTTAGATTCCGTCTCTCACAGTTGAAGTGTACCTATGATAAAAATTACAGACCTCTACATGCTTTGTAAGTAGAAAAAGCTGCAAAATCGGCAGTGTATCAAATACTTGTTCTCCCCACTGTACGTGAGAATGCTGTTCGTTAACTACAGATCAGCATTTAACACTATAGTGCCCTAAAAGCTCATCACTAAGCTAAGGACCCTGGGACTAAACACCTCCCTCTGCAACTGGATGCTGGACCTCCTGAAGGCCGCCCCCAGGTGGTAACGGTAGCTAACAACAACATCTGCCACGCTTATCCTCAACACGTGGGCCCCTCAGGGGTGCGTGCTTAGTCCCTTCATGTACTCCCTGTTCACCCACGACTGCGTGGCCACGCACGACTCCAACACCATCATTAAGTTTGCCAACGACACAACAGTGTCCTGATCACCGACAACGAAGAGACAGCCGATTGGGAGGAGGTCAGATACCTGGCAGTGTGGTGCCAGGACAACAACCTCTCCCTCAACGTGAGCAAAAGAGCTGATCGTGGCCCCTGGACTAAACAGGATGGCCGATCACGCCCCCATTGACATCGACGGGGCTGTAGTGGAGCGGGTCGAGAGCTTAAAGTTCCTTGGTGTCCACATCACTAACAAACAATCATGTTCCAAACACACCAATACAGTCGTGAAGAGGGCACGACAACGCCTATTCCCCCTCAGGAGACTGAAAAGATTTGGCATGGTCCTCAGATCCTCAAAAAGTTCTACAGCTGCACCATCGAGAGCATCCTGACTGGTTGCATCACCGCTTGGTATGACAACTGCTCGGCATCAGACCGCATTTCACGGTAAGGTCTACACCTGTTGTATTCGGCGCATGTGACAAATAACATTTGATTTGATTTGAAACTCTGTTGCCAATTGAATGGAAACCTAGCTACTATTCATTAAATACTGCGGTATCATATATTCAGTGTGACTGGTTGTAGTATGACTGGTGTATGACTGGTGATGTATGACCGGTGAGGTCTGCAGTACCTTTGACACTGTGACAGGTTTTAGGCAGGTCTGCCCTCCTCCTGTAAAGTTACAGGTGACCTCTATTGTATCTGAGGAGTAGCCCCGGTTTGGGTCAATCCAATAAGTGCCTAGGGAGAGAAAAGAGTCAGTCACTAAGCACACTCTTTCCCATACTTCTTCTCGCTCTTGTGTGCACATACAGTACATGCATGCATGCATGCAAGCAAGCAAGCAAGCAAGCAAGCAAGCACAAACACTACAGTATCTGTCCTCTCACCATCGTTCATTTTCTGTTCACAGCTGTGGAGGTCCCTGCAAATGCGGGCGGGATTGTCCCTGGTGCCCAGTGGATTTTTCAGGCTCTGGATCAGGTTACTGAGGTAGTGGAGGGTCTTAATGATCTCTGTAACCTGGTCCAGCATAGGCAGGTCCATAACTGGCCAATTCTACACAGAGATAGACAGAGAGAGAGAAATGAATTTGCATTCATGCAGCAGTAAATCAAAAAACATGAATGGTTGATTATACATGAGAATAAATGGCTATGTACACAGCTTATTGACTGTCTGATGGTACTGACCTCAGTCCTGAGTGGGGTGTTTGAGTCTATAAACACCTGAAGGGAACCGTCCTGTTTCTGAATAAGAAAATGGCACAGACAACATACTGTAACATAACACTGTTATAGGACGTACTGTATAGGAACCCAACATGTTTGGTGCTGTAGTGATGACCATACTCAATAGTCACATAGTTGATTATGGCCATAGTCACAGTAGCTAATGTTTTGTGGAAAAGTCTAGTGTATTTAGTGTATTGAAGAGATAACAATAACAATAACTTACAAATGACAGAGGGACACCAGGAGGACCCTAGAGAAAAAATAGAACAACCAGTCAGGAGGAATAACGCTATAGATCACCTAAGTAACACAGATGGAGTATGGCTCCATCACAGTAGGATTGCAGGAACTATCAAGAAATTAGCCCTTATGAAGGACTAAACATGCTATGTAGTCCTTGATTCGTCCCATCCGAATTGTTCGGTTGGAAGTTTCCTTAGGTTGTTCTGCGTCCACAATGTACCTTTGGCACAATATTCCCTTTTTTTGTGTGTATATAAACAGCTTTCGTGTGTGATAAAAAAATGATCAGTCACAATAGTGGCACGTGATGCTACTTTCCAACATGCTAAGAGCAGGGAGTTTTGAGAATGCACTGTGAACTAAGCTGTTTTTATGAAAAACTGGAGCCCTTCAAAACTGAATTTGAGAGCAAATTAGGGTAAAACGTTACTTGACACCCAGTGTCATAAAACGTTATCACCATGTCATAATATTGTTAGACTCCAGGTGAGCGTAAATGGATGCGTGTCGGAACCAGAAAAAAGGAGAATAATCGTTATCAGCGCGCTTGCCTTTACTGGCTCAAATAGCAGACCAATCAGCCTGTTACCAACCCTTAGTAAACCTTTGGAAAAAATGGTGTTTGACCAGGTACAATGCTATTTTACAGTAAACAAATTGACAACAGACTTTCAGCACGCTTATAGGGAAGGACATTCAACAAGCACAACACTTACACAAATCACTGATGATTGGCTGAGAGAAATTGATGATAACAAGATTGTGGGGGCTGTTTTGTTAGACAAGATTGTGGATAAAGAGTTACCTGTCTAACAGAACACAGAGGGTGTTCTTTAATGGAAGCCTCTCCAACAAAATCCAGGTAGAATCATGAATTCCCCAGGGCAACTGTCTAGGACCCTTACTTTTTTCAGTCTTTACTAAAGACATGCCACTGGCTACCACAATGACTGAAATGACAGCAACACTTAACAAAGAGCTGCAGTTAGTTTCAGAATGGGTGGCAAGGAATAAGTTAGTCCTCAATATTTCAAAAACTAAAAGCATTGTATTTGGGACAAATCATTTACTAAACCCTAAACCTCAACTAAATCTTGTAATGAATAATGTGGAAATTGAGCAAGTTGAGGAGACTAAACCCTGGATTGTAAACTGTCATGATACAACACAGTAGCTAGGATGGGGAGAAGTCTGTCTATAATAAAGCGCTGCTCTGCATTCTTAACAGCACTATCAACAAGGCAGGTCCTACAGGCCCCAGTTTTGTCGCACCTGGACTACTGTTCAGTCATGTGGTCAGGTGCCACAAAGAGGGACTTAGGAAAATTGTAATTGGCTCAGAACAGGGCGGCACGGCTGGCCCTTGGATGTACAGAGAGCTAACATTAATGTAAATCTCTCCTTGCTCGAAGTGAAGGAGAGATTGACTTCATCACTACTTGTATTTGTGATAGGTATTGACATGTTGAATGCACCGAGCTGTCTGTTTGAACTACTGGCACACAGTTCGGACACCCATGCATACCCCACAAGACATGCCACCAGAGGTCTCTTCACAGTCCCCAAGTCCAGAACAGACTATGGGAGGCGCACAGTACTACATAGAGCCATGACTACATGGAACTCTATTCCACATCAAGTAACTCATGCAAGCAGTAACATTAGATTTAAAAAACAGATAAAAATACACCTTATGGAACTGTGAAGCAAATATAGACACATGCATACACACGATAACACGATAAATAACTTGTAGAAAAGAATCTTTCTGACACTGTCATGAAGCATTTTGGCCATCCTGTGTCAATTTACTTGGACTAAGAAAATACACTTTATGACACTGTCAAGAAGTATTATGACCATTATAATCATATAAGCCAGATAGGCCTATCTCGTACATGCCCTTATATCAGTCATCAGTCAAAAAGAGGGTGTCTTGTCCTGCTCCTGAAATCTGCTCCTGCATTCATCCCAGTCATCAGCAACAGAGCATTGGGGTAGATACATGTCGGACAATAATGTGTGCGCAATTACAATGATCATTTAATATGGTCCATTTCCCAAAAACGTATACAACATAAACATACTGTTGACACGTAGGCTATGGTGTAATGGAATGTTTTTCCTTGTGTGGCAGGTTTTGTGTATTTTGACACTCTTATGTAGGTATAATAACCAGCCATAAAATAATGCAATATATGTCACAACAGATCTAAATATGTGTCATGACAGTGTTATAACCATATTATAAAACAGGTTATGACAAGTTATGTCAGCTTTTATGACATGGTTATAACGTGTTATGACGCTGGGTGTCAAGTAAAGTGTTACCCAAATTAGGTTAACGCACTAACAAAGTATGATAGGTTGTGTTAGAAAGGTGAAGACTTACTGGAGGTCCCGGGGGTCCTGGAAGCCCCTGTGAAACAACAAAATCACAAAACATCTAAATCCGGTAAAATTATAAATGCCTTTTGTCAGCCTAACATTGGAGTGTTTTTAAATCAGTTTAATTATTTAAAACATCCTGCAATGCAAACACATACCGTTGGTCCTTGTAATCCCTGTTGATGAGAGAGAGGGAAAGAGAAGAAATACGTAAATTCTGGGTACACTCAGGATTTTTTTTTACCTACAGTAGGGGTACCCTGCTTGTCACGGAGGTGGGACCCTGTAATGTACGTCAATATAATACCTTTAGTCAGAGGTATATCATATTACCCTTATAGTTTGTACTTTCAAAGAGGTGTACCTCTTGGGTGACAAAATAGCACCTTTCTCACAGGTACAAAAGTGCACCTACAGAAATGGTACACATTTGCTTTTTTAGGGTACCACTACATCCCTTTTTATTAACTTTTATTGAACCAGGGAAAAACACATTGAGACCTAGGTCCATTTGCAAATGTGCCCTGGGAACAATACAAAATAAAATTATACACAATTTAAAACACACAATTAAATAAATAGCAAATATTATATACACAATAAACAATCAAACAAAACAAACACATTTAGAAATATAAAAATCCCTAGCCTTTCTCCTTAACTGACCCAGAGACAACAACACATCCAAATGAAACGTTACTTGGAGATTATTCCACATGATAGGGGCCTGGTAGGAAAAGGTACTTCTTATTTTTTCTTAATTTTTTACAACATGCTAAGAAAAACAGTTAGACATTGTAATGAAAATGTTGACTCAACAACATTTGATATTAACAACAGCTTTTTTATTGTCTCATGCTCTTACATAAGCCTTTAAAAAGACTACAGAGCTGGAAGTGGACAATACCCCAAAAACATGACCGCATTGGCCCTGTTCGGTATTCTGTGGGCACGGGCTAGCCCACACCCAACAAGGGCTAGCCCCACCAGCCTAACATGGGCTGGCCCACAGCAGCCTAGCACAGGCTAGCTAGCCCACACCAGCCCAACATGTGCTAGCATATGCTGGGCCAATTGTTAGGTGGGTAACATAGCATTGGCCGAATGGGGAAGCCCACACTGGCCCCTAATGTGTTAGATGGGGTGAGCGTTTTATTCTGTTCTACTTGATAATGTAGCGGCGGGGCTCATTAGAATATTTGGGGCGTGGTTTGCATTCAGTTATTTTTGTACAACTGTTACTGAGAGTGTCATCCCAGTTTAAGGAAGATTGAGATTGTACACTGCCATTACAGTAGTCTTAATAAAGGCTTGAGTAAGTTCATTTGACGTATAAAAGTATCTTACATAGTAACTACTATGTTGATTTTTGGATACAATGCTGATCTGTTAAAACTCATCAATTGTCATAAGGTTGGGCCAATACCATGAGCTCATATTAGGAGCCAAATGGCCCTCACCAGAGGAGGGCTGCCTCACCAGAGGACCAAAAGCCTCTTTATTGGAGCAGACTGAATCAATGAAGTGAAACAATACTAAAATTGAGCCTGGATTCCAGAGTAGGTATAGTAGTTAGGGGGGTTTGAGCACTGAAATACCTACCATCTCTCCACGGCTCCCCTTGTCTCCTTTAGGGCCCTGAGGAGATATGTGTACAGTCAGAATGATGAAGGCTAGCAAGCAGCCTTACCTAAATAAATATAGTTTAATTGATATGGGCGAAATACTTACTGGACTTCCATCGGGCCCAATAATCCCCATCGGACCCATAACTCCACCTCTGCCCTGGAGATGGAAGGAAAGAGGAAAAGATTGATGAGTTCACATGAATCTATAGCCCTGTTTATATCTGGTGCTAACATGCGTTAGCACCAGATGTTCCTGATCTTGCCCACATTTTTAGACTGGTGTAGACAATTAAAATACTCATCTTCCTGACCACCTCCAGAGGTAGTCGGGGATGCATTGTGTCTGGATTTCTTACAAGTGTAGACAGATCTAGACAGTAAAACCATTTAAATCATAATTGAGCCCTACAGACGAAGAACCGTGTGTGCCTTTTACATTTTTATTATTACATTTTTTTACTCACAACAAATACAAACATACACATACAAATACGAACAACAACTTACAGACACACACACACAACGACTACATCTCATCTGCCCAGCTCCATCCCTATGGTCTACATTATTGTTTGCCATGTGGCATTAAATTGTACCAATTCGTTTTTCTCGGTCGCCCAGGCTATTTAAATATTTCAATAATAAATCATTTGGTTTTTCCATTGTGTTACCGATGGCGGATTGATTGATTTCCACGATTTTCATACGTTTTTTCAAGATGAGTGAGGAGAAGAGAATCGTCCAGCCCATTGGGTATCTCACTACACCACCATATGCCATGTCTTGAAATCAGTGGCGGCTCCTGAAGAAATTCTCAGGAGGGGCAATTTTTCTGATGATTTAGGTGACCTACACACATTTTAAAAAAGATATGTCCAGCAACAACATGAAGACAGGGGCAGCATATAAGTCAATACCAGAAGCATTTATTGACTGATCTGGGGAGATGGATTCCAGTTTCTGTGACAGATTATAAATAATCTCTGATGCCTTTGTTATATTAGCTTTTGGTTGAATGTACTGTCGTAGTAAATATATAATGTTATAGCTTGGTCTGACTAAAATCTTGTGCATGACCCATTTTGTGTTGGGCCTTTGTATTCAATACAATGAACAAGAGTCCTATCTTGTCAGCCTTGTCAGCAGGTGGCTAAGGATAACACCCACGCCATAGGTCTCTCAGTTCTTCCAACTCACGAGTTCTTGCCCTGAGGACACACACACACACACCCACACACACACACACACACACACACACACACATCATCACTGATAAACACACACACACACACACACACATCATCACTGATAACAAACACACACACACACACACACACACACACACACACACACTGATAACAAACACACACACACACACACAAATCCTCTTCTCTTAGGCTGAACATCTGAAGACAGAGAACCCGACTCAGAGCCAATGCAACAGTGACACTAGCCTGGAGGTGACCTCGCCCAACTCATCAGGACCAATCAGAAGATCAGAACTACTAGATTCAACCTACTTCATTTTATTGTATAAAATGTCAGCACACAATGTTTAGGGGCTCTTCTGATAAACTCCCTACGAGTTTGACGAACGGGTCCGTGCACGCGATTCCAGATATCTTTACCTCTGAATAAACTGCCTTATATTATACAATTATCCACCTTGTCCAAAAGTCTCTACTTGGTCTCCGTTCTCCAGTAAACTTGTTTTATCAACAATAGTAAGGTTCAATGACACAGAAAGCAGTTCAATGTCGGGGTACAGAGTCGCTCTCTTACCAGGATCGCGGTCCGCTCTGACCAGGGTGAAGCCGGCCGGCTCCACCTCTCTGTCCGGGACTCTGTCATCCAGCCAAGTCTCCCAGCTGTATTGGGATTCCGCTGCCAGCAGCGTTTTCATTATTTAGTCCGTTCGTAGCGGGTATGTACACGATCAACAAGAACAGTCCAAAACCGAAGATCAGTCCAAAGCAGAATGTTTGCAGAATGTTTGTAAACTAAGTCTACAAATTAAAAACATAAAATAACGCCACACTGCAGGTCGCAACATAGACGCTGCTAGCCGCCATTGTCTTAGTTACGTTCAACGTTACGTCACGTATGACGAAAGCGCGTAAGTGCATGCCCACAGACACCCATAGAGAATGTATTGAAAGCTTTGAAATGTGAAAAAAATAGATTTTACATGACAGGCTATGAGAGACTTCTGGGCGATTTTCAACCTGACTGAAATCGCCCAAAAAACGGGCGGGGCCATTTGAAGCACGACTTTAGCCTGATTTGACATTTAGTGGCTGGCAGATCAGACGTGAACACTGATAACTGCTGTTGCCGTGATATAATTGATTAGAAAAAAAATCCCTTCCTTTTCCCGTTTGGCAGTGCGTCGCCCATATCGCCCTATTGAACAAGCCGTCCCTGCTTGAAATATGCAGACAGACGGATTAAAAGTAAGTTTACAATGTAATACTTCTGACAGCCAACTTTCTAGCTCCGCCCATAATTTGGGGACTCGATTATTGAGTCGTTGTTAGTTTTATACCTTAAGACATGACTCTGCCGTTGTGCCTTTTATATTTTCAGATTAGTGATGTTTTTAAATATCATTATCTGATGACTGTAACATCAAGAGTTGTGAACAGACAAAGAAGTAGATAGTAGAGGTTGTGTCATTTCAGGTGGTGTAACATTCTAACTCCAAATTATTTATATTGTTTATACAAATGCAACTGCATCAGCTGCTCAAAATAATTCCAAATGGAGATATTGTTCTTCTTCTGTAAGGCTCAATTATCCTGCCCTCTAAAATCATTGAGAGGTGGCACCATTGACTTATGGCGTCAGTATGTCTTAAAATAAATCTTATTTTGAAAAAATAAATGTTTTGCATACAATGAAATCTGGTCACAATGTGGACACTGTGGACAAATAGTGATTGGATAATAATGATCAGATAAGGAAACCCACATGTTAGCGCAAGGTGTAAACAAGGCTTATGACATGTGCGAGACAGTGACCAACATATTTTTCCGCTGGGGAAGTTTTTATTTTTTGCACTTGCTAAACATCTCCTGAGTAGTTTTGAAGAAACTTGTGTGTTACTACTGTGGTCTAAAAATAGCTGTTTATATTCTGAGCAACTTTATGAATTGATTATTTAATATCGTCTGAGATGCCCAGAGATGGGAAAGCTGCCGCGGTCATCCCCCTCTTCAAAGGGGGTGACACTCTAGATCCAAACTGTTACAGACCTATATCGATCCTACCCTGCCTTTCGACGAAAGTATTTGAAAGCCAAGTTAACAAACAGATCACCGACCACTTCGAATCCCACTGTACCTTCTCCGCTATGCAATCTGGTTTTTACGAGCTGGTCATGGGTGCACATCAGCCACGCTCAAGGTCCTAAACGATATAATAACCGCGATTGATAAAAGACAGTACTGTGCAGCCGTCTGCATCGACCTGGCCAAGGCTTTTGACTCTGTCAATCACTGCATTCTTATTGGCAGACTAAATAGCCTTGGTTTCTCAACTGACTGCCTCGCCTGGTTCACCAACTACTTTTCAGATAGAGTTCAATGTGTCAAATCGGAGGGCCTGTTGTCTGGACCTCTGGCAGTCTCTATGGAGGTGCCACAGGGTTCAATTCTCGGGCCGACTCTATTCTCTGTGTATATCAATGATGTCGCTCTTGCTACTGGTGACTCTCAGATCCACCTCTACGCAGACAACACAATTTTGTATACATCTGGCCCTTCATTGGACACTGTTAACAAACCTTCAAACGAGCTTCAATGCCATACAACACTCCTCCAACTGCTCTTAAACGCTAGTAAAACTAAATGCATGCTCTTCAATCGAACGCTGCTTGCACCCGCCCGCCCGACTAGAATCACTACTTTCGGCGGGACTGACTTAGAATATGTGGACAACTACAAATACCTAGGTGTCTGGTTAGACCGTAAACTCTCCTTCCAGACTCACATTAAGCATCTCCAATCCAAAGTTAAATTTAAAATCGGCTTCCTGTTTCACAAAAAAAGCCTCCTTCACTCATGCTGCTAAACATGCCCTCGTAAAACTGACTATCTTACCGATCCTTGACTTCGGCGATGTCATTTACAAAATAGCTTCCAACACTCAACTCAGCAAATTGGATGTAGTCTATCACAGTGCCTTCCGTTTTGTCACCAAAGCCCCATGCAGTGAGGGGAAAAAAGTATTTGATCCCCTGCTGATTTTGTACGTTTGCCCACTGACAAAGACATGATCAGTCTATCATTTTAATGGTAGGTTTATTTCAACAGTGAGAGACAGAATAACAACAAAACAATCCAGAAAAATGCATGTCAAAATGTTATAAATTGATTTGCATTTTAATGAGGGAAATAAGTATTTGACCCCTCTGCAAAACATTACTTAGTACTTGGTGGCAAAACCCTTGTTGGCAATCACAGAGGTCAGATGTTTCTTGTAGTTGGCCACCAGGTTTGCACACATCTCAGGAGGGATTTTGTCCCACTCCTCTTTGCAGATCTTCTCCAAGTCATTAAGGTTTCGAGGCTGACGTTTGGCAACTCGAACCTTCAGCTCCCTCCACAGATTTTCTATGGGATTAAGGTCTGGAGACTGGCTAGGCAACTCCAGGACCTTAATGTGCTTCTTTTTGAGCCACTCCTTTGTTGCCTTGGCCATGTGTTTTGGGTCATTGTCATGATGGAATACCCATCCACGACCCATTTTCAATGCCCTGGCTGAGGGAAGGAGGTTCTCACCCAAGATTTGATGGTATATGGCCCCGTCCATTGTCCCTTTGATGCAGTGAAGTTGTCCTGTCCCCTTAGCAGAAAAGCACCCCCAAAGCATAATGGTTCCACCTCCATGTTTGACGGTGGGGATGGTGTTCTTGGGGTCATAGGCAGCATTCCTCCTCCTCCAAACACGGCGAGTTGAGTTGATGCCAAAGAGCTCGATTTTGGTCTCATCTGACCACAACACTTTCACCCAGTTCTCCTCTGAATCATTCAGATGTTCATTGGCAAACTTCAGACGGGCATGTATATGTGCTTTCTTGAGCAGAGGGACCTTGCGGGCGCTGCAGGATTTCAGTCCTTCACAGCGTAGTGTGTTTCCAATTGTTTTCTTGGTGACTATGGTCCCAGCTGCCTTGAGATCATTGACAAGATCCTCCCGTGTAGTTCTGGGTTGATTCCTCACCGTTCTCATGTTCATTGCAACTCCACGAGGTGAGATCTTGCATGGAGCCCCAGGCCGAGGGAGATTGACAGTTCTTTTGTGTTTCTTCCATTTGTGAATAATCGCACCAACTGTTGTCACCTTCTCACCAAGCTGCTTGGCGATGGTCTTGTAGCCCATTCCAGCCTTGTGTAGGTCTACAATCTTGTCCCTGACATCCTTGGAGAGCTCTTTGGTCTTGGCCATGGTGGAGAGTTTGGAATCTGATTGATTGATTGCTTCTGTGGACAGGTGTCTTTTATACAGGTAACAAGCTGAGATTAGGAGCACTCCCTTTAAGAGTGTGCTCCTAATCTCAGCTCGTTACCTGCATAAAAGACACCTGGGAGCCAGAAATCTTTCTGATTGAGAGGGTGTCAAATACTTATTTCCCTCATTAAAATGCAAATCAATTTATAACATTTTTGACATGCGTTTTTCTGGATTTTTTGTTGTTGTTATTCTGTCTCTCACTGTTCAAATAAACCTATCATTAAAATTATAGACTGATAATTTATTTGTCAGTGGGCAAACGTACAAAATCAGCAGGGGATCAAATACTTTTTTCCCTCACTGTATACTACCCATCATTGTGACCTGTACGCTCTCGTTGGCTGGCCCTCACTACATACTCGTCGCCAAACCCACTGGCTCCAGGTCATCTATAAATCACTTCTAGTCAAATCCCCACCTTATCTTAGATCATTGGTCACCATAGCAACACCCACCCGTAGTACGCACTCCAGCAGGTATATCTCACTGGTCATCCCCAAAGCCAACACCTCCTTTGGCCGCCATTCCTTCCAGTTCTCTGCTGCAAATGACTGGAACGAACTACAAAAATCTCTGAAGCTGGAGACACTTATCTCCCTCATTAACTTTAAGCATCAGTTGTCAGAGCAGCTTACCGATCACTGTACCTGTACACAGCCCATCTGTAATCAGCCCACCCAACTACCTCATCCCCATATTGTTATTTACATTGTTACTTATTTTGCTCATTTGCACCACAGTTTCTCTATTTGCACATCATCTTCTGCACATCTATCACTCCAGTGTTAATACTAAATTGTAATTATTTTGCACTATGGCCTATTTATTGCCTTACCTCCATAACTTACTACATTTGCACACCTTGTATATAGATTTTCTATTTTCTATTGTGTTATTGACTGTACGTTTTTGTTTATTCCATATGTAACTCTGTGTTGTTGTTGTTTTTATCGCACTGCTTTGCTTTATCTTGGCTAGGTCGCAGTTGTAAATGAGAACTTGTTCTCAACTAGCTTACCTTGTTAAATAAAGGTGGGAAAAAAACAACAACAAAAAAAACTACTCTTTGGTAAAAATGTGTAGCACTATTTTAGAGTATTCTTAAAAATATTTTAAGATCTTTTATGCATACTGGCCTCGACCTGGGTTCAAATAGCTTATTTTTCTTTCAAAAGAGACGAAGGTACCAGTGGCGGTTCTAGACCATTTCAACTGGGGCCAGTTGTACTGTTAGAGGGGCCAGTTACATTAGACATTATTGTTGTCATGTTGTTTTCTTCACTGCATTGCAGGCATTAATAGGCAAAATAACATGTTTATAATCATTCAACAATTTATTATTTGCATTTACATTACATTTTTACATTTGCATTACATATTCACTTTTAGTTACATCAACTGTATTCTACGTTTTTTGTGGTTTCTTGCTAAAAAGATCAGCAAATTCATCTAGATTCAAGGCCTTTGCCCTCCTTGACTTTACATTTAAGTCATTTAGCAGACGCTCTTATCCAGAGCGACTTACAAATTGGTGCATTCAATACTTAATACACCTAAATTGCTTAATCTCTCATCTGACATTGTGGACCTAAGATACGTTTTCACCAGCTTTAGTGCAGAAAAACTCTGTTCACAAGAAGCGGTACTAACAGGGATTGAAACAGCTATTTTGCACAGTTTAAAGAGCTCAAAGAAAGCGTCTTTATCTTTTTCTGAATCTGACCTCTGACCTACTGTACTGAGTACACAGTCTCCATTAAATTGAGAGCTTAGCTTTTTTGGTCCTTTTGCAGGGGGCTGTATTGCAGTATCACTTTGCTCACCTGTGTTTAACACTTCATTCCATAGGTCATCAAAAAATGACTCATCCCTGTAGTCATTCAAAGTTTGAACTAAGGCTTCAACTAAATCAACAGCCTTTGACAGGTCAAGTGATGAAGACTGTAGCATATCTGATAGAAATGTTGCTTCTCCAAAAACGTTATGTAGTGTAACAAGGCACACAATGAATTGTAAATCTATCTGTGCAAGCAGACCTCGTGCCTCAACAGATCTGTCACCGTTGTGTTCTTGGACTATGTCTTGCAGGACTCGCTTAACGGCAGGCAATCTATCCATAATAGTATGTAGAACCATATCGACATGCCCAGCGAGTGTCACTTAGTCTCTGAAGCTCTCTAGGTGCACCTGGGTACATCTCTCTTTGTACGCTAAGCCATTTTTGATGCACATATGACCCAGATGTGAAGACATAGTCTTTCTAGTAACGAGAAGAACTGTCCTACCTCAGGGACAGCTTTGACTGTATCCACTAAGTTTAGACAGTGTGCACTGCAGTGGATGTAAAAGGCATGCTTTGCTTGTTCTTTAATGCGTGCTTGGACGCCTGAATGCTTGCCACTCATAACTGAAGCACCGTCATATGCTTGGCCTACTAGGTTGTTTTTGTTTTTGTATTCAAGACCATGACTTTCTAATACAGTGAGGGAAAAAGGTATTTGATCCCCTGCTGATTTTGTACGTTTGCCCACTGACAAAGAAATTATCAGTCTATAATTTTAATGGTAGGTTTATTTGAACAGTGAGAGACAGAATGACAACAAAAAAATCCAGAAAAATGCATGTCAAAAATGTTATAAATTGATTTGCATTTTAATGAGGGAAATAAGTATTTGACCCCCTCTCAATCAGAAAGATTTCTGGCTCCCAGGTGTCTTTTATACAGGTAACGAGCTGAGATTAGGAGCACACTCTTAATGGGAGTGCTCCTAATCTCAGCTTGTTACCTGTATAAAAGACACCTGTCCACAGAAGCAATCAATCAATCAGATTCCAAACTCTCCACCATGGCCAAGACCAAAGAGCTCTCCAAGGATGTCAGGGACAAGATTGTAGAGCTACACAAGGCTGGAATGGGCTACAAGACCATCGCCAAGCAGCTTGGTGAGAAGGTGACAACAGTTGGTGCGATTATTCGCAAATGGAAGAAACACAAAATAACTGTCAATCTCCCTCGGCCTGGGGCTCCATGCAAGATCTCACCCCGTGGAGTTGCAATGATCATGAGAACGGTGAGGAATCAGCCCAGAACTACACGGGAGGATCTTGTCAATGATCTCAAGGCAGCTGGGACCATAGTCACCAAGAAAACAATTGGTAACACACTACGCCGTGAAGGACTGAAATCCTGCAGCGCCCGCAAGGTCCCCCTGCTCAAGAAAGCACATATACAGGGCCGTCTGAAGTTTGCCAATGAACATCTGAATGATTCAGAGGAGAACTGGGTGAAAGTGTTGTGGTCAGATGAGACCAAAATCGAGCTCTTTGGCATCAACTCAACTCGCCGTGTTTGGAGGAGGAGGAATGCTGCCTATGACCCCAAGAACACCATCCCCACCGTCAAACATGGAGGTGGGTACATTATGCTTTGGGGGTGTTTTTCTGCTAAGGGGACAGGACAACTTCACCGCATCACAGGGATGATGGACAGGGCCATGTACCGTCAAATCTTGGGTAAGAACCTCCTTCCCTCAGCCAGGGCATTGAAAATGGGTCGTGGATGAGAATTCCAGCATGACAATGACCCAAAACACATGGCCAAGGCAACAAAGGAGTGGCTCAAGAAGAAGCACATTAAGGTGCTGGAGTGGCCTAGCCAGTCTCCAGACCTTAATCCCATAGAAAATCTGTGGAGGGAGTTGAAGGTTCGAATTGCTAAACATCAGCCTCGAAACCATAATGACTTGGAGAAGATCTGCAAAGAGGAGTGGAACAAAATCCCTCCTGAGATGTGTGCAAACCTGGTGGCCAACTACAAGAAACGTCTGACCTCTGTGATTGCCAACAAGGGTTTTGCCACCAAGTACTATGTCATGTTTTGCAGAAGGGTCAAATACTTATTTCCCTCATTAAAATGCAAATCAATTTATAACATTTTTGAAATGAGTTTTTCTGGATTTTTTTGTTGTTATTCTGTCTCTCACTGTTCAAATAAACCTACCATCAAAATGATAGACTGATCATGTCTTTGTCAGTGGGCTAACGTACAAAATCAGCAGGGGATCAAATACTTTTTTCGCTCACTGTATGTGTATGATTTTGTCAGTAAGCCCTGCTCCATCTAGTCGATCAGCTGATTCAAAGTGGAGAAAGCTCTTATGGACAGCTCCACTGAAATAGTACCTGAGTACTAGAGATATCTGATCCTTTTTTTTTTTTTTACATCTTTTGTTTCGTCTGCCATTATGCTAAAGACCTCACTGTCTTTCACTTCTTCTATAGTTTTTGTTCGAACCATGTCTGCCAAACAACTCAGAACCTCATTCTGAATCCGTTTGCTTGTGTATTATGAATGGAAGTCAACCTTTTTTTTTCACAGTTGTGTCATGCTTAGCTATTGTTTCTAGAATTGCCATGAAGTTCCCTTTATTATCAGACTCTGCAGACTCATCGTGTCCTCTTTGTGCAATGTTTTGTGTGGCTGTAAGTAGTAGTACTTCTCCTATTGTTTTAATATAGTCCCGATTTTCTTGAACCTGTTTGTTGTGTTCCTTGTTTAGGGCATTTACCAGTGTTGCATTACTTTTTACAGCTTTCTGATAGTCTCTCCATGTAATCATTGCTTGTTTGTGCCACTCAGACCTTGCATGAATTGCAAATCCCCCCTCTTTGTAAGTTGCCTTCTTCCAGTTGTTAAAACCCAATTTTGAATCAAATACAGTCTCAGACTTTGGGAGGGCTAAAATGTCTGCAGGCGTAACAAAACACAGAGTCAGATTTTTTCGAATATTCAAGCCAGGGGTGGATGTGGTACCAGGCCGCCTTGAAGCTCCTCCTCCTGTCCCCCATCAGTTCTTGGGTACATGTTCATCACTGGCTGCACCGGTGGGTCCTCCCGGGATTTGCTGATATCTGTCGAAGAAAAAAAAACTATAATTAAAAGTATCTATTTGGGTAATTTTAGACACATACCATAGCCATCAGACAACTTCTGAAATCCATCTGATATCTATATCACAAGCCCAATAGCATGTTAAATGAGATCATTCACTTCAATCATAAACTGACACATTTCTATACACCATATAAACTGACTAATTGCACTGCTTTACAAGTAACCACAGATGTATTCAACATCACAAACCTGATGGTCCACTGCTTGTGGACGAACATGGCTCCTCTCTTGGTTTCTCACTCTCAGCCTCTACGTCCCCCTCAGCCTCTGTCTCTCCATCTGTCTCACTTTCCTGCTCTACTATGCCTTCACTCTCAGTCTCTCCAATGGACAAGTCTTCCTGCTCTCTCTCTACAGGCTCTCTGCTCTCTCCACACCTGAACCCTCTGGCTCTGTCTGACTTTCTGCCTTGTCTTTTCTTTGGAAGAAGGACATGATATCCTTTTTTCTCTTCATTTTGGTGAGAACTATAGAGCAAAAGCAATGGGGACCAAGCTTATTAAATAATTTACTGAAAATAACTGACTTGCTAGGTAGCTAGCTTTCATGTCTAACCTTTTAACGTTATAATGCGTTTACTGAGTGTGGTTTAAGTAAAAGCACTCAGCACCATGCATTTTTGATCAAATATTATATCCTTTTTCATATTGCCATACATTTTCGATGCCTGACTGTTAGAATTAGCTACAAAACTAAACCAAAAACAATGCAAATTAATACATAGCCCAGGATTCAAGCCAATCCATTAATTAATTCACAAAGAAAGTAACAAACGGCCAGGTTAACATTAGCTGATCTAACGTTACACTTCTGTCATGCATTTAATAGTTAACAAATGTTACAAATACAATATATAAATTTTTTTGCTCACCTCTCTTTATTTCCTTCTTCTCGCTTGAACGATATTATTCGCGCCGAATTTCTTTCAACTTCTGAATAGAAAAAATGTGGTACGATACTGTTGTGTTCCGCCTACAGGAGTCCCACTAGAAAATGTGTTGGGTTACTTTAGTGTGCCTCTTTGCCACTGTCTAATAACGGATGTAAAAAAAAGAAAGAAAAAAAGAACATGATCGCAAAAATTAATTATGTGATAATTATTTCTGACGTATTTAGGTGGGCCACAAGGGGGTCCAAGCTTGTTGCCACAGGGGCACTGCTATTTTAGTGTATTTTCTCTAGCAGCAGCAAGGGAAATACTTTTTCACACAGATGTTTCAGACAAAGCCTTCTCCTGTGTGTGCAATCACTGAACCAATCATGGAATAGTCCCAAAAGTGCTAACCCAGCCATCTGGCACTTAAGGCAGGCTAAATCGAACACTCATGGAGGTTTCCCAGACACAGATTAAGCCTGGTCGTATACTAAAAAGCAACCTCAAAAACCCTACCTCCAGAGTGCTTTTTCATCCAGGACTAGGCTTGATCTGTGTCCGGGAAACTGAACCTCAAAGTATTTGAAAGAAAACAAATACTACTTGAACCCAGGTTTGGTAGAGATAGCATGCCGGAAATTACTAGTCTACAAAAGGCCTCTACTTACCATTGTGCCCTGTGGTCCTTTTGGTCCCTGTATGCCCTTTGGTCCCAAGTCACCTGGAGGCCCCTGGAAACATAAATTACAAACATTTACACAATCAGTATAACTTCATGTGCAACACATTTATTACCCCCCCATTCAAAGTATAGTCATGATCTTAATAACTATCGCCCCATTTCAAGGCTTCCTTGTCTAGCTAAGATTCTTGAAACCTTGGTAAATTTACAACTTTGCAATTTTTTATCTGAGAAATGTATTTTGAATGTAAACCAATCAGGGTTTAGGCCTGGGCATAGCACTATTAGAGCAAGCACTTAGTTGTTAATTATCTTGTCAATGCTTTAGACACTAAAATGAAATGATCTGCTTTGTTTGTGGACCTGTCAAAAGCATAATGGTTCCACCTCCATGTTTGACGGTGGGGATGGTGTTCTTGGGGTCATAGGCAGCATTCCTCCTCCTCCAAACACGGCGAGTTGAGTTGATGCCAAAGAGCTCGATTTTGGTCTCATCTGACCACAACACATTCACCCAGTTCTCCTCTGAATCATTCAGATGTTCATTGGCAAACTTCAGACTGGCCTGTATATGTGCTTTCTTGAGCAGGGGGACCTTGCGGGCGCTGCAGGATTTCAGTCCTTCACGGCGTAGTGTGTTACCAATTGTTTTCTTGGTGACTATGGTCCCAGCTGCCTTGAGATAATTGACAAGATCGTCCTGTGTAGTTCTGGGCTGATTCCTCACCGTTCTCATGATCATTGCAACTCCACGAGGTGAGATCTTGCATGGAGCCCCAGGCCGAGGGAGATTGACAGTTCTTTTGTGTTTCTTCCATTTGCGAATAATCGCACCAACTGTTGTCACCTTCTCACCAAGCTGGTCTTGTAGCCCATTCCAGCCTTGTGTAGGTCTACAATCTTGTCCCTGACATCCTTGGAGAGCTCTTTGGTCTTGGCCATGGTGGAGAGTTTGGAATCTGATTGATTGATTGCTTCTGTGGACAGGTGTTTTTTATACAGGTAACAAGCTGAGATTAGGAGCACTCCTTTTAAGAGTGTGCTCCTAATCTCAGCTCGTTACCTGTATAAAAGACACCTGGGAGCCAGACATCTTTCTGATTGAGAGGGGGTCAAATACTTATTTCCCTCATTAAAATGCAAATCAATTTATAACATTTTTGACATTAGTTTTTCTGGATTTTTTTGTTGTTATGCTGTCTCTCACTGTTCAAATAAACCTACCATTAAAATGATAGACTGATAATTTCTTTGTCAGTGGGCAAACGTACAAAATCAGCAGGGGATCAAATACTTATTTCCCTCACTGTATGTGGATGTACACAATTGCCCCGACTGCTGAACTGGCTGTGACAAGGCTACATTCCGATTTTGCAGTTGTGCAGGAAGCCCTTACTGATTTAAATTCGTATTTAATATGGGCAAAACTAAATACATGTTGTCTCAAGTTCTTGTAAGACTATATCAGTTGGATTGCATATTTACTCATCGGAATGTTCTATAATCGAACGAGTCCCTGCATAGAAATATCTTGGTATTTGGGTTGATAATGATTTATCGTTTAAAAAACATACGACTGAGCTTGTTAAAAAAATAAGATTTAAAGCTGGCTTTTTTTTTACAGAAACAGATCTTGTCTCTCTCTAGTCAGCAGGAAGCAGATTGTGCAGTCAACCTTTCTACCTGTTCTTGATTATGGTGATACTATTTATTAAAGTGCAGCTGCCTCTACTCTTAAACCCTTGGATTCATTTTTTATAGTGCCTTTCGTTTTATCACGAGACAGTTTTATTACTCATCACTGTTTTCTTTACCAAAAGGTTGGCGTCACATAAATCACATAATTACGCTCTTTTTGCTTTCAAAGCCCTGCTCCACAAACCTCCGACTTACCTAACAAGTTCTCAAACCTGTTCACAGGGTTGGTTAACTCTGGAGACTCATTCAGAGTCTAGAGAGTTAGGTAAATTAGCCTTTAATTTCCTTACACCTCATGTGTGGAATGATCTACATTACACTTTCAAATTGGAGGAATTGGTGCCTCTAGGGCATTTCAGACGGTTGTTAGGGGACCGTTTTACTGAAGAATGTGTATGTTCTTTATGATTGTGTTTTGCTTTTCGTATATTTTTGTGTGTAATAGCGTGTATTGTATTGTGTTTATTGTATTTTGATGTGTGGTGCTATACAGGGCTCATCTGGAAAAGAGACCTTGGTCTCAGCATTGACTCCCTGTCAAAATGTGGATGCTACCATGATTATGAACAACCCTGAATGAATCATCAATAATGATGAGTGAGAAAGTTACAGAGGCATAAATATCATACCACTCCCCCCACCCCAAATGCTAACTTCTCCTGTTATTGTAATGGTGAGAGGTTAGCATGTCTTGGGGGTATGATATTTGTGCATCTGTAACTTTCTGTCTCATCATTATTCACGATTCATTCAGGACTATCCGTAATCATGGTAGCATCCACATTAACGTAGAAGTGTTTAGAAACATATTATCTTCTTATTTACAATACAGGTGACTCAAAAATGACACAATACATTATTTACCATTAATTTCTATTGGGCACAAAATAATCTGGAATATTGAACCTAATACTAAACTTCTAACTACTTTAATACGCATATAAGTGAATTTGTCCCAATACTTTTGGTCTCCTAAAATGGGGGGACTATGTACAAAAAGTGCTGTAATTTCTAAATGGTTCACCAGATCTGGATGAAAATACCCTCAAATTAAAGATGACAGTCTGCACTTTAACGTCAATCATTGTATCATTTCAAATCCTAAGTGCTGGAGTACAGAGCCAAAGCAACGAAACGTGTCACTGTCCCAATACTTTTGGAGCTCACTTTATGTGGTTGTCCCACCTAGCTATTTTAAGATCTGAACTGGACTGTGTGGTACGAGGTCGCCATCTACTGGCGGTGGAAGGACACTGTTTTTTGCTAACTCAACTTTTTTCCTGAACATTATTAAGGACTTTTTTATTGGTGCATTTCTGGAATAAAATAAGTATTTGTATTCTACTCCAGTCTCGATCTCCTCCTTGGTAATTGTTTCACTGCTGTCCCTGCCAAGAAAAGACCCCTGTCTTATTCTAACTTATCTGTGTTCCTAGGGCTCATAACCACACATAGGTGGTGTAGTTCGGCTACATTACATATACCCCTCAGCTGCCTGACATGTGCATGTGTGTATGAACCCACCGTTGGTCCAAAAACTCCCAGTATTCCTGGAAAACCTGGTTCTCCTGTATCGCCCTGAAACAGAGCAAAAACACCAGTTAAGATGTGGCCCCAACAATGGGGGGCAACAACATCCATCAATAGACCTACATCAGAAAAGAGAAGAAACCTATTACAGGAACCATGCTATGTGAGCATTACCAGTATCATCAATGTCAATATTGATCTATATAACTGTTGTGAGGTGGCTGAAACTTACAGGTTGTCCTTTGGGCCCCTGGTCCCCCTGTGGCCCTGGCAGTCCCATCCCACCCTTAAAGCCTCTCTTCCCCGAGGGTCCTGCCTGGCCTTGGAGGCCCCTTTCACCCTGGGGGAAGAAATCACATAGAGCCAACTGACATGAAGAATAGTAGTATGGAGTAGGTGCCTATTACTCAACAATAACGTTCCAGTAATGTTTCTAGAATCAAGACATTCTTTAAGTTGGGCTTAATTACATTTTAATTCAGGGGATGAATCGAAAAGGATTTAATGACCATTTTACAATTATTGAATTGGAATTGTCATTCACTTATCCTTAGCCTATGTTTACACCGTGATGAAAACCCTTCCTCCATACACTCAAATACACCATTTCCATCTCTCTTACCTTTGGTCCGAAGGTTCCCTGATCGCCCGGCAGTCCCGGCCCGCCCACTTTTCCACGGTAACCAGCTATGCCAGGGAGACCGAACTCACCATCGTCACCATGCTCGCCCTACAGAGAGAGAGAGAGTATATTTTTTGTACTGTATTGTCCTGTTTATCATTATTATTCATTGGGTATTCTTATTGTGGAGAATGCGAAGCAGGAGCCCCAGCTTCCATCTTCGACATACTGCTTCTTCTTATTATTATTCTTTAGCACGCTACTCCTCTTACACCGTTTAAGCTAGAAATGCCGTTCAAACTTTAAAACGTGGAGAATGGTCTCGCTTGAGTTGCTTGTATATAACTTTTTGATATATTTTTATACTTTTTTTTGTCCTTATTTTCATGGCAGTTCCTCAACATTCTAAAGCTCCCCATTGTGACATCATCACTTCCAACTTCCATTCACTGATAATGCAACAATTAAGCAATAAGGTCCGAGGAGGTGTGGTATATGGCCAATATAGCACAGCTAATGGCTGTTCTTATGCATGACGCAACGCGGATTGCCTGGACACAGCCCTTAGCCGTGGTATATTGGCCATATATCACAAACCCCCGAGGTGCCTTATTGCTATTATAAACTGTTTACCAATGTAATTAGAGCAGTAAAAATACATGTTTTGTCATACGCATGGTATGCGGTCTGATATACCATGGCTGTCAGCCAATCAGCATTCAGGGCTCGAACCACCCAGTTTATAATACAACTTTTGACACAAATCAGCTACTTTGACCACTTTTCTAATAACTTAGACAAAAAGTTAGAGGGTATGACATCTTGGTCTACTTGTCTGCTATTCAAATTTGAAATAATAACAGAAATATCCGATACGGATCTAACAATACAGCTGTTTTGGTAACCGCATCAACAACATCTTCTGTAACTTTTTGGATGTTTTGACCACTTCCCCAACAAGTTCGACAAAAAGTTAGAGGGTCTGACATCTTCGTCTACTTCTCTGCTATTCAAATCTGGCTACGGAACCAAAATATCCACTATGGCTCTAATGATACAGCTGTTTTAGTAACTGTGTTAACACATTTTGTCCCAACTTTTTCCAAACAACTGCCGTTTTTGACCACTCCCCCAACATGTCAGACAAAAACTTAGAGCGTATGAAATCTTCCTCGCCTTCCCTGCTTTTCAAATCAGAAAATAATAGGAATAGTGTCACCAATCAGTAGATAAATCTGTTTTAGTAACCCATCAACTTTCTATACTGAACAAAAATATAAACGCAACATGAAACAACTTCAACAATTTGACTGAGTCAGTTCATATAAGGAAATCAGTCAATTCAAATAAATTCATTATTCCCTAATCTATGGATTTCACATGACTGGGTAGGGGTGCAGCCATGGGTGGGCCTGGGAGGGCATAAACCCACCCACTTGGGAGCCAGGCGCACCCACTGGGGAGCCTCAAAGCGAGCATAAAAGGCATTTAGCTCGTCTGACAAGGCACCGTAGTCTGACAACTTGGATGGAATATTACTGAGGATAATAGCGGACGATATTGCCACTCTTATATGCGATATCGTCAATCTAAGCCTACTAGAAAGTGTGTGCCCTCAGGCCTGGAGGGAAGCAAAAGTACACTGAACAAAAATATAAACGCAACATGTAAAGTGCTGGTCCCATGTTTCATGAGCTGAAATAAAAGATCCCAGAAATGATCCATATGCACAATAAGGGGGGTGCAGAGGGGTATTTCTGTCTGTAATAAAGCCCTTTTGTGTGGAAAAACTCATTCTGATTGGCTGGGCCTGGCTTCCCAGTGGGTTGGCCTGGCTCCCAAGTTGGTGGGCCTATGCCATCCCAGGCCCATCCCTAGCTGCGCCCTTGCCCAGTCATGTGAAATCCATAGATTAGGGACTAATGAATTTATACAAATTGACTGATTTCCTTATATGAACTGTAACTCAACAAAATCTTTGAAATTGTTTATAGGTAAGTGTAGGGAAGGACATTCAATAAGCACTTACACAAATTACTGATGATTGGTTGAGAGAAATTGATAATAAAAAGATTGTGGGAGCTGTTTTATTAGACTTCAGTGCAGCTTTTGACATTATCCATCATAGTCTGCTGATGGAAAAACATATTTGTTATGGCTTTACACCCCCTCCTATATTGTGGAGAAAGAGTTACCTGTCTAACACAGAGGGTGTTCTTTAATGGAAGTCTCTCCAACATAATCCAGGTAGAATCAGGAATTCCCCAGGGCAGCTGTCTAGGCCCCTTACTTTTTTCAATATTTACTAACGACATGCCATTGGCCTTGAGTAAAGCCAGTATGTCTATGTATGCATATGACTCAACACTATACATGCCAGCTACTACAACTACTGAAAAAGACAACTACTGGCCACAACCAAACAACAACTGACCACACAACTACTGACAACAACTACTCACTACAACATCACTACAACAGACCACAACCCCAGAACTACTGACCACAACCACACAGCTACTAACCACACAACTACTGACCACAACTACTGACCACACCACAACTACTGACTACAACTCCTGACCACAACTCCTAACCACAACCACATAACTCTTGACCTCAACTACTGAGAAGAACCACACAACTACTGACCACAACCACGCAAATAGTGACCACACAACTACTGAACAACACAACTACTGACCACAAACACACAACTATTGACCACACAACTACTGACAAAGACAAGTACTGACCACCACCACACATCAACTGACCAAACAACTACTGACCACAACCACTGAACAAAACTACTGACCACACAACACAACTATTGACTCCACAACTACTGAAAAAGACAACTACTCACCACAACCACTGAACCACACATCATCTGACCACAACCACTGAACAAAACTCCTGACCACAACTACTGACCATAACCACATAACTACAGACAACACAACCACACAACTATTGACCTCGCAATTACTGAAAAAGATAACTACTGACCACAACCACAACTACTCACTACAACACAACTACTGACCACAAACACACAACTATTGACCACACAACTACTGACAAAGACAAGTACTGACTACAACCACACAACAACTGACCAAACAACTACTGACCACAACCACTGAACAAAACTACAGACAACACATCCACACAACTATTGACCTAGCAATTACTGAAAAAGATAACTACTGACCACAACCACAACTACTCACTACAACACAACTACAGACCACAACTACTGACCACAATTACTGACCACAACCACACAACTACTGACAACAACTACACAGCTACTGACTACACAACTCCTGTCCACAACTACTGACCACAACACAACTACTGACCACACCTACTGACCATAACTACTGACCACAACTACTGACCACAACTACTGACCACACAACTACTGACCACAACACAATTACCACAACTACTGACCACAACTACTGACCACAACTCCTGACCACAACCACACAACTACTGACCACAACCACACAAATAGTGACCAGAAGACTACTAACCACACAACTACTGACCACAACCACACAACTATTGACACACAACTACTGACAAAGACAACTACTGACCACAGCCACACAACAACTGACCACACAAATACTGACCACAACCACTGAACAAAACTACTGACCACACAACTACTGACCCCATTAACACTACTATTGACCAGGCAACTACTGAAAAAGACAACTACTGACCACAACCACACAACAACTGACCACACAACTACTGACCACAACCACACAACTACTGAACACAACTCCTGACCACAACTACTAACCACAACCACACAACTACTGACCACAACAACACAACTATTGACCACATAACTACTGAAAAAGACAACTACTGACCACAACCACACAACTACTGAACCACACAACTACTGACCACAACCACACAACTACTGAACACAACTCCTGACCACAACTACTAACCACAACCACATGACTACTGACCACAGCCACACAAATAGTGACCACAAAACTACTGAACCACACAACTACTGACCACAACCACATGACCACACAACTACTGACCACAACCACTGAACAAAACTACTGACCACACAACACCACAACTGTTGACCACACAACTACTGAAAAAGTCAACTACTGACCACAACAGCTGACCACACAACTACTGACCACAACTACTGACCATAACCATACAACTAATGACCACACCTACTGACCACACAACTACTGAACCACACAACTACTGAACCACACAACTACTGACCACAACCACACAAATAGTGAACACAAGACTACTAACCACACAACTACTGACCACAACCACACAACTATTGACACACAACTACTGTCAAAGACAACTACTGACCACAGCCACACAACAACTGACCACACAACTACTGACCACAACCACACAACTACTGAACACAACTCCTGACCACAACTACTAACCACAACCACACAACTACTGACCACAACAACACAACTATTGACCACACAACTACTGAAAAAGACAACTACTGACCACAACCACACAACTACTGAACCACACAACTACTGACCACAACCACACAACTACTGAACACAACTCCTGACCACAACTACTAACCACAATGTCACACCCTGGTTCTGGGACTCATTATGTTGAGCCAGGGTGTGTTCATTCATTGGGTGTATTTCTATGTTGGTATTTCTGTTGGGTTCATTTCTATGTTTGAATGAATGACTCCCAATCAGAGGCAACGAGTGTCAGCTGTGTGCTGGTTGTCTCTGATTGGGAGCCATATTTAACTGTCTGTGTTTCACTTTGTGTTTTGTGGGTTTTTGTTCCTAGTCAGTCATTGTCACTGTGGACTTCACGAATCGTGTTTTGTTTGTAGTTAGAAACTTTAATTAAATAAAGTCATGTTTATTTCACACGCTGCGCCTTGGTCTACTTCGCTACTAGACGATCGTGACAGAAAAACCCACCATACAACGACCAAGCAGCGTGTCCAGGAGCAGGCAGCCTGGTCATGGGAGGAAGCGCCAGGAAAGGAGATGGAGAGGCTGGCGATGGCCCAGGTGGGCAAAGTGTGGTCCTGGGAGGACATGCTCGGGGGCAAGGGACCTTGGGGTAGGATCAAGGCCCTGGCGAGAGAGGAGCAGCGGCATCAGCAGTGCCATCGTCGGACGGACGAGAGGCACCCCCAATAATTTTTTAGGGGGGGGCACACGGCATGGGCCACTGGGCAGCAGGAGGCTGCCACAGGGCGAAATAGGAGAAGAGGAGAGAAGGCCACCGGGTTACGGGAGCCATTGGCGAGAGGAGGGAAGGAAGTCGTAGAGGCACGGCGAGAGGGACTGAGGTGTATTGCCAGTCCGGTCCGGCCCGTTCCTGATCCCCATTTAAAGCCAGTGGTGTGTGTTCCCAGTACGGTCCGGCCTGTCCCTGCTCCACGCACCAAACCTACGGTGTGCGTCGACAGCCCTGCCCGGCCTGTTCCTGCTCCACGCACCAAGCCTACGGTGTGCGTCGCCAGCCCAGCCCGGCCTGTCCCTGCTCCACGCACCAAACCTACGGTGTGCGTCGCCAGCCCAGCCCGGCCTGTCCCTGCTCCACGCATCAAACCTACGGTGTGCGTCGCCAGCCCAGCCCGGCCTGTCCCTGCTCCACGCATCAAACCTACGGTGTGCGTCGCCAGCCCTGCCCGGCCTGTCCCTGCTCCGCGCACCAAGCCTACGGTGTGCGTCGACAGCCCTGCCCGGCCTGTTCCTGCTCCACGCACCAAGCCTACGGTGTGCGTCGCCAGCCCAGCCCGGCCTGTCCCTGCTCCACGCACCAAACCTACGGTGTGCATCGCCAGCCCAGCCCGGCCTGTCCCTGCTCCACGCACCAAGCCTACGGTGTGCGTCGACAGCCCTGCCCGGCCTGTTCCTGCTCCACGCACCAAGCCTACGGTGTGCGTCGCCAGCCCAGCCCGGCCTGTTCCTGCTCCACGCACCAAACCTACGGTGTGCGTCGCCAGCCCAGCCCGGCCTGTCCCTGCTCCACGCACCAAGCCTACGGTGTGCGTCGACAGTCCTGTCCGGCCTGTCCCTGCTCCACGCACCAAGCCTACGGTGTGCGTCGACAGCCCAGCCCGGCCTGTCCCTGCTCCACGCACCAAGCCTACGGTGTGCGTCGTCAGCCTGGTCCAGCCCGTTCCTGCCACTCGCACCAAGCCAGGGGTGCGAGTCGTCAGCCTGGTCCAGCCCGTTCCTGCCACTCGCACCAAGCCAGGGGTGCGAGTCGTCAGCCTGGTAAGACCGGTCAGCTGCTCCACAACGGAGCGTAAGCAATCCGCTCCGTCAATGTCCAGTCCAGATCCAGCCAGCGGGGTCAGACCGGACCAGGGGCGCTATGGGGGGTTGATTGGAGGGTGGTGGGCAAGGCCGGAGCCAGAACCGCCGCCGAGGAGGTATGCCCACCCAGCCCTCCCCTGTTTAGCTCTTATTGAGGCGCGGTCGCAGTCCGCGCCTTTAGGGGGGGGTACTGTCACACCCTGGTTCTGGGACTCATTATGTTGAGCCAGGGTGTGTTCATTCATTGGGTGTATTTCTATGTTGGTATTTCTGTTGGGTTCATTTCTATGTTTGAATGAATGACTCCCAATCAGAGGCAACGAGTGTCAGCTGTGTGCTGGTTGTCTCTGATTGGGAGCCATATTTAACTGTCTGTGTTTCACTTTGTGTTTTGTGGGTTTTTGTTCCTAGTCAGTCATTGTCACTGTGGACTTCACGAATCGTTATTTGTTTTGTTGTTTCGTGTTTCGCTTTAATTAAATAAAGCATCATGTTCGTGCAACACGCTGCGCTTTGGTCCGCTTCCTGTAACGACGATCGTGACACACAACCACACGACTACTGACCACAACCACACAAATAGTGACCACAAAACTACTGAACCACACAACTACTGACCACAACCACATAACTATTGAGCACACAACAACTGACCACACAACTACTGACCACAACCACTGAACAAAACTACTGACCACACAACACCACAACTGTTGACCACACAACTACTGAAAAAGTCAACTACTGACCACAACAGCTGACCATACAACTACTGACTACAACTATTAACCACAACCACACGACTACTGACCACAACCACACAAATAGTGACCACAAAACTACTGAACCACACAACTACTGACCACAACCACATAACTATTGAGCACACAACAACTGACCACACAACTACTGACCACAACCACTGAACAAAACTACTGACCACACAACACCACAACTGTTGACCACACAACTACTGAAAAAGTCAACTACTGACCACAACAGCTGACCATACAACTACTGACCACAACTACTGACCATAACCATACAACCACACAACTACTGCCCACACAACTACTGCTCAGAACTACTGAACCACAACTACTGACCACAAAATGACTGACGACTACTGACCACAACTACTAACTACAACTACTGATCACAACCACACAACTACTGGCCACAACTACTGAACTACACAACTACTGACCACAACCACACAACTACTGAACCACACAACCGTCTTACTAAAACTACTGACCACTACTGACCACAACTACTGACCACAACTACTGATCACAAAGACAAAACTAATGACCACAACTACTGACCACACAACTACTGACCACAACTACTGACCTAACCTAATGACCACAACCACACAACTACTAACCACAACTACTGACCACAAATGCTAACCACAACCACCCAACTACTGACCACAACTACTGATCACAAAGACAAAACTAATGACCACAACTACTGACCACACAACTACTGACCACAACTACTGACCTAACCTACTGACCACAACCACACAAATACTAACCACAACTACTGACCACAAATACTAACCACAACCACCCAACTACTGACCACACACCTACTGACCACAACCACACAACTACTGACCACACAACTACTGACCACAACCACACAACTACTGACCACAACTACTGAACCACTCAACTACTGACCACACAACTACTGACCACAACCACACAACTACTGACCACACAACTACTGACCACAACCACACAACTACTGACCACTACTACTGACAGCAACTACTGTCCAAAACTACTGACCACAACTGACTATCGATGGCCATTTGAAATTATTTCACTATTCAAATAGTATAATTAAAGTACAACTTTTTAAACGTCTTCCACTACCACAAAAATACTTTTAAAGACCCCCACAACTTTACTTGTAAAGTTACCATCTAGTTCGTATTATTTATTTCGGCCATCATGATTCAACTAGTTAATTAAGTTAATAGTTGTCTAATTACTTACAAATTCTCATAAATGTTCCCAAATGTTTTTCTTGTGTCTTGGTGAATTGTTCAACCATTTTTCTTTGGCAATATGAATGTGTAATTTTGCTTTACTACACGGTATAACATTGCTTTATTACAGTGCATTGTTATAATTGGTTCTAAGTTAGGTACAGTCTTCTTAATCATGACTAGCACATTGCTTTACCATAGACACCTACGAATTTGAATTTCGTGAATTGTTGTATATTTATAATGTGCTGCCCTTACCAAAATTTCCACAAGTGGTAAGGCACTCTCTCTCCACATGCTCTACTCACTGGCATGCCTTTGGACCCGTCCTTCCCTGAGACTCCGTCTACACCTGGCACGCCCTCCAGCCCCTCTCGCCCCACCACGCCTCTCGGGCCATGGAGACCAACCACACCCTGAGGAAGAAGAAAGACAAAAGAAGGAAGAAGGATAAAGAAAAAGGACGAGCCATCAGCACCAAATGTGTGAGTATTCCCTGTCAAGTTTTTGGTGTGAGCTGGTGTTGTATCTTTCTCACATATCACAGGAATCTTATAATTAATATGGCTGACTATCAATGTAACCAGGTTTAGTACAGCACTGCAAGGTTTTACACAGTCAAATGTGAAAAATAATTTCATTTTTAATAAAGAACTGTACAAATGATACATCTGATACAAAGAAATATTTAAAAAATGTATCAATACAGTAACATAAGATCAGTTTGCAAAATATACAGGATACGAATGTTCCATTCCAGCTAATCAATGGATATAAGTCGCTCTGGATAAGAGCGTCTGCTAAATGACTAAAATGTAAATGTAAATGTATATAGTAGTTGTGTGGTTGTGATATATATATCTAAAAACTATTAATGAAAAATCTGAGAACAGGACAATTTTACACCCACATAAAGGACTCCTAAGCATTCATTTCTGATGAAAAAACACAAATGTGAAAAAATGGTGGACATAGCGTTTAGGAATGAAACCCCTCAGCTGATGCTACATACAGTGGGGAGAACAAGTATTTGATACACTGCCGATTTTGCAGGTTTTCCTACTTACAAAGCATGTAGAGGTCTGTAATTTTTATCATAGGTACACTTCAACTGTGAGAGACGGAATCTAAAACAAAAATCCAGAAAATCACATTGTATGATTTTTATGTAATTAATTTGCATTTTATTGCATGACATAAGTATTTGATACATCAGAAAAGCAGAACTTAATATTTGGTACAGAAACCTTTGTTTGCAATTACAGAGATCATACGTTTCCTGTAGGTCTTGACCAGGTTTGCACACACTGCAGCAGGGATTTTGGCCCACTCCTCCATACAGACCTTCTCCAGATTCTTCAGGTTTCGGGGCTGTCGCTGGGCAATACAGACTTTTAGCTCCCTCCAAAGATTTTCTATTGAGTTCAGGTCTGGAGACTGGCTAGGCCACTCCAGGACCTTGAGATGCTTCTTATGGAGCCACTCCTTAGTTGCCCTGGCTGTGTGTTTCGGGTCGTTGTCATGCTGGAAGACCCAGCCACGACCCATCTTCAATGCTCTTACTGAGGGAAGGAGGTTGTTGGCCAAGATCTCGCGATACATGGCCCCATCCATCCTCCCCTCAATACGGTACAGTTGTCCTGTCCCCTTTGCAGAAAAGCATCCCCAAAGAATGATGTTTCCACCTCCATGCTTCACGGTTGGGATGGTGTTCTTGGGGTTGTACTCATCCTTCTTCTTCCTCCAAACACGGCGAGTGGAGTTTAGACCAAAAAGCTCTATTTTTGTCTCATCAGACCACATGACCTTCTCCCATTCCTCCTCTGGATCATCCAGATGGTCATTGGCAAACTTCAGATGGGCCTGGACATGCGCTGGCTTGAGCAGGGGGACCTTGCATGCGCTACAGGATTTTAATCCATGACGGCGTAGTGTGTTACTAATGGTTTTCTTTGAGACTGTGGTCCCAGCTCTCTTCAGGTCATTGACTAGGTCCTGCCGTGTAGTTCTGGGCTGATCCCTCACCTTCCTCATGATCATTGATGCCCCACGAGGTGAGATCTTGCATGGAGCCCCAGACCGAGGGTGATTGACCGTCATCTTGAACTTCTTCCATTTTCTAATAATTGCGCCAACAGTTGTTGCCTTCTCACCAAGCTGCTTGCCTATTGTCCTGTAGCCCATCCCAGCCTTGTGCAGGTCTACAATTGTATCCCTGATGTCCTTACACATCTCTCTGGTCTTGGCCATTGTGGAGAGGTTGGAGTCTGTTTGATTGAGTGTGTGGACAGGTGTCTTTTATACAGGTAACGAGTTCAAACAGGTGCAGTTAATACAGGTAATGAGTGGAGAACAGGAGGGCTTCTTAAAGAAAAACTAACAGGTCTGTGAGAGACGGAATTCTTACTGATTGGTAGGTGATCAAATACTTATGTCATGCAATAAAATTCAAATTAATTACTTAAAAATCATACAATGTGATTTTCTGGATTTTTGTTTTAGATTCCGTCTCTCACAGTTGAAGTGTACCTATGATAAAAAATTACAGACCTCTACATGCTTTGTAAGTAGGAAAACCTGCAAAATCGGCAGTGTATCAAATACTTGTTCTCCCCACTGTAAGTGACGTCTGACAAACAGTGCAATTGAAATCAAGGTGAGATGCACAACTAAACTCTGATTTGAACTTTAGCAAACAAACCAGTTTCTCTCTATGACAGTTCTGTCTATGCTGTTTTTGTTCCACTCAGGTTTTGAAGATCAGCCATGAAAACCTTTAGAAAACACGATTATCTAGAAAATCTGTCACCAAAATTGAATGGTATGGCACAGCTGAGTATAAGACTAAGGGCTAGATTCAATCAGATTCCCACTAGCCAACACACGCTTGCCAGAACTGCATTATAGCTGTCAAACCCACATCTCGGCATTATACCTAAAGCGGACATTGCCATTGGCTGCACAGAGTCGCATTAGTAGAATTCCCATACAGCCTTGTCTACAAGTTCGAACACAGGAATGTGAGATGTAATCTACACCTCAATTAGGCTGATAGAAATCCAAATGTTTTTGTTTAATGATTTTAAATTTGAGTGTAATTATTTCTATATACCTTACACTTTCTTGTTCTGAACTTCTAACGCGAGTTGGTTGTGGCTTAGTGGCAATGACCACAAGAGCAGCCACTCACCAATTTGACAGCTCCAACGCATTTACACCTCTGATATACTGCCTAAATAAAAACAATGATCTGCTATGCAGGTGTCGGTTATCACGGGTTAACGCTGAACTGATTGAATCTAGGCCTTTGTAGGGTGCAAGTCTTTTAAAATTGTTTTTGCATTAGGCCTATGTCAAAGTAGGCTTAGGCTAAATAATTGTCAAATGGTGTATTAAGTTAATGTTGTATAATAATATGCTAATGTGTAAAGAATGTTGCTTATATTCCTTGATACATTATGATTTATATCTTCTAAAACCCGCTCATAAGTTGGTTTTAAAAAATATGATGCTACATAAGTGATGTCTGACAAACAGT
Source organism: Coregonus lavaretus (assembly GCF_964263955.1). NCBI lineage: Eukaryota > Metazoa > Chordata > Actinopteri > Salmoniformes > Salmonidae > Coregonus > Coregonus lavaretus. The sequence continues at coordinate 36,160,790 of NC_139991.1, read as the reverse complement.
GCAATTGAAATCAAGGTGAGATGCACAACCAAACTCTGATTTGAACTTTAGCAAACAAACCCGTTTCTCTCTATGATAGTCTATGACAGTTCTGTCTATGCTGTTTTTGTTCCACTCAAGTTTTGAAGATCAGCCATGAAAACCTTTAGAAAACATGAGGTCATGTCCAACCATTAGCCGAAATACAGCATGCTGTGATATATCATCCATCAGATCCTCCTCTCCACCCTCTCCGAGCTGGGCATCTCCGGCGCGGCTCACTCTTGGATTGCGTCCTACCTGACCGGTCGCTCCTACCAAGTGGCGTGGCGAGAAGTTGTCTCCGCACCATGTGCTCTCACCACTGGTGTCCCCCAGGGCTCAGTTCTAGGCCCTCTCCTATTCTCGCTATACACCAAGTCACTTGGCTCTGTCATATCCTCACATGGCCTCTCCTGTCATTGCTACGCTGACGACACACAACTAATCTTCTCCTTTCCCCCTTCTGATAACCAGGTGGCGAATCACATCTCTGCATGTCTGGCAGACATATCAGTATGGATGATGGATCACCACCTCAAGCTGAACCTTGGCAAGACGGAGCTGCTCTTCCTCCCGGGGAAGGACTGCCTGTTCCATGATCTCGCCATCACGGTTGACAACTCCGTTGTGTCCTCCTCCCAGAGTGCGAAGAGCCTTGGCGTGACCCTGGACAACACCCTGTCGTTCTCCGCTAACATCAAGGCGGTGACCCGATCCTGTAGGTTCATGCTCTACAACATTCAGAGAGTACGACCCTGCCTTACACAGGAAGCGGCACAGGTCCTAATCCAGGCACTTGTCATCTCCCGTCTGGATTACTGCAACTCGCTGTTGGCTGGGCTCCCTGCCTGTGCCATTAAACCCCTACAACTCATCCAGAATGCCGCAGCCCGTCTGGTGTTCAACCTTCCCAAGTTCTCTCACGTCACCCCCCTCCTCCGCACACTCCACTGGCTTCCAGTTGAAGCTCGCATCTGTTACAAGACCATGGTGCTTGCCTATGGAGCTGTGAGGGGAACGGCACCTCCGTACCTTCAGGCTCTGATCAGTCCCTACACCCAAACGAGGGCATTGCGTTCATCCACCTCTGGCCTGCTGGCTCCCCTTCCTCTGCGGAAGCATAGTTCCCGCTCAGCCCAGTCAAAACTGTTCGCTGCTCTGGCACCCCAATGGTGGAACAAGCTCCCTCACGACGCCAGGACAGCGGAGTCACTCACCACCTTCCGGAGACATTTGAAACCCCACCTCTTTAAGGAATACCTGGGATAGGATAAAGTAATCCTTCTACCCCTCCCTTACCCCAAACCACCCCCCCCCCAAAAAATAAATAAATAATAATAATAATAATAATAATAATAATAATAAAAAATATAAAAACAAAAAACAAAAAAATAAAAACACATTGTAAAGTGGTTATCCCACTGGCTATAAGGTGAATGCACCAATTTGTAAGTCGCTCTGGATAAGAGCGTCTGCTAAATGACGTAATTGTAAATGTAAATATATGAAGACTGAAATGTAGCCTAAACAAAATGCTGATAACATAATCAGCCATGGACTAGAGACAGGACCAGAGAGAAATCTACTCCTTACCAGCGATCCTCTGCTTCCAGATTCTCCTCTCTGACCCGGTTTGCCTTTCTGACCCTAAACAGAGAATGAAAGAGAGAGCGAGAGAGAGAAAGAGAGAAACACTGAAAAAAAAAAACAATACTAAATTCACATAGAAATGGCGAAAGGCCCTGTCAAAATGGCATGAGAATGGCTAATGCCCCGGTATGAGTTGTGTATAGTTAAGAGTCAGGGTCATATGTGGATAAATGTGCACTATCTGCACAGTTCAGTAAGTAACATGTTGACAGATAGAACAATAAACACGGCTACATGTTTAGATTTGAACTGATCTTCTGGACATAAGAGAAATGAAAAGCAGATCAACACGCCAAACTTTACGTGGCAGAAAGACGACAGCACACAGGCATACATTCAGATTTTCACTCACAGACACACCCAAACACAAAGACTATGCAATGTTTAGGTGTGTGCAACAAATATGGTGATAATGTTTGACATCCTTACTTGATCTCCTTTGGATCCCTTGGGCCCTTGTTGTGCACGAGGTCCTGGATGTCCCTAGGACATCAGATCAGTGAACATCAGATAAAGGATAGACAGACTTGATGAACAGCAACAAGTATACCATTATTAAAGCACCAATGAATATAGTGTATTTAGATTTCTGACATTAACACATTGACATGATGTACATTTTACCTCAATTACCTCGACTAACCTGTACCCCTGCACATTGACTCGGTACCCCCTGTATATAGCCTCGTTATTGTTATTTTATTTTGTTACTTTTTTAAAACTTTAGTTTATTTAGTCAATATTTTCTTAACTCTTATTTTTCTTAACTGCATTGTTGGTTACGGGCTTGTAAGTAATGATTTCAAGGTCAACACCTGTTATATTCGGCACATGTGACCAATAAAATTTTATTACATTTTATTTGTATCAATAACAGTTTCAAATACCTTTTATTTATATAGAATCTATTTTGACCTTTACCATAGGTTCCTGATTTGGAAATTTGAGCATTAGAAATAGGAACAGACTGAATATGTGTATGTGTCACGATCGTCGTAAGCAACGGACCAAGGCGCAGCGTGAAATGCGTACATCTTTTATTGAGTACTATTAACAATAACAAAACAACAAAATGAAACGTGAAGTCCTCGGTCATAAACACAAACCTACACGGAACAAGATCCCACAAATGACAAGTGCACAACAGGCTGCCTAAGTATGGTTCCCAATCAGAGCCAACAAGACACAGCTGCCTCCGATTGGGAACCACCCCGGCCAACACAGAAACACACAATCAAGAAAAGAACACATAGAAAACAAAACATAGACACTACACATATAAACTAACACCCTGGCTCAACATATAAGAGTCCCCAGAGCCAGGGCGTGACAGTATGTGACAATAATGACAATAATTTGACAATAATTTGAAGGTGTCTAAGCAAGACAATTGGAGTACAACAGTCAAATCAAATCAAATCACATTTTATTGGTCACATACACATATTTAGCAGATGTTATTGCGGGTGTAGCGAAATGCTTGTGTTCCTAGCGCCAACAGTGCAGTAGTATCTAACAATTCACAACAATACACACAAATTTAAAAGTAAAAGAATGGAATTAAGAAATATATAAATATTAGGATGAGCAATGTCATAATGGCATTCACTAAAATACAGTAGAATACAGTATATACACATGAAATGAGTAAAGCAGTATGTAAACATTATTAAAGTGACTAGTGTTCCATTATTAAAGTGGCCAGTGATTCCATGTCTATGTACATAGGGCAGCAGCCTCTAAGGTGCTGGGTTGAGTAACCAGATGGAAGCCGTCTAGTGATGGCTATTTAACAGTCTGATGGCCTTGAGATAGAAGCTGTTTTTCAGTCTCTCGGTCCCAGCTTTGATGCACCGTGGCTCAGGTGGTTGATGTCCTTGATGATATTTTTGGCCTTCCTGTGACATCGGGTGCTGTAGGTATCCTGGAGGACAGGCAGTGTGCCCCCGGTGATGCGTTGGGCAGACCGCACCACCCTCTGAAGAGCCCTGCGGTTGCGGACGGTGCAGTTGCCGTACCTGCCGGTGATACAGCCCGACAGGATGCATTCAATTGTGCGTCTGTAAAAGTTTGTGAGGGTCTTAGGGGCCAAGCTAAAATTCTTCAGCCTCCTGAGGTTGAAGAGGCGCTGAGGATGTGGCTAGGGATTGTCAATGATGTGTACTTGAAGCTTTTCACCTTCTCCACTGTGGTCCCGTTGATGTGGATAGGGACGTGCTCCCTCTGCTGTCTCATGAAGTCCACAATCAGCTCCTTCGTTTTGTTGACGTTGAGGGAGAGATTATTTTCCTGGCACCACTCCGCCAGGGCCCTCACCTCCTCCCTGTAGGCTGTCTCGTCATTGTTGGTAATCAGGCTTACTACTGCTGTGTCGTCTGCAAACTTGATGATTGAGTTGGAGGCGTGCATGGCCACGCAGTCATGGGTGAACAGGGAGTACAGGAGGGGGCTGAGCACGCACCATTGTGGGGCCCCTGTGTTGAGGATCTGTGTAGTGGAGGTGTTGTTTCCTAACTTCACCACCTGGGAGCGGCCCGTCAGGAAGTCCAGGACCCAGTTGCACAGGGTGGGGTTCAGACCCAGGGCCACGAGCTTGGAGGGGACTATGGTGTTGAAGGCTGAGCTATAGTCAATGAACAGCATTCTTACATAGGTATTCCTCTTGTCCAGATGGGATAGGGCAGTGTGCAGTGCGATGGCGATTGCATCGTCTGTGGATCTATTGGGGCGGTATGCAAAATTAAGTGGGTCTAGGGTGTCAGGTAAGGTGGAGGTGATATAATCCTTAACTATCCTCTCAAAGCACTTCATGATGACAGAAGTGAGTGCTAAGGGGCGATAGTCATTTAGTTCAGTTAACTTTGCTTTTTTGGGTACAGTAACAATGGTGGACATCTTGAAGCAAATGGGGACAGCAGAATGGGATAAGGAGAGATCAAATATGTCCGTAAACACTCCAGCCAGCTGGTCTACGCATGCTCTAAGGACACGGCTAGGGATGCCGTCTGGGCCGGCAGCCTTGCGAGGGTTAACATGCTTCAATGTCTTACTCACTTCGGCCACAGTCCGTGATCAAAACAATCTTGAAGCGCGGATTCCGATTGGTCAGACCAGCGTTGTATAGACTTTAGCAGGGGTACTTCCTGTTTGAGTTTCTGCCTATAGGAAGGGAGGAGCAGGCTGGAGTCGTGATCTGATTTGCCAAAATGAGGGCGGGGGAGGGCCTTGTAGCCATCCCGGAAGAGGGAGTAACTGTAAGGGTTGGTGTGAGGCAGGATAGACAGTAGGCAGTAGGCAGAGATGGTGAAACAAGGATCTTTACTGGTGGTCCCGAAGCCAGGATACAAAATAATGGACTTATCACGATAAAAGACAGGCGGAGCAAATAAGTCTCCAAAAACAGGCTGACAGTCAAAATACGAAATACTAACTAAAAAATATAGATGAAAACTCTCTTGGTAAATAGTGTGGTCTACAGCTTATCATGAGATACTCTACCTCAGGCGAGCAAAACCTTGAGACTTCCCTAGTATTAGATTTTATGCAGCAGCTGTTGTTTACAAATATACACAGACCGCCACCCCTTGTCTTACCGGAGTCAGCCGTTCTATCCTGCCGATGTAGCGTATATCCCGCCAGCTGTATGTTATCAATGTCGTCAGCCACGACTCGGTGAAATATAAGTTCTATATCGTGGAGCTCCGCCCCATAGGGGAGCTCTGCTCCTAATGGTTTACCCTCTGCCCTAAGGCAGCAGCAGCCTGAGACAAAATTATGCACACACCTACAGCCAATAGGAGTACAGGTGTCCCTATAAGAGGGGGTGCCTCCCCTCAATCAGCCTCCCTTTTTCTTCAGCGACTGGACTAGACTGAAGAAGCCAAGAAGAGACGAAGAGAAGACTCAGGACGAAGAAAACGCCGTCGATTTTCCAGATCATCGACGTCATCCTACAATGAGCACACCAAGCTTATGCATAGGGTAAGTATTTAACAAAAGCTCTTTTCAGAGCTCAATGTCGCTGTTCCCCTTGGCGGCTGTCGACCCCCCCAACATATGTTTCGTGGGTTGAGGGACACAGCACGCCAGGGACAGCTTCATTAATCCCCCACTATGCGCCAGCTGCGCCCTCCTTTTTTGAAGGAGTGGAAGCAGCGTTGGGCATTTTTAGGGAGGATATTCCTCTTGAGGATGTGCTATCAGTGTTAGTCTCAGCTTCTGAGGCATCATCTGAAGGCGCTGACTCAGGAGATGACAGGGCTATTGGGGAAGAAATGAATATTCTATTGGAACAATTCATTACACTGACCCAGATGTTTAACACCCCTTTTCCTTCGGGAAATTGTGAGGTCATTACATCCCTGGATGATGACGCCACAGCCTCTCTGTGCCTGAATTCTCAGGTCTCATTGAGTGGGCTGCTAAACAGCGGGAGATTAAGCTGCCCCCCATTCCCTCCAACCCGGAAGTGGATATGAGGAAGGGCGGCCGTTACTCTCGCTACAGCTTGGCGTCAGACGGCGGCCTCCAGCAGCAAGGGAGCGGGCCTCGCCCCCCCCCTGCAGCGCCAGAGGTGCCGGCGAGAGAGGTCATTAAAGCGTCATCCTGGCATCACCTGAAGGGCGGCCAGAAGAGACGCCGTTTATGACAGGCGAGGGGGAGAGAACGGAAGACGGCACAGCGCCTGCTGTGACCGAGCCCACTGTCCCCCCCCACTCTACCGTTGAGTGTATGGAGGAGAACGTTTTTTGTTGATGTGTGTAATAAAGAGTTGGCTCTACTTGACACTGTCAAAAAAGAGCCCCTTTTCCATAATACATCCGAGAGCGTTCGACCTTCCTCACTCTCGCTCTCTCTCTTACCACTATGAGTGCAGCTCAGCCCACCATGGTGCGTTGCTGAATGCACACATAAGGCAGGTATATAAAAGGTATTAAGTGTACCTTATAAAGACCTCACTTTACAGACTCCTAGGAGTGCTGTAGTGAGTGTCTCACATAGCAGGCTGCAGTCTCAGCCAGATGATGGCATGATGACGCGACCGCTATTCGGGACGGCGCTCTGTCTCAGGCTAACGCCTCAGTCAGTGCAGTTCAGACCCGTGCTGCGTTCACGGAGGGCCTGATTACTACGGTTACGGGCGTAACCAACGTATCGGCGCCCCCGTTTTCTCTCAGAACGCGCTGATAATAACCACATTGGGGATGGCGCACTATCACAGACTAAGGTCTCTGTTAGTACGACCCAGACCCATGCTGCGTTCAAGAAAGGCCCGATTACCACGGTCACGAAGGTGCCCAGTGTATCGGTGCCCCCACCTTTTTCTGAACGCGCCCAGGCTCACCACACTGAGTGTAGTTCAGCCCACCAGAGGTGCAGAGCTGAACGCACACAGGAGGTGAAAGGAGGAATAATACCTAGACGCCGTCTTGGTTTATCTCAAAGAGACCTCACATTACAGACTCCAAGGAGTACTGTAGTGAGTGCCTCTCATAGCAGGCTGCAGTCTCAGTCAGGAGACATGATGACGCAGCCGCTAGTTGGGGATGGCGCACTATCGCAGACTAAGGTCTCGGTTAGTGCGATTCAGACCCATGCTGCGTTCACGGAGGGCCCGATTACCACGGTGACGAAGGTTCCCAGTGTATCGGCGCCCCCACTTCTTTCTGAACGCGCTAATACTCACCACACTGAGCGTAGTTCAGCCCACCAGAGGTGCAGAGCTGAATGCACACAGGAGGTGAAGGGAGGAAAGATACCAAGACACCGTCTTGGCTTATCTCAAAGAGACCTCACATTACAGACCCCAAGGAGTACTGTAGTGAGTGTCTCTCATAGCAGGCTGCAGTCTCAGTCAGGAGACATGATGACGCAGCCGCTATTTGGGGATGGCGCACTATCGCAGACTAAGGTCTCGGTTAGTGCGATTCAGACCCATGCTGCGTTCACGGAGGGCCCGATTACCACGGTCATGAAGGTGCCCAGTGTATCGGCGCCCCCACACCCTTTGAACGTGCTAATACTCACCACACTGAGCGTGACTCAACCCACCAGGGGTGCAGAGTTGAACACACACAGAAGGTGAAAGTTAAGAAGGTATCAAGGCGCCGCCTTGTTTTACCTCATAGAGACCTCATACTACAGACTTCTAGGAGTACTGTAGTGAAGGGCTCTGATAGCGAATTGCAGTCACCTAAGATGACGCAATCGCTTGCTGGGGATGGTGCCCTGCCGCAGGCTGTGGCCTCGGTCAGCGCAATTCAGACCCGCGATGCGTTCAAGGAGGGCAGGAATACGACGGTTACGGGTTTAACCGATGTCCCTACTCCTCTTTCTTTCTCAGAACGTATTTCCTCTCCCTTTCACGGGAGGCCCACCTTGGGCTGTTCCACCACTTTAATGTTGGGGAACAGTGGCGGTAAGGGCCATAGAGGAATACAGGTCCTTCCTACTGGATGCACCACAGCTTCGCGCCCAGCCACTTTCTCTGCATTGCTGGCAGTGGCGAAGAAGCTGCACCCTCTCACGCTGGCTAGAACAGACGTTGCAGAAGGGTTATGCTCTCCAATTCCACCGGACCCCACCCCCGTTCAGGGGAGTGGTGGAGACGGTGATGAAAACGCCAGACAAAGTGGCCGCTCTGATGACAGAGATTACGGAACTTTTGGCGAAGGAGGCGGTGACAGTAGTTCCCCGGGAGCAAAGGAACAAAGGGCTATATTCGCCTTATTTCCTAGTGCCCAAAAAGACGGGGGGAGTGAGGCCGATTTTGGATTTACGCATTCTCAACGAGAGCATAACCAAACGGCCCTTCCGAATGCTAACGACAAAACGTCTGCTGGAATGTGTCCAGAGAGGGGACTTTTGTACGAGCATAGACCTAAAGGACGCGTACTTTCATGTGCCGGTTCAGCCGCGTCACAGGAAGTTTCTGCGGTTAGCCTTTCAAGGGGTGGCGTACGAATACACGAGGATGCCATTTGGGTACGCCCTGGCACCTCGCACATTTTCCAAATGTGTGGAGGCGGCATTGGAACCGTTGCGTCGTCAGGGAATACGGCTACTAGCCTACCTGGACGACCTACTGGTTCTCGCCCCGTCAGCAGAGCTGGCGATCACTCACACAACACAGACAGTGATGCATCTCACAAGTCTGGGGTTCGCTGTGAATTGGAAAAAGAGCGCGCCCTGGCCCACTCATCAGATTGTCTACCTGGGGATACAGCTAGACACTGTGAGGATGAGGGCTCGATTTTCGGACCCCCGAAGAGTAGCCTTGTTGCTAGCCCTAAGGAAGTGTCGTCCGAATCACACGGTGACGGCGCTGTCGATCATGTCACTTTTGGGTCTCATGTCGTCAGCCCACTCTGTGGTTCCGCTGGGACTCCTGCACATGCGCAGGATGCAGCGATGGATCGCCCAACTAAGACTAGACCCATTGCGTCAACGTCATCGGTTGGTGGTGGTTCCCCTCTCGCTCAGTGCAGACCTAAACTATTGGAGAAACTCACGCGTTCTCACGCACGGAGTCCCGATAGGAAAGGTGTCCTCTCACATCCCAGTATTCACGGATGCGTCCCTGACGGGATGGGGAGGGACATGTCAGACACAAGCGATAGGAGGTGTGTGGCCTCAATCAGGTCGTCACATCAACCTCCTGGAGTTGGAAACGGTTCGACTGGTTCTGACCCACTTCGCGTCTACCCTTCGGGGTCGCGATGTGCTGGTCTGGTCAGACAACCGGACCACAGTAGCCCACATAAATCGCCAGGGTGGAGTCAGGTCTCCTGCTCTCCATCGGGCGGCAGAGGAATTGTGGCTGTGGGCTCACGAGCACCTTCGCTCATTGAGAGCAGCACACATTCCGGGCTACTTGAACGTAGGAGCAGACCTCATGTCAAGAGGGGGTCCTCGAGACGACGAGTGGTGTCTGCATCCAGACATTGTTCTCCAGATTTGGGAACAATTCGGGAGAGCCGAGGTGGACCTATTCGCGTCACGCGTGAACGCGCAATGTCCTCTGTGGTTCTCTCTGAGGGAACAGGACGAACCGCCACTGGGAAGGGACGCCTTTGCGCACCAACCGTGGCCGAGAGTTCTCCTGTATGCATTCCCTCCGCTGTCCTGCATTCTCCCACTGCTAGCTAGGGTGAGGTCAAGGGGGCTGTCAGTGGTACTGATAGCGCCCGATCGCCCGGGGGCTCTGTGGTTTGCGGAGATGAGTCAGATGTTGATTGCGCCACCTTGGCCAATTCCACATCGACGGGACGCGTTGTCTCAGGCGGCTGGCACGATAGGGAAATTGCCCATAATCGGCCAACCACTGAAGGCCTGGCTGCTGAGAGGGACAGGCTAGAGCGCCGTGGGTTATCTGATGCAGTGATCAGGACCATACAGGGTTCACGTGCCAGTTCCACTTCTAAGATGTATGCCAGTAGATGGAACGTGTTTTCACGATGGTGTGTCACACAAGGTGTGGACCCCATGAGCTGTCAGGTGGAGAGTATTCTCTCTTTTCTGCAGCTCATGTTTGATAGTGTGTTTGCAGCAGCGATTTCAGCTTGTCATGAGGGTTTTGGCAGAGACAATGTCTTTAGTCACCCTCTAGTGAAACGCTTCCTATTAGGAACGCGGCGACTTAGGCCAACACCTAGAGTCACGCTTCCTCAGTGGGATTTGGCTTTGGTACTCGAAGCGCTATGTAAGTCGCCGTTCGAGCCATTGAATCAAATACCCCTCAATATGCTGTCTATCAAGACAGCACTGTTGCTCGCTTTGACTACAGCTAAGCGGGTCAGTGATTTGTGTGCTCTTTCGACGAGACCTGACTGCCTGGCCATCAATGGTGACCTGAGCAGAGCAGTGTTACGTCCTAACCCGGCATTTGTGCCGAAGGTTATTAAGAGTTCATATAGGTCACAGACCGTGGAGCTGTGGGCTTTTTCTCTTCCTCCTCATAGAGAGAGGAGTGAGGAGAAGCTCCATCGCCTGTGCCCGGTACGCGCTTTGGCGTGTTACGTCGAGCGCACAGCAGCGATTAGGTCATCGCCTCAGGTGTTTGTGTGTCACGGTGCGGCTGCACTAGGTAGACCACTTTCAAAACAGAGGCTGTCTCACTGGCTTTGTGAAGGCATTGAGACAGCTTATGAGGTAGCAGGGCGGCAATTGCCTCAGGGTATCAGAGCTCACTCCACTCGTGGAGTAGCGGCTTCTACTGCCCTTTTATAGAGGAACAGGAGTAGAGGATATATGTAGAGCAGCATCCTGGTCGACGCCGTCTCCATTTATCCGTTTCTATCTCTTAGATATGTCTTCTAATTCTCTGGCTCGATCTGTACTCAGCGTGGCTGAAGTGAGATCTTGAGCAAGAAAGAGAGGAGAAGCAGGACTGTGGACACAGGTTTCCATCAGGTCCGCTTTGGTTAGGAAGACGTGTTTTTGACAGATGTGTTTTCTAACTCTTTGGCTCGGTCTGTACTCAGCATAGCTGAAGGGAGATCTGGAGCTAGGAAGAGAGGGAAAAGCAGGACTATGGACTGGGTTTCCATCAGGTCCGCTTTGGATAAGAAAACATATTTTGTGGCATGAATCCTGACTGACAGGGTCAGTACAGTAGAGGCATGCGTTGATTAACAGAGTATGAGGTCATCTATCTGCTTGTTCAGTTAGTATGACTCATGTTTTTGTTCCTGCCCACTAATCTCTGGGATTCCATTGAGTGAGTGAGGCGGTCTACCGCGTTCATAATGTAGAGTGACACTTGATGTCATTCCATTAGTGGTCGGTAGTGTTTTCACAGGATATTGAGGCACATCTATCTGCTAGTACAGATTAGTATGGCTTCTATTCTGGTGATCTGCCCACTAGTCATTGGCATTGCCATTGGACTAGGTGGGGCGGGTCTTTTAACCGATGACGCGGTATATTGTGACGCCCGTAGGGGTTTTTAGTTGCAGTACTGCGGGACTCGGTTGCAGCCATTGCTAGGCTTGACTTTCTCGTTTCGATGGGAAGTGTTAGGCTCGGCAGGGAGTACATTTTGGAGCGCTACGCTCCGCCTTAAACCATTAGGAGCAGAGCTCCCCTATGGGGCGGAGCTCCACGATATAGAACGATTAGTTACCGGAGTGTAACTCCAGTTCTATGAGTGGAGCGGAGCCCCATAGGACTTAAGGCCCTGCCGACCCTCTCTAGTCTCGCTGAAGAAAAATATCTTGGGAGGCTGATTGAGGGGAGGCACCCCCTCTTATAGGGACACCTGTACTCCTATTGGCTGTAGGTGTGTGCATAATTTTGTCTCAGGCTGCTGCTGCCTTAGGGCAGAGGGTAAACCATTAGGAGCAGAGCTCCCCTATGGGGCTCCGCTCCACTCATAGAACTGGAGTTACACTCCGGTAACTAATCGATATTACATTTACATTTTACATTTACATTTTAGTCATTTAGCAGACGCTCTTATCCAGAGCGACTTACAGTTAGTGAATACATATATTACAGTTTTTAATGTCCCGTTGGTAGGATAACCGTAATCTTAGGTTGTCTAATTTATTTTCAAATAATTGAATATTGGCTAATAGGGTTGATGGACGAGGCAGTTTACTCGCTCGCCGTCGGATCCTTACAAGGCACCCCGACCTACGTCCATGATATCTCCGTCTCTTTCTCATGCAAATGACAGGGATTGGGCCTTGTCGGGTGTCTGTAGGATATCCTTCGCGTCTGACTCGTTGAAGAAAAAATCTTCGTCCAATACGAGGTGAGTAATCACTGTCCTGATATCCAGAAGCTCTTTTTGGTCATAAGAGACGGTGGCAGAAACATTATGTACAGAATAAATTACAAATAAAACACAAAAAAACACACATAATAGTACAATTGGTTAGAGGGCTGTAAAACGGCTGCCATCTTCTTCGGCGCCATTCATGCGTAGTCTGTAATAGTCTGTAGTGAGTTGTCGAACATCAATTCAAGTTTGAATCTGTTTAGTCTTTTTGCGTCCCCAATGGATTTGCAGAGCTCATTGCTGCTTGCCTTGTATGTGTCGTGCGCCACCAAGTCATCAGGGTTTGTTCTGCTGACATTGAATGCTGCAGTACGGGATATCAGCATTGTACGGTTATCTCCGTTCATTCAGGGTTTTTGGTTGGGGTATGTCCGGATTGTTATTGTGGGTACAACATCATAATATAATATAATATAATATAATAATAATATAATATAATATAATATGCCATTTAGCAGACGCTTTTATCCAAAGCGACTTACAGTCATGCGTGCATACATTTTTTTTTGTGTATGGGTGGTCCCGGGGATCGAACCCACTACCTTGGCGTTACAAGCGCCGTGCTCTACCAGCTGAGCTACAGAGGACCACATCATCATTTCCTAATGAAGCCTGTGACTGATGATGTATATTTCTCATTGTTGATGAATGAATCTTTGAATATATTCCAATCAATATTCTCAAAACAATCCTGCAGCATTGAGTCTGCCTCCTCAGTCCAGCGCCTCACTATTCTCTGTGTTGTTGGCTCCCTCTTGAGTTGCTGCTTGTAGCCTACTCTAAGTTGTGTTGATGTAAGCACATTTGGGCTTGGGAGTTGGTCGATTATTTTATTTTGTACGAATGACAAATATGTTTGTTGTGTCTGCGCAGTCACAATCTTTGTTTTTAAGAATACAGGTCAATTTTTTACTTTTGTGAATTTGTGGTGTATTCATGCTGTATATTCTGTACTCCTGGCTGCACAATGCATTTCTCTACTGTACAGTTAAGACTGATTTGGCTCATGAATGCCAATGATTTGCAAGCATGCTTGGGTGCACAATGCCATGTTTGTAATGTAAAATGTAAATACATATTGACGTGTAAATCATAGCTTCAATACATCCACACTCACAGGTTGTCCAGGGGCTCCAGGTTTGCCTCTCACTCCGTCCACGCCTTGTTGCCCCTAAGGAACAGTCAAACATTGTCAGCTACAATAAAACATGTGCAACAAGACAGTAATACAAAAAGACGTGCATGGGGAGAGTACTGTATAGTTGGTATGCCTGTAATGTGGTGCAACCGGTTGCACTATAGTATCACTTCACCATACTGTTCTAAAAACTTGCTGGGAGACCACCGAGCCTCTAGCAGCCCCAAATCGGTAAGGCAGAACAAACTAACTGAGAGTGCTAAATAGCTCAGACAGATACAATTATTTGCTATCATCAACTTTAATGCCATGTTTGGTAAATAAAGCTGGGATAGATAGACAGTGGGAAATGTGGCTTTTGTGCACTTAATCAGCATCTGTTATGGACTTGATCAATGGATCATTCAGATTCCCTTCATTTTAACACAGCATAAAATCACAAGATAATACTGTTGAAAAAAACGCCATCCCCACTTCTTAGGTTTTAAAAATACTTTAACCAGCTAGTTTTAATCTATACCCGATCTGATATGAATAACTGAAGATGTATTTTTGTGGGCGGATTGTAACACAGACAAACTACGAAGATAACATATTTTTAAGCACACTGCATCAGAGGTGTCCCACCAGGGGAGCGTGGCTATTGGGCATTAATGTGCTCGTGAGTCCGACATGAGTCCGACATGATTGTGCTCAAGTGCTTTTAAGTCTGACCATTTCTTCAACCAATAAGATTTAAGCTGCTTTCCCTTTGTTAGACCTAGTAAGAGAGCAGCATATGGGTTCTGGAAACCTTGGTTTACAACCGGTCTCCAAAAATAATTCTCACAAATCACACCCTCCTGAATTCCGCCAATTACAAAAAGTCTAACAACAAATTTACCCATCTACTTCCGGTTTCCAAAATGTTTTCCAAATTCCAAGAATCCTCAAACAATATAAAGTCAACTTGGAAAATCATCAATCAACTGTTGATTAAGAAAAAGGCTTCTACAGCAATCCCATCTCAATTTCATGTTGGAAATAAGACATATAGTGATCCTGATGTTATCTCATGTGAATTTAATAACTTTTTTGTGAATGTGGGTTCCTCTCTGTCAAAGAAAATCTGAGAAAACCGGAGCACCAAGTCTGGGACCAAATGGCTCCTGAACAGCTTTTACCCCCAAGCCATAAGACTGCTGAACAGTTAATGAAATGGCTACCCAGACTATTTGCATCGACACCCTTTTTTTTGCACTGACTCTCTTACACTGGCTCTATGCACACACATACTACACTGACACTCCAACACACACACACACACACACACACACACACACACACACACACACACACACACACACACACACACACACACACACACACACACACACACACACACACACACACACACACACACACACACACACACACACACACACACACACACACACACACAAAACACATGCTCACACACACAAAACATGCACACATGCATATTGACGCCATACACACACAGACACACTTTCACACTCTTTCACACTCTTTCACACTCTTCACAAATGCTGCTGCTACTCTGTTTATTATCTATCCTGATTGCCTAGTCACTTTTACCTCTACCTACATTTACATATTACCTCAACTACCTTGTGCCCCTGCATATTGACTCAGTACCGGTACTCCTTGTATATAGCCTCGTTATTTTATTGTGTTACTATTTCCTTTTATTTTTTGCTAATTTTTCGTATTTTTTAACTCTGCATTGTTGGGAAATGGCTCGTAAGTAAGCATTTCATGGTAACGTCTACACCGGTTGTATTCGGTGCATGTGACAAATATAATTTGCTAAAGCATCCATTTTAACTGTAGGGGTTCTACTCCGGTTATTTCGCTGCGCAACAGGTGATATGCCGCTGAAACTCTGTATGCCATGGGCTCTCCAAGCCTGTTCCTGTAGCTACCCAGTGCTTAATTTGGGAAACCAAGTGAAATCTGTTCGGAAACATCGATAGTAACATGTTTTCACAATTAAACATATTTCATTAAACTTTTGACAACCCCTCTGCACACTGGATAAAGGAATGAAGGAGAGAGGGGAGGAGATGGAAATGCACAGTGGTGAGATATTCTGTAGCTAAAGGTGAAGTGTCAGCATATTAATTATGAAAATATAAAAAATACCCTATTACTAGGCTATTCAAAATCAAATTCACTATAATTGTAGGCTAACTCTGAATGTGTTTAATTTAGACTAGACCAATTATGTACCAAATATATACTTTTTTATGCTTTTCTGCCATGTGTAATGTGCGGTAGGCTCTGTATTGTATAACGGCACAATCGTTATTTTAATTCAGTTTTTTCGGGCTTGGGGTCAAATATAGGCCTATGCATATGCATAACCTCTAATATGCATATGGTGGTTTTGAAGTAATCATCACCTTAGAAAGCACTGTCTATTTCGTTGTGTTAGACTTTGAAACAACATCCACAACGACCATGTTTTCCATTCATTCAGAGTTTTAAAAGCACATACTGTTTTGATTACTTGTTTGATGTGATTTTCAATTGCCCTGAGTACCAGGCCATTAGCGAACTGATGATCATTAGCGAGTTGGGTACTACTAACACATGTCCAGAGTGCATAAAATTAGATTACCGTGACTCAACAGTCACGTAGAATTCACATCAAATGTCTATGTGGTCATGACTCATGACTGTTACGTCGAATTTTACTGCGGTCATGACTCATGACTGCCGGTGTGGCAGTAACACGGTCACTACAACAGCCTTAGACATAACCAGCCATAAAATAACTACTGTGGTAGATTTTGTGGGTTTTTACACTCTTATGTAGGTGTCATAACCAGCCATAAAATAACGCAATATATGTCACAACAGGTCTAAATATATGTGTCATGACAGTGTTATGACCATATTATAACAGGTTATGACAAGTTATGTCATCTGTTTTGACATTGGATGTCAAGTAAAGTGAAACTTTTGAGGCCTACTTGGATATACCAGGGCACCCTAATCTGCACCGGGGCCTACACTGGGGCATTATCTGAGTAGACACCTGCCTACTGCTGCTTTCATCCTTCCACTTGACGTTGTGCCTTGGATGTTTTTGGACTACTGCTGAACTTGAACTCCACTTGGTTTAGCCTGTTTGGATTTACTCTTTTTGACTCTCCTACGGCTCCGTGTAGCGCTTGCTTCCCTCCTAGCTTCCCCCGGCCTGTATTGGAAACTACATCCCCTCCAAGGTGCTTCTCTGCTGGCTATTATACTGGTAACATGGGTTCCGTTGCGTTGTTAAAAAAAAAACATTTTAGTCATTTAGCAGATGCTCTTATCCAGAGCGACTTACAGTTAGTGAGTGCATAAATTTTTCATACTGGCCCCCCGTGGGAATCGAACCCACAACCCTGGCGTTACAAGCGCCATGCTCTACCAACTGAGCTACAGGGTCCCAGCATTTAATCACTCTCTCCTTCCTGTTCTTATGCTGGTGAGTTTTGTGCCTTGTTTGTGTTTATTGTGGGTCCTCCTAGTGCTGTCTGGTTTCTAGTCTGTGATTGGGTTTGGGCTTGCTGCATATAACTGTGGTGATCCTACAAACTGTGTGATTCAATCGAAGTATCACACTGTGTGGATTGATTGACTTTTAGTTGATTCCTCGCCAACCTATTTTATTTTTGTCGATTTTAAATGACTTCTACCACTTTCCGCCATACGGGGAAACTGACTTTTTCCAGATTGGTGGCTACCATCTTCAGAGACTACGGTGATCGTTTCATCCCATGTAGGAGCTGCACCTATTGTGCACCTAGTTCTGGGATAATATTGTCCAATGTGGAAACTGTCAGTTTATTGAGGAATACAGTATATGTCTGAGCTGGACGTCCAGAGTAAGCAAATTGAGACATTGCAGCGTATTCCTTTTCAACTCCTTAGCCCGGTTGTCGATCCACTGCCTCACCACTGTGTCACCACTCTCTGACTGACTGGCCAGGGCTGCCCTGCACAGACCCCTCCATAATGAAGTCACCTCTCCCTTCCCATCTCACCCGCCCTTCCCATCCTACCACCCTCCCATCCCGGCCCCCCCTCACCACCCCCCTTGGAGAATAAAGGAGCAAGGGTGCTTTATGAGGAGCTGGCGGATGCCGCAGTTATCGATCCTGCATCCCAGTGGAGGCACATCACACACCCTAAGCTCAGCGCAAGGCAGCGGTCTTTGGTGAATGGGGCTGAAATGTCTTCGGGGGATCCATCCTGCTGACCAACAGTTTTGCCCACCTGCTTCCAGAGATTCCTGCTCCTTCATCTTCTACCCTGTCTCCTGAGGGTCCAGCTCAGGGGTATTCTACCACAGACCAGTACCCCCTGGGCTCCCTCTCATATCAGGCCTCGAGGGTGTCTAAGGCTCCAGCCCCTCCCCCTGTTCGGAGGGCTTCCATTGATGATGTGGGTACTCCGTCCCCCATCTCCCGTCGGTCCCCAAGGAGGCTCAGAAAAGGCTGGATGTCCATGGCCACTTACCTTCCTCCAGCCATCATCATTGCCAACATCTCAGTTCCTGTGCTACCCGGGGGCTACGATGAAGGATATCAGAGCATTTCTTCCGTCCGTCCTACATCAGCAGCCAAGGGCTGCTGCTGTTGTAGTGCATGTGGGATCAAATTATATCAAAAAGGGTAAACCAGAGCTAATGAAACAGGGTTTTATTGAGGTTATCAACATCCTAAAAGGCTCTGAAAAGCATCTGATTATCTATGGTCCCGTGCCGTCGCTGGGTCGCGGCTGCGAAAGGTTCAGCAGGCTCTTAGTTCTTCATACAGTTGAAGTCGGAAGTCATTAAAACTCGTTTTTCAACCACTCCACAAATTTCTTGTTAACAAACTATAGTTTTGGCAAATCGGTTAGGATATCTATTTTGTGCATGACACAAGTAATTTTTCCAACAATTGTTTACAGACAGATTATTTAACTTATAATTCACTGTATCACAATTCCAGTGGATCAGAAGTTTACATACACTAAGTTGACTGTCCCTTTAAACAGCTTGGAAAATTCCAGAAAATTATGTCATGGCTTTAGAAGCTTCGGATAGGCTAATTGACATCATTTGAGTCAATTGGAGGTGTACCTGTGGATGTATTTCAAGGCCTACTTCAAACTCAGTGCCTCTTTGCTTGACATCATGGGAAAATCAAAAGAAATCAGCCAAGACCTCAGAAAAAAATTGTAGACCTCCATAAGTCTAGTTCATCCTTCAGAGCAAATTCCAAATGCCTGAAGATACCACGTTCATCTGTACAAACAATAGTATGCAAGTATAAACACCATGGGACCACGCAGCCGTCATACCACTCAGGAAGGAGACGCATTCTGTCTCCTTGAGTTGAACATTGGTGCGAATAGTGCAAATAAATCCCAGAAAAACAGCAAAGGACCTTGTGAAGATGCTGGAGGAAACGGGTACAAAAGTATCTATATCCACAGTAAAACAGGTCCTATATTGACATAATCTGAAAGGCCGCTCAGCAAGGAAGAAGCCACTGCTCCAAAACCACCATAAAAAAGCCAGACTATGGATTGCAACTGCACATGGGGACAAAGATTGTAATTTTTGGAGAAATGTCCTCTGGTCTGATGAAACAAAAATAGAACTGTTTGGCCATAATTACCATTGTTATGTTTGGAGGAAAAAGGGGGTTCTTGCAAGCCGAAGAACACCATCCCAACCATGAAGCACGGGGGTGGCAGCATAATGCTGTGGGGGTGCTTTGCTGCAGGAGGGACTAGTGCACTTCACAAAATAGATGGCATCATGAGGAAGGAAAATTATGTGGATATATTGAAGCAAAATCTCAAGACATCAGTCAGGAAGTTAAAGCTGGGTCGCAAATGGGTCTTCCAAATGAACAATGAACCCAAGCATACTTCCAACGTTGTGGCAAAATGGCTTAAGGACAACAAAGTCAAGGTATTGGAGTGGCCATCACAAAGCCCTGACCTCAATTTGTGGGCAGAACTGAAAAAGCGTGTGCAAGAAAGGAGGCCTACAAACCTGACTCAGTTACACCAGCTCTGTCAGGAGGAATGGGCCAAAATTCACCCACCTTAATGTGGGAAGCTTGTGGAAGGCTACCCGAAACGTTTGACCCAAGTTAAACAATTTCAAGGCAATGCTACCAAATACTAATTGAGTGTATGTAAACTTCCGACCCACTGGGAATGTGATAAAATAAATAAAAACTGAAATAAATAATGATCTGTACTATTATTTTGACATTTCACATTCTTAAAATAAAGTGGTGATCCTACCTGACCTAAAACAGGGAATTATTACTAGGATTAAATGTCAGGAATTGTGAAAAACTGAATTTAAATGTATTTGGCTAAGGTTTATGTAAACTTCCGACTTCAACTATATGAGGGAGGGAAAAAAGTATTTGATCTCCTGCTGATAATGGTAGGTTTATTTGAACAGTGAGAGACAGAATAACAACAAAAAAATCCAGAAAAACGCATGTCAAAAATGTTATAAATTGATTTGCATTTTAATGAGGGAAATAAGTATTTGACCCCCTCTCAATCAGAAAGATTTCTGGCTCCCAGGTGTCTTTTATACAGGTAAAGAGCTGAGATTAGGAGCATACTCTTAAAGGGAGTGCTCCTAATCTCAGTTTGTTACCTGTATAAAAGACACCTGTCCACAGAAGCAATCAATCAATCAGATTCCAAACTCTCCACCATGGCCAAGACCAAAGAGCTCTCCAAGGATATCAGGGACAAGATTGTAGACCTACACAAGGCTGGAATGGGCTACAAGACCATCGCCAAGCACTTGGTGAGAAGTTGACAACAGTTGGTGCAATTATTTGCAAATGGAAGAAACACAAAATAGAAATGTCAATCTCCCTCTGCCTGGGGCTCCATGCAAGATCTCACCTCATGGAGTTGCAATGATCATGAGAACAGTGAGGAATCAGCCCAGAACTACACGGGAGTATCTTGTCAATGATCTCAAGGCAGCTGGGACCATAGTCACTAAGAAAACAATTGGTAACACACTACGCCGTGAAAGACTGAAATCCTGCAGCGCCCGCAAGGTCCCCCTGCTCAAGAAAGAAGTTTGCCAATGAACATCTGAATGATTCAGAGGAGAATGGGTGAAAGTGTTGTGGTCAGATGAAACCAAAATCGAGCTCTTTGGCATCAACTCAACTCGCTGTGTTTGGAGGAGGATGAATGCTGCCTATGACCCCAAGAACACTGGTAGAATCCAAGATGGCGTAGTAGTGCAGTCCTGTTTTTGTCGTGTGTCTGTAAATAGCCTGTCAATACCCTGTTTTTTTGTATTTTTCATACATATTTTCCTATCAGACTTTTCATCCTTCTAGAATCTCCAGTTGAAACTAGCTAGCCAGCTAACTAGCTACTTGCTATTAGCCACAGTTAGCTGTATTTCACCCAGAACATTGGATTTTTCTGTCGGAATAATTTAATCACTGGACATTAATCACCGGATCGCAACTAGCTAGCCGCAACCGAATGGATGTTGCTGTTTGGCTAATCACCACTGCCCCCGATGCAAGCACCAGTTAGCCTTGAGCTAGCCTAGAGCCAGGCTCATATCCCGGCTATCTACCTCTAGGTCTACCGGACGGGAGTAGCCAGCTAACTAGCTACTTGCTATCAGCTACCGTTAGCGGTTTTTCAACATTGTCCGTGGCCTGCACCACCTACCAGCCAGCTCTAGTCTGGACTATTATTCGGCCAGTCTGCACTGTCTGCACAGCGCATTATCGACCCAGAACATATCAGTTTTTCTGCCGGAATCACTGAATCACTGGACCTTTAACTCCGGATTCATCGCTACCAGCTAGCTGCAACAATATGGACGTTGTGGTCTGGCTAATCATCCTGAGCTAGGCCCATCTCCCATCTCCTGGCTATCTACCTCTCTGTCAACCGGACGGGACCACCTATTGTTGACACGGAGCCCCGCCGATCCTACACGACTGGTCTGCCGACGAAATCGTCTGATGTGGTTACAACAGGCTTCCCGTTACGACATCGACCTCGAAGATTCCATCTGCTAGCCCCGGCCCACTAGCATACGCTAGCCATGGCCTCTTGCTCGCTAGTGCTTTAGCAGCCCCCGAACTACCTCCGAACTATCCTATTGCTGTTCACCGGACCTTATGATAACTCGGCTATACAGCTGATTTCTGCTGGACTGTTCCTTTTTACGGTACTGCATCCTGTTTATGTTTAGCCTCAGTCCAAACTGTGTCGTCATTACCAGCTGTTGTCTTAGCTCTCTCAAATTACACCTGTGATTGCTTTATGCCTCTCTCCCTTGTCAATATGGTCAGCTTATTGTTGTTTCGGTTATTTCTAATTGTACTATTTCACTGTAGATCCCCCAGCCCAGCTAAACCTGCCTTAGATAGCTCCTTTGTCCCACCCACCATACACGCGGAGACCGACTCAATTGGTGCCTCCAGTGATGCTATCTCTTTCATTGTTACCCAACGCTTAGGTTTACCTCCACTTTACTCATATCCTTCCATATCCTTGTCTGTACATAATGCCCTGAATCTTTTCTACAATGCCCGGAAATCTGCCCCCTTTATTCTATGTACCCAACGCACTAGAAGACCAGTTTTTAAAGCCTTTAGCCGTATCCTTATTCTAGTCCTTCTCTGTTCCTCCGGTGATGTAGAGACTAACCAAGGCCCTGCAGCCCTCAGTATCACTCCTACTCCCCAGGCGCTATCATTTGCTGTCTTCTGTAATCGCAAAAGTCTTGGTTTCTTGCATGTAAATATCAGAAGTCTACTTCCTAAGTTTTAGTTATTCACTGCGTTAGCACACTCCGCCAACCCTGATGTTCTAGCAGTGTCTGAATCCTGGCTTAGGAAGGCCACCAAAAATTCTGAAATGTCCATCCCCAACTACAACATTTTCCGTCTAGATAGAACTGCCAAAGGGGGTGGAGTTGCAATCTACTGTAGAGATAGCCTGCAGAGCTCTATCATACTATCCAGGTCTGTGCCCAAACAGTTTGAGCTTCTACTTCTAAAAATCCACCGTCTCTCACTGTTGCAGCTTGCTACAGACCCCCCTCAGCCCCCAGCTGTGCCCTGGACACCATAAGTGAATTGATTGCCCCCCATTTATCCTCAGAGTTCGTACTGCTTGGTGACCTAAATTGGGATATGCTTAACACCCCGGCCATCCTACAATCCAAACTAGATGCCCTCAATCTCACACAAATTATCAACGAACCTACCAGGTACAACCCTAAATCCGTAAACATGGGTACCCTCATAGATATCATCTTGACTAACTTACTCTCTAAATACACCTCCGCTGTCTTCAACCAGGATCTCAGCGATCACTGCCTTATTGCCTGCGTCCGTAACGGGTCCGCGGTCAAACGACCACCCCTCATCACTGTCAAAACGCTCCCTAAAACACTTTAGCGAGCAGGCCTTCCTAATTGACCTGGCCCAGGTATCCTGGATGGATATAGATCTCATTCCGTCAGTAGAGGATGCCTGGTTGTTCTTTAAAAGTAATTTCCTCTCAATCTTAAATAAACATGCCCCATTCAAAAAATACAGAACTAAGAACAGATATAGCCCCTGGATCTCCTCAGACTTGACTGCCCTTGACCAGCACAAAAACATCCTGTGGCGTACTGCATTAGCATCAAATAGCCCCTGCGATATGCAACTTTTCAGGGAAGTTAGGAACCAATATACACAAGCAGTCAGGAAAGCAAAGGCTAACTTTTTCAAACAGAAATTTGCATCCTGTAGCACTAGCTCCAAAAAGTTTTGGGACACTGTAAAGTCCATGGAGAATAAGAGCACTTCCTCCCAGCTGCCCACTGCACTGAGGCTAGGAAACACTATCACCACCGATAAATCTACAATAATCGAGAATTTCAACAAGCATTTTGCTACGGCTGGCCATACTTTCCACCTGGCTACCACTACCCCGGCCACCAACTCTGCACCCTCCGCTGCAACTTGCCCATGCCCCCCCCCCCCCCCCCGCTTCTCCTTCACACAAATTCAGACAGCTGATGTTCTGAAAGAGCTGCAAAATCTGGACCCCTACAAATCAGCTGGGCTAGACAATCTGGACCCTTTCTTTCTAAAACTAGCCACCAAAATTAAATTGTCGCAACCCCTATTACTAGCCTGTTCAACCTCTCTTTCGTAACGTCTGAGATCCCCAGAGATTGGAAAGCTGCCGCGGTCATCCCCCTCTTCAAAGGGGGTGACACTCTAGATCCAAACTGTTACAGACCTATATCCATCCTGCCCTGCCTTTCGAAAGTATTTGAAAGCCAAGTTAACAAACAGATCACCGACCATTTCGAATCCCACCGTACCTTCTCCGCTATGCAATCCGGTTTCCGAGCTGGTCATGGGTGCACTTCAGCCACGCTCAAGGTCCTAAACGATACTATAACCGCGATCGATAATAGACAGTACTGTGCAGCCGTCTTCATCGACCTATATACTAAAATGGGTCGGTGTAGCGGTTCAGGAGAAGATGTTTAAAGTAGTCAATATCATTAAAAAAAATCAAATTCATTGAAAGTATATTGGATGATCTGGTTTATTTTGAATTCTGATATTTACCAAGTGTGGTAAGGTGTACCGAAGTAGCTCATCCTAGGGTGATGTGTCTAATTTGTCCTGATGGTGGCACAGTGGGCTCACAGCTTGAACACTGGCACTCAAAACGCTACTCCTCTGGCACCGAATGACTGATCTGTACGAAACTTGAAATGTGGAATCTAAGTACAATGTTCTCCCAACACAACATTTTCCAGACTAATACCTAAAACAACAATTGACCATTCACGTGGGCATGGTCTGGCACATAAATTCAGATGTCTTCAGTACTACTGTGTATAATCGTGCTCCATTAAAAAAAATAAGGATTAAAGGTAGATCGAATGCCTAGTACACTCTGGAATTAGCAGAAGTCATTTATAAAAGAGATGATGCTTGGATCAAGGCCAGGAACACAGGCTTAGGCCCAGACTGGCATGCTTTTAAGCAACTGAGGAATTATAGTGTAAGACAAATTAGAAAGGCTAAATCTGATTATTATGTAACCGCTGTTTCAGATTGTAATGGGAACCCAGCAACATTCTAGAAAATGGTCAAATCCCTAAAGGGTTCTACTTCCTCCTCTCTGCCACAAAAAAAATATTCAGACACTGGCCTCATTATGGAAAAAAATTGCAATCATTCATGGATTTAATCACCATTTTATTTCAGCGAGCTATCTCTTTGAAAAAACTTCTAAGCCTCTTAGAACTTCTAAAAGTCTAGCTACTCCTGAGTGGCGCAGTGGTCTAAGTGGTCTACAGCTGTACCACTAGAGATCCTGGTTCAAATCCAGGCTCTGTCGTAGCTGGACGTGACCGGGAGATCCATGGGGTGGCGCACAATTGTCCCAGGGTAGAGGAGGGAATGGCTGGCAGGGATGTAGCTCAGTTGGTAGAGCATGGTGTTTGCAATGCCAGTGTTGTGGGTTTGATTCCCACGGGGGGCCAGTATGAAAACATTTACAGAAAAATAAGTCCTGGATTCTTTGCCAGCACTAGACAACAAGAAATCCACAGGGGCCAACCAATTGGATCATGGTCTGCTTAAGTGTGCAGCGCCCATCATTGTTGTCTTAATAACCCACATTTTGTATTTAACATTGTTATCAGGAAATATTCCAAAAGTATGGAAATCAGCTCTTGTGCTGCCATTCCATAAGGGTGGGGATAGTAGTTAATTTAATAATATTCGCCCCATTTCAAGGCTTCCTTGTCTAGCTAAGATTCTTAGATCCTTTGTGAATATACAACTTTTTATCTGAGAAATGTATTTTGAATGTAAACCAATCAGGGTTTAGGCCTGGGCATAGCATTATTACAGCAACCACTGTAGTTTATTTTATTTTTTTCTTGGGGGGTAGATCAGCTTAATATTGCAGATGGATTGTAACTTCCATCAATGTAATTGTCTGCATCACTTCCAATCCCCCATGTTTTTTATATATATACTCCCCTTTATTACTTTTCAACCCCGCCATCCTTTCCCTACTTGGGGTAAATTAGTGAAGAACAATGCTTAGGCCTCTACTTCCAGCTTATACTTACTATCTAAATTTTATGGACACAGTCAATTTTACAATAATTTTATTTTATTTGTTTTTGCTCCTGAACTTCTTCTACTCTCAACCTCTCCGATCATTTTCATGATGTCCATCCGGTTTGCTTCTAAATGCCATATCTTTCTAACTGTGCTCTTTCCCAAAAGCTCCCAACATACAACCTATATACTTATTATGGACACAGTATGCTTACATTATTAGCTATCTTTGTTATTATTTGTTGTTATTTGTTATTAGTCCCATCCTTCAACTCTATTCAATACCTCCCATCTATCTCTTAACACCATCCATATAGGATTTCTATTTGCCATATATATTTCAACCGTACTGTGATGTTTTACAAAAGTTCTGAACCTTTCTATTCTCATTGCTTCTACAGATTGTGAATAAAAAATAAACATTTTTGCTAAAAGTATTATTATATTATTGATTGATTGACTATGACTTTTCAGATCACCCAGTAATGCTATCTGCAAGGTTAGTTCCAGGTAAATATTGCAATCCTTTAGCCATTCCTGGACCTGTGTCCAAAAACAAGCTACAAATGGACAGAACCAAAACAAATGATCTAATGATTCTGTCTCTTCACAGCAAAATCTGCAGAGCTGGGAAGATTGTATCCCCCATATAAATAACATTCTATTGGTAGCAAGAATTTTATATAATAATTAAAATTGAAAGATTAAAATTTTTGAATCCGGTGTCGTTTTGCGTGTCAGTTCATAAACACTATGCCATGGGATTGGTACGTCAAAGATCTCTTCCCAATTATTTTGCAATCTATATGGGACGGTTGTCAATCCTTTGGTCCTTAAGTGAAACTGATATACTTTTTTATTTATCACAGTTTTCCTTAACCAATTATGTTCTTTAATGCAAGGCCGACAGACAAGTTACTTACTTTCTCCCCCTTCAACTTTCCTCTTCCACTTTTGCGGTAAGGCTGCAATTATTTGGTTGTAATTTTGGGTAGAGCAGACATTTCCATATGTTTTTGTTAGCTGCATGTGCGACATAACTCCACCAGTCCTACCGATGATATCATTTACGAAGATTATACCTTTTTTAAACATTCTGTCAAAAAATAAAGGTTTTTTGTCAATTAGTATATTTGAATTTAACCACAATATTTGTTGCATTATTTGTTCTGTCGTTTCTGGAGGATTAAATTGAAATTGCAACCAACTTTCTATGGCTTGTTTTAGAAATAGTGACATTTGGGAGATTATTTCCTTTTCAAATAACTGAAAGTGAGAGGTTGTAATCTGAATAAAGGGAAAAAGGCCTTTCTTGAACAGTGGGTGAGACAATCTTACTAATTTGCTTGAGAACCAGTTCGGATTTAAGTATAACTTTTGGATGACTGAAGATTTTAGTGATAGGTCTAATGCTTTAATATTTAATAATTTTTGTCCTCCGAATTCATATTCATTATATAAATATGCTCTTTTAATTTTGTCTGGCTGCCATTCCAAATAAAATTGAATATTTTTTTCTCATATAATTTAAAAAACTGTTTGCTAGGCGTAGGCAAGACCATAAGCAAATAGGTAAACTGGGATAATACTAAAGAGTTAATCAGGGTGATTTTTCCACAAATTGACAGGTATTTTCCTTTCCATGGTAGTAAGATCTTATCTATTTTTGCTAACTTTCTATTAAAATTTATTGAAGTGAGATCATTTATTTCCTTTGGGATATGTATTCCGAGTATATCCACATCACCATCAGACCATTTTATTGGTAAACTACATGGTAATGTAAAAATTGTATTTTTTAGTGATCCAATACGTAGTATAGTACATTTGTCATAATTTGGTTTTAATCCAGAGAGGTTAGAAAATGTATCTAGATCCTCTATGAGGCTGTGGAGGGATTCTAGTTGTGGATCTAAAAGAAAACATGAATCATCTGCGTACAATGACACCTTTGTTTTTAAGCCCTGTATTTCTAATCCCCTGATATTATTGTTGGATCTGATTTTAATAGCTAACATCTCGATGGCCATAATAAATAGATATGCCGATAGTGGACAACCTTGTTTCACTCCTCTTGACAGTTTAAAACTTTCTGAGAAATAGCCATTATTTACTATTTTACACCAAGGGTTACTATACATGATTTTGACCCATTTTATAAGAGATTCTCCAAAATTGAAATGCTCCAGGCATTTATATATAAACCCCAGTCAAACTTTATCAAATGCCTTTTCAAATTCTGCTATGAATAGCAGGCCTGGTTTCCTATATTTTCCATAGTGTTCTATTGTTTCCAATACTTGCCTTATATTATCTCCAATGTATCTTCCATGTAAAAAACCTGTCTGATTAGAATGAATAATATCCGACAATACCTTTTTAATTCTATGCGCTATACATTTTGCTAGGATTTTTGCATCACAACACTGAAGTATAAGGGGCCTCCAATTTTGTAAATGGACTGGATCTTTATATTTTCCACTTGTATCCTGTTTCAGTAATAATGAGATCAGACCTTCTTCTTGAGTGTCAGATAATCTACCATTTACATAGGAGTGGTTAAAACATGCTCTTAACGGTCCTCTTAGTATATCAAAAAAGGTTTGGTATACCTCGACTGGTATGCCATCCAACCCTGGAGTTTTCCCGGACTTAAAGTCTTTAATTGCATCCAGAAGTTCCTCCTCTGTAATTTCACCTTCACATGAGTCTTTCTGTGTGGCTGTTAATTTGACATTATCAATAGAAAAAAAATCTCTACAATTAGCTTCAGTTAGAGGAGATGGAGGCGACTGAAAAGAAAACATAAGCTTAAAGTACTTTGTTTCTTCCTTCAAAATATCATTTGGTGAATTGTGGGTGACTCCGTCAATTGTAACCAGTTTCATTAAGTTATTTTTGGTAGCATTCCTATGTTGAAGATTAAAAAATAATTTTGTGCATTTTTCCCCATATTCCATCCAGTTTGCTTTATTTATATAATATATTACACTTGATCTTTCTTGAATAAGTTTCTCCATTTCTTTTAGTTTTTCCTCTAATTTATTCTGAGCCTCTATGTTACAGTTTTTATTGCCATCTATCTGTTCTGTTAGACTTTCTATTTCCTTTCTTAGTATAAACTCTTTTGACCTAAATTGCTTTTGTTTTCGAGATGAGTACTGAATTGCATGGCCTCTAAAGGCACATTTAAAGGTGTCCCATACAATAAGGGGATTCGCTGTTATGTTGGAAAAAGTCAGTTATAAATTCCTTTGTTCTAATTATAAATAAATTATCATCCAATAGGCTTTGATTAAATTTCCAATATCCTCGCCCACGTTGAAATTCAGTAAGAGTAATGTATATGCCTATTATATGATGGTCCGACCGCATTCTGTCCCCTATCAACACTTTTTTTACTTTTGGTGCCAACGAGAATGAGATAAGAAAGAA
Source organism: Coregonus lavaretus (assembly GCF_964263955.1). Classification (NCBI taxonomy): domain Eukaryota; kingdom Metazoa; phylum Chordata; class Actinopteri; order Salmoniformes; family Salmonidae; genus Coregonus; species Coregonus lavaretus. Next base: position 36,131,587 of record NC_139991.1, on the reverse strand, counting down.
GTCAAGACGACTAGCTTGATTCAGTCTCCGCCATGTATATCTCACTAGATCAGTATATTTAAGCCTCCATATATCTACTAGTTCTAATGTATCCATGACATTCACAATTTCCTTAAGAGCATGTGGGTGATTGTTTGTGGTGTGATTTCCTTTTCGGTCCATTGAGCTATTTAAAACAGTATTATAATCCCCCACCATAATAATATTGTCTTGAGTTGCTTGCAGGCTTGATAATTTATTATATATATTGTCAAAGAATTGTGGATTATCATTATTTGGTCCGTAAAGGTTAATGAGCCATATCTGTTTATGGTCCAATAACATATTTAAAATAATCCATCTACCTTGCGTATCTATTTGGACAATTTGCACATTCGGATCGAAATTACTATTAATTAATATCATCACCCCTTTTGAATTTCTTTGCCCATGGGAGAAGTATATTCCCCCCCCCCCCATTCTTTTTTCCATGCTACTTCATCTCGAATTGTTGAATGAGTTTCCTGTATACAATAGATATTATATTCCTTCTCTTTGAGCCATGTAAATATTGTTCTTCTTTTGTTATTATCAGCTAAGCCATTACAATTATAACTGGCTATACTTATTTCACCATACACCATAATGAGATACAAGTTTCAAGTCTATTTATCATTATATATGTTTGTAAATTTACCAATAGAAAATAGCGTAATGATTGAGTGTCCATATAGCTGTACCGTGATATTTGCATTGCTACGGAGTAACCCTTCAATTGTTCTCCACTAATTCCCCCGCTAAAGCCCCTCCCCATCCCAAGTTGAGCCGTCATCCCAGTGATCAGCATCCCACCCACGTCCCTCCGTATCCCTAAGGCCCCGAGAGGCCAGGACCCATCCATCGAAAACAGCACACAGTGCCACCCACAAAACAGAAGCAGATTAACCGCCAAAAGCATTTCCAATGCTTTCACCTCTATATATATATATATATATCTATATAACTATATATTTTTTAATTATGCATATCCTATTTTCCATCATTATCAATTAATATGCGTAATAATGTCGGCAGTTCACGCATAGGATTCTAACATATAACCCGGATTGCCATTGTATTACATTTAATACATTGACAAGCAATTATTATCCTAGCAAATAATTCCCGTGGTCCATCCCATACCCTCCCCCCCAACATCCCCACCCCCCCACAACAGATGCCAGACAAGCACACACGCACATACTCACATACTCCAACACACTCAACCCCCCTCCTCCACAATCCACCATAAAATCAGATACTCAACGGCTGTTATATCCCAGAGCCCAACTCGAGAAATAACTTGATCTACGAGTGCACATACAGTTAAAGCTGATTGAGAAAGCATGCAGATTGAGCAGAAATTGATAACAATGTGAGATTTGATTAATCTACTTAATCTATGTCAAGTCCTAGGTGATGGAGATCAGATCCACCCTCTTCACCTGAGACACAAACACTCTGATCCCCTGTTGTAACCATTTTCCCAAGCATCTCCATGCGGTCAGACCTTTGATTATTTTGTGCCACCTGGGCCACAATGATAAACCCCCTCTCTGATTGTCCGAGTGTGACCCCCTCCCCATGGGTTACTGCAGCCAGTGTTGCCAGCACTGCCACTACCTGGGTGGGCGTACCCCACCGGAATCCCCACCGGCTAGGTAAAAGGTCGTCAAGGTTCTCATTAGCAGCTTTGAGAATTTCCTTGTATATTATGCTCTCCCATCAGGGGGCTCTGGCTTTGTAGGACCAACCCTGCCAGGCAGGCTCAGAATCTTGAGGGGGCGGTGCTGCTCAAGTAGGTCTCTGACCGCATTTATTTCTCTGTTTAGGCTGCATATTCACAGCAGGTCCATAAAATAGATGGGAACTTCTCTTTGGTGTATGGGTCGCTCAGGTGGGTGTCCAGGTTATAGGGTTAGGGATTTTCCATCATGATAGGACAATGAATAATTAGATTAGATGTATACTATATTTAAAAATGTATATCCCTCATCTACACAAAATTGAAAGCTCTCTCTCTCACTACCCCTGCTCATAGACCCCCGGTTGGCTCTGGGATATGCAACCATTTCCCCTCTCACTCACTTAACGCCGCACCTTTTCAAACACAAAAATGCACACCACATGGTTGACTGCGGAAGAAATGGGCCGAGCGTGCAAACGCACCCGCATCCACATCTGCCGCAAGGGGGAAAGGACGCCAGAGAGAACACAGGACCAACCACAACAACCATCCGCCAAAACAACAACCTCCCGCCAAAAAAGCCATGTTCTAATTATTTGTATTTAAAGATGTATTATTCTGCTTGTTATATCGTTGTATCCTTTTATAAAATACTATACTTACTATAAATGTTATTTAATATTACAATCCCTATCATTGCTAGTATCAGGTGCTCCAATATTTGACTCCTCTATTACAACTTTTAGAATAGCCATGGAGTAGTCTTTGTGTCTCTGAACATTTGGTTGTCAATATATAATTTATCCACCACTAGTGCAACACGTTTCCCTTTTAATCTGTTTTCCTTGAAGATTGGATACAGAACTTTGCGCCTTTCTACAATCTCCCTCGGGAACTGATCATTCATGCCTATTTTCGTGCCAGCAAGTCTTTTTCCTAGGCTTTTCACCATAGCTTTATCCTTAAAAAAAGCAAATTTGGCAACGATTGGGCGCTCATATTTCTGGCCTCTTTTTCCGAAACGATGTACACGTTCGAGTTGGATTTTATCGACAGCCTCGAGTGGGATTTGTAGCGCTGTATGCAGGAAGTCCTTCATAATATTCTCTGTTATTTCTCCCTCCTTTTCCTGAATACCCGTAAGTACTACATTTTCCCTCATCGATCTAGTTTGGATGTCTAGTAAGGCTTCTCTCAGAAGATTGTTCTCCTTTTTTAGTTCCCTAACGTCCGTTTCCATTTTAGAGACTGTCACTTTTATTTCTTTGGTTTCTTTCTCCATTACCAAAGCTTTTTCGTCACTCATTTGAAGACTCGCTTTCAACTCTTTTACGTCTTTACTGACCAATTCTAGTATGCCCAATTTGTCATTTATCGACTTCAACAGGTCGCTTTCCACACTTACCATACCCAGTGGTGAAAAGCATATATCATCTGTATCAGTCGATGAGTCGCGTTTCCTTTTGGGGATCGGCTCTCCACGCTTGTCTTCAGTCATGTTTGGGTGTTGCTTGTTGTTGTAATATTTGTCTATATATTTCTCTAGCCTTATGATCTTATTTCTGTTATTATCCAGATTGAATTATATTAACTGCGAATATATGAAATGCTAATATTTAGTCTAACTTACTGATTTAGAATATTATGTTTTTATCTTGAGGTGTTTTGTACCGATTTCTATTCAATATGCCATCTTGTCTACGCGTGCCCCGCCCCTTTTGAGACTGATCTCAAATAGAACTTTTTGGTAAAAACTCAACTCGTCGTGTTTGGAGGACAAAGAATGCTGAGTTGCATCCAAAGAACACCATACCTACTGTGAAGCATGGGGGTGGAAACATCATGCTTTGGGGCTGTTTTTCTGCAAAGGGACCAGGACGACTGATCCGTGTAAAGGAAAGAATGAATGGGGCCATGTATCATGAGATTTTGAGTGAAAACCTCCTTCCATCAGCAAGGGCTTTGAAGATGAAACGTGGCTGGGTCTTTCAGCATGACAATGATCCCAAACACACCGCCCGGGCAACGAAGGAGTGGCTTCGTAAGAAGCATTTCAAGGTCCTGGAGTGGCCTAGCCAGTCTCCAGATCTCAACCCCATAGAAAATCTTTGGAGGGAGTTGAAAGTCCGTGTTGCCCAGCGACAGCCCCAAAACATCACTGCTCTAGAGGAGATCTGCATGGAGGAATGGGCCAAAATACCAGCAACAGTGTGTGAAAACCTTGTGAAGACTTACAGAAAACGTTTGACCTGTGTCATTGCCAACAAAGGGTATATAACAAAGTATTGAGAAACTTTTGTTATTGACCAAATACTTATTTTCCACCATAATTTGCAAATAAATTCATTAAAAATCCTGATTTTCTGGAGAAAAAAAATCTCATTTTGTCTGTCATAGTTGACGTGTACCTATGATGAAAATTACAGGCCTCTCTCATCTTTTTAAGTGGGAGAACTTGCACAATTGGTGGCTGACTAAATACTTTTTTCCCCCACTGTATATACAGACGATGCTATTAAGTATGCTATTGCCCCGACTGTTGATCTGGCTCTGCCAAAACTACAGTCAGATTTTATAGCTATGCAGGAATCCCTTGCTGATTCAAAACTTGTGCTTAATATGGGCAAAACAAATTACATGTTGTTTTCAAAGTCTCGTAAGAATGTTTCAGATGAACTAAATGTTCACTCACGTTCAATTGGATTGATACGGATTTGACATTAAAAAAAACATTTACTGTAGATGAGCTGGTTAAGAAGCTAAGATTTAAAGTTGGCTTTTTCTACAGAAACAGATCGTGCCTTTCTCTAAGCTGTAGGAAGCAGATTATTCAGTTAACCTTTTTATCTGTTCTTGATTATGGTGATTTATTATTTATCAAAGTGCAGCTACTACTACTCTTAAACCTTTGGATGCCATCTACCATAGTGCACTTCGTTTTGTTACAGGTGACAGTTTTTTGTTATTGTTGTGATATCCAAATGGTAGTTACAGTCTTGTCCCATCGCTGCAACTCCCGTACGGACTCGGGAGAGGTGAAGGTCAAGAGCCATGCATCCTGCAAAACACGACCCTGCCAAGCTGCACTGCTTGCTTAACCCAGAAGCCAGCCACAACGTGTCGGAGGATACAACGTACAACTGGCGACCGAAGTCAGCGTGCATGTGCCCGGCCCGCCACAAGGAGTCGCTAGAGCGCGATTCGACAAGGACATCCCGGCCGGCCAAACCCTTCAGGATATCACCAGCTTGCTTCCCAAGGCTGTGAGTAAGTCCCCGGGGGCTGATACTGTCATGGCTCCTGTGGGGTCAAATTACATTATGAAGGGCAGCTAAGAACAGCTGAAGATGGATTTTAAAGAACTGATTGGGTCTCTACTTGACACCAACAAACGCCCCATTATATCTGTCCCTCTGCCCTCCCTAAATCGTGGCATTGAACGGTTCAGCAGACCTTTAGCCCTCCATAACTGGCTACGAGACTATTGCAGCTCTGTGGGTGTAACATTTATTGACAATTTTGATAACTTCTGGAAACAAAGCTCATGTTATAAGGAGGCTGGGATCCACCCAAATCATTTGGGTTCCTGGATCCTTTTACAGCATTATAAGGCTGCGTTGAGACAATGACTTATCAATGACCCAAGTACAGCTCATTTAATCCCTACCATTGTATCGCTGAGTTGTCATAATGCTTCAGCAAATGCACATTATCCTAGGGGCGCTGGAAGACACCATGTAAGTAACCTAATTTATGTCCCTCTTACTGCCCTGAATGCCTCTGCTGATCCTACAGCTATTGTATGCAGTAATCATATGCCTATGAACCAGAGTTATACTGTTAGCAGTGAGGTGGTGTGTCCTAGTAGGAAGTCCACGGTGTGCAGCTCACCATGCACTATCAGCTCCAATATAAATAACATGAGCAAGTCTACTTATGATAAGCTTCCCAGTAAAGCATTAAAAATTTAAACAAAACAAAAAAAGTGCTAAATATATTATATTAATAATACCCATATTAACATCTGTAGCCTAAGAAACAAAGTTCATGAAGTCAATAACTTGTTTGTAACAGATGACATTCATATTCTGACTATCTCTGATACTCACTTAGATAATACCTTTGATGATACAGTGGTAGCAATACATGTTTATAACATCTACCGAAAATACAGAAATGCCAATGTGTTGCGGTCTATGTTCAGAAACACATTCCTTAGAGAGGATCTCATGTTAAATACTGTTGAAGTAATATGGCTACAGGTTCATCTGCCTCACCTAAAGCCCGTTCTGGTGGGAAGCTGCTATAGACCACCAAGTGCTAACAGTCAGTATCTGGACAACATGGCTGAAAAGCTTGATAATGTATGTGAAATCAATAGAGAGGTACACTTTCTGGGTGATTTAAATATTGACTGGCTTTCATCAGGCTGCCCACTCAAGAGAAAGCTTCAAACTGTTACTAGTGCCTGCAACCTGGTTCAGGTTATCCAACAACCTACCAGGGTAGTTACAAACAGTACATGTGCTGATCATATCTATTTTTTTATTTATTTTAGGGGGTAGAACAACTTTAATATTGCAGATAGATTGTAACTTCCATCAATGTAATTGTCTGCATCACTTACAATCCCCCATTTTTTTTCTCGCAAATATATACATACACATACATATACACATACATACATATACACATACATACATACATACATACATACATACAGTACCAGTCAAAATAGTGTGCAAAGCTGTCATCAAGGCAAAGGGTGGCTATTTGAAGAATCTCAAATCTCAAATATATTTTGATTTGTTTAACACTTTTTTGATTACTACATGATTCCATATCTGTTATTTCATTGTTTTGATGTCTTCACTATTATTCTACAATGTAGAAAATAGTAAAAAATAAAGAACAACCCTTGAATGAGTAGGTGTGTCCAAACTTTTGACTGGTACTGTACATACATACATAGATACATATATATAAATACATATACATACATATATAGACGTCCTTTAAAAAAATATATTTTCCCTTTATTACTTTCCAACCCCACCACACCTCCCGTAATTAGAGTAAACTAGTGAGCAACAACGCTTAGCCATCTACTTCCAGCTTATACATACATTTTATGGACACAGTCAATTTTACAATAGTTATTTTTTGTTTGTTTTTACTCCTGAACTTCCTCTACCCTCAACCTCTCCGATCATTTCCATGATGTCTATCCGGTTTGCTTCTACATGCCATATCTTTCAAACTGTGCTCTTTCACAAAAGTTCTCAACCTACAGTGAGGGAAAAAAGTATTTGAACCCCTGCTGATTTTGTACGTTTGCCCACTGACAAATACATGATCAGTCTATAATTTTAATGGTAGGTTTATTTGAACAGTGAGAGACAGAATAACAACAAAAAAATCAAGAAAAACGCATGTCAAAATGTTATAAATTGATTTGCATTTTAATGAGGGAAATAAGTATTTGACCCCTCTGCAAAACATGACTTAGTACTTGGTGGCAAAACCCTTGTTGGCAATCACAGAGGTCAGACGTTTCTTGTAGTTGGCCACCAGGTTTGCACACATGTCAGGGGGGATTTTGTCCCACTCCTCATTGCAGTTCTTCTCCAAGTCATTGAGGTTTTGAGGCTGACGTTTGGCAACTCGAACCTTCAGCTCCCTCCACAGATTTTCTATAGGATTAAGGTCTGGAGACTGGCTAGGCCACTGCAGGACCTTAATGTTCTTCTTCTTGAGCCACTCCTTTGTTGCCTTGGCCGTGTTTTGGGTCATTATAATGCTGGAAGACCCATCCACGACCCATTTTCAATGCCCTGGCTGAGGGAAGGAGGTTCTCACCCAAGATTTGACAGTACATGGCCCCGTCCATCGTCCCTTTGATGCGGTGAAGTTGTCCTGTCCCCTTAGCAGAAAAACACCCCCAAAGCATAATGTTTCCACCTCCATGTTTGACGGTGGGGATGGTGTTCTTGGGGTCATAGGCAGCATTCCTCCTCCTCCAAACACGGCGAGTTGAGTTGATGCCAAAGAGCTCGATTTTGGTCTCATCTGACCACAACACTTACACCCAGTTCTCCTCTGAATCATTCAGATGTTCATTGGCAAACTTCAGACGGGCCTGTATATGTGCTTTCTTGAGGAGGGGGACCTTGCGGGCGCTGCAGGATTTCATTCCTTCACAGCGTAGTGTGTTACCAATTGTTTTCTTGGTGACTATGGTCCCAGCTGCCTTGAGATCATTGACAAGATCCTCCCATGTAGTTCTGGGCTGATTCCTCACCGTTCTCATGATCATTGCAACTCCACGAGGTGAGATCTTGCATGGAGCCCCAGGCCGAGGGAGATTGACAGTTCTTTTGTGTTTCTTCCATTTGCGAATAATCGCACCAACTGTTGTCACCTTCTCACCAAGCTGCTTGGCGATGGACTTGTAGCCCATTCCAGCCTTGTGTAGGTCTACAATCTTGACCCTGACATTCTTGGAGAGCTCTTTGGTCTTGGCCACAGGTGTCTTTTATACAGGTAACAAGCTGAGATTAGGAGCACTCCCTTTAAGAGTGTGCTCCTAATCTCAGCTCGTTACCTGTATAAAAGACACCTGGGAGCCATAAATCTTTCTGATTGAGAGGGGGACAAATACTTATTTCCCTCATTAAAATGCAAATCAATTTATAACATTTTTGACATGCGTCTTTCTGGAGTTTTTTGTTGTTATTCTGTCTCTCACTGTTCAAATAAACCTCCCATTAAAATTATAGACTGATCATTTCTTTGTCAGTGGGCAAACGTACACAATCAGCAGGGGATCAAATACTTTTTTCCCTCACTGTATAACCTATACACTTATTATGGACACAGTATGTTTTACATTAGTTACCTTGTTGTTATTAGTTGTTATTAGTCCTAACCTTCAGCTCCATTCAACCCCTCCCATCTATCTCTTAACACCATCCATATTGGATTTCTATTTGCCATATATTTGTCAACTGTACTGTGATGTTTCACAAAAGTTCTGAATCCTTCTCTTCTGATTGTTTCTACAGATTGTAAATTGAAAATAAATGTTTTTGCTAAAAGTATTATAATATTATTGATCAATTGACTATTGATCATATCTTTACTAATGCTGCAGAAATTTGTTTGAAAGCAGTATCCAAATCCATCGGATTTAGTGATCACAATATAGTAGCCATATCTAGGGTAAAAAAAAGTTCCAAAGGCTGGGCCTAATATTGTGTATAAGAGGTCATACAATACGTTTTTTAGTGATTCCTATGTTGTTGTGTGAAGAATATTTGTTGGTCCGTGGTGTGTAATGACGAGCAACCAGACGCTGCACTTGACACATTTATGAAATTGCTTATCACAGTTACTAATAAGCATGCACCATTAAGAAAATAACTGTAATAACTGTTAAATACCCGTAGACTGATGAGGAATTGAACAATTGTATGGTTGAGAGGGATGAGGCAAAAGAGAACAGCTCTGACACCCATGCATACCCCACAAGACATACCACCAGAGGTCTCTTCACAGTCCCCATGTCCAGAACAGACTATGGGAGGCGCACAGTATAACATAGAGCCATGACTACATGGAACTCTATTCCACATCAAGTAACTTTTGCCAGCAGTAAAATTAAATTTAAAAAACAGATAAAAATACACCTTATGGAACAGCGGGAACTGTGAAGCAACACAAACATAGACACATGCATACAAATACATGATAACATACATTCAACATGTACACATGGATTTTGTGTTATAGGTATGTGGTAGTAGAGTAGAGGCCTGAGGGCACACACTTAATATGTTGTGAAATCTGTTACGAATGTATTGTAATGTTTTAAAAATGTATAACTGCCTTAGTTTTGCTTGACCTCAGTAAGAGTAGCTGCTTCCTTGGCAGCAGCTAATGGGGATCCATAATAAATACAAATACAAATACTTCATAAACTTCCGTCTTATCTAACTTTGCAGTTGAAGTATATGCATCTGAGTTGCCTAACCCGTTCATAGGATAGGGTTCCCACCGAGCTAGGTAAATCTGCTTTTAGTTTTAATGCACCATACTGCTGAAACAAAATACATTTCATCTTGATGTTCTGGTGCCGTTTGGGCAATTTAAGGTATTGATTGAGGACTTATTTGTGGAGGAATGTAACTGTTTTTCTGGGTGATGTGATATTTTATTTGTGCTTCCCATTACTGTGTTTTTGTAAATCTGAGGATCCAAGATCTTTTACAAATTATCGCCCAATATCTGTACTATGATGTTTTTCAAAAATCCTAGAGAAACTGGTGTGTAAAAGAATGTTGAAACATTTAAACCAACACTTTATTCTATATGAGCACCAATATGGTTTTCATAAAAACTACTCTACAGATATGACTCTTTTACAACTTGTGGATAAAATCTTTATAGCCCTAAACAACAATGAATACACTCTTGGCATCTTTCTAGATTTATCAAAAGCATTCAACATGGTTGATCATTAAATATTACTATATTGCATTATTTCGGTTTTCATGATTATACATATAAATGGCTATATAATTATGTTTATGATAGAGAACAATTTGTAAATGCAAATGGTTGTGCATCTACCAGGGCCAAGATATCCTGTGGCGTTCCACAGGGTTCAATCCTTGGACCTTTGTTATTCCTAATCTATATCAAAGACCTTGCTGCTGTGTCTTCTACCATACTTCCCATTCTTTTTGCTAATGATTTTATCAATCAAGAATTTCAATTCACTAATCAATGAAGCCAACTCAGGCATGGCCAAGGTTTCTGAAGGGTTCCAGGTAAATAAATAACCTTTCAATGTAAAAGAATCCAACTTCATTGTATTTACTGGTAAGAATAATACATATTTTTTTATATAAAAAAAAAGAAAATAAACACTTTTTTTTTTTTTTAAGAGTCAGAATCTCCATTGGTGGGAATAAAATGGACCAGGTTCCATCCACTTGATTCTTAGGTGTTCTAGTTGATGAAAAGTTATATATCATATTCACTTTGTCTTTAGCAAAGTGGTGAATTCCGTTGGTATCATCAGAAAAATTAGTGGTTTGGTTCATCAGTCTTGCTTCCTAATGCTATACTACAGATTAATTTACCCATATCTCATTTACTGCAATATTATCTGGGCCAGTACATACTGTATGCTCCCTACCTACACAAATTACTCATCACACTGAAGAAATTTGCAAGACTAGCCACCCCCTTTAACTACTTGCCTCCATCTGTCCCTCTGTTTAAGAAACTCAATATATTGTCTATCTGCAACATTTAATATACTCCAATTATGCACCTTCATCTACAAATACACATACCTCCCAGACAGCCTACCTAAACCCTTCAATGGATTCTTCCAGGTAAATTCCCAAAGTCATGCATACAACACAAGACACTGCGATAACCTGCACCCTCCCACTGCCGCACCTCACAGTCAATTCTCTATCAGATACAGAGGTTCCATACTCTGGAATTCCTGCATAGACTAGGGGTTAGCCTGATGAACCAAACTACCCAGTAGTCTCCTCCATGCAGTTTGTTATCTGTACTGTTATGTCTTTCACTTGTTTTCTTTGGTGCGAATAAATAAAACCTAAAAACCCAAATAAGCTAGTTAACGTTGCTAATAATAAAGTTAGCTAGTTTGCTTAAAGCTTGAATCCTTAATTGGTGAAACTAACACCTACGTTGGGGATATTACAACAATAAGAAATGTTATTGCAAAGAACAAACACACTTTCTTTCCCCTAAGACATAATTTATACGTTTGTAGTTATAAAAAACAGATTTGTTGTCATGTTTAGGTTGAAAAGGTGAAAGGTCAGTGGTGAATGTACATCTCGGCAACTTGGGTAGCAAAATGTTCTTAGAGTTTCCCACTTGTAATTATGACTTGGAGTTTCGTTCAAGTGAAACTTCTGAGTCAAAACTCAGAACTTCAGATAATTCCGACAGCATGTAAATGCCCCATATGACATCAGTTGCAAAGATATGGCGTTATATCGAAGCCAAAACTCATGCTAGCAGATAATCCGTTACAAGCGCATATAAAACACATGAAGTGTGCACATGTTCAGTGTAGGGTGAACAAATTGAATTTGAGAGCGTGCAAGTGTGTCATTGGGAGCAGAAAATCATTGCAGCACACAATAAATGAGTCTGAGAGTGGAGATAAACTTCCCCCTGAAGAAATACTAATCAAATGTAAAGATTCAGAAGTTGTTGCAAATATACCCTGTTCAGATGTCTCTTCTCACACAAATATTTTAATTTTACTCTTCAAAATCCTTCTTGCTCTAGCCGAGTGAATCTTTTGCTATAATATTTTACAGGTAGATGTCAGTGTCAAAAGTCTAACCAATGAGACAACCTGGAATATATAACTGAAATTCAATTGGTCAGGATTTTTTTGACCAAACAGCTGGTTGACTGGTTTGTTTAAATGCATATTCATAACACTTACTAGGTATCCTGGATCCCCTGATTCCCCTCTCTCTCCTCTGTCTCCTGGAGGACCCTGATCAAAAACAGAAGAATAGGTCGATAGTAAAGACCCTCACAACCGTATTGGGATTAGTAATGAAAGATGAGAGAAGAGAATGGGGAGTAACTCACTCTGTCACCTGGAAGACCATTCGGACCCTCAACCTTCCCATCATCCCCTTGCTCGCCCTAATATAAAGAAACAATGTAAATGTTTCTTTATATGGAAGACAATACAATTAACCTCACACAGATTGCTCACTGAATGGGTACTGTTTCTTCAAAGATGGTTGGTAAGTGTCCTGAATGATCCTACTGTAACTGCGTACGCATGGCAGATCAAAAAAACGCAACAACAAACACATATCACATAAGTGCATGAAGCAGATACAGTTTTCTCTCTCTCTCTCTCTGCAAAATAAAAGCTATGCATTGTTTACGCCATGCTTAAATGACCAGCGTTAGCCAGGGTTGATTTGTTGTTTGATATGCATTACATCTAAAGCAGACTTGGGGAATATAAAGGATAACTACAGAGAGTTGTGTAGGAGGATGTTTGTTTCACAATTCAAATCGGAAACATTGGGTTCAAATGTAGATCCAGACAGCTGGTTGATGTTAATACACATTATAACAGACTGAGGATAGAGACATGTTGATAGAGCATTATGGCCAAACAACACCACAAGCGTCAATTTTTTTCTTATGCCCGTCAGACACAGTTTAATCTAACCCCCTGTAATAAATTAGACGCGCTACACTGGGAGCAGAAGAATCACATCAGAGAGGCAGCAAACTCGATTTGCTAAACTGTCTTTTTACACTTCAATTCAAAGGTTTTTACGAATGTCTGATATACAGTGTAGTGAGAAAGTATTCATACCCCTTGACTTATTCCATATTCTGTTGTTACAGCCTGAATTCAAAATGTATTACATAGATTACTCCATAATGACAAAGTGAAAACATGTTTTTAGAAATATTTGCAAATGTATTGAAAGGTATTGAAGATGAAATACTATTTTACTATTTTCTACATTGTAGAATAATAGTGAAGACATCAAAACTATGAAATAACACATTTGGAATAATGTAGTAACCAAAAAAGTGTTAAACAAATCAAAATATATTTTATATTTGAGATTCTTCAAAGTAGCCACCCTTTGCCTTGATGACAGCTTGTAGACAATGTAGAAAATAGTAAAAATAAAGAAAAACCATGAATGAGTAAGTGTGTCCAAACTTTTGACTGGTACTATAAGTATTCACACCCCTAAGTCAATACGGCAGGTAGCTTAGTGGTTAAGAGTGTTGTGCCAGTAACCGAAAGGTCGCTGGTTCTAATCCCTGAGCCGACTAGGTGAAAAATCTGTCGATGTGCCCTTGAGCAAGGCACTTAACCCTAATTGCTCCTGTAAGTCGCTCTGGATAAGAGCGTCTGCTAAATGACTAAAATGTAATACTTTATAATCACCTTTGGCAGCAATTACAGCTGTAAGTCTTTCTGGCAGTGGAGGCTCCTCAAGACAATATTTGAACAAATTAATTTCTTCCAAAATGAAGGAGACGCAAGAGAGAAATAGAGCGAGAGAGAGATTTCATCATTTTCTTTCACTTTCAGTTTCACTTACTTAGCTAGCAAATGCAGCTAGCTAGTTTAGCCTACTGAAACACCCTGCTCAAACAGAGGGATGCTATGTTAGCTAGCTGCTATGACTTTCCAACACAACACTGGAACTCTTCCAAGTCAAGGTAAGCTTTAAGTATTACTAATTTATTGCCACCGGGCCGGTGTAACTGCTTACTGACTGTACACAAACGTTACTGCATGATTGTAGCGGGTTTACTAACGCGTTAGTTCTATTAGCTATGCTGACGATGACGTTACTTTAGCTAATATGGTGACAACGATGTAGGCTGTTTGTAGAGGTTTGGCTTGGAACCTATTTTTCGCATGGTCACATACAGCTGATTTGTTGTGCTAATGATTACACCCTATATCAGCTAGATGCTGGCAAGAGTGTGCAAGGTGGTTTTGAATGTCACTGTCTGTCACCACAAATTTGTCTCTCGACCTGTGTGCACCTACGTTGTAAACTTTCATTCATAGGCTAGGTTTTAGCAACCTCATGATGGGTATAGGGAAAATGTGAGTATCATGTAGTAGCCTAAACCTATCGCTGTTACAGTGAACTGGGTGAATGGAATATGAATGAGAGTCATCCAATATGCTGTAATAGAAATAAGGCCATGCTCATGAAAAACATATCGTCCTCCCTCATCTTAAACGGCACTGACCACCCCTGCTTTCTGGTTAATACAATTCTTCAAGCTCTGTCAAGTTGGTTTGTTGATCATTGCTAGACAGCCATTTTTAAGTCTTGACATAGATTTTCAAGCCGATTTAAGTCACAACTGTAACTAGGCCACTCAGGAACATGCAATGTCCTCTGTAGCTCAATTGGTAGAGCATGGCGCTTGTAACGCCAGGGTAGTGGGTTCGATCCCCAGGACCACCCATACGTAAAAATATATGCGCACATGACTGTAAGTCGCTGTGGATAAAAGCATCTGCTAAATGGCTTATTATTATTAATGTCGTCTTGGTAAGCAACTCCAGTGTAGATTTGGCCTTGTGTTTTAGGTTATTATCCTGCTGAAAGGTGAATATGTCTCCCAGTGTCATTGGAAAGCAGACTGAACACGGTTTCCTCTAGGATTTTGCCTGTGCTTAGCTCTATTATGTTTATTTTCATCCTAAAAGCATACCCATAACATGATGCAACCATCATGCTTGAAAATATGAAGAGTGGTACTCAGTGATGTGTTGTGTTGGTGTCACAACTTCCTCCGAAGCTGCCTCCTCAACATGTTCGGGCAGGTTTCGGCGTTCGTCGTCACCGGCCTTCTTGCCGCTACCGCTCCTCATCTCATCATTCCATTTGTTTTGTCTTGTTTATTACACACACCTGGTTCATATCCCCTCATCAGTACCTGTATAAGTGTTCCCTCTGCCCCCTTGTCTTTGTGTGTGATTGTTTATTGTGGAGGATAGAGAAGCTCGGTGGAGCTCCGTGTATTTTGTATCGCTGGGATATTTCCCTGTGTGCCTTGTATTTTCCAGTGCGCCTGTTTTGCGCACTGGAGTGTTTTGACGCATTACTGCGTAACTCTGGGTTTCGGAATAAATCCTGTTATTCTGTGATTTACCCTCCTGCGCCTGACTCCTTCACCTATTCACAGAATCACACACCCAGCAGGAGAGGAGCACATGTCTGGAGTCATGGCACAGGTCTGGGAGCATTCGACAATGCTAGCCAGCTTGGGAGAAGTGATGGATCGGGTTCTCCAGGTCGTCCAACGCCTGGAGAGGAGAGGACCCAATATTTCGGGACCAGCTGAGCGACCGGATCCAGCCACCCACACCCCAGCACCCAGATGATTCATATATCCCGACCAAGGGAGTTTGACGGGACAGCTGCCCACTGCCAGGGATTCCTCCTGGATCTATACTTCTCGACCATCAGCCTGGCTCCATCGGAGCGGGAGATGGTGTCCGCCCTCGTCTCCTGCCTCTCGGGGACAGCCCTGGAGTGGGCCAACACGGTCTGGAGTGAAGGAGGAGCCACGTTGGACAACTACGGGGAGTTCGCTCGCCTCTTCCAGGCCGTCTTCGATCACCCGCCCGAAGGTAGAGAGGTGGGCGAGCGGTAGGTCCACCTGAGGCAGGGGACGAGGACCACGCAGGACTTTGCCCAGGAGTTTCATACTCTAGCGGCTGGGTCCAGGTGGAACGAGCGGGCCCTCATCGACCATTTCCGGTGCCACCTGCGAGAGGACGTCCGAAGGGAGCTAGCCTGCCGGGACACCACGTTGTCTTTCAATCAACTGGTGGACATGGCCATCCGGTTCGACAACCTGCTGGCTTCTAGAGGACGTCCTGGAAGGGGCCTGCCCATTTCACCCACCCCCCCCAACCCGCATCACGAGTTAATGGAGCTGGGTGGTGCGGCGATCCGGGAGAGTGGAGGACGACAGTGCCAGTGTCACTCTTGTGGCACGAGAGGACATTCTACTGCACGCTGTCGTCAGCGTTCTTTGGGGTCTGGAGGCAGCAGGCAGGGCACTCTCGCGTCACCCCCCCAGGTATCGAACACCCACACTCGTTCAGAGCCCTCTGCTGCGCACTGTACCCTACACCTCCACTTCCCTGATTACATGGTAGATCCCCAGTGTAAGGCACTGGTCGATTCAGGCGCAGCTATTACATTGGTTCCCCTATCCATTCCACTCCCCATCAGAGCACCTGACAGTCGAATATTAGGGTCCGGGTTCATTAGGGAAGTTACAGCACCAATCAGTATGGTTACGCACAAGAACAATAGAGAACAAGTCACCTTTTCTATTTTTGAGTCTCCTGATTTCCCTGTTGTGTTGGGTCTTCCTTGGTTAGTATGAAAATGTATGCACTCACTAACTGTAAGTCGCTCTGGATAAGAGCGTCGGCTAAATGACTAAAATGTAAATGTAAATGGAAAATGTTAGCACTACACAACCCCACCTTTTCACGGCCGCAGAGGGTTCTCACAGGGTGGTCGCGAGAGTGTCAGGGTAGGTGTCTAGCTGTTTCCGTTGGTGCAACCATGGTGGAAAGTCCAGACACTACCTCCACAGTGCGCATTCCCCCCGAATACCTCGATTTGGCGCACGCTTTTTACCACCTCATCGGGCGGGGGATTGTGCGATAAACCTCTGGGTAGACGCTGTGCCTCCCAGGAGTCATGTGTATCCCCTGTCGCAGACTGAAACGGAGGCGATGGAGACATACGTCTCAGAGTCCCTGCGCCAGGGGTGCATACGTCCCTCCATTTCCTCCGCCTCCTCGAGTTTCTTTTTTGTGAAAAAGAAAGACGGAGGTCTGCGCCCTTGCATTGATTACCGAGCACTGAACAAGGGGACAATACGTTATAGTTATCCTCTACCCCTCATTCCATAGGTAATCGAGTCAATGCATGGGGCGCGCTTCTTCACAAAATCTGATCTCCGGAGTGAGTACAACCTGGTGCGTGTCCGAGAGGGGGACGAGTGGAAGACAGCATTCAGCACAACCACGGGGCATTACGAACACCTCCTGGTGATGCCGTACGGTTTGATGAATGCTCCATCCGTCTTCCAGTCCTTTGTGAACCAGGTGTTTCTGGACATGCTTGGTCGCGGTGTAGTGGTCTACATCGATGACATTCTGGTGTATTCCGCTACGCGCGCCGAGCATGTGTCCCTGGTTCGCAAAGTGCTGGGCCAACTGTTGGAACATGACCTTTACGCCAAGGCAGAAAAGTGTCTGTTTTTCCAACAGTCCGTCTCCTTCCTCGGATAACGCATTACCACCTCAGGTGTGGAGATGGAGGGAGATCGCATTTCAGCCGTGCGTATTTGGCCGACTCCAACCACGGTAAAGGAGGTGCAGCGCTTTATTGGCTTTGCCAACTACTATTGGAGGTTTATCTGGGGCTTTGGCAAGGTCGCAGCTCCTATCACATCTCTGTTGAAGGGTGGACCTTCCCGGCTCCGCTGGTCTGCTGAGGCTGACAGGACCTTCAGTAACCTGAGGGTTCTGTTCACCTCAACCCCGGTACTGGCCCATCCCGATCCATCACTACCGTTCGTAGTGGAGGTGGATGCGTCCGAGGTAGGGATAGGCGCTGTCCTATCTCAATGCTCGGGCACATCACACTAGCTCCGCCCCTGTGCCTTCTTCTCCAAGAAGCTCAGCCCGGTGTTGCAGAACTAAGACGTTGGTGATCGGGAGCTGTTGGCTGTTTGTTGGCTGTTGTCCGAGCCCTGACCGTGTGGAGGCACTGTCTAGAGGAGGCGAAACACCCTTTCCTCGTCTGGACGGGCCACCGTAACCTTCGATTCCCACAGGGGGACAGTATAAATAATGTATGCACTCACTAACTGTAAGTCGCTCTGGATAAGGGCGTCTGCTAAAATGAAATATAATAATATGCCATTTAGCAGACACTTTTATCCAAAGCGACTTACAGTCATGTGCGCATACATTTTTACGTATGGGTGGTCCCGGGTATCGAACCCATTACCCTGGCGTTACAAGCGCCATGCTCTACCAATTGAGCTACAGAGGAGTACATCCGGGCAGCGAGGAGGCTCAACCCTCGCCAGGC
Organism: Coregonus lavaretus; assembly: GCF_964263955.1. Lineage (NCBI taxonomy): Eukaryota > Metazoa > Chordata > Actinopteri > Salmoniformes > Salmonidae > Coregonus > Coregonus lavaretus. The sequence continues at coordinate 36,113,170 of NC_139991.1, read as the reverse complement.
CAGGTGGGCCCTATTCTTCACCCAGTTTGATTTTACACTATTTTACATTCCGGGTACGAAGAACGTGAAGGCAGACGCACTGTAACGGCTGTACGACCCAGAGGAGAGGCCCATAGACAATACCCCCATACTCCCGGCCTCCTGCATTGTGGCGCTGGTAGTGTGGGCGATGGACGCGGACATAGAGCGGGCGTTACGCACAGAGCCATCTCCACCTCAGCGCCCAGCTGGGCTGCAGTTTGTGCCGTCTCTTGTCCGTGACTGTCTGATCCATTGGGCACACACGTCTCCCTCCTCTGGTCACCTAGGTATCGGCCATACAGTGCGCAGCCTATCCGGAAAGTACTGGTCGCCTACCTTGGCTAAGGACGTGAGGGTGTATGTCTCCTCCTGCATGATGTGCGCCCAGAGTAAGGCACCTAGGCACCTCCCAGCGGGTAAGTTACAGCACTTACCAGTTCCACAACGGCCATGGTCCCACCTGTGTATTGACTTTCTCACTGATCTTCCCTCTCTCAGGGTAACACCACCATCCTGGTTGTTGTGGACCGCTTTTCAAAAACCTGCCACCTCCTTCCTCTGCCTGGTCTCCCCACGGCCCTGCAGACTGTGGAGGCCCTGTTTACTCACGTCTTCCGGCACTACGGGGTGCCAGAGAACATAGTGTCTGACTTGGGTCCCCAGTTTCCATCCAGGGTCTGTAAGGTGTTCATGGAACGTCTTTGGGCTCGGTTAACCTGACCTCTGGGTTTCACCCTGAGAGCAATGGGCAGGTGGAACGGGTGAATCAGGATGTGGGTAGGTTCCTGCGGTCCTACTGCCAGGACCGGCTGGAAGAGTGGTCAGTGTTCTTGCCATGGGCAGAATATGCCCAGAACTCTCCGCCACTCCTCCACTAACCTATCGCCATTTCAATGTGTTTTAGGTTATCAGCCGGTTCTTGCACCATGGAATCAGAGCCAGATCAAAGCTCCTGCGGTGGATGACTGGTTTCGGCACGCAGAGGAGACGTGGAACGCTGTCCAGAAGGCCAACGCTGACCGCCACCGCAGTGAGGCCCCGGTCTTGGTACCTGGTGATCAGGTCTGGCTCTCGACCCTGGAATCTGCCCCTTCGCCTGCCCTGCCGGAAGCTGAGCCCATGGTTTGTGGGGCCGTTCAAAGTCCTGAGGAGGATAAACGAGGTTACTTATAGGTTATTACTCCCTCCAGATTACCGTATTAACCTCTCGTTCCATGTGTCTCTCCTCAGGCCGGTGGTGGCTGGTCCGCCCCAGGAGTCTGAGGTGCGGGAGGTTCTTTCCCCCCCTCTGCGGTGCTGGGTTCCGGTGAGGAATATCCTCGATCCGTCCCTATTGTGGTATTTCCACTGTCACCATCCGGCTCGCCCTGCTCCGCGTCCTCCTGGCCGTCCCCGAAGCCGGTGTTGGCGAGCTGCTGGAGCTGCACGTCAAGGTGGGGGGGGGGGGGGGTACTGTCACGACTTCCTCCGAAGCTGCCTCCTCTCCTTGTTCGGGCAGGCTTCGGCGTTCGTCGTCACCGGCCTTCTAGCCACTGCCACTCCTCATCTCATAATTCCATTTGTTTTGTCTTGTTTATTACACACACCTGGTTCATATCCCCTCATCAGTACCTGTATAAGTGTTCCCTCTGCCCCCTTGTCTTTGTGTGTGATTGTTTATTGTGGAGGATAGAGAAGCTCGGTGGAGCTCCGTGTATTTTGTATCGCTGGGATATTTCCACCTTGTGCCTTGTATTGTTTTGACGCATTACTGCGTAACTCTGTGTTTCGGAAAAAATCCTGTTATTCTGTGATTTACCCTCCTGCGTCTGACTCCTTCGAAACCACCTCATCACAGTTGGATTTGCCACAAACATAATGTTTTGTATTCAGGACATAAAGTTCATTTCTTTGCACATTTTTTTGCAGTTTTACTTTAGTGTTGTAGATCCATCCTCAGTTTTCTCCTATCACAGCCAATAAACTCTGTAACTGTTTTAAAGTCACCATTGGCCTCATGGTGAAATTCTTGAGCGGTTTCCTTCCTCTCCATCAACTGAGTTAGGAAAGACGCGTGTATCTTTATAGTGACTGGGTGTATTGATACACCATCCAAAGTGAAATGAATAACTTCACAATGCTCAAAGGGATATTGAATGTCTGCTTTTTTTTTCATCTACCAATAGGTGCCCTTCATTGTGAGTGTGACACTCTGGCTCTGGGACTTTTGTATTTGAGCCAGGGTGTATTTTGTTTTGTTGGGTTTTGGTTTTGTTTCTAGGTTTGCCTTTCTGTTGGCTGCATTTCTAGGTTTGGTCGATGACTCCCAATCGGAGGTAACGAGTGTCAGCTGTCGGCTCGTTATCTCTGATTGGGAGCCATATTTATTCTGATTGTTTTCCTGTGGGAATTGTGGGTTTTTGTTCCAAGTTCAGTCGGTGTACTGAGGACGTTACGGTTCTTGTTTTATTTTGTCGTTTATTCTACAATAAAGTCATGTTTCTTGGACACGCTGCGCCTTGGTCATACTTGGACGACATAGACCCGCGTGACAGAAAAACCCACCATAAAAGGACCAAGCAGCGTGTCAAGCGGCAACAGGATTTATGGACGCCTATCAAGGATTCATGGACATGGGAGGAGATACTGGATGGAAAGGGTCCTTGGGCACAACCGGGAGAATATCGCCACCCTCGTGAAGAGCTGGAGGCAGCTAAAGCCGAGAGGAGGCGGTATGAGGAGGCAGCACGGAGTCAAGGCTGGAAGCCCGTGGGTACTACCCAAAAATTTCTTGGGGGGGGGCTAAAAGGGAGTGTGGCGAAGTCAGGTAGGAGACCTGCGCCTACTCCCTGGACTTACCGTGGAGAGCGAGAGTACGGGCAGACACCGTGTTACGCAGTAGAGCGCATGGTGTCTCCTGTACGCAGGCATAGCCCGGTTCGGTACAGTCCAGCTCCACGTATCGGCCGGGTTAGAGTGAGCGTTGAGCCAGATGTCATGAAGCCGGCCCAACGCATCCGGCTACCAGTGCGTCTTCTCGGGCCGGCGTACATGGCACCAGCCTTACGCATGGTGTTCCCGGTTCGCCCACATAGGCCGGTGCGGGTTATTCCACCTCCCCGTACTGGTCGGGCGACGGGGAGCATCAACCCGGGTAAGGTTGGGCAGGCTCAGTGCTCAAGGGGGCCAGTAAGCCTGCACGGTCCGGTATTTCCGGCGCCACCTCCCCGCTCCAGCCCAGTACCACCAGTGCCTACACCACGCACCAAGCCTCCTGTGTGTTCCCCGAGTCCTGTGCGTCCTGTTGCTGCTCTCCGCACTAGGCCTTATGTGCGTCCTCAGGGTCCAGCATGCCCTGTTCCGGCTCTCCGCACTAGGCCTTATGTGCGTCCCCAGGGTCCAGCATGCCCTGTTGCTTCTCTCCGCACTAGGCTTTATGTGCGTTCCCAGGGTCCAGCATACCCTGTTGCTTCTCCCCGCACTAGCCCTGAGATGCGTGTCCTCAGCCCGGTACCTCCAGTTCCGGCACCACGCACCAGGCCTACGGTGCGCCTCAGACGGCCAGAGTCTGCCGTCTGCCCAACGGGGCCTGAACTGCCCGTCTGGACTGAGCCTGCAAAGCCGCCCGTCTGCCATGAGCCTTCAGAGCCGTCCGCCAGACCGGAGCCGCTAGAGCCTTCCGCCAGACAGGATCAGCCAGAGCCTTCCGCCAGACAGGATCAGCCAGAGCCTTCCGCCAGACAGGATCAGCCAGAGCCTTCCGCCAGCCATGAGCAGCCAGATCCGTCAGCCAGCCATGAGCAGCCAGATCCGTCAGCCAGCCATGAGCAGCCAGATCCGTCAGCCAGCCATGAGCAGCCAGATCCGTCAGCCAGCCATGAGCAGCCAGATCCGTCAGCCAGCCATGAGCAGCCAGATCCGTCGGCCAGCCATGAGCAGCCAGATCCGTCAGCCAGCCATGAGCAGCCAGATCCTTCAGCCAGCCATGAGCAGCCAGATCCGTTGGCCAGCCATGAGCAGCCAGATCCGTCGGCCAGCCATGAGCAGCCAGATCCGTCAGCCAGCCATGAGCAGCCAGATCCGTCGGCCAGCCATGAGCAGCCAGATCCTTCAGCCAGCCATGAGCCGTCCAGCCAGGATCCGCCAGAGCCGTCCAGCCAGGATCCGCCAGAGCCGTCCAGCCAGGATCCGCCAGAGCCAGCCAGCCAGGATCCGCCATTGAGTCCGGTGCTGTCCCTTAGCCCGGTGCTGCCCCTTATCCTGGTGCTGCCCCTTAGTCCGGTGCTGCCCTTTAGTCCGGTGCCGCCCCTTAATCCAGTGGAGTTTAGTTGGGGGGTGGTCATGTGGAGGAGGCTACGGAGGCGGATAGTGACTAAGGTGGGGTGGGGACCACGACCAGGGCCAGAACCGCCACCGTGGACAGACGCCCACCCAGACCCTCCCCTAGACTGTATGCTGGTGCGCCCGGAGTGCGCACCTTTAGGGGGGGGTACTGTGACACTCTGGCTCTGGGACTTTTGTATTTGAGCCAGGGTGTATTTTGTTTTGTTGGGTTTTGGTTTTGTTTCTAGGTTTGCCTTTCTGTTGGCTGCATTTCTAGGTTTGGTCGATGACTCCCAATCGGAGGTAACGAGTGTCAGCTGTCGGCTCGTTATCTCTGATTGGGAGCCATATTTATTCTGATTGTTTTCCTGTGGGAATTGTGGGTTTTTGTTCCAAGTTCAGTCGGTGTACTGAGGACGTTACGGTTCTTGTTTTGTTTTGTCGTTTATTCTACAATAAAGTCATGTTTCTTGGACACGCTGCGCCTTGGTCATACTTGGACGACATAGACCCCCGTGACAGTGAGGCATTGGAAAACCTCGCTGGTCTTTGTGGTTGAATCTGTGTTTGAAATTCACTGCTCAACTGAGGGACCTTACAGATAATTGTATGTGTTGAGTACAGAGATGAGGTAGTAATTCCAAAATCATGTTAGACACTATTATTGCATACAGAGTGAGTCCATGCAACTTATTATGTGACTTATTAAGCAACTTACTCCTGAACTTATTTAGGCTTGTCATAACAAAGGGGTTGAATACTTATTGACTAAAAGCAATTCTGCTTTTAATTTTTAATTAATTAGTAAACATTTCAAAAAACATAATTCCACTTTGACATTATGGGGTATTGTGTGTAGGCCAGTGATGCAAAATCTCAATTTTATCCATTTTAAATTCTGGCTGTAACACAACAAAATGTGGAAAATGTTAAGTGGTGTGAATACTGTCTGATGGCACTCTATGCCTGTGATATGCTTCTGCTGTAGCACCCCCAAAATTACGTTGGCAAAGCAACATTAGCCTTACGTGATGCTTGCAGTCTAGTTTCTGAGTTAGACATAATGTGAGGGGAATTGTGTACCTTTTCACCATTTGGTCCTGGACGCCCAATAGGGCCTTGGGGTCCCTGATGACCCTACACAGACAGACAGGGACGGAGGAAAGGGGTTAATTCTGTGATATACAGATTTAATCAGTGATAGACTTTTAAAGACAATTTCACTGATGTTCGTGGAGATCACATTCGCTGACATAACCTTTAAAAGTCAATTGCAGTGCACAGGTTGTTTATCTGTGTCTATTTGAATGTCAACAACAGTAAAGAAATAGCACATAGAGTTCTGGGCATACAAAAGTTACTTTTTCAAAATGCCTTTCTGCAGCAAAGTACACAGTTTATGTAATGAACTCTCTCGCAGGGTGACGCCAAACGCCATATAATGAAATACATTTCTGAAATATTTCTGTGATGGCACAGTTACATCCACTTTGAAGCAAAACATGTTTTACTGTTTCTTAACTTGTTTCCTTGTCACACATCAGAGGTTTGTTTACTAAAATTGACCATTTTCTAATTCTGGGGTCAACTCCAGTCTGGAGAGCTACTGGGTGTGTAGGCTTTTATTTCAGCACCACACCTGATTCAGCTATTCATGATTCATCCGGAGGATCATGATGCATTGAATTAGATACCTAAGTGATGGTCTGGATTAAAAACCTGCACACTCGAAAACGAGAGTTGGAGAACCCTGTTCTAACTGGTATTAAGCCAGTTGAAACCAATTATAGTCCTTAGGTATTATGATTATTTTAGTGACAGAACTCAGGCCATCGTGATTGATGAGGTTAAGTCATAATTTCTTGAAGTAGTTCCGCAGGGGTCGATACTAGGACCTGTTCATTTCACTTTTTATATAAATGCTATTGGTTAATCTGTTGAAAATGGTAAATGTAATTCCCTGACTGCTGACATGACTGTGACAAGGCTACAGTCCGATTTTGCAGTTGTGCAGGAAGCCCTTACTGATTTAAAACTCATGCGTAATATGGGCAAAACAAAATACATGTTGTTTTCAAGTTCTCGTAAGATTGCGCTCATCGGATGGTTCTATACTGAACAAAAATATAAACGCAACATGTAAAGGACCCATTTTTCATGGGCTGAAATAAAATATACCAGAAATGTTATGCACAAATTTGTTTACATCCCTGTTTGTGAGCATTTCTCCTTTGCCAAGATAATTCATCCACAGACTGCAGGAATGTCCACCAGAGCTCTTGCCAGAGAATTGAATGTAAATTATTCTACCATAAGCCGCCTCCAACATCGTTTTAGAGAATTTGGCAGTATGTCCAACTGGCCTCACAACCGCAGACCACGTGTATGGCGTTGTGTGGGCGAATAGTTTGCTGATGTCAACATTGTGAACAGAGTGCCCCATGGTGGCGGTGGGGTTATAGTATGGGCAGGCATAAGCTACGGACAATGAACACAATTGCATTTTATCGATGGCAATTTGAATGCACAGAGATACCGTGATGAGATCCTGAGGCCCATTGTCGTGCCATTCATCCACCGCCATCACCTCATGTTTCAGCATGATAATGCACGGCCCCATGTCGCAAGGATCTGTACACAATTCCTGGAAGCTGAAAATGTCCCAGTTCGTCCATGGCCTGCATACTCACCAGCCATGTCACCCATTGAGCATCTTTGGGATGCGCTGGATCAACGTGTACGACAGCGTGTTCCAGTTCCCGCCAATATCCAGCAACTTCGCACAGCCATTGAAGAAGAGTGGGACAACATTCCACAGGCCACAATCAACATCCTGATCAACTCTATGCAAATGAGATGTGTCACGCTGCATGAGGCAAAAAGTTGTCAGACCAGATACTGACTGGTTTTCTGATCCATACCTCTACCTTTTTTTAAAAGGTATCTGTGACCAGTCATGTGAAATCCATAGATTAGGGCCTAATTAATTTATTTCAATTGACTGATTTCCTTATATGAACTGTAACTCAGTAAAATCTTTGAAATTGTTGCATGTTGCGTTTATATTTTTGTTCACTATAGTTAGCCTACTCCCGATCTGGACAAATGATCCACCTACCACTGTTGCTACTATGAGTGGTGGATAGAGGGCAGGATAGACAGATTGGTAGACTATATTGACCTGTAGTATAGTTAGTGCGCGGAAAAGCATAGTGCATAAGGGCAATATCAAAACTCTTTAATATAGGGGAGGCTCATGCAAGCAGATGAGGAAATTTGTCTACGATGGAATTCTAGGGTAAAGCCTGCAAAAAGGCGAATGTAAACCAGGGAAAAAACACACAATCCTCCCCAAAGCAAAGAAAAATTGTTAGACAACCCTCCCCTAAATTTCATACTGTCCCTAAGTGGTGTGATTAAAAGCATTAGGAGTGAAGCGCGTTGGGGGAACAGTTTTACCTCAGTACATTACTGTAACCCAGTTTTAACTAATTAGTACAGTGTGATCAAAAGCATTACAGGAGTGAAGAGCTTCCAGGAGAGATATGGTGATCAAGGAACAGGTCAAAAGCTGTATTTTATTTGTTTCATTTTACATTTTTTATGTGTTTTATGAAATTGTACAGTATATGCAGGGCTCCCTTGTAAAAGAGACACTGGTCTCAATGGTGACTCCCTGATTAAATAAAGGTAAAGAAATATGTAGACTTACCTCATAACCTGCTAGACCTATTTCCCCCTGTTTACCCATTCTACCTGGGGCACCCTGTGAGAGGAAGGGAGGGAGGGTTTGGTTATAATCACACTGGAGCTAAAACTGCAAATAACCACATTACCCATCTAAAGTGACAGCCTTCAGATGTCAGTGAAGGTCAAACCTAAATACAGCAAACTATACTGTCAATATGCAAGTTTCTCAAGATTTTGCCCTGACTGCTTGACTTCTTACTGTGCTTTACCTTCTAGTTCTAACATCATGGCCCTTATTGATAAAGCATCTCAGAGCAGGAGTGCTGATATAGACTCTTAGAAAAAAGTGTTCCGAAAGGCAGTGGCGTGTATTCAAGCCAGGCCTCCCCAAAAAAATGTATCAAAAACATTGATACAAAAAACATAAAACAATGTATATTTCGTTTCTCTGTGTTTCATTCTGATCCAACCATTAATTCATACATTGTTCTGCCCCTGGCCTGAGAGGATGAAAGTTTAATATGTACAGTAGCTAGATGTAGAAGGCTAATGTTAACTAGCTAACGTTGCCCATGAATGGAAGTTAGGCTAGCGAGCAAGCATTTTAGCCAGGTAGCCTAGGAAAACTATAACTAAAAGCATGTACTGTATGTCAACATGAAAGAGAGGAGGATGTCATTGGCATTTCTCTACAAGTAGGGTGAGTCAACATGTTTTTCTACTTACACGAGCGCGCGCAAACAGAAATCAGAACCATGGACAGCCACATCATATTTAGCTTATGTTGATTGGATTAAATTGTTTTTGGTATTTTTTAGTTGTCACTGTATTAGACTAAGCAGAGGTGATATGATGATGTTGAAATGTTGAAGTTGAAATGGTGATGGAATAGTGAAGGCAGCTCCTGTTTTGTTTTTGCGACTTGCGGTAACTCTCTGTGGTTCTAAATCAATAGTTGTTTAGTGGTCGTAAAATGTCAGAAACATTAACTTGCTTAACCATGCTGTAGGTCATGTAACTGTCTGTTACATGCAATATGCGTCTTGGACTTGACCGGACAAAGGTTGCTATCCGGTTTTGTGATAAAACAAAGGTGTGGTTGAATTTATTCTGCCACTGTCTTCTTATTGTCTCTGCCATTAGGCCTATATATCACGGTCGCAAGGCATATGAATGAACAGCAAATAACGCAATTATCACAACACATACAGTGAGGGAAAAAAGTATTTGATCCCCTGCTGAATTTGTATGTTTGCCCACTGACAAAGACATGATCAGTCTATAATTTTAATGGTAGGTTTATTTGAACAGTGAGAGACTGAATAACAACAAAAAAATCCAGAAAAACGCATGTCAAAAATGTTATAAATTGATTAGCATTTTAATGAGGGAAATAAGTATTTGACCCCTCTGCAAAACATGACTTAGTACTTGGTGGCAAAACCCTTGTTGGCAATCACAGAGGTCAGACATTTCTTGTAGTTGGCCACCAGGTTTGCACACATGTCACGAGGGATTTTGTCACACTCCAGGACCTTAATGTGCTTCTTCTTGAGCCACTCCTTTGTTGCCTTGGCCGTTTCATGCTGGAATACCCATCCACGACCCATTTTCAATGCCCTGGCTGAGGGAAGGAGGTTCTCAACCAAAAGTTGACTGTACATGGCCCCGTCCATCGTCCCTTTGATGCGGTGAAGTTGTCCTGTCCCCTTAGCAGAAAAACACCCCCAAAGCATAATGTTTCCACCTCCATGTTTGACGGTGGGGATGGTGTTCTTGGGGTCATAGGCAGCATTCCTCCTCCTCCAAACAAGGCGAGTTGAGTTGATGCCAAAGAGCTCGATTTTGGTCTCATCTGACCACAACACTTACACCCAGTTCTCCTCTGAATCATTCAGATGTTCATTGGCAAACTTCAGACGGGCCTGTATATGTGCTTTCTTGAGGAGGGGGACCTTGCGGGCGGTGCAGGATTTCAGTCCTTCACAGCGTAGTGTGTTACCAATTGTTTTCTTGGTGACTATGGTCCCAGCTGCCTTGAGATCATTGACAAGATCCTCCCGTGTAGTTCTGGGCTGATTCCTCACCGTTCTCATGATCATTGCAACTCCATGAGGTGAGATCTTGCATGGAGCCCCAGGCCGAGGGAGATTGACAGTTCTTTTGTGTTACTTCCATTTGCGAATAATCGCACCAACTGTTGTCACCTTCTCACCAAGCTGCTTGGCGATGGTCTTGTAGCCCATTCCAGCCTTGTGTAGGTCTACAATCTTGACCCTGACATTCTTGGAGAGCTCTTTGGTCTTGGCCATGGTGGAGAGTTTGGAATCTGATTGATTGATTGCTTCTGTGAACAGGTGTCTTTTATACAGGTAACAAGCTGAGATTAGGAGCACTCCCTTTAAGAGTGTGCTCCTAATCTCAGCTCGTTACCTCTATAAAAGACACCTGGGAGCCATAAATCTTTCTGATTGAGAGGGGGACAAATACTTATTTCCCTCATTAAAATGCAAATCAATTTATAATATTTTTGACATGCGTTTTTCTGGATTTTGTTGTTGTTATTCTGTCTCTCTCTGTTCAAATAAACCTACCATTAAAATTATAGACTGATCATTTCTTTGTCAGTGGGCAAACGTACAAAATCAGCAGGGGATCAAATACTTTTTGTAGGTTGTTATATGGCTTTTTTAAAGGGTTCTCCTATGGGGACAGCTGAAGAACCCTTTTAGGTTCTAGATAGCACCTTTCTTTCTAAGAGTGAAGGATCAGGTGCCCCCTTTCCATGTAATTTTATAATTTTGATCTAAAAGGAAAAACTGTTCCTAGATCAGCAGGTCCTCCTCTGAGACGGTTTGTGAATACAGGCCCAGAAAATGATGTCACTGTCTGCAATATTACAGGCCCACATTACCACAGGTCCAATGGTTCCTCTCGAGCCCTTCGGTCCCACAAACCCTTTTGGCCCCGTCTTTCCGATTGGTCCCGTCTCCCCAAGATGACCAATATGACCTTTTGCTCCCTACAACATACACATATAATTGGTATGATATTATATGAAACACTATAGAGTAAAACGACATGATATAAATGTACATGTACTGTAAACAAAGGTACATTTATAAAGGTATAATACAGGTATAATTGGTATTGCAGGGTTCTGGACCATGTTTTGATCTAGCAATGGAAAATAATAGGTGAAATCAAATCTGTGGTTGATAAGAATACCTTTCTTCCTGGTTTGCCTCTTTCACCAATCTTGCCGGATTTACCCTCTTGTCCCTGGAGTGGAGATATGAGACAGACTGAGAAATAGACATTTCAGCTGAATAGCAACATATGAGAAAATGTAACAGAGATAGACAATGGTGTAGGGCAACATTTTTAGGTGAGGGAGCGCAAAATAATGTAAATCATGTATGATAATTATTCACGTTTTACCAGTGAAATGTCCAAACTGCATCTGCATGCCAATCATTTGATTGATCTCAATCCGTTTCATGGGAATATGCATTTAGATCTTCTTGAATGACTGTTTCATGAACGGCTTAGAGCAGATGGGGTTAATAAACTATTAGCCTTACTTGTATTTTGTTTCAATCAAAGCACATATCCTGCCCGCTCTGTTGAGGTTTGGCGCATTAGATTTATTTATTTTATACTATTCAGCTTCCGCTAGCCATCCTAAAATCCCATTAGAAATGATAAGGTGTTTTTGGTGTAATAGCAACGTTATAGGCCTACTATGCTATGCTGTTATATTTGGTTCGGTTATGTAAAATGCAAATTAATCATTATGTGATTTTGCGAGACATTGATTCAGCTTTGATCTAACTTTACTAAACGAGCACCATTGTGAGACGTGATGATCTTCTATTTGAAATAACATTTATAAGTGATGAGTAGGACTATTAGGCATAGGCAACAGATGGGTGTTATTTGATGAGTGTTATTTTAAGAAATTTGAGCACCCTTCGGGGTGCTGAATGGACAGCGTCAGGATCATGCAACTTAAAAAGTTGATCCAACTTGTGGTGCTGAAGGATAGATGAAGGATAGCTCTGCCATTCGGCAAGTTCAGAAACAAACAACAATAATTTGCAGTATAGCCCTAATAGGCCTACGACTACATGGTATATAGCTATTTGTAGGCTATAGCCTAATGTAAACACAAATACAAATAGCTTAATATCATTGCACTGTTTGCGAGAAGAGCTTTAGTTGCGAGTAGGTATTTCATTGTATTGTGTAGCTTACACTACGCTGTATCATAAATAAACTTTGATTTGATTACCTTGAACACATGGTTACAATATATCCTATTACAAAATAAAATAAAACAGAGAGGTGAACTATCAATTCATAGAATTTATTTGCATAGATTAAACATGCACAGATTAAACAAACATCAAATCAATTGACCAAGTAGTGAACATAAATCATTACTCTGTTTTAAAACAGACATAAAATCCAACTTTTGATGTGGTGTATTCATGCATCTCAATAAACTATAACCATAATGTATTATTACCTTCAATTTGGCCCAATTCACATTTCAAATTGCCGACCCTGACATACCAAGCTAGAATGGGTCCTGCGTCTCAACCAATATAGGCTAAATACTTCCAGAGAGGGACAGGCTCCTTGGGCTTTGCTGTGGCTAATCTGGTTTGGGTTTCCTCAGCAGAACAGTGTCGCCGTAACCAAGTGGTCACATATTGTTCTGGGTTCCACTGCGCAAGAGGAGGTCCATGGAGTTTTATGAACATCAAGGCAGACACACAGTGAATTTGGATCTTAAATCTTGTTGGTGTGATGATAAGGTTCATGTGGCTAAACCCCCTCTCACATGCTGCCGAGCTGCAGGGAACAGTGCTTGACCTGGACTGAAATAGGTTCTGGTACTCATTTTGGGTGCCGGTACTGTTTATATTAGGTGCAGGAGCTCCACAATACTTTTGAGCTAGTAAGAGTCAAGAACTGGAGATGTGTACAGTGAAGCAGTGGTCTCAGCTCGCGTGTCACATGTTCTCCCCTACTGTGAACAAAGTCCCTAAAGCAATTGATAGTGGAGGCACACGGGAGGGAGAAGCGTTGGCACAGGATGCAAATGTCTTCTTCCCTGAATATCGGAGTGAGAGGCTTTGGCCAGCTCTCTCTCTCCAGGATGTTTGCCTGACGTATCAGGTGTGTGTAATCAGACTGCGCTGCAGTCTGGTCCACTGCAGACGTGCCTTTAAAGCTTGTGGTTGTGAACAGGCGGCTTCTCATGTTGTTTATAAGGCTGGACAGGAACTGATGGTGATTATTTTTCAACGTTCTCATTGGCCAAAGTGGTCAAGTCTCTGATGGTCCTCCGCAGTGCACACTTGCAGCTTCTTCATCATTCAGAGAGAAAACAGGGAATAAACTACCTACTTCTAGGCTGCTATACATAGGCTATTTATTTGGGTTGTCGTTCTATCGTTTTTCATGGAATTTTAGTGGTATTTATTTACTACATATTTACTATAACCCTGGAGATAGACCCAGTCAAATAATATCACAGTTGGTGTACTGTGTCGGGTTAACATATTGTAGCCATAGAAAGCTTTTATTTAGCAAGGTAAGCAATTGAGAACAATAATCAACCTGGTTGAGTGAGTGTGTGGGGTGTTTGGTTACGTTTGTCACTCACTGTGACGCCTGTGAGTCCAGGATCCCCAGGTGGGCCCTCCTTTCCCTTCATTCCGGTTTCACCCTTCTCGCTTTTGTCGCCCTCCTGCCCCATGTCACCCTTTTCACCCTAAGGAAACAGAACAGCATGGGCTCAACTGGGGAGCTCAATACAACGAAAAACCGAATGATCTGCAAAGAGAGCTGGTGAAACAAACCACCAGCAGGCAAAATGTGGCATGGAAAGTCATAATGATGTCATATTTCTGGGTGTAAACAGTTTTTCTGGTTGCAGAGTCATCAGATAACCAGGTAAAGAGGTATTTCCTCTTCATAATATTTTGGTTGTTATCTGTTCAGATATGTAATGATATAACCAGTTCAAAATGTTTTTGCCTGGACGTTTCAAAAGACGATAAACAACCTGACCATTACCTCACAAAAGACGTCAGAATAATGAGAGCACCATTGAAAATGAGACCATGGTCTCAATTGGGCTCCCCTGATTAAATACAAGTTAATACAAAATACAATAAATGGTCCACTACTTTTGACCAGAGCTCTAAGTAGTACACTAATTGAGATCTGTCTCAGGCCTTACCTTGGTTCCATCAGGACCAGCAGCACCGGCCTCTCCCTCAAGCCCTGGCTCTCCCTACACACAGAGCACAAGCAGTGAATGAGTTTCACATTTGATGGCTAACAAAACACAAAACGATCAAGTGAAATTCATTTTAAGAAGAGAATGACAGAAACACTGACCCGTTGTCCTATTAGTCCCTGCTCTCCGATGTTCCCAATGGCTCCGAGTGCTCCCTGACACACACACACACACAGAATGTTGAAGGCAGGGTTTCCTTAACGTTACAGATATGTTCCTGCCCGTGTGTGTGTGTGTTTGTGTGTGTGTGTGTATTTATGCATGTGTGCATACGTGTGTGTGCATGGGTGTGCTGTAACAATAACTGCCTACATACAGTAACTGTCATTTGTCATTTACACAGACTCATCACAGAAACATAATTTGAGAGTGAAGTGAGAGACTGACTGATTATAATGGACAGACAACCATGTTACAGTGTTAGAATGAGGAAAGAGGGTGATAAGAGTATGCTGTGGTGAGTACTCTTGTGACTGACCTTCTCCCCTGGCTCGCCAGGCAGTCCTGGATCACTCACTTTGCCTGGAGGACCCTAAGAGACAGACAAAAAGAGTAAAGGAGAAGTAACCGAAAGTGCGCTGGTTCGAATACCCGAGCCGACAAGGTGAAAAATCAGTCAATGTGCCCTTGAGCAAGGCACTTACCCCTAATTGGCTCCAGGGACACCGTACTACTATGGCTGACCCTGTAAAACAACACATTTCACTGCACCTATCAGTATCAGTATCAGGGAACCACAGCGAGACGATCCAATTCCTGCTAATTAAGCCCTTAACTCCTCAGGTTCCCGTGGTATTGGGTTTCTCTTGGCTCCAGCAACACAACTCCTTTTTTGACTGGTCTACTGGTGCCATCATGGGCTGGATCCCGTTCTGCCACGCTCATTGCCTGAAGTCAGCGCAGCCTGCCCCGGGGCATCTTCCTGGGGGCTCGGAAGTTGCCTCGGACCTCTCCGATATTCCCGCGGAATACCAGGACCTCCGGGAGGTGTTCAGTAAGGCCCGGGCCACTTCGCTTCCACCGCTGCCGGGTTCATCCGTCCTTATGCCTCCCCCGCAGGCGCAGGGTTCTTCTTTGTGAAGAAGAATGACAAAACCCTGCGCCGGTGCATCGACTACCGTGGCCTCAACGACATCACGTTGAAGAACCACTACCCGCTACCACTCATCTCCTCGGCCTTCGAGCCGCTCCAGGGGGCCAACGTGTTCTCCAAGCTGGATCTACGGAATGCCTACCACCTGGTGCGGATACGGGAGGGGGACGAGTGGAAGACTGCCTTCAACAAGGCCAGCGGTCACTACGAGTATCTGGTCATGCCATTTGGCCTTACAAATGCTCCAGATGTGTTCCAGGCCCTGGTTAATGATGTTCTCCGCAACATGTTGAACTGGTTCTTCTTCGTCTACCTCGACGACATCCTCGTCAGACTGGTACTCCAACGCCTCCTGGAGAACCAGCTTTTTGTGAAAGCGGAGAAATGCGAATTCCATCGCTCCACCATACCCTTCCTGGGCTACATCTTCGCTGCAGGGAGTGTACAGATGGATCCCGGGAAGGTGAGAGCGGTGGTGGATTGGCACCAGCCTACGTCCAGAGTGCAGCTGCATCAATTCCTGGGATTCGACAACTTTTATCACCACTTTATCCGGGTTACAGCACCCTGGCTTCACCCCTGTCTGCACTCACCTCTCCCAAGGTTCTGTTCACATGGTCCTCAGCTGCTGACCGGGCATTCCGGGACCTCAAACACTGTTTCACCACTGCTCCCATCTTGGTTCATCGTGACTCGTCCCACCAGTTTGTGGTGGAGGCCGATGCTTCGGTTGTTTTAGTGGGGGCGGTCCTGTCCCAGCATTCTGCCCTGGACCTCAAGTTACATCCCTGCGCCTTCTTCTCCCATCGCCTCAACACCACAGAGAGGAATTACGATGTGGGGAATCGTGAGCTTCTCACGGTGAAGATGGCGTTGGAGGAGTGGAAGCACTGGCTGGAGGGGCGGAATATATTTTCATTGTGTGGACAGACAACAAGAACTTGGAATATCTCCGCACCGCCAAGCATCTCAATTCCAGGCAAGCTAGGTAGGCCTTGCTTTTCACCCGGTTCAACTTCTCCCTCTCATACTGACCGGGATCCAAGAATGTCAAGCCAGATGCGCTGTCAAGCTGCTATAGCCCCGCGGCTACACCCCCGGAATCCGAGACCATCCTTCCCACCTCGTGCTTGGCGACGGCACTCAGATGGGAAAGCAGGTCCGGGAGGTGCAACATTCCCAGCCGAACCCCGGGGGGTCCCAGATAACCGGATGTTTGTTCCTGACGCTGTTTGCTCCGCGGTCCTGGAGTGGGCCCACTCCTCCAGGCTTACCTGCCACCCGGGCTCCCATCGACCCTGGCCTTTGTGCGACAACGCTTTTGGTGGCCTACCATGGTTCCTGACATCTCCGCGTTCATCGCCACATGCACGATCTGTGCGCAGAACAAGACTCCTCGACAAGCTCCGGCTGGTCTCCTCCAACCTCTGCCTGTTCCTCAACGTCCCTGGTCTCACATATCCCTTGACTTTGTCACGGGTCTTCCCCCATCTGATGGCAACACCGCCATTCTGACAGTTGTAGACTGGTTTTCCAAAGCCGCCCACTTCATTCCTCTCCCCAAGCTACCCTTCGCCAAAGAGACAGCCCAGCTCATGGTGCAGCAAGTCTTCCGGAACCATGGACTCCCAGAAGACATGGTCTACGACCAGGGTCCTCAGTTCTCGTCCCGGTTCTGGAAGGCGTTCTGCACACTCATTGGGTCGTCAGCCAGCCTATCCTCCGGTTTCCACCCTCAGTCCAACGGCCAGTTGGAGCGAGCCAACCATGACCTGGAGACGACTTTGCGCTGCCTGGTCTCCGCCAACCCCACCACCTGGAGCCAGCAACTAGTGTGGGTTGAGTCCCGCAAACTTTCCCCCCGGTATTTAGCCCTTTCCCCATCTCCAAGATCATTAGCCCCTCTTCTGTTCATCTTCTGTTGCCCCGTACCCTCCGTACACATCCCACTTTTCATGTGTCTAGGATAAAACCCATGTCTCACAGCCCTTTGTCTCCTGTTTTCTTAATAGAACCCATTAAATTATAGTTTGTTGTCATTAGTTCCAGTATAATACAACAACATTAATTACAAACAATTTCGTTTATCGGAAACAACAGCTCTACTTTATATTAATTTCTATTTGATTCACCTGTAAGACAGCCTGTCCCTTTAAGAGTGACTGATGACGTCACAGCTAGCACAAGCTCGCAGTAATAAATAGCCTAACTCCCAAGTTAAGCTTGCAAAATGTGGTTGTGCAGAGAATCTCCAGTTTTCTAAAATTAATATTCGAACTGTTTTATCCTTTACTGTGTGTGAATGCAATAATTGTGAGTAGAGTCTTTGTTTCCGTATGTTTCCTGATGAAGTTGTCAATGTTTTAGTCATATTTTCATCATTGTACAGCATTTTATGCACTTTTTTATGCTAGCTAAGAAACTACTGTTAGCCAAATTGTGCCTGTCAGCTGACTAGCTAGCTAGCTAAGTTGTATCCATTAGTATTCCATTTTTTAGTCACTGTATTGTTATAGCAGATGAGAAATGTTTCTTGCTTGTTATTGCTAAATAGAGTATATGTGCCTTATTCATTGGGAAGTCAACCCTGTTTTCATGATTTCTGGTAGATCATCAAAATAAATAAATCACATCACGTTTTTTTACTCATTCAGCAGTTTCCAGTAGAATACTATTGGAAATAATTGTTAAAATTTCCATTTACAGTGAGGGAAAAAAGTATTTGATCCCCTGCTGATTTTGTACGTTTGCCCACTGACAAAGACATGATCAGTCTATCATTTTAATGGTAGGTTTATTTGAACAGTGAGAGACAGAATAACATCAAAAAAATCCAGAAAAACGCATGTAAAAAATGTTATAAATTGATTTGCATTTTAATGAGGGAAATAAGTATTTGACCCCTCTGCAAAACATGACTTAGTACTTGGTGGCAAAAACCTTGTTGGCAATCACAGAGGTCAGACGTTTCTTGTAGTTGGCCACCAGGTTTGCACACATCTCAGGAGGGATTTTGTCCCACTCCTCTTTGCAGATCTTCTCCAAGTCATTAAAGTTTTGAGGCTGACGTTTGGCAACTCGAACCTTCAGCTCCCTCCACAGATTTTCTATGGGATTAAGGTCTGGAGACTGGCTAGGCCACTCCAGGACCTTAATGTGCCTCTTCTTGAGCCACTCCTTAGTTGCCTTGGCCGTGTGTTTTGAGTCATTGTCATGCTGGAATACCCATCCACGACCCATTTTCAATGCCCTGGCTGAGGGAAGGAGGTTCTCACCCAAGATTTGACAGTACATGGCGCCATCCATCGTCCCTTTGATGCGGTGAAGTTGTCCTGTCCCCTTAGCAGAAAAACACCCCCAAAGCATAATGTTTCCACCTCCATGTTTGACGGTGGGGATGGTGTTCTTGGGGTCATGGCAGCATTCCTCCAAACACGGCGAGTTGAGTTGATGCCAAAGAGCTCCATTTTGGTCTCATCTGACCACAACACTTTCACCCAGTTCTCCTCTGAATCATTCAGATGTTCATTGGCAAACTTCAGACGGCCCTGTAAATGTGCTTTTTTGAGCAGGGGGACCTTGCGGGCACTGCAGGATTTCAGTCCTTCACGGCGTAGTGTGTTACCAATTGTTTTCTTGGTGACTATGGTCCCAGCTGCCTTGAGATCATTGACAAGATCCTCCCGTGTAGTTCTGGGCTGATTCCTCACCGTTCTCATGATCATTGCAACTCCACGAGGTGAGATCTTGCATGGAGCCCCAGGCCGAGGGAGATTGACAGATATTTTTTGTTTCTTCCATTTGGAAATAATCGCACCAACTGTTGTCACCTTCTCACCAAGCTGCTTGGCAATGGTCTGGTAGCCCATTCCAGCCTTGTGTAGGTCTACAATCTTGTCCCTGACATCCTTGGAGAGCTCTTTGGTCTTGGCCATGGTGGAGAGTTTGGAATCTGATTGATTGATTGCTTCTGTGGACAGGTGTCTTTTATACAGGTAACAAGCTGAGATTAGGAGCACTCCCTTTAAGAGTGTGCTCCTAGTCTCAGCTCGTTACCTGTATAAAAGACACATGGGAGCCAGAAATCTTTCTGATTGAGAGGGGGTCAAATACTTATTTCCCTCATTAAAATGCGAATCAATTTATAACATTTTTGACATGCGTTTTTCTGGATTTTTTTGTTGTTATTCTGTCTCTCACTGTTCAAATAAACCTACCATTAAAATTATAGACTGATCATTTATTTGTCAGTGAGTCAAATACTTATCTCCCTCATTAAAATGCAAATCAATTTATAAAATTTTTGACATGCGTTTTTCTAGATTTTGTTGTTGTTATTCTGTCTCTCACTGTTCAAATAAACCTAGCATTAAAATTATAGACTGATCATGTCTCTGTCAGTGGGCAAACGTACAAAATCAGTAGGGGATCAAATACTTTTTTCCCTCACTGTATACTGTATACATGTACAGTTGAAGTCAGAAGTTTACATACACTTAGGTTGGAGTCATTAAAACAAATTTTTTAACCACTCCACAAATGTCTTGTTAACAAACTATAGTTTTGGCAAGTCGGTTAGGACATCTACTTTGTGCATGACACAAGTCATTTTTCCAACAATTGTTTACAGACAGATTATTTCACTTATAATTCACTGTATCACAATTCCAGTGGGTAAGAAGTTGACTGTGCCTTTAAACAGCTTGGAAAATTCCAGAAAATGATGTCATGGCTTTAGAAGCTTCTGATAGGCTAATTGACATAATTTGAGTCAATTAGAGGTGTACCTGTGGATGTATTTGAAGTCCTACCTTCAAACTCAGTGCCTCTTTGCTTGACATCATGGGAAAATCAAAAGAAATCAGCCAAGACCTCAGAAAATAAATCGTAGATCTCCACAAGTCTGGTTCATCCTTGGGAGCAATTTCCAAATGCCTGAAGGTACCACGTTCATCTGTACAAACAATAGTATGCAAGTATAAACACCATGGGATCACGCAGCCGTCATACCGCTCAGGAAGGAGACGCGTTCTGTCTCCTAGAGATGAACGTACTTTGGTGCGAAAAGTGCAAATCAATCCCAGAACAACAGCAAAGGACCTTCTGAAGATGCTGGAGGAAACAGGTACAAAAGTATCTATATCCACAGTAAAAACGAGTCCTATATCGAAATAACCTGAAAGGCCGCTCAGCAAGGAAGAAGCAACTGCTCCAAAACCGCCATAAAAAAGCCAGACTACGGTTTGCAACTGCACATGGGGACAAAGATCGTACTTTTTGGAGAAATGTCCTCTGGTCTGATGAAACAAAAATATAACTGTTTGGCCATAATGACCATCGTTATGTTTGGAGGAAAAACGGGGTGGCTTGCAAGCCGAAGAACACCATCCCAACCGTGAAGCACGGGGGTGGCAGCATCATGCTCTGGGGGTGCTTTGCTGCAGGAGGGACTGGTGCACTTCACAAAATAAATGGCATCATGAGGAAGGAAAAGTATGTGGATGTATTGAAGCAACATCTCAAGACATCAGTCAGGAAGTTAAAGCTTGGTCGCAAATGGGTCTTCCAAATGGACAATGACCCCAAGCATACTTCCAAAGTAGTGGCAAAATGGCTTAAGGACAACAAAGTCAAGGTATTGCAGTGGCCATCACAAAGCCCTGCCCTCAATCCTAGAGAACATTTGTGGGCAGAACTGAAAAAGTGTGTACGAGCAAGGAGGCCTACGAACCTGACTCAGTTACACAAGCTCTGTCAGGAGGAATGGGCCAAAATTCACCCAATTTATTGTGGGAAGCTTGTGGAAGGCTACCCGAAATGTTTGACCCAAGTCAAACAATTTAAAGGCAACGCTACCAAATACTAATTGAGTGTATGTACATTTCTGACTCACTGGGAATGTGATGACAGAAATAAAAGATGAAATAAATCATTCTCTCTACTATTATTCTGACATTTCACATTCTTAAAATAAAGTGGTGATCCTAAATGACCTAAGGGAATTTTTACTAGGATTAAACGTCAGGAATTGTGAAAAACTGAGTTTAAATGTATTTGGCTAAGGTGTATGTAAACTTCCGACTTCAACTGTAGATATAGCCTCTTGTAAATTGTACATTCCCACTGTAATTTAGCCTATACTCCAGAGTTTAATGTTTTTTGTTCTATGTTTACTGTTCTGGTATTGTATATTCTGTGTATTCTGTTTGTACACTAAGCACCCCCACCCACCTTTGCCCTCAGAACAGCCTCAATTCGTTGGGGCATTGACTCTACAAGTTGTCGAAAGCATTCCGCAGGAACGCTGACCCATGTTGACTCCAATGCTTCCCACAGTTGTGTCAAGTTGGCTGGATGTCCTTTGGATGGTGGACCATCATTCATGATACACACGGGAAACTGTTGAGTGTGAGAAACCCAACGGCATTGCAGTTCTTGACACAAATTGGTGTGCCTGGCACCTACTACCATACCCTGTTCAAAGGCACTTCAATCTATTTTCTTGCCCATTCACCTTCTGAATGGCACACATACACAATCCATGTCTCAATTTTGTCAAGGCTTATAAATCCTTCTTTAACCTGTCTCCTCCCCTTCATCTACACTGATTGAAGTGGATTTAACAAGTGAAATAAATAAGGGACTATAGCTTTCACCTGGATTCACCTGGTCAGTCAATGTCATGGAAAGAGTATATCAGTGTATATTGTCTGCTACTGGCAGCACCTTCTCACTAAGTCAAATTCCTGGTATGTGTAAATATACTTGGCGAATAAAGGTGATTCTGATTCTGATGTCCACCTGAATAATACCAGAGCCAGCCACTCTAATATTTACTGTTTTGAATGTGAGTCTGTTTCATAAGAACACCTTTTTATATACTGGCGTTGTTGAGTGGAACAAAGAACCACAGCAACTGAGAGCCATACCAACCATAACCTATTTTATCGACTTGGTGCTGTTATTCCCTGTATATATCCATGTTATTTTTAATCGTTATTGTTATTCATTATTCACTGTGAATTTATTCCTTGTGTCACTATTTCTGTCACTAACTCTGCATTGTTGGAAAAGGACCCGTAAGTAAGTATTTCACTGTTAGTCTACACCTGTTGTTTACGAAGCATGTGACAAATAAAATTTGATTTGATTTGTTTTTAAAAAGAATGTCAAGGCTTCCCTAGTGGCACAGCGGTCTAAGGCACTGCATCTTTGTAACTTCCTTGTTTTTGAAGGAACAATTTTTGCGTCCATTAAAGTAACATCAAATTGATCACAAATACAGTGCAGAGTTGCAAAGAAAAAGCCATGTCTCAGACTGGCCAATAAAAATAAAAGATTAAGATGGGCAGTCTGAGATATGGATTTTTCTTTGCAACTCTGCCTAGAAGGTCAGCATCCCAGAGTCGCCTCTTCACTGTTGACGTTGAGACTGGTGTTTTGCGGGTACTATTTAATGAAGCTGCCAGTTGAGGACCTGTGAGGCACCTGTTTCTCAAACTAGACACTCTAATGTATATGTCCTCTTGCTCAGTTGTGCACCGGGGCCTCCCACTCCTCTTTCTATTCTGGTTAGAGGCAGTTTGCGCTGTTCTGTGAAGGGAGTAGTACACAGCATTTTACAAGATCTTCAGATTCTTGGCAATTTCTCGCATGGACTAGCCTTCATTTCTCAGAACAAGAATAGACTGACGAGTTTCAGAAGAAAGTTATTTGTTTCTGGCCATTTTGAGCCTGTAATCGAACCCACAATTGGTGATGTTCCAGATACTCAACTTGTCTCAAGAAGGCCAGTTTTATTGCTTTTTTAATCAGCACAACAGTTTTCAGCTGTGCTAACATAATTGCAAAAGGGTTTTCTAATGATCAATTAGCCTTTTAAAATGATAAACTTGGATTAACAACCACAACGTGCAATTGGAACACAGGACTGATGGTCGCCTATGTAGATATTCCATTAAAAATCTGCCGTTTCCAGCTACAATAGCCATTTACAACATTAACGATGTCTACACTGTATTTCTGATCAATTTTATGTTATTTTAATGGACAGAAAAATTGTTTTTCTTTGGAAAATGCCAAGCGTCACGTCTGGCGGAAACCTGGCACCATCCCTACAGTGAAGCATGTTGGTGGCAGCATCATGCTGTGGGGATGTTTTTCAGCTGCAGGGACTGGGAGACTAGCCAGGATTGAGGGAAAGATGAACGGAGCAAAGAACAGAGAGATCCTTGATGAAAACCTTCTCCAAAGCTCTCAGGAGCGCTCAACGACCCTAAGCACACAGCCAAGACAACGCAGGAGTGGCTTCGGGTCAAGTCTCTGAATGTCCTTGAGTGGCCCAGCCAGAGCCCGGACTTGAACCCGATCGAACATCTCTGGAGAGACCTGAAAAAAGCTGTGCAGCGATGCTCCCCATCCAACCTGACAGAGCTTGAGAGGATCTGCAGAGAAGAATGGGAGAAACTCCCCAAATACAGGTGTGCCAAGTTTGTAGCATCATACCCCAGAAGACTCGAGGCTGTAATCGCTGCCAAAGGTGCATCAACAAAGTACTGAGTAAAGGGTCTGAATACTTATGTAAATGTGATATTTCCGTTTTTTAAATTGTATTATTAGCAAAAATTTCTAAAAAACTGTTTTTGCTTTGTCATTATGGGGTATTGTGTGTAGATTGATGAGGAAAGAAAACAATTTAATCCATTTTAGAATAAGGCTGTAACCTAACAAAATGTGGAAAATGTCAAGGGGTGTGAATATTTTCCGAAGGCACAGTATGTACTGTGTATATATGTATTTTTTAAACTGACAAATAAATCTGTCAATCAATCAATTATTCATTACAGTGGGAGGAACAAACAGGTAGCTACACACACATCCTGATTTAACTAATGAGACCAGACGATGTGAGAGAGAGCAATAAAGTGTGTGAGCGTGTATGTGTGTGTGTACTGTATGTGTAAATTCTCACCTTTAGACCAATTTCTCCTAGTGGCCCCATTGTCCCCACTGGCCCAGGGGGTCCCTAGAAAATAGAGCAGAGACACAGTGGTGATGAGATTTGGTCATATAAGAGAAACCAATGCATTTTTGTGCTCAAACAACATGAGAACTATCTTTGTTCAACCATCCTAATCTCATGAGTTTACGTTCTGTTTCGCTACATGGATTCACGAGGGCTACGGTCAGGTCAGATTGATGGATCAGGTTACAAGAGAACAGGTGCTGGCCAAAAATGAGTAGGGGAGAGTGGGGTAAATTGAGCCATTTTTTACATTAAGCATCACTCCGTCAAGGGAAATATAGTATTCTTTCTAACAAAGATATCTACATATATTTCAGGATTTTGTGTATCCCTAGAAATAATCAGAATTCATGTAAACATTACCATTGTGAAAACATAGCTTGTCCAAAAATAGTGGTCTCTTGGCACAACTTACCCTGGGTATGGGTTAAGTTGAGCCGCGGGACAGGCTCAACTTGCCTGGGAAGAAAACACTTACATTTGCTCAACTTGCCATTGGCTCAGCCATTTGCTAAACTTACCCCAAGGCAAATATTTTGACTATATTATCCCACACACCTACAAGGATGTACTTTCATGCTAAGTTTAGGACCTCATATTGAAGCTTATAGAGACCCCAACTGATTTATAGAATAATCTTAAAATGATCTACTTTGGTTTAGATACAAGCATAATGAAACCTCCAACACAATAAATGCATTTGACTTGGTGAAAATCTTTTTTTTTTCCTAACTTGCTTACCACTTTTTCCATCTGGTTTCTTCCTTCACAGACTCCACGAAATTATGACCTCGTCATAAATATTTGGTCAAATGATAAATTGTGTGTATGGTTTCCTAGACACAAGGGTTAATGCACCTTACCCAAATCTTCCCTAACTATACTGCAAATGAATGTGAAACGTGGCAATCTCTCCATATGTAAAAATATAACAAAATTCGGTCATATAGGAGACAACATTATTTTATCACTCAATATACTGTACATGGACCACAGAGTCCCAGAGACACTCATGTGCTCAAATCTGACCCCAGATCTGCCAAACATACTATACTCCCTTCAGTCACTTCCTCTTTGTAATCGCTTTCTTTTAGTCATGATACTGTATTGGCAAAGGGATAGTTCGCTTTGTGAAGTTTAGCTTATTTTCACTTTGTCATCATTTCCTCCAAACAATTGTTTTTATTTGTTAGCTGATTATTGTATTTAGCAAGGTCCTGAATAATCTGGCTAGCAGCGAGAGAGGAAAAGAGGAGAGAGAGAGAGAGAATCTGAACTAATGTACAGTATGTTTATAGTAGTCAGTTTTGGGTGATTCTTCATGAAACTGTAACAAAAAAGGACAATGATGTTTTGGATTTTCACAAAATGTAAACCATAGAACGGTCCTTTGGAGTAAGGATGGTTGACATATATTTTACATTTGTATCTAAAAGCATAATTGTGAGATAATTAATCAAAGTTGGCATATTTCTGACATTTTGGCCTTAACCAGGCTTCCTTTAAGACTACATAATGTTTCATCTGTAGGTGCTACAAAGCAAACATTGGTGTCATATGAAGCTTTATCGCTTGCTCTGTAATATGAGTAGTAGTTTGATTTGAATACAAATGTATGAATATTGAAAAATAAAACCATGCATTTTTTAAATATACTGTACCCTTTTTTAGTTGGCTAACTTTTCAATATATTGTAGCGATCCCACTTCTGACACCAATGTAATGAAACAGGCAGGGAGCGTGGCTCGAACCCACAACTTTCTGGCCCGAAGCCCAGCGTGCCACAAAAGCATGCTCAAGTGGCAGAGTCGATATCCGTGCTTATAACCCAGGCTCACTACAATGTTTTTGAACATAATATACTCTACTGGCATATCAAAGTTCCAGAATGGGATCACTGCTACTTTTAGAGTTATGATCCAATTTGTAAGCATTACCAACAGAGTGAATATGAAAATGGTTTGAAAATGGTCGCCCTCTGCTGGTAATTTGCAGGATGCGCAATGAGCTCTCTAAGCTCATCACTAAAATAAGGATCCTGGGACTAAACACCTCCCTCTGCAACTGGATCCTGGACTTCCTGACGGGCCGCCCCCAGGTGGTAGGGGTAGGTAACAACACATCTGCCACACTGATCCTCAACACGGGGGCCCCTCAGGGGTGCGTGCTCAGTCCCCTCCTGTACTCTCAGTTCACCCATGACTGCATGGCCAGGCACGACTCCAACACCATCATTAAGGTTGCCGACGACACAACAGTGGTAGGCCTGATCACCGACAACGATGAGACAGCCTATAGGGAGGAGGTAGGAGACCTGGCCGTGTGGTGCCAGGACAACAACCTCTCCCTCAACGTGACCAAGACAAAGGAGATGATTGTGGACTACAGGAAAAAAAAGAGGACTGAGCACGCCCCCATTCTCATCGACGGGGCTGTAGTGGAACAGGTTGAGAGCTTCAAGTTCCTTGGTGTCCACATCACCAACTAACTATCATGGTCCAAACACACCAAGACAGTCGTGAAGAGGGCACGACAAAGCCTATTCCCCCTCAGGAGACTGAAAAGATTTGGCATGGGTCCTCAGATCCTCAAGAAATTCTACAGCTGCACCATCGAGAGCATCCTGACTGGTTGCATCACCGCCTGGTATGGCAACTGCTTGGCCTCCGACCGCAAGGCACTACAGAGGGTAGTGCGTACGGCCCAGTACATCACTGGGCCAAGCTTCCTGCCATCCAAGACCTCTATACCAGGCGGTGTCAGAGGAAGGCCCTCAAAATTGTCAAAGACTCCAGCCACCCTAGTCATAGACTGTTCTTTCTGCTACCGCACGGCAAGCGGTACCGGAGTGCCAAGTCTAGGTCCAAAATACTTCTCAACAGCTTCTACCCCCAAGCCATAAGACTCCTGAACAGCTAATCATGGCTACCCGGACTATTTGCACTGCCCCCCCCACCCCATCCTTTTTACGCTGCTGCTACTCTGTTAATTATTTATGCATAGTCACTTTAACTCTACCCACATGTACATATTACTTCAACTACCTCAACTAGCCGGTGCCCCTGCACATTGACTCCGCACCGGTACCCCCCTGTATATATAGCCTCCCTACTGTTATTTTATTTTACTTCTGTTATTTTTTCTCAACACTTTTTTTGTTGTTGTTTTATTTTTACTTTTTTGTTAAAAATAAATGCACTGTTGGTTAAGGGCTGTAAGTAAGCATTTCACTGTAATGTCTGCACCTGTTGTATTCGGCGCATGTGACCAATACAATTTGATTTGATTTGATTTGACGCAAGTAAAAGGGCTGTGATTGGTTACATTGCCTACTATACCAATTTCTCTGCATAAAATGGGCCATAACTCTAAAAGTAGCAGAGATCCCACTCTGGAGATTTGATATGCTGGTAGAGTATATTATGTTCAACAATATGCAATATTCATGTTTACATTTTTCAATATTAATTAATG
The DNA here is from genome assembly GCF_964263955.1 of Coregonus lavaretus. NCBI lineage: Eukaryota > Metazoa > Chordata > Actinopteri > Salmoniformes > Salmonidae > Coregonus > Coregonus lavaretus. The sequence continues at coordinate 36,085,249 of NC_139991.1, read as the reverse complement.
TAATATTTGATTAAAAAAAATCAAAATACTACTCATACTACAGAGCAAGCAGAAAAGCTTAATATTACACCAATGTTTGCTTAGTATTACCTAAAGATGGAACATTATGGAGTCTTAAAGGAGACCTGGGTAAGGCCAAAATGTCATAAATATGCCAATGTTGATGAATTATCTCTCAATTATGCTTTTAGATACAAATGTTGAATGTACAGTATATCAACAATCCTTTCTCCAAATGACCCTTCTATGGATTAAATTAATTCCCAACACTACTGAAGGCATAAACAGTGTATGGAACAAGCTTGGTTCCTTAAGGAGCAACAGTTGAAGTCGGAAGTTTACATACACCTTAGCCAAATACATTTAAACTCAGTTTTTCACAATTCCTGACATTTAATCCTAGTAAATATTCCCTGTGTTAGGTCATTTAGGATTACCACTTTATTTTAAGAATGTGAAATGTCAGAATAATAGTAGAGATAATTATTTATTTCAGCTTTTATTTCTTTCATCACATTCCCAGTGGGTCAGAAGTTACATACACTCAATTAGTATTTGGTAGCATTGCCTTTAAATTGTTTAACTTGGGTCAAACGTTTCGGGTAGCCTTCCACAAGCTTCCCACAATAAGTTGGGGGAATTTTGGCCCATTCCTCCTGACAGAGCTGGTGTAACTGAGTCAGGTTTGTAGACCTCTTTGCTCGCACATGCTTTTTCAGTTGATCCCCGCACAAGGCCAGTGGTGTGTGTTCCCAGTACGGTCCACCCTGTTCCTGTCCCTCACACCAAGCCTGTGGTGCGCGTCGCCAGCCCGGCCCGGCCTGTTCATGCTCCTCGCACCAAGCCTGTGGTGCGCGTCGTCAGCCCGGCCCGGCCTGTTCCTGCCCCTCGCACCAAGCCTGGGGTGCGCGTCGCCAGCCCGGCCCGGCCTGTTCCTGCCCCTCGCACCAAGCCTGGGGTGCGCGTCGCCAGCCCGGCCCGGCCTGTTCCTGCCCCTAGCACCAAGCCTGTGGTGCGCGTCGCCAGCCCGGTCCGGCCCGTTCCTGCTCCCCGCACCAAGCCAGTGGTGCGCGTCGCCAGCCCGGTCCGGCCCGTTCCTGCTCCCCGCACCACGCCAGTGGTGCGCGTCGTCAGACCGGTCCGGCCCGTTCCTGCTCCCCGCACTAAGCTAGTGGTGCGCGTCGCCAGCCCGGTCCGGCCTGTTCCTGCTCCCCGCACCAAGGCAGTGGTGCGCGTCGTCAGCCCGGTCCGGCCCGTTCCTGCTCCCCGCACCAAGCCTGTGGTGCGCGTCGTCAGTCCGGCACAGCCCGTGCCTGTTTCACCGGTGCCTGGTCAGGTACCGGTCAGCTGCTCCACACCGGAGCCTAAGCAATCCGCTCCACCGATGTCCCGTCCAGCTCCAGCCAGCGGGGCCAGACCAGACCAGGGGCGCTACGGGGGGTTAGTTAGAGGGTGGTGGTCACGCCCAGAGCCGGATCCGCCTCCGAGGCGGAATGCCCACCCGGCCCCTCCCCTGTTGGGTTTAGTTGGCGCGGTCGCAGTCCGCGCCTTTGGGGGGGGGTACTGTCACGCCCTGGCTCTGGGGACTTTTATATGTTGAGCCAGGGTGTTAGTTTCTATGTGTTAGTTTCTGGGTGTTAGGTTCTATGTTTCGTTTTCTATGTTCTTGTTCTAGTTTATGTGTTTCTATGTTGGCCGGGGTGGTTCCCAATTAGAGACAGCTGTGGCTCGTTGTCTCTGATTGGGAACCATACTTAGGCAGCCTGTTGTGCACTTGTCTTTTGTGGGATCTTGTTCCGTGTAGGTTTGTGTTTATGACCGAGGACTTCACGTTTCGTTTTGTTATTGTTAATAGTACTCAATAAAAGATGTACGCATTTCACACTGCGCCTTGGTCCACTCATTACGACGATCGTGACAATGACAATCGTGACATTACGACGTCCGTGCTTCACGGTTGGGATGGTGTTCTTCGGCTTGCAAGCCACTCCGTTTTGCCTCCAAATATAACGATGGTCATTATGGCCAAACAGTTCTATTTTTGTTTCATCAGACCAGAGGACATTTCTCCAAAAATTACGATCTTTGTCCCCATGTGCAGTTGCAAACCGTAGTCTGGCTTTTTTATGGCGGTTTTGGAGCAGTTGCTTCTTCATTGCTGAGCGGCCTTTCAGGTTATGACGATATAGGACTCGTTTTACTGTGGATATAGATACTTTTGAACCTGTTTCCTCCAGCATCTTCACAAGGTCCTTTGCTGTTGTTCTGGGATTGATTTGCACTTTTCACACCAAAGTACGTTCATCTCTAGGAGACTCTAGGCGTGGTCCCATGGTGTTTATACTTGCATACTATTGTTTGTACAGATGAACGTGGTACCTACAGGCGTTTGGAAATTGCTCCCAAGGATGAACCAGACTTGTGGAGGTCTACTATTTGTTTTTCTGAGGTCTTGGCTGATTTCTTTTGATTTTCCCATGATGTCAAGCACAGAGGCACTGAGCTTCAAGGTAGGCATTGAAATACATCCACAGGTACACATCCAATTGACTCAAATGATGTCAATTAGCCTATCAGAAGCTTCTAAAGCCGTGACATCATTTTCTGGAATTTTCCAAGCTGTTTAAAGGCACAATCAACTTAGTGTATGGAATTGTGATACAGTGAATTATGTGAAATAATCTGTCTGTAAACAATTGTTGGAAATATTACTTGTGTCATACACAAAGTAGATGTCCTAACTGACTTGCCAAAACTATAGTTTGTTAACAAGAAATGTGTGGAGTGGTTGAAAAAGAAGTTTTAATGACTCCAACATAACTGTATGTAAACTTCAGACTTTTTTTTACTAGGATTAAAAGTCAAGAATTGTGAAAAACTGAGTTTAAATGTATTTGGCTAAGGTGTATGTAAACTTCCGACTTCAACTGTAACTGCAGAAAATGTAGGTGACATCAGAGGTCAGCATGTGGGAGAAGTCTTGACTTCAACCGATAGAACAGCGCCGGAGAAGATGGCTGCCGTTTTACAGCCCTCTAACCAATTGTACTATTATGTGTGTTTTTCCGCGTTATTTATAATTTATTTTGTACATAATGTTTCTGCCATCGTCTCTTATAACCAAAAAGAGCTTCTGGATATCAGGACAGCGATTACTCACCTCGTAATGGACGAAGATTTTTTCTTCAACGAGGCGGCCGCGAAGGATATCATACAGACACCCGACAAGGCCCAAATCCCCGTCATTCGCATGAGGAAGAGACGGAGATATCGTGGACGTAGGTCGGGGTGCCTTGTAAGGATCCGACGGCGAGCGAGTAAACTGCCGCTCCCATCAATCCTATTAGCCAATCTTTAATCATTGGAGAACAAATTGGATGACCTAAGATTACGGTTATCCTACCAACGGGACATTAAAAACTGTAATATCTTATGTTTCAACCAATCGTGGCTGAACGACGACATGGATAACATACAGCTAGCGGGCTATACGCTACATCGGCAGGATAGAACGGCTGACTCCGGTAAGACAAGGGGTGGCGGTCTGTGTATATTTGTAAACAACAGCTGGTGCACAAAATCAAATACTAAGGAAGTCAAGGTTTTGCTCGCCTGAGGTAGAGTATCTTATGATAAGCTGTAGACCACACTATTTACCAAGAGAGTTTTCATCTATATTTTTCATAGCTGTCTATTTACCACCACAAACCAATGCTGGCATTAAGATTGCACTGAATGAGCTGTATAAGGCCATAAATCAACAGGAAAACGCTCATCCAGATGCAGCGCTCCTAGTGGCCGGGGACTTTAATGCAGGGAAACTTAAATCCGTTCTACCTAATTTCTACCAGCATGTTAAATGTGCAACCAGAGGAAAAAAAACTCTAGACCACCTTTACTCCACACACAGAGACGCATACAAAGCTCTCCCTCGCCCTCCATTTGGCAAATCTGACCATAACTCTATCCTCCTGATTCCTGCTTACAAGCAAAAACTAAAGCAGGAAGCACCAGTGACTCGGTTAATAAAAAAGTGGTCAGATGACGCAGATGCTAAGCTACAGGACTGTTTTGCTAGCACAGACTGGAACATGTTCCGGGATTCTTCAGATAGCATTGAGGAGTACACCACATCAGTCACTGGCTTCATCAATAAGTGCATCGATGATGTCGTCCCCACAGTGACCGTACGTACATACCCCAACCAGAAGCCATGGATTACAGGAAACATCCGCACTGAGCTAAAGGGTAGAGCTGCCACTTTCAAGGAGCGGGACTCTAACCCGGACGCTTATTAGAAATCCCGCTATGCCCTCCGACGAACCATCAAACAGGCAAAGAGTCAATACAGGGCTAAGATTGAATCGTACTACACTGGCTCTGACGCTCGTCGGATGTGGCAGGGATAGAAAACTATTACAGACTACAAAGGGAAGCACAGCTGCGAGCTGCCCAGTGACACAAGCGTACAAGACGAGCTAAACCACTTCTATGCTAGCTTCGAGGCAAGCAACACTGAATCATGCATGAGAGCACCAGCTGTTCCGGATGACTATGTGATCACGCTCTCCGTAGCCGATGTGAGTAAGACTTTTAAGCAGGTCAACATTCACAAGGCCGCAGAGCCAGACGGATTACCAGGACGTGTACTCCGAGCATGTGCTGACCAACTTGCAAGTGTCTTCACTGACATTTTCAACATGTCCCTGACTGAGTCTGTAATACCAACATGTTTCAAGCAGACCACCATAGTCCCCACGCCCAAGGACTCTAAGATAACCTGCCTAAATGACTACCGACCCGTAGCACTGACGTCTGTAGCCATGAAGTGCTTTGAAAGGCTGGTCATGGCTCACATCAACAGCATTATCCCAGAAACCCTAGACCCACTCCAATTTGCATACCGCCCCAACAGATCCACAGATGATGCAATCTCTATTGCACTCCACACTGCCCTTTCCCACCTGGACAAGAGGAACACCTATGTGAGAATGCTATTCATTGACTACAGCTCAGCATTCAACACCATAGTGCCCTCAAAGCTCATCACTAAGCTAAGGATCCTGGGACTAAACACCTCCCTCTGCAACTGGATCCTGGACTTCCTGACGGGCCGCCCCCAGGTGGTAAGGGTAGGTAACAACACATCTGCCACACTGATCCTCAACACGGGGGCCCCTCAGGGGTGCGTGCTCAGTCCCCTCCTGTACTCCCTGTTCACCCATGACTGCATGGCCAGACACGACTCCAACACCATCATTAAGTTTGCCGACGACACAACAGTGGTAGGCCTGATCACCGACAACGATGAGACAGCCTATAGGGAGGAGGTCAGAGACCTGGCCGTGTGGTGCCAGGACAACAACCTCTCCCTCAACGTGACCAAGACAAAGGAGATGATTGTGGACTACAGGAATAAAAAGAGGACTGAGCACGCCCCCATTCTCATCGACGGGGCTGTAGTGGAACAGGTTGAGAGCTTCAAGTTCCTTGGTGTCCACATCACCTACAAACTATCATGGTCCAAACACACCAAGACAGTCGTGATGAGGGCACGACAAAGCCTATTCCCCCTCAGGAGACTGAAAATATTTGGCATGGGTCCTCAGATCCTCAAAAAATTCTACAGCTGCACCATCGAGAGCATCCTGACTGGTTGCATCACCGCCTGGTATGGCAACTGCTTGGCCTCCGACCGCAAGGCACTACAGAGGGTAGTGCGTACGGCCCAGTACATCACTGGGGCCAAGCTTTCTGCCATCCAGGACCTCTATACCAGGCGGTGTCAGAGGAAGGCCCTCAAAATTGTCAAAGACTCCAGCCACCCTAGTCATAGACTGTTCTCTCTGCTACCGCACGGCAAGCGGTACCGGAGTGCCAAGTCTAGGTCCAAAATACTTCTCAACAGCTTCTACCCCCAAGCCATAAGACTCCTGAACAGCTAATCATGGCTACCCGGACTATTTGCACTGCCCCCCCACCCCATCCTTTTACGCTGCTGCTACTCTGTTAATTATTTATACATAGTCACTTTAACTCTACCCACATGTACATATTACTTCAACTACCTCAACTAGCCGGTGCCCCCGCACATTGACTCTGCACCAGTACCCCCCTGTATATATAGCCTCCCTACTGTTATTTTATTTTACTTTTTTTTTCTCAACACTTTTTTTGTTGTTGTTTTATTTTTACTTTTTTGTTAAAAATAAATGCACTGTTGGTTAAGGGCTGTAAGTAAGCATTTCACTGTAATGTCTGCACCTGTTGTATTCGGCGCATGTGGCCAATAAAATTTGATTTGATTTGATTTGGAATTGTTTTCCCCAGCAAACTCCTCACTGATTGAACTAATTCTGTCAAATTTCCCCCATAACTACTTGTCTAGTGGTGTCTTTGTGACGAATGTGTTTGTTTCATATGATTATGTTTTGCTTTTCGTGTTTTGTGTTTTGTGTTTGCTTTTCATGTATTGTATAATTGATGGGTATATAGATATGCATAGTGTAATTGTTGTTTATTGATTTGTTCATGCAGGTCTTATCTGCGAAAGAGACCGGGGTCTCAGCATGACTCCCTGCTTAAATAAAGGTTAAATAAAGTCGGAACTCAGGGATGATAGTCGAGTTTCCCACAAGTAATTACCAATTGGAGGGGCGTTCAAGTGTATTTTTCCCAGTCGTATGTGGTAAATACCACGTTCCAACTTGGTTATGAACGCAGCATAAGCACACGGCAAACAATGCTATCTTTGGGGGCTCCCAAAGTGCAGAGGGGTGTCACAGCTGGCTGTGACCGGAAGTTCCAAGGGCGGTGCACAATTGGCATAGCACCAGTTAGGGGAGGATAGGGCTGGCAACCCCTAGCCGACTCCTTGTGGTGGACAGGGCGCCTGCAAGCTGACTAGGGTCAGTGTCCCATCCAACACATTGGTTTGTCTGACTTAGTGAGTAGTGTGAATAAGAAGCAGCACGGCTTGGTGGAGCATGCTTCGGAGGACGCATGTCCCGATCTTCGCCTCTCCCGAGCAAGTTGGGGAGTTGCGGCAATGAGATAAGGTCATAATGACACAATTGGATACCATGAAATCGGATAAAGTTTTATACAATTTTAAAAGCAGTTCAAGATGGCACCTGTAGGTTGGACACGCCTCCAACCACACCCATACCCGCAGCATCAAAGGCCTACTGCATAATAAGCAATAGGCCTGTTGGAAGACAATGCCTGCAACTAACACCATATTTTAATTATATACCAAATGGAATAGAAATCCACATTTTAGAATGCTGCACAAAGCTGCTAATTAGAATTTTTATAGAAAATAAGCATTTAGCAACTAAATGTCTGTCTGTTGTTGTGAGAACAACCTCCTGAATTATGATTGGTTTTCATTTGCGAGGTTGGAAACAATAGCAAAAAATATTGCAATACAAAACTTCTTCACATCCTTGCAAATTATGTTTTGGGGATTATGATAAGGTAAGAAGCATTGATATTTTTGGCATTTCAGTTAGGCAGTGTCCTTCAAAAAACCCTGAAGAAATCTAATTTATGGCTAAAATGTTGTCATTAAATTAATAGAGTTATTGATTTATTTAACGTTATTTTAACATTTTGTCAGAAAGAGCACGTTAAACCTCATAGCAAACATGTTTTCCCATCTCAAGAGGTTACATTAAGAAAAATTACTATAAACGTGACAATTAAAGTAACAGGATTTACCGTAACAGGTTTGACGATTTCATCTTAAATCAGCCATAACTCCCCTCATGACAGGGGGAATTTAAGCTTTTTGTCTGCAACAGGGAGGGGCAATTGAATGCAAGCTTAACAAAAAATGTTACTTGTTTAAACATTTCTAGCCTATCTATCTAGGGGTAGCAGGGTTGATGTGTTATGCTCCACAAGCTCAGTTTACCTCCACCACAAAAAATGGCCCAAAAAAGTATAACTTTTACACTATGATTTGACTATTAGATGTTCAATGTTTCTTTTGAAAAAATAATTTTAAAAGGATTAGTTTTACCATATTAAAACGAAAGTTCAGTTCACATTACAGGGTTGACCTTAAACCTGAGGGACAAATGAACATGAATTACAAAAAAATCTTAACTTGGTTAACTGTCCAGTGTTTTCATTAAGTACGTTAAAAAGCAGCTTTTTTGTGTTGGAATGGTGTGGCCGTACCCCAACAACAGAGTGGTGTGGGTGTAGCGGTCATAAAAAATATTAATGAGAGTAGACCGCTGATTGGCCAGCTCATCCTCCTCAGGAGTATGACATCATACTCTATAAGGAAATAGCAAGTATTTTTGAAACAGTCTGTTTGAGATACAAGCTTGAGGTAGGGTTTTTAAAGAGTTTTTCCTCCAACATATGCTTTGGCCACCAATATGAGTAAATGTCAACAACATTATTTGGGTATAAATCAACAGAATATTAACTTTTAAAAGTGAGATTTTCACTGACAAGTTACTTTAAAACATGGGAAATTGTTGGGGTTAAGTTGGTTAAAATCTTCCTAGAAGTTGGGACAAACATGACCTGGGACATACCAAAATAGGGATTTTCCGAGAAAACAAATAACTTTTTATTGAAAACACACTGCTATTGGAATTTTTAACATGGTTTAGTTAAGTTAGAGCAGGGCAACTGTCAATCCAGGTCCTTGGTATTGGTATATTATGTGCTAGAGTTTAAAGGGACAATTTGCAATCATTGGTATATCAATTTTTGGACTTTTAAATAATGATATATATACTCATTGATCATTGGAGAATATACCTTATGAATGCCTCATGAGCTAAGTTCAACTGTTGTACCCCATCAGAACCCAACATATAAGCTTGTTTGTTTTTTGGGAAACAACGTAATTGTAAACAAAACATGGTTAAAATTATATTTTTTGTATCATGGATGGTCAGTCCTTGCATCCTTTGCTCTGTCTATGAATGTGAGAGTGGTTACATTTCTCCAGCTCCATCGCCTTGTTATTGTTTGAACAAAAGATTGCCCCTTTAAAGGTGCCATTTGTAGAAATAGCTCTGCTATTTCCTGGTTACCAAATCTCTAAAATGTTCGCCTGATTTCAGTTTGTGAAAAAACAAGCAATGTCTAGAGTAGAGAAGCATTGTACCATCTAAACTGCTGTGAAATATATTTTCAATAAACCAAATATAATGTTTTCAGCTGTTTGGAACATAAGCGAAAGTAAAAAGATGCAAAAAACTAACTTATGGAGGGGAAGCATAGACACACCACATTTAGAACGCTTACTTTCCAAGCATCTGCCTCTAACCCTAGGAAGCTCTTTGCCACCTTCTCCTCCCTGCTGAATCCTCTTTCCCCCCCTCCTCCCTCTCTGTGGATGACTTCGTCAACAATTTTTAAAAGAAGGTTGACGACATCCGATCCTCGTTTGTTAAGTCAAATGACACTGCTGGTCCTGCTCACACTGCCCTACCCTATGCTTTGACTTCTTTCTCCCCTCTCTCTCCAGATGAAATCTTGCGACTTGTGACGGCCGGCCGCCCAACAACCTGCCCGCTTGACCCTATCCCCTCCTCTCTTCTCCAGACCATCTCTGGTGACCTTCTCCCTTAACTCACCTTGCTCATCAACTCATCCTTGACCGCTGGCTATGTCCCTTCCGTCTTCAAGAGAGCGAGAGTTGCACCCATTCTCAAAAAACCAACACTCAATCCCTCTGATGTCAACAACTACAGACCAGTATCCCTTCTTTCTTTTCTCTCCAAAACTCTTGAGCGTGCCGTCTTTAGCCAACTCTCTTGCTATCTCTCTCAGAATGACCTTCTTGATCCAAACCAGTCAGGTTTCAAGACTGGTCATTCAACTGAGACTGCTCTTCTCTGTGTCACAGAGGCTCTCCGCAATGCTAAAGCTAACTCTCTCTCCTCTGCTCTTGTCCTTCTAGACCTGTCTGCTGCCTTTGATACTGTGAACCATCAGATCCTCCTCTCCATCCTCTCCGAGTTGGGTATCTCCAGCGCGGCTCACTCTTGGATTGCGTCCTACCTGACCGGTCGCTCCTACCAAGTGGCGTGGCGAGAATCTGTCTCCGCACCACGTGCTCTCACCACTGGTGTCCCCCAGGGCTCAGTTCTAGGCCCTCTCCTATTCTCGCTATACACCAAGTCACTTGGCTCTGTCATATCCTCACATGGCCTCTCCTATCATTGCTACGCAGACGACACACAACTAATCTTCTCCTTTCCCCCTTCTGATAACCAGGTGGCGAATTGCATCTCTGCATGTCTGGCAGACATATCAGTGTGGATGACGGATCACCACCTCAAGCTGAACCTCGGCAAGATGGAGCTGCTCTTCCTCCCGGGGAAGGACTGCCCGTTCCATGATCTCGCCATCACGGTTGACAACTCCGTTGTGTCCTCCTCCCAGAGTGCGAAGAGCCTTGGCGTGACCCTGGACAACACCCTGAGGTTCTCCGCTAACATCAAGGCGGTGACCCGATCCTGTAGGTTCATGCTCTACAACATTCAGAGAGTACGACCCTGCCTTACACAGGAAGCGGCACAGGTCCTAATCCAGGCACTTGTCATCTCCCGTCTGGATTACTGCAACTCGCTGTTGGCTGGGCTCCCTGCCTGTGCCATTAAACCCCTACAACTCATCCAGAATGCAGCAGCCCATCTGGTGTTCAACCTTCCCAAGTTCTCTCACGTCACCCCGCTCCTCCGTACACTCCACTGGCTTCCAGTTGAAGCTCGCATCTGCTACAAGACCATGGTGCTTGCCTACGGAGCTGTGAGGGGAACGGCACCTCCGTACCTTCAGGCTCTGATCAGTCCCTACACCCAAACGAGGGCATTGCGTTCATTCACCTCTGGCCTGCTGGCCCCCCTACCTCTGCGGAAGCACAGTTCCCGCTCAGCCCAGTCAAAACTGTTCGCTGCTCTGGCACCCCAATGGTGGAACAAGCTCCCTCACGACGCCAGGACAGTGGAGTCACTCACCACCTTCTGGAGACACTTGAAACCCCACCTCTTTAAGGAATACCTGGGATAGGATAAAGTAATCCTTCTACCCCCCCTTACCCCACCCCACCCCCCAAAAAATAAAAATAAAATACAAAATAACATATTGTAAAGTGGTTATCCCACTGGCTATCAGGTGAATGCACCAATTTGTAAGTCGCTCTGGATAAGAGCGTCTGCTAAATGACGTAAATGTAAATGTAAATGTTATCAGACTTGCTTTTAATGTGAATGACAGATATATAACACATACAAACACTCACAACAGAAGCAAACATATTGGACTAGAATATAGCGAGAATAAATAATATAATACATAATAATTAACACATAAATAATAATAGAATAAAGCCAGGATTCAATCTGATCAGCGGAAAGATCCGATCATGCACCTTTGAAAGGCAATGTTCCTGCGTTTGTGAGGAGGCCATTCACGGTTAACGCTGCATATACCGACTCAATCACAAATTACTTTTAAATGGTACATAAACGACAAAGCGCGATCGGATTGAATCCAGGCCTGAATAACTATATGAGAATGCTGTTCATTGACTACAGCTCAGCGTTCAACACCATAGTGCCCACGAAGCTCATCACTAAGCTCAGGACCCTGGGACTAAACACTTCCCTCTGCAACTGGATCCTGGACTTCCTGACAGGCCACCCCCAGGTGGTAAGGGTAGGCAATAACACATCTGCCATGCTTATCCTCAACACGGGGGCCCCTCAGGGGTGAGTGCTTAGTCCCCTCCTGTACTCCCTGTTCACCCACGACTGCGTGGCCAAGCACGACTCCAACACCATCATTAAGTTTGCTGACGACACAACGGTGGTAGGCCTGATCCCCGACAACGATGAGACAGCCTATAGGGAAGAGGTCGGTGACCTGGCAGTGTGGTGCCAGGACAACAACCTTTCCCTCAACGTGAGCAAGACAAAGGAGATGATTGTGGACTACAGGAAAAGGAGGGCCGAACACACCCGCATTCACGTCGACAGGGCTGTAGTGGAGCGGGTCGAGAGTTTCAAGTTCCTTGGTGTCCACATCACCAATGTATTTTCCCCCTCAGGAGACTAAAAATATTTGGCATGGGTCCCCAGATCCTCAAAAAGTTCTACAGCTGCACCATCGAGAGCATCCTGACCGGTTGCATCACCGCCTGGTATGGCAACTGCTCGGCATCCGACCGTAAGGCGCTGCAGAGGGTAGTGCGTACAGCCCAGTACATCACTGGGGCCAAGCTTCCTACCATCCAGGACCTATATACTAGGCGGTGTCAGAGGAAAGCCAAAAGACTCCAGTCACCCAAATCATAGACTGTTCTCTCTGCTACCGCATGGCAAGCGGTACCGGAGTGCCAAGTCTAGGTCCAAAAGGCTCCTTAACAGCTTCTACCCCCAAGCCATAGGACTGCTGAACAATTAATCAAATGGCCACTCGGACTATTTGCATTGACACCTGCTACTACTCGCTGTTTATTATCTATGCATAGTCACTTTACCCCTTCCTACATGTACAAATTACCTCAACTAACCTGTACCCCCGTACATTGACTCGGTACCGGTACCCCCTGTATATAGCCTCATTATTGTTATTTTACTTTAGTTTATTTAGTAAATATTTCTTAATTCTATTTTCTTAAAATTGCATTGTTGGTTAAGGGCTTGTAAGTAAGCATTTCACCTTTTGTATTTGGCACATGTGACAAATAAAATTTGATTTGATGTGTGAACTATGAGATACGTCCCTGGCTCCCCGGGAGGAAACCTTTACATTTAATGTTTTGTCATTTAGCAGACGCTCTTATCCAGAGCGACTTAAAGGAGAAGTTATGGTTAAATGCCTTGTTCAAGGGCACATCGACAGATTTTTCACCTAGTTGGCTCAGAGATTAGATCCAGTGACCTTTCAGTTACTGGCCCAACACTTTTAACCGCTAGGCTACCTGGCACCCATACATACTACTTTTAATACCTTTAATACATACTAATACATCTTTAATAGACAAACAATGGGAATAAAGAGTGAGTAGAGTGTGTAAGAGAGAGAGAGGGGTGGGGGGGGGTGATGGCGAGACATTGATATGCAGACAGATGAGAGAGTGTGAAAGAGAAGTGGAGGCAATTTATTGAGGATGGAGAGGTAGAAAGGCATATGAAGAAAAGGAGATGAGATGGGGTTGAGGAGATGAATGGGGAGAAAATATAATGGAGAGAGAAAAGGGAGAAGATGGAGAGAGAGGAGATTGAGAGAAAGGTGATGGAGAAAGTAGTAGAAGAGAGAGACAGTAGAAGGAGAGGGGGAGATGGAGAGATTGACTTACTGGCTCGCCTGCTATTCCTTTGTCTCCTGGAGGTCCAGAGGGTCCTTGAATACCCTGTTGATATAACAGCTAATGAGTGCAGAGTACAGATACACACAAAAACACACGTGCGTGCACGAACGCACGCACACACACACACACCGAGGGGGAAGCAGAACAACACTCAACATGTGGGCAGTTAATGATGGGTTAAATCCCCACTTTCAGACAGTCATCAGATACGATATAAAGCTCTGACCAAAAGCAGTACTATTAAAAACAAAAACCGACATTCTAAATGAAAAGTAGGCATTAGTCTGAAGCAGAAAAATAAAGGAAATTCACATGAGCACAACAATGCTTACTCCACCCATGCTTTACCAAGGTTTTCCAGCACACAGCTTTGACCTACTACAGTAGCTATGTTGGTCTATTGTACTTCAAACAATGTGTAGGCAGGTTACTTAGGATTCAAATCCCTAATTTATACTCTTAGAGGAGGTGCTCCCACAATAATGTGATTTCTACTGCATACAAGGTAAAGTATTTGATTCTTGACAAAACACTAAGACATTATCTTACTCCACTACCTTTTCAAGCTTTTCTTTATTACATGAAAACAAGTTTAGCTTTTATACTTCCAAGACCATCAGGCTTGATCGAGTGAGCTGTTTTGTCGATAGTAATGTGGTGTCTGCCTGTATTTCCTTAAACCTTTATTTTAGCAATACATTTTTTTTCATAACATCCTTTTTTTGGTCAGTAGGTACCCAACATAACAACAGTTCATTACCTCTGTCAATGTTATGTTTGTATTTGTATTTATTTTTGCAATGAAAATGGTGACACTACAATAATACACATTTACAATAGGCCTAAAAAACACATACAGCCTAATGATAGATAGATATAGACATAACATATTAGTTTATTAGGTAAACCAATGGTTCGCTCCTGCAGACAGTGAGTCACGTAGGCTGTGGATTCCTACATAAAGCAGGCAGACAGGCATCAAGGCATTCAGTTACTGTTCGATTGAACATTAGAATGTGCAAAACGAGTGACCTATGCAACTTTGAGCATGGTATGATCGTCGGTGCCAGGCGCGCCGGTTCCAGTATGTCAGAAATGGCCGGCCTCCTGGGCTTTTCACGCACGACAGTGTCTAGGACTTACCGAGAATGGTGCAGAACGCACAACTCTTCGGTCTTGGTCACGGCTGGGCTATTGCAGCAAACGACCACACCGGGTTCCACTCCTATCAGCTAAAAATAAGAAGCAGCTCCAGTGGGCACGCGATCACCAACACTGGACAATTGAGGAGTGAAAACATATTGCCTGGTCCTGTGAATCCTGGTCCTGCCAGGGTTTCCTCCTGCAGATGGACCTCTATTTCTACACCATCAGCCCGGCTACCTCGGAGCGAGAGAAGGCGTCCACCCTCATCTCCTGCCTCTCGGGCAAAGCCCTGGAGTGGGACAACGACGGGGAGTTCGCTCGCCTCTTCGGGGCAGTCTTCGATCACTCTCCCGAAGGGAGAGAGGTGGGCGAAGGTCTGGTCTATTTGAGGCAGGGGACAAGGACAACGCAGGACTTTTCACTGGAGTTCAGGAATCTAGCGGCTGGGTCCTGGTGGAAAGAGCGGGCCCTCATCGACCACTTCCGGTGCCACCTGCGAGAGGACGTTCGAAGGGAGCTAGCCTGGAGGCTAGGTCGCAGCTCCCATCACCTCTCTGTTGAAGGGTGGGCCGTCCCGGCTCCGCTGGTCTGCTGAGGCTGACAGGGCCTTCAGTATCCTGAGGGCTCTGTTCACCTCAGCCCCGGTATTGGCTCATCCCTATCCATCACTACCGTTCGTAGTGTAGGTGGATGCGTCCAAGGTAGGGATAGGCGCTGTCCTATCTCAATGCTCGGACACGCCACCCAAGCTCCGCCCCTGTGCCTTCTTCTACAAGAAGCTCAGACCGGTGCAGCAGAACTACGACATTGGTGATCGGGAGCTGTTGGCTGTTGTCAGAGCCCTGACCATGTGGAGGCACTGGCTCGAGTGGGTGAAAAACCCTTTTCTCGTCTGGACTGTCCACCGTCCCCTGGAGTACATCCGGGCACCCTCGCCAGGCCAGGTGGGCCCTGTTCTTCACCCGGTTTGATTTTGCACTGTCCTACATACAGGGTACTAAGGATGTGAAGGCAGACGCACTGTCACGGCTGTCCGACAAAGAGGAGAGGCCAACAGATCACACCCCCATACTCCCGGCCTCCTGCATTGTGGCATCGGTAGGGCGGTGGACACGGACATAGAGCGGGCGTTACGCACTGAGCCATCTCCACCTCAGTGTCCAGCTGGGGTGATCGGGTCTTGCTCTCCACCCGGAACCTGGAGCTGCACGTCAAGGGGGGGATACTGTCACGACTTCCTCCGAGGCTGTCTCCTTTCCTTGTTCGGTCAGGCTTCGGCGTTCGTTGTCACCGGCCTTCCAGCCACTGCTGCTCCTCATCTCATCATCCCATTTGTTTTGTCTTCTTTGTTACACACACCTGGTTCATATCCCCTCATCAGTACCTGTATAAGTGTTCCCTCTGCCCCCTTGTATTTGTGTGTGATTGTTCATTGTAGAGGATATATAGCTCGGTGGAGCTAGATTTGTATTGTGTATCGCCGGGATATTCACCCATGTGCTTTGTCTTCCCCAATTTACCGCACTGGTGTATATTATGCATTGTTGCGTACCTCTGTTTATTTGAATAAACCATTTATTCCGTGATTTCCTCTCCTGCGCCTGACTTCGTCCAACATCACCCGCTACACCAACCCATCGGTTATCTCACTGCACCCTCATATGTCATGTCTTAAAATATGCAAACAGATGGATGAAAAGTACATTTACATTGTAACACTTCTGACAGCCAACTTTCTAACTCCGCCCATAACTTTTGGACTTTACAGCATTCCCAGAAGGCATGGATTATTGAGTAATTGTTAGTTTTACACTTAAGACATTTACACTCGTCATTGTGCTGTAGAATTTGTGAATTTTGTCTCGTGTAATAAATTCTATCCATTAGTTTATGCTGGATTAAGCGTACATTTTCGTTAACTGTCATTTTGATAGTGATGTTCTAACATTCCATCCATCTTCTGACAATACAGTGAGGGAAAAAAGTATTTGATCCCCTGCTGATTTTGTACGTTTGCCCACTGACAAAGACATGATCAGTCTATAATTTTAATGGTAGGTTTATTTGAACAGTGAGAGACAGAATAACAACAAAAAAATCCAGAAAAACGCATGTCAAAATTGTTATAAATTGATTTGAATTTTAATGAGGGAAATAAGTATTTGACCCCTCTGCAAAACATGACTTAGTACATGGTGGCAAAACCCTTGTTGGCAATCACAGAGGTCAGACGTTGGCCACGAGGTTTACACACATCTCAGGAGGGATTTTGTTCCACTCCTCTTTGCAGATCTTCTCCAAGTCATTAAGGTTTCGAGGCTGACGTTTGGAAACTCGAACCTTCAGCTCCCTCCACAGATTTTCTATGGGATTAAGGTCTGGAGACTGGCTAGGCCACTCCAGGACCTTAATGTGCTTCTTCTTGAGCCACTCCTTTGTTGCTTTGGCCATGTGTTTTGGGTCATTGTCATGCTGGAATACCCATCCACTACCCATTTTCAATGCCCTGGCTGAGGGAAGGAGGTTCTCACCCAAGATTTGACGGTACATGGCCCCGTCCATCGTCCCTTTGATGCGGTGAAGTTGTCCTGTCCCCTTAGCAGAAAAACACCCCCAAAGCATAACGTTTCCACCTCCATGTTTGACGGTGGGGATGGTGTTCTTGGGGTCATAGGCAGCATTCCTCCTCCTCCAAACACGGCGAGTTGAGTTGATACCAAAGAGCTCGATTTTGGTCTCATCTGACCACCACACTTTCACCCAGTTCTCCTCTGAATCATTCAGATGTTCATTGGCAAACTTCAGACAGCCCTGTATATGTGCTTTCTTGAGCAGGGGGACCTTGCGGACGCTGCAGGATTTCAGTCCTTCACTGCGTAGTGTGTTACCAATTGTTTTCTTGGTGACTATGGTCCCAGCTGCCTTGAGATCATTGACAAGATCCTCCCGTGTAGTTCTGGGCTGATTCCTCACCGTTCTCATGATCATTGCAACTCCACGACGTGAGATCTTGCATGGAGCCCCAGGCGAGTGAGATTGACAGTTATTTTGTGTTTCTTCCATTTGCGAATAATCGCACCAACTGTTGTCACCTTCTCACCAAGCTGCTTGACGATGGTCTTGTAGCCCATTCCAGCCTTGTGTAGGTCTACAATCTTGTCCCTGACATCCTTGGAGAGCTCTTTGGTCTTGGCCATGGTGGAGTGTTTGAAATCTGATTGATTGATTGCTTCTGTGGACAGGTGTCTTTTATACAGGTAACAAACTGAGATTAGGAGCACTCCCTTTAAGAGTGTGCTCCTAATCTCAGCTCGTTACCTGTATAAAAGACACCTGGGAGCCAGAAATCTTTCTGATTGAAAGGGGGTCAAATACTTATTTCCCTCATTAAAATGCAAATCAATGTATAACATTTTTGACATGCGTTTTTCTGGATTTTTTTGTTGGTATTCTGTCTCTCACTGTTCAAATAAACCTACCATTAAAATTATAGACTGATAATTTCTTTGTCAGTGGGCAAACGTACAAAATCAGCAGGGGATCAAATACTTTTTTCCCTCACTGTATCAGTTCTTTTTAAGTCTTGGTTCTAACAGTTTATATTTTTTTCTAAGAGGCTCTCTGCAAGGTTTTGTTTATCTTACCTATCATTTGAATATCATTTTTTGACTCAAATAGGATTACCTCAAGATAGCTCTGATGTCCAAAAGATTTTTAATAGAGATTTCAAATATGAAACTTTTAAGTTGCATGTATTTGAAAATATCTACATTGGACATTCCAAAATTGCTTTTTAATTCTGTCATGGAAATAAATGTATTTCCTATTACCAAGTAATTTACGGTTTCTATGCCTTTAGTTTTCCATGTGGACCAATTTATCGGATAATTCTGAAATGCTATCCAAGGATTGTTCCATAGAGTTGTGTTTTTAGGGAGGGATATTTTTTCCTGTAGAATACGTTTAATTTTCTTCCATCTTGTTATGGTGTTCTTAACTATGAAGTTGTTCATGTTCTTACCTTTATCCTTTGAAAATAGACACGTGAAAAAATGTATATGTGTGAGTGTGTGTGTGTGTGGCGTCAATATGCATGTGTGTGTTTTGTGTGTGTGAGCATATGTAGTATGTGTATTAGAGCGTCAGTGTAGTATGCGTGAGTGTGTGGGTAGATTCTAGTGAGTGTGCATAGAGCCAATGCAAGTGAGTCAGTGCAAAACAATTATGATAAATAAATAAATAAAAAAGGGGTCAATGTAAATTGTCCAGGTAGCCATTTGATCAACTGTTCAGCAGTCTTATGGCTTGGCGGTAGAAGCTGTTCAGAAGCCTTTTGGTCCCAGACATGGCGCTCCGGTACCGCTTGCCGTGCGGTAGCAGAGAGAATAGTCGATGACTTGGGTGACTGGATTCTTTGACAATTTTTAGGGCCTTCCTCTGACACCGCCTGGTATAGAGGTCCTGGATTGCAGGGAGTTCGACCCTACTGATGTACTGGGCCGTACACACTATCCTCTGTGGCTCCTTGTGGTCGGATGCCGAGCAGTTGCCATACCAAGCATACATGCAGCCAGCCTTTTTGAACTTTTTGAGGATCTGAGGGCTCATGCCAAATCTTTTCAGACTCCTGAGGGGGAAGAGGTGTTGTCGTGTCTTCTCCACGACTGTGTTGGTGTGTTTGGACCATGATAGGTCCTTAGTGATGTGGACACTGAGGAACTTAAAGCTCTCGACCCACTCCAATACAGCCCCGTCGATGGGAATGGGGTGTGTCCAGGCCTCTGTTTCCTGTAGTCCACGATAAGCTTCTTTGTTTTGTCCACGTTGAGGGAGAGGTTGTTGTCCTGGCACCACACTGCCAGGTCTCTGATCTCCTCCCTATTGGCTGTCTAATCGTCGTCGGTGATCAGGCCTACCATGTCGTCGGCAAACTTAATGATGGTGTTGGAGTTGTGCACGGCCAGCCTTTCAAAACAATTCATGGCTACACATGAGTGCTCTGGGGCGGTAGTCATTTAGACAGGTTACCTTGGCTTTCTTAGGCACAGGGACTATGGTGGTTTGCTTGAAACAAGTAGGTATTACAGATGGGTCAGAGAGAGTGCGGATGTTTCCTGTAATCCATGGCTTCTGGTTGGGATATGTACATATGGTCACTGTGGGGACAATGTCGTCGATACACTTATTAATGAAGCCAGTGACTGATGTGGTAAACTCCTCAATGCCACCACACTCAACGACCCCTATACAGGTCGTTGAGTAAATACTCTTGGTAAATACTATGGTCTACAGCAGTGGTCACCAACCAAACATTTCTGTAGAAAAGCCAACGATAAAGGATTGCGCTCCTTTACAAAAAAAGTTTTGTGCTGTTGGCGGTAGGTGAAATTGATTCAGATGCCCTGCGCACCTGGTAGGGAAAGTGTTCCCATTTTTAACCATTTATTTTGTCTGAAAAGACTAACTCCACCTACCCGGCGGACCGGGAGATCTTTGGCTAAATCGAGTGTGCCTACTACGCTGGCCAATCGGATAGCTCAAACCACCATGCTTACAGCTTCCACGACCTCGGCCACAAAAAAGTTTGATACCAGCATACGTGAGATTTCATAACTTTTAAGACCAGAGAGAGACTGTCAAAGAATACAGCAAATGGATGCTATTTTTATGAGTGAGTTCATGTCTGTTCTTATTCAGCACCGTCAACACTGTTTTTATTCAACAGTATTAACAAAACATAAAACACGCTTCTCCCTACTTCCACTCGCGCTGCAATGACTGAGTAGACATGTGTATCGATAGCCCTGCGTTTTTATTATTATTAGCAGCTCGTCTTGTCTATTTTAATGTCGAGGAATATTTCACTTTCTCTGCATACAGTGCCTTCAGAAAGTATTCAGAACCCTTGACTTTTTCCACATTTTGTTACGTTACAGCCTTATTCAAAAAAATTGTATTTTTATTTTTCATTATTCTACACACAATACCCCATAATGACAAAGTGAAAACAGTCACATAGCTAACGAAGTTAGCAAGCGTTTTATTTTGACTGTGCGCAAACAAGCAATGATGTTAGTGTTGTTTAACCTGGGTGCCAAATTTGGATGGCGACTTCAGGTTTTCGTGAATACATTGAAAAGTAACTTAACAATGTGTTAATCAGTCCAATTTGGTTTATAATGACAAGAAGAAATTTGCTTTGACAGAGGTAGCATACTGAATCAGTGCATAAGGTAAGGGCTGTCACGTTAGTTAGTTACCTTTTTTAAAATTATTATTAACTATTATTTAATCAGGGAAGCCCAATTGAGACCGGGGTCTCATTTTCAATGGTGCCCTGAGACCATCAATTAAAATATAAAAAAATATAACAAGATACAATAACAAGTACAATACATTAAAACATCACAGCCATCATAGAGAAGTCAATAAATCAAAACAATTGCACACCTCGGTGAACTCATTTATCATCAAGGTTTTAAAATTCCCTAGTGGCACCAGGGAATCAAAATGCAGTGAATTTTGTGAGTGATTCCAAAAATGTGGACCGTGAAAACTAAAAGCAGATTAACCTAATTCCGTGGAGACTTGAAGAATCTGAAGAGTTAACCACCCTGTGAACGGGGTTGGTATCTCATAATTTTTTACTAGCTAACGTTAGTTGGCTAGCTAATTGGTAATAGCAGCCATGGAAGTTCGCAATCTTATTTGTGCTTATTTGTTTGTGCTCTGATTACACGCAAGTGTCAAGCGTCAAGGCCAACAGTTTACACAGATGACTTCAGCCATGTGAAAAACTTTCCATAGCAAAATGTAGCCAATTTCCTTTGCTTGTAGCTTGCCTTTCATCCGACTGGTGTTGCTAACTACTAGCACTGTTGCTGCACAACCCAAGTGCTTTGGTCTGGTTTTAGAGCTCTGAGATTTGGCTGAAAATATGTTAGCATTGTCAGAAATGCTACAAAAAGGTAGCAAGCACATTGTTGGTTCTTAATGGACATAAATGAGCATGTGAGAATGATACATTAATAATTTAATAAAATCTGTTGCACCTACAAACTTAGTCAATCCGATGGTCACTTTATGGACGCTATAGTCTCGTCTTAATCCAACGTCTAGAGTTTGAGCTAGGTGGGCGCAGAAAATACTCAGAAAACGGAATTGCTAACGACCCTGTTAAAAATCCGGCATGTGGTTCTCGGTAACAGCCGGACGGCTCAAGACGAGAGGCAAGGAGTGTGTTATGTACCTCCAATCAAATTGATTTGCAAATTTTCATTGACATTGGTGTCATATTGGCTTAGATATGATGGTAGGGAGATTTTAATTTAACATTGAGCTTCAACCAGAATAGAAGGTGTCATTTGAGATGCTGCTATTGTCATGTTCTCCTGGGAATACAACACTCAACAACACTGAACATGTGTGCAGTTTACAATAGCATGGTATCCACTACAGCGGTATCTCCGGGCACACCTGGGTGAGCAAGTACAGTTGAAGTTTACATACACCTTAGCCAAATACATTCAAACTCAGTTTTTCACAATTCCTGACATTTAATCCTAGTACAAATTCCCTGTATTAGGTCAGTTAGGATCACCACTTTATTTTAAGAATGTGAAATGTCAGAATAATAGTAGAGAGAATGATTTATTTCAGCTTTTCTTTCTTTCATCACATTCCCAGTTGGTCAGAAGTTTTCATATACTCAATTAGTATTTGGTAGCATTGCCTTTAAATTGTTTAACTTGGGTCAAATGTTTCGAGTAGCCTTCCACAAGCTTCCCACAATAAGTTGGGTGAATTTTGGCCCATTCCTCCTGACAGAGCTGGTGTAACTGAGTCAGGTTTGTAGGCCTTTCTATAGGATTGAGGTCAGGGCTTTGTGATGGCGACTCCAATACCTTGACTTTGTTGTCCTTAAGCCATTTTGCCACAACTTTGGAAGTATGCTTGGAGTCATTGTCTATTTGGAAGACCCATTTGCAACCAAGCTTTAACTTCCTGACTGATGTCTTGAGATGTTGCTTCAATATATCCACATCATTTTCCTTCCTCATGATGCCATCTATTTTGTGAAGTGCACCAGTCCCTCCTGCAGCAAAGCACAGCATGATGCTGCTTCCCCCATGCTTTACGGTTGGGATGGTGTTCTTCGGCTTGCAAGCGTCCCCCCTTTTTCCTCCAAACATAACGATGGTAATTATGGCCAAACAGTTCTATTTTTGTTTCATCAGACCAGAGGACATTTCTCCAAAAAGTACGATCTTTGTCCCCATGTGCAGTTGCAAACCGTAGTCTGGCTTTTTTATGGTGGTTTTGGAGCAGTGGCTTCTTCCTTGCTGAGAGGCCTTTCGGGTTATGTCGATATAGGACTCTTTACTGTGGAGATACTTTTGTACCTGTTTCCTCCAGCATCTTCACAAGGTCCTTTGCTGTTCTTCTGGGATTGATTTGCACTTTTCGCACCAAAGTACGTTCATCTCTAGGAGGCAGAACTAGGAGCATCTCCTTCCTGAGCGGTATGACGGCTGCGTGGTCCCATGGTTTTTATACTTGCTTACTATTGTTTGTACAGATAAATGTGGTACCTTCAGGCGTTTGGAAATTGCTCCCAGGGATGAACCAGACTTGTGGAGGTCTACATTTTTCTTTCTGAGGTCTTGGCTGATTTCTTTAGATTTTCCCATGATGTCAAGCAAAGTGGCACTGAGTTTGAAGGTAGGCCTTGAAATACATCCTCAGGTACACCTCCAATTGACTCAAATGATGTCAATTACCCCATCAGAAGCTTCTAAAGCCATAACATTATTTTCTGGAATTTTACAAGCTGTTTTAAGGCACAGTCAACTTAGTTTATGTAAACTTCTGACCCACTGGAATTGTGATACAGTGAATTATAAGTGAAATAATCTGTTTGTAAACAATTTTTGGAAAAATTACTTGTGTCATGCACAAAGTAGATGTCCTAACTGACTTGCCAAAACTATAGTTTGTTAACAAGAAATTTGTGGAGTGGTTGAAAAACGAGTTTTAATGACTCCAACCTAAGTGTATGTAAACTTCCGACTTCAACTGTATATATTCCTTCTCCACAGTTTTCTTGAGGTTCTTAGTTTGGGCTTTATTGGTGGTTCAATGTCGCGCCTACAGCACATCCCGGTCAACTCTTACGATCCTTCATCGGGCCAAGTGGAAAAAGATGTGTGGCCAAGGTGTGTGCAGGAGATTAACATGTAAAAACAACATCAGTATAAATGGATGGCTGTGTAGCAGGGTAGAACCTGATGTAGATTTAAGGTTGAATATTATGTGAGGTTGGAGTCACCAAGCCCTGGCCAGTTGAAAACATGCAGGATTTGAAGCGCCGGAGTTAGTCAGGGAGCTATAAGCCTTGGGGCAGATTAAAAGCAGCGCTGCCTTGTCTATCCTCACTGTATGTATATGGCTATAGTGTATGTTAGCCCACGCTGGACTCAGATTGTGGATGAGAATCACACAGGACTTACGGGAAACCCTTGAGGTCCAGCTTCTCCTGGCTCTCCAATTTTCCCCTGGGGAGAGAGCATAAAAAAAGAGGAAAAATAAGACCATGACTATACGTGATAGCTGACCTAACGTACACCAAATGTGCTACCAAACACAGGTCAAGAGAAAACTGACCATCACATGATAAACACACAGCTACAACTCAAATACAAATCAGCATATTTGTTGCAGCACTGCTGTGTGAGTGCAACACATTGACAGTGGATGAGGTGAGTTCTCTCCTTACAAGGTAAAGCAGTATGTGCTTTGGAAAATTGCTACACACAGTAAATCAATGAACTACAGAGTACCTACAAGCTCCTAAGAACAAGAAACTGTAAAATAAAAAGCTGCCTGTCTCAAGTGGCCTGCCTGTCAGTATATCAGTTAGGGCTAAAGGGCCTGGGCTATCCGGTGTAACATAACCAGGGGTGAAATATGACAGTGAGTGGACACTTCAGCAGAATTTTACCTCATCACCCGGAAAACCATTTTTTCCTGGAGGACCATCAGGGCCCTGTGGAGAGAAAGGGATGATGAGGAGGGATAAGGAGGGATGAATATGTGAATAGTGTGACAGAAAACAAAAGAGAGAGAGATAAAGATAGAGAGAGAGAGCGAGAGAGAGCGAGAGTGTGTGTGTGTGTTTTTGAGTGAGAGGGAAAGGGAGAAAGAAGCAGAAAAAAGACAGAGCAAGAGGCAAACATCAGGAAAGCAGACAGCAGATATATGGATGAAGAGACAGACAAATCACTAACCAGTGTCTGATGAAATTGTGTGCAGGCATGTGCAGTGCAGAGTGTGTATACAATAAGACGTACGTGAGTGTCAATGTGTCTATAATATGATTTTTACTCTCTCCCCCATATGAAAAAATCCTATAGTGTACTATGGTCTAAATACTGTAGTATTACTATATTTATATACTATAGTATTCACTGTAGTGTTTTTCCGGACATGACTTGAGTACAACACAGTATTCACTGTAATGTTTTTGCAGACATGACTGTAGTATACTATAGTATTCACTATAATGTTTTTGCAGAAATGCCTGTAATATACTGTAGTATTTACTGTAGTGTTTTTGCGGACATGACTAGTATACTGTAGTATTTACTGTAGTGTTTCTGCGGCCATGACTGTGGTAAATTCTAGTAACACCTGCCGACTAGGTTTAACTAAAATGTCACAACTACCAGACTACGCCAGTTACTGTTTAATGAGGGGAACACCTTAACCAGAACATAAGACAGATTCATGACAGGCCAACTATTGAGTTGGGTCAACAGTTCTGAGCAATGCAATGGACCAGGCACACCACTCTGTGGAGAGGTGAGACTCTCACAAACAAGTACGTGTCAGTTGTTTTGCTGTAGGACGTCCACAGGCCTCACAAGACTCGTCTGATGGTCCCCCGGTACCAGTTGAAAAAATGAATGAAAGTATACAGTATATGGACACTCTTTAGTGCCAAAAATAAGGGGTTAAATACATGTAAAAAATTAATACAAATATTTCCTGATCTTTCTTATTTCTCTCAGATATACTGTAGGACAGACACTTCAGAACAAACTTCCTTTTGACAGGGCATAGACTCTAAGGGGTTTTTAACCTGTCTCCTTCCCTTCATCTACACTCATTTGAAGTGGATTTAAGTGACATCAATAGTGGATCATAGCGTTCACCTAGATTTACCTGGTCAGTCTATGTCATGGAAAGAACAAATGTTCTTAATGTTTTGTATACTCAGTGTAGTATTCTACAGTATACTACAACATTCTCAAGTAAGTACTACACATGATAAAGGGATAGTACAGTGTGTAGTATAGTATCCTACAAAAGTCTACAGAGTATGGGATTCTACAGTATACTATAGTTTACTACAGTTTACTACATAATTCTATAGTAAATACTATAGTAAACTGTAGTATTCTTTATGTGGGCCCCATGTGTATCTGCACCTTGGTCTTTTTTGAGGGGTATGTGTTACAGCTGAAGTCCCTTACACCCTGCAGGGCTGTGACCTTTGACCCAAGCAGGAGTCTTACCTTCTTGCCCACTAACCCCAGCTTCCCTGTTGGACCGTCGGGTCCTCTCGCACCCTGAAACAGAGAGGAGTTTAATATAGACCAGTAGAGGTCGCTGTAACACAGCCAGCCAGACAGACAGTCACAACATAGCACAACACAACAGACTCTTACTGTACATAAGCCATCATTGCCTTAAAAACATCTGTGTAACCCCATCAATAAGTGAGTGTGAGGGTGTATTTTGTCATCAAGGAATAATAATTTGCCTCTGTGGTTGGTGTTTGCATTTGTCAGCTATTTTAACAGGCAGAAAGGTTTCCATGTACTAAATTGCCGCAGACATACAGTGGGGGGAAACAAGTATTTGATACACTGCTGATTTTGCAGGTTTTCCTACTTACAAAGCATGTAGAGGTCTGTCATTTTTATCATAGGTACACTTCAACTGTGAGAGACGGAATCTAAAACAAAAATCCAGAAAATCACATTGTATGATTTTTAAGTAATTAATTTGCATTTTATTGCATGACATAAGTATTTGATACATCAGAAAAGCAGAACTTAATATTTGGTACAGAAACCTTTGTTTGCAATTACAGAGATCATACGTTTCCTGTAGGTCTTGACCAGGTTTGCACACACTGCAGCAGGGATTTTGTCCCACTCCTCCATACAGACCTTCTCCAGATCCTTCAGGTTTCGGGGCTGTCGCTGGGCAATACGGAGTTTCAGCTCCCTCCAAATATTTTCTATTGGGTTCAGGTCTGGAGACTGGCTAGGCCACTCAAGGACCTTGAGATGGTTCTTACAGAGCCACTCCTTAGTTGCCCTGGCTGTGTGTTTCGGGTCGTTGTCATGCTGGAAGACCCAGCCACGACCCATCTTCAATGCTCTTACTGAGGGAAGGAGGTTGTTGGCCAAGATCTCGCGATACATGGCCCCATCCATCCTCCCCTCAATACGGTGCTGTCGTCCTGTCCCCTTTGCAGAAAAGCATCCCCAAAGAATGATGTTTCCACCTCCATGCTTCACGGTTGGGATGGTGTTCTTGCGGTTGTACTCATCCTTCTTCTTCCTCCAAACACGGCGAGTGGAGTTTAGACCAAAAAGCTCTATTTTTGTCTCATCAGACCACATGACCTTCTCCCATTCCTCTGGATCATCCAGATGGTCATTGGCAAACTTCAGACGGGCCTGTACATGCGCTGGCTTGAGCAGCAGGATCTTGCGTACGCTGCAAGATTTTAATCCACGGCGTAGTGTGTTACTAATGGTTTTCTTTGAGACTGTGGTCCCAGCTCTCTTCAGGTCATTGACCAGGTCCTGCCATGTAGTTCTGGGCTGATCCCTCACCTTCCTCATGATCATTGATGCCCCACGAGGTGAGATCTTGCATGGAGCCCCAGACCGAGGGTGATTGACCGTCATCTTGAACTTCTTCTATTTTCTATTAATTGCGCCAACAGTTGCCTTCTCACCAAGCTGCTTGCCTATTGTCTTGTAGCCCATCCCAGCCTTGTGCAGGTCTACAATTGTATCCCTGATGTCCTTACACAGCTCTCTGGTCTTGGCCATCGTGGAGAGGTTGGAGTCTGTTTGATTGAGTGTGTGGACAGGTGTCTTTTATACAGGTAACAAGTTCAAACAGGTGCAGTTAATACAGGTAATGAGTGGAGAACAGGAGGGCTTCTTAAAGAAAAACTAACAGGTCTGTGAGAACCGGAATTCTTACTGGTTGGTAGGTGATCACATACTAATGTCATGCAATAAAATGCAAATTAATTACTTAAAAATCATACAATGTGATTTTCTGGATTTTTGTTTTAGATTCCGTCTCTCACAGTTGAAGTGTACCTATGATAAAAATTACAAACCTCTACATGCTTTGTAAGTAGGAAAACCTGCAAGATCGGCAGTGTATCAAATACTTGTTCTCCCCACTGTACCTGTTCAAAGAAAACAAAATCGTATTCCAATATTTCTCATCACGCAGAGGCCTTAGCAGTCTCACATAATGCATATCTCTGCAACTATAGCACCATCTCTGCTACTTCTTTGGTTTTAAATGATGTTCTTAAATTGTTAGGATAAGAAGAAACACTGTGCTGCCCTTTTCATTGACCTGTCTAAAGTTTTCAACACTGTGGATCACTCATTACTTATTCTGAAGCTTTCATCAATTGGCCTAGACCAGACTGCATGTAGCTGGTTAGATAATTATTTAAAGGACAGCACACTTTGTATTTACTGATGGTGTTAAATTAGGTTTTCTGGACATAACAGGTCCAGTTCTTTTCACTACTTACATTAACAATATTTGTCGTCTTTACTTTTTTCTTATGTCATTTTCGTTGGCACCAAAAGTTTAAAAAGTGTTGATAGGTGACAGAATGCGGTCGGACCATCATATAATTGGCATATACATTACTCATATTGAATTTCCACGTAGGCGAGGATATTGGAAATGTAATCAAAGCATATTGGATGATAACTTGTTTTAACTAGGAAAGAGGAATATATAACTGATTTTTTCCGACATAACATAGGTACAGCAAATCCCCTTATTGTATGGGACACCTTTAAATGTGCCTTTAGAGGCCATGCAATTCAGTACTCATCTCGAAAACAAAAGCAATTTAGGACAAAAGAGTCCACACTAACAAAGGAAATAGAAAGTCTAACAGAACAGATAGATAGCAATAAAAACTGAAACATAGAGGCTCAGAATATATTAGAGGAAAAACAAAAAGAAATTGAGAAACTTTTTAAAGACAGATCAAGTGTAATATATTATAAAAATAAAGCAAACTGGATGGAACATGGGGAAAAATGCACCAAATTATTTTTGAATTTTCAACATAGGAATGCTACCAAAATGAATTTATTGAAACTGGTTACAAATGACGTCATTTGTAACCATGATTCACCAAATGATATTTTGAAGGAGGAAACAAAGTACTTTAAGCATATGTTTTCGTTTCAGTCGCCTCTCTCCTCTAACTGAAGCAAATTGTAGAGATTTTTTTTCTATTGAAAATGTAAAATTAACAGCCATGCAGAAAGACTCATGTGAAGGTGAAATTACAGAGGAGGAACTTCTGGATGCAATTAAAGACTTTAAGTCCGGGAAAACTCCAGGGTTGGATGGCATACCAGTCGAGGTATACCAAACCTTTTTTGATATACTCAGAGGACCGTTATTAGCATGTTTTAACCACTCCTATGTAAATGGTAGATTATCAGACACTCAAGAAGAAGGTCTGATTTCATTATTACTGAAACAGGATACAAGTGGAAAATATAAAGATCCAG
This sequence comes from Coregonus lavaretus, assembly GCF_964263955.1. Lineage (NCBI taxonomy): Eukaryota > Metazoa > Chordata > Actinopteri > Salmoniformes > Salmonidae > Coregonus > Coregonus lavaretus. Next base: position 36,055,882 of record NC_139991.1, on the reverse strand, counting down.
TCCATTAAAAAAATTGGAGGCCCCTTACACTTCAGTGTTGTGATGCAAAAATTCTAGCAAAATGTATAGCGCATAGAATTAAAAAGGTATTGACGGACATTATTCATTCTAATCAGACAGGTTTTTTATATGGGCGATACATTGGAGATAATATAAGGCAGGTACTGGAAACAATAGAACACTATGAAAAATCGGGAAAACCAGGCCTACTATTCATAGCAGAATTCGAAAAGGCATTTGATAAAGTACGACTGGGGTTTATATATAAATGCCTGGAGCATTTCAATTGGCTCTTATAAATTGGGTTAAAATCATGTATAGTAATCCTAGGTGTAAAATAGTAAATAATGGCTATTTCTCAGAAAGTTTTAAACTGTCAAGAGGAGTGAAACAAGGTTGTCCACTATCTGCATATCTATTTATTGTTGCCATCGAGATGTTAGCTATTAAAATCTGATCCAACAATAATATCAAGGGATTAGAAATCCAGGGCTTAAAAACAAAGGTGTCATTGTACGCTGCTGATTCATGTTTTCTTTTAAATCCACAACTTGAATCCCTCCACAGCCTCATAGAGGATCTAGATACATTGTCTAACCTCTCTGGATTACAACCAAATTATGATGAATGTACTATATTACGTATTGGATCACTAAAAATTCAATTTTTACATTACCATGTAGTTTACCAATAAAATGGTCTGATGGTGATGTGGATATACTCAGAATACATATCCCAAATGAAATAAATGATCTCACTCCAATACATTTTAATAGAAAGTTAGCAAAAATAGATAAGATCTTGCTACCGTAGAAAGGTAAATACCTGTCAATTTGTGGAAAAATCACCCTGATTAACTCTTTAGTATTATCCCAGTTTACCTATTTGCTTATGGTCTTGCCTACGCCTAGCGAACAGTTTTTTAAAATTATATGAGAAAAAAAAATCAATTTTATTTGGAACGGCAAGCCAGACAAATTAAACGGGCTTATTTATATAATGAATATGAATTGATTAAATAATAAAGCATTAGACCTATCACTAAAAGCTTCAGTCATACAAAAGTTATACTTAAATCCGAACTGGTTCTCTAGCAAATTAGTAAGATTGTCTCACCCAATGTTCAAGAATGGCCTTTTTCCCTTTATTCAGATTACAACCTCTCACTTTAAATTATTGGAAAAGGAAATAATCTTCCAAATATCACTATTTCTAAAACAAGCCATAGAAAGTTGGTTGCAATTTCAATTTAATCCTCCATTTACATTTACATTTACGTCATTTAGCAGACGCTCTTATCCAGAGCCACTTACAAATTGGTGCATTCACCTTATAGCCAGTGGGATAACCACTTTACAATATGTTTTTTTTCTTTCTTTGGGGTGGGGTAAGGGGGGGTAGAAGGATTACTTTATCCTATCCCAGTTGTTCCTTAAAGAGGTGGTGTTTCAAGTGTCTCCGGAAGGTGGTGAGTGACTCCGCTGTCCTGGCGTCGTGAGGGAGCTTGTTCCACCATTGGGATGCCAGAATAGCGAACAGTTTTGACTAGGCTGAGCGGGAACTGTGCTTCCGCAGAGGTAGGGGGGCCAGCAGGCAATAGATGAACTCCAGAAATGACAGAACAAATAATGCAACAAATATTGTGGTTAAACTCAAATACACATAATGATAAAAAAATTATAAAAAATTGACAAAAAAAAAAAGAAAAGTATAATCTTCTTAAATTATATCATACATAGGACTGGTGGAGTTATGTCGCACATGCAGCTAACAAAAACATATGGAAATGTCTGCTCTACCCAAAATTACAACCAAATAATTGCAGCATTACCGAAAAAATTAAAAAGGAAAGTGGAAGAGGGAAAAATTAAGGAACTTGTCTGTCGGCCTTGCATTAAAGAATATAATTGGTTAAAGAAAATTGTGATACATAGAAAAGTATACCAGTTTCATTTAAGGACCAAAGGATTGACAGCCGTCCCATATAGATTGCAAAATAGTTGGGAAGATATTTTTGACGTATGAATTCCATGGCATAGTGTTTATGAATTGATACGCAAAACGACGCCGGATTCAAAACGTAGAATTGTTCAAATTAAATTGTTATATAAAATTCTTGCTACCAATAGAATGTTATTTATATGGAGGATACAATCTCCCCAGCTCTGCAGATTTTGCTAAAAAGAGACAGAATCATTAGATCATTTGTTTTGGTACTGTCCATTTGTAGCTTGTTTTTGGACACAGGTCCAGGAATGGCTAAAGGATTGCAATATTTACCTGGAGCTAACCCTGCAGACAGCACTACTGGGTGATCTGAAAAGTCATAGTCAATCGATCAATAATATAATAATACTTTTAGCAAAAATGTTTACAGTGAGGGAAAAAAGTATTTGATCCCCTGTTGATTTTGTACGTTTGCCCACTGACAAAGACATGATCAGTCTATAATTTTAATGGTAGGTTTATTTGAACAGTGAGAGACAGAATAACAACAAATTAATCCAGAAAAACACATGTCAAAAATGTTATAAATTGATTTGCATTTTAATGAGGGAAATAAGTAGTTGACCCCTCTGCAAAACATGACTTAGTACTTTTTGGCAAAACCCTTGTTGGCAATCACAGAGGTCAGACGTTTCTTGTAGTTGGCCACCAGGTTTGCACACATCTCAGGAGGGATTTTGTCCCACTCCTCTTTGCAGATCTTGTCCAAGTCATTAAGGTTTCGAGGCTGACGTTTGGCAACTCGAACCTTCAGCCCCCTCCACAGATTTTCTATGGGATTAAGGTCTGGAGACTGGCTAGGCCACTCCAGGACCTTAATGTGCTTCTTTTTGAGCCACTCCTTTGTTGCCTTGGCCGTGTGTTTTGGGTCATTGTCATGCTGGAATACCCATCCACGACCCATTTTCAATGCCCTGGCTGAGGGAAGGAGGTTTTCACCCAAGATTTGACGGTACATGGCCCCGTCCATCGTCCCTTTGATGCGGTGAAGTTGTCCTGTCCCCTTAGCAGAAAAACACCCCCAAAGCATAATGTTTCCTCCTCCATGTTTGACGTGGGGATGGTGTTCTTGGGGTCATAGGCAGCATTCCTCCTCCTCCAAACACGGCAAGTTGAGATGATGCCAAAGAGCTCGATTTTGGTCTCATCTGACAACAACACTTTCACCCAGTTCTCCTCTGAATCATTCAGATGTTCATTGGCAAACTTCAGACGGGCCTGTATATGTGCTTTCTTGAGCAGGGGTACCTTCCGGGCGCTGCAGGATTTCAGTCCTTCACGGTGTAGTGTGTTACCAATTGTTTTCTTGGTGACTATGGTCCCAGCTGCCTTGAGATCATTGACAAGATCCTCCCGTGTAGTTCTGGGCTGATTCCTCACCGTTCTCATGATCATTGCAACTTCACGAGGTGAGATCTTGCATGGAGCCCCAGGCCGAGGGAGATTGACAGTTCTTTTGTGTTTCTTCCATTTGCGAATAATCGCACCAACTGTTGTCCCCTTCTCACCAAGCTGCTTGGCGATGGTCTTGTAGCCCATTCCAGCCTTGTGTAGGTCTACAATCCTGTCCCTGACATCCTTGGAGAGCTCTTTGGTCTTGGCCATCGTGGAGAGTTTGGTATCTGATTGATTGATTGCTTCTGTGGACAGGTGTCTTTTATACAGGTAACAAGCTGAGATTAGGAGCACTCCCTTTAAGAGTGTGCTCCTAATCTCAGCTCTTTACCTGTATAAAAGACACCTGGGAGCCAGAAATCTTTCTGATTGAGAGGGGGTCAAATACTTATTTCCCTCATTAAAATGCAAATCAATTTATAACATTTTTGACATGCGTTTTCCTGGATGTTTTTGTTGTTATTCTGTCTCTCACTGTTCAAATAAACCTACCATTAAAATTATAGACTGATCATTTCTTTGTCAGTGGGCAAACGTACAAAATCAGCAGGGGATCAAATACTTTTTTCCCTCACTGTACGTCTAAACAAAAGATTCCACTATGCAAGTAAGTATTTCAATAGAACGTTTTTAAGAGGGTGTGAACAATGCTGAATGGGTGTAGACAACGAAGAGCTCTCCAGTAGGTACACACACACTCAAGGGCCATTTTCTCAAAAGTGAGGTTACAATTTTATCAACTTTGAAAGCAGAATTACTTTCCCATTGTTCCTCAACTGTACTGTATGATATACCATTTTCTAGCTCTGAGTCTTTACTTTTATCCAATGTAAAAAACACAAATTAAAATGTTGCTACATAAGACCGAATCGAGCCGGTCGGTCACATGTGTGCTTGTTAATCTACTTTAGTTGAATGCACTGTAAGTTGCTCTGGATAAGAGCATCCGCTAAAGGCCCAAAATGTGAATGTAAAAATTAACACATGCAAAGCACACTGGGTATTTTTGTAACAAGGCCAAAATTGGTCGGTCCGTCATGGCCTTCATTTGAACTTCCACAGACATATATTGTTGGGCAGGTCTGGACCAAATCTGAGCCAATCATAGACGTCTATTTTGGGGACAAATCAAGGCCGGCCGGGACCAGACCAAATATCAATGTCTGTGGATGTTTAAATCAAGGCCATGGCGGACATTCACAATTTCAACCAAAAATCTACGTCTATGGATGTACAAAACTGAAAGGGATAGTTCATTCAAGTTAAAAAATTACATTTTGGTTTCCTTACCCTGTAAGCAGCCTATGGACAAGTTAAGGCAGCAATTCATGCTTTGGTTTTGTTTACATGGCAACTGTCTCCAAATGATAATTTTTGCCTGATATTAGCATTTTTTGTGCTTCATGTCTAAATCATCCTTAAGTGTCTACAATGAACTTACTTGAAGATGACTTGAACGTGAGGTGCGAGGTAGGTGGGCATTATAGTAAGTCATAGGACTCAGACAGGGTGGATAAAACTTGAGTGTGATATGACTGGGTGCTCATTGGGAGCTCTACTCTGGGCCAGTGAGAATATATAAGCCCATTACTCACAGAGTTGGATACGATGAGCTCTCATAAAAAATCCTGAGTGACTTACATTCCTGAGTAACTTACTAAATAGTACATACACTGCACTTTCTAGCTACTGTACAGGAAAACGATACCAAACCAGTGGTATATAAAGTACATTTCTGCTTGAAAATGGGCAACCCATGCAAAAACATTTTCATGTTTTGGTCTGACCAACAACCCTGTGCGCCAAATCTCTCTAGACATCCCACAATTTTCAAATGTTCAGGATTAACACGTCTGTACGTAATATAGTTTCAGTTTGGCATAAAATAACCATGTCACTGCCTATGTCACTACCTTATCTGCTTGAATAAAATACAAAATAGTAGCTAGCAAGATGGAGATCACTGAGATTATTTTTAATGAGTGCATTTCGCAAGTGGCTCGTTTTCATCAACTACCTTTTTTTGCCTGCAAACTTTGGTTTCAAATCGCAACGTTCTTGCATGTCTCCCTTGTGATTTGTTGGTAGAGTTGTCTGTCTGAAGAGGATCCACCCCAGAGATTTATGTTTTCTTATCGAGGTTGACAAAAGAGTCTACCCTTGAAACCAGACCCTACCCAGCAAACCGGGAACAATCCCAGAACATTAGCTAAGATTCACATTAAGTTCTAGTTAGGGTTTTATCTAACATTAGGATGATAACATCCAGACGGGCTAAATGCATTTTATACTCGCTTCGAGGCAAGCCACAATGAAGCATGCATGAGCGCACCAGCTGTTCCGGACGACTGTTTGATCACGCTCTCCGTAGCCAATGCAAGCAAGACCTTTAAAAGGGTCAACATGCATAAGGCCGCGGGGCCAGACGGATTACCAGGACGTGTACTCAGAGCATGTACGGAACAACTGGCAAGTGTCTTCACTAACATTTTCAACCTCTCCATGACCGAGTCTATAATACCTACATGTTTCAAGCAGACCACCATAGTCACTATGCCCAAGAAAGCAAAGGTAACCTACCTAAATGACTGTTGCCCTGTAACACTCATGTCGGTAGCCATGAAGTGCTTTGAAAGGCTGGTCATGCCTCACATCAACACCATCAACCCAGAAACCTTAGACCCACTCCAATTCACATACCGCCCCAACAGATCCACAGATGGCACAATCTCAATCGCACTCCACATGGCCCTTTCCCACCAGGACAAAAGGAACACCTACAGTGGGGAGAACAAGTATTTGATACACTGCCGATTTTGCAGGTTTTCCTACTTACAAAGCATGTAGAGGTCTGTAATTTTTATCATAGGTACACTTCAACTGTGAGAGACGGAATCTAAAACAAAAATCCAGAAAATCACATTGTATGATTTTACAAGTAATTAATGTGCATTTTATTGCATGACATAAGTATTTGATACATCAGAAAAGCAGAAAAGCAGAACTTAATATTTGGTACAGAAACCTTTACAGAGATCATACGTTTCCTGTAGGTCTTGACCAGGTTTGCACACACTGCAGCAGGGATTTTGGCCCACTCCTCCATACAGACCTTCTCCAGATCCTTCAGGTTTCGGGGCTGTCGCTGGGCAATACGGACTTTCAGCTCCCTCCAAAGATTTTCTATTGGGTTCAGGTCTGGAGACTGGCTAGGCCACTCCAGGACCTTGAGATGCTTCTTACGGAGCAACTCCTTAGTTGCCCTGGCTGTGTGTTTCGGGTTGTTGTCATGCTGGAAGACCCAGCCACGACCCATCTTCAATGCTCTTACTGAGGGAAGGAGGCTGTTGGCCAAGATCTCGCGATACATGGCCCCATCCATCCTCCCTTCAATACGGTGCAGTCGTCCTGTCGCCTTTGCAGAAAAGCATCCCCAAAGAATGATGTTTCCACCTCCATGCTTCACGGTTGGGATGGTGTTCTTGGGGTTGTACTCATCCTTCTTCTTCATCCAAAAACGGCGAGTGGAGTTTAGACCAAAAAGCTCTATTTTTGTCTCATTAGACCACATTACCTTCTCCCATTCCTCCTCTGGATCATCCAGATGGTCATTGGCAAACTTCAGACGGGCCTGGACATGCGCTGGCTTGAGCAGGGGGACCTTGCGTGCGCTGCAGGATTTTAATCCATGATGGCGTAGTGTGTTACTAATGGTTTTCTTTGAGACTGTGGTCCCAGCTCTCTTCAGGTCATTGACCAGGTCCTGCCGTGTAGTTCTGGGCTGATCCCTCACCTTCCTCATGATCATTGATGCCCCACGAGGTGAGATCTTGCATGGAGCCCCAGATCGAGGGTGATTGACCGTCATCTTGAACTTCTTCCATTTTCTAATAATTCCGCCAACAGTTGTTGCCTTCTCACCAAGCTGCTTGCCTATTGTCCTGTAGCCCATCCCAGCCTTGTGCCGGTCTACAATTATATCCCTGATGTCCTTACACAGCTCTCTGATCTTGGCCATTGTGGAGAGGTTGGAGTCTGTTTGATTGAGTGTGTGGACAGGTGTCTTTTATACAGGTAACGAGTTCAAACAGGTGCAGTTAATACAGGTAATGAGTGGAGAACAGGAGGGCTTCTTAAAGAAAAACTAACAGGTCTGTGAGAGCCGGAATTCTTACTGGTTGGTAGGTGATCAAATACTTATGTCATGCAATAAAATGCAAATTAATTACTTAAAAATCATACAATGTGATTTTCTGGATTTTTGTTTTAGATTACGTCTCTGACAGTTGAAGTTTACCTATGATAAAAATTACAGACCTCTACATGCTTTATAAGTAGGAAAACCTGCAAAATCGGCAGTGTATCAAATACTTGTTCTCCCCACTGTATGTAAGAATGCTGTTCATTGACTACAGCTCAGCGCTCAACACCATAGTGCCCACAAAGCTCATTACTAAGCTAAGGACCCTGGGACTAAACTCCTCCCTCTGCGACTGGATCCTGGACTTCCTGACGGGCCGCCCCCAGGTGGTAAGGGTAGGCAACAACACATCTACTACGCTGATCCTCAACACGGGGGCCCCTCAGGAGTGCGTGCTTAATCCCCTCCTGTACTCCCTGTTCACCCACGACTGCGTGGCCAAGCATGACTCCAACATCATCATTAAGTTTGCTGACGATACAACGGTGGTAGGCCTGATCACTGACAACGATGAGACAGCCTATAGGGAGGAGGTCAGAGACCTGGCAGTGTGGTGCCAGGACAACAACCACTCCCTCAACGTGAGCAAGACAAAGGAGATAATCGTGGACTACAGGGAAAGGAGGGCAGAACACGCCCCCATTCACATCGACGGGGCTGTAGTGGAGCGGGTCGAGAGTTTCAAGTTCCTTGGTGTCCACATCACCAACAAACTATCATGGTCCAAACACACCAAGAAAGTCGTGAAGAGGGCACAACAACGCCTTTTCCCTCTCAGGAGACTGAAAAGATTTGGCATGGATCCCCAGATCCTCAAAAAGTTCTACAGCTGCACCATCGAGAGCATCCTGACCGGTTCCATCAACGCCTAGTATGGCAACTGCTTGGCATCCCACCGTAAGGCGCTACAGAAGGTAGTGCGTACAGCCCAGTACATCAATGGAGCCAAGCTTCCTGCCATCCATGACTTATATAATTTACTAGTTTGGGGAATGGCCTCATCACCAAGGGAAGATCCTCGGAGCCAGATGATGTGATGGTTCCAGATCATGAGATGACGTCCATTGGTTGAGATAGAGAACGGTGACAATTGCTTGGGTGAGCCCATAGATAGAACAGCAACCATGAGGAATGTGCATTATTGTGCCATTCTCATAGGTTATAAGGTAAATAGGTGGCTCCAGTGGGCACACGATTACCAACACTGGACAATTGAGGAGTGGAAAAACATTGCCTGGTCCTACGAATCCCGGTTCCTGTTGCGTGATGTTGATGGCAGAGTTAGGATTTGGTATAAGTAGCATGAGTCCATGGACCCATCCTGCTTGTTGTCAACGGTACAGGCTGGTGGCGGTGGTGTACTGGTGTGGAAAAAGGTTTCGCAAACCCCTCGAGGACCGAAGGGTGGTAGGGCCCGATGGACCCGAGCCAGCTGTAGTGTCCAGCGTGGATGATGAACGGGAGTCTCAGACAGCCTCACGGTCTGATGAGGGTGGGAGCTCTGAGGAGCTGACCCCGAGGTAGAAGCCACCAGAGAGGGAGACAGAACAGAGGACGAAGGCGCAGGTAGGTAACTCCGGATCAGTGGAGGCTGCTGAGGGGAGGATGGCTCATTATAATGGCTGCAATGGAGCAAATGGAATGGCACCAAACACATGGAAACCATGTGTTTGGTGTATTTGATACCATTCCACTGATTCCGCTCCAGCCATTACCACAAGCCTGTCCTCCCCAATCATGGTGCCACCAACGTCCTGTGCTCCGGATCCGATCTCGAATCGGAAGCCCCCAGAGAAGAAGGTGCCGGAACCTCTACATCCAGCATCCTACTAGCTCTATTCTTCAAGGAAGGGGGAGAACCCTTCGGGAGAGATCCCTGCAGAGTGCCAGCTGTGGAGAGCCGACACAGCAGCAACACTTCCACCAGGCCAGAGCGGCGTCCAGCTACTGGAGTAGAAAAAAAAGAGAAAGTAGGCGGACGTGGATTCCCCAGTAGCTTGTGAAGGTTCGCTACTTGTTTGCTAAGAGTAGCCACTTCGCCCCTGTAGTCCTCTGCAAGCAAACAGTTGCTTTGCTACATTGAAAGTCCGTGCGGTCCACATTGTCCTGGAATAAAGCAAAATGAACACAGCTCCTGCAGCATTGAAACGTTTGTTAGAGTCCTCCATTTGAGGCTCCAGGCTATTTGTATTTGTATTCATTATGGATCCCCATTCCTGGGGTCCAGCAAAATTAAGGCAGTTCATACAATTTATAAAACATTACAATACATTCACAGAATACACAACACACTATGTGCCCTCAGGCCCCTACTCCACCACTACCACATATCTACAATACAAAAATCCATGTGTACGTTTGTGTATAGTATGTTATCGTTTGTGTGTATGCATTTGTCTGTGCCTATGTTTGTGTTGCTTCACAGTTCCTGCTGTTGCATAAGGTGTTTTTCTATCTGTTTTTTAAATCTAATTTTACTACTTGCATCAGTTACTTGTTGTGGAATAGAGTTCCAGGGTTACTCCAAGCAGTTTAGTCACCTAAACTTGCTCAATTTCCACATTATTTATTACAAGATTTAGTTCAGGTTTTGGGTTTAGTGAATGATTTGTCCCAAATACAATGCTTTTAGTTTTAGAAATATTTAGAACTAACTTATTCCTTGCCACCCCTTCTGAAACTAATTGCAACTCATTGTTAAGTGTTGCAGTCATTTCAGTCGCTGTAGTAGCTGACATGTATAGTGTTGAGTTACCGCATACATAGACACTCTGGCTTTACTCAAAGCCAGTGGCATGTCATTAGTAAAGATTGAAAAAAGTAAATGGGCCTAGACAGCTTCCCTGGGGAATTCAGCCGGGCCTCCGTGTCACGGCTATCAAAAACGTCAGGCCAAGAAGGTAAGCCTACTCTAATCACACAATTAGAATTTTTGTAAAATTCATGATGTGAAAAATGAATGGCAGTGTAGAGTATAACTCAGGCTAATAAAACACGTTTCGTCAATAACACACTCAGTGGCGAACTGGCCGTGGCACTAGGTGTGATAAGGATTGCTTGCATTGAATTTGAAAAAAAATGTGCACTCGCTAACTGTAAGTCGCTCTGGATAAGAGCGTCTGCTAAATGACTAAAATGTCAAATGTAATTGACATTGTAGACTATTCTGTGCTTCCAACTTTGTGGCAACAGTTTGGGGAAGGCCCTTTCCTGTTTCAGCATGACAATGCCCCCACTCACAAACCGAGATCCATACAGAAATGGTTTGTCGAGATCTGTGTGGAAGAACTTGACTGGCCTGCACAGAGCCCTGACCTCAACCCCATCGAACACCTTTGGGATGAATTGGAATGCCGACTGCGAGCCAGGCCTAATCGCCCAACATCAGTGCCCGACCTCACTAATGCTCTTGTGGCTGAATGCAAGCAAGTCCCTGCAGCAATGTTCCAACATCTAGTGGAAAGCCTTCCCAGGAGAGTGGAGGCTGTTATAGCACTGTGATTCTCTCTCTCTCTCTCTCTCTCTCTCTCTCTCTCTCTCTCTCTCTCTCTCTCTCTCTCTCTCTCTCTCTCTCTCTCTCTCTCTCTCTCTCTCTCTCTCTCTCTCTCTCTCTCTCTCTCTCTCTCTCTCTCTCTCTCTCTCTCTCGCTCTCTCTCGCTCTCTCTCTCTCTCTCTCTCTCCTGCTGTCTCGACCTCTGAATGCTTGGCTATGAAAAGCCAACTGACATTTACTCCTGAGGTGGTGACCTGTTGCACCCTCTACAACCACTGTGATTATTATTTGACCCTGCTGGTCATCTATGATAGTTTGAACATCTTGAAGAACAATCTGGCCTTAATGGCCATGTACTCTTATAATCTCCACCCCTCAGAGCCTGGTTCCTCTCTTCGTTTCTTCCTAAGTTCCTGCCTTTCTAGGGAGTTTTTCCTAGCCACTGTGATTCTACATCTGCATTGCTTGCTGTTTGGGGTTTTATGCTGGGTTTCTGTATAGCACTTTGTGACATCTGCTGATGTAAAAAGGGCTTCATAAATAAATTGATTTGATTGATTCTCAGTCCCTCTGACCCCGAGAACGTGTTAAGTAGGCACTTATTTCCAATAAACACGCATGACACGGATGACATCACTGTAGAAGCAGTTCCATATCACTTCATTACACAGCTAAATGTTTTCCTCCAGCTCAACATGTCGATAAAGACTTCAGCACCACACACACACACACACACACACGGGCACCAGCCCATGTTTAGTACAGAATCTGTGAAGATACACTACCGGTCAAAAGTTTTCAAGGGTTTTTCTTTATTTTTACTATTTTCTACATTGTAGAATAATAGTGAAGACATCAAAACTATGAAATAAGACATATGGAATTATGTAGTAAAATAAAGAAAATCCCTTGAATGAGTATGTGTTCTAAATCTTTTGACCGGTAGTGTAAATCCATACACACATGTGCATTAACTTGCACAAATGCATGTAAGCACACACGCTCACATACGCACAGGGTTGTGAATTGAGATGGACTGACTAGACCAGACAAACTGTAAGCATCTCACCTACTCCAAAGGCTGAAGAGTTGCACCTCACACACTGTAAGCTTTCTCTCACTTAAACACTCACACATACTGTACAGACGTAGTATCTTAATTTGAGACAGTTTGCTACAGCAGGAAAACAATCCTGCAGCAACAGGAAATGTGAATTATTATGTGGGTTATAATTAATGGACATTTTTGTAGGGGTTGATATGATACATTTTTCATAAGGGAAATGAAGACTGAAATTTCTAAGTGGAAATTACAAAATTCAGAAGCTTTTTTAAACCTTAAATATACTATACATTTAAAATGTCTTGCATTGCAGGAAAGTTATCCTGCAACAGGGTGATCAAATTAAGATCCTGCATCTGTAGCTACTTCTCTAAACAGTCACTAAAAGGGCAAGAGTGTGAAACATAAGTGAGGAAATATTCCATCTCTTACCCGTCTGCCTTTGGGTCCTCTGGTACCAATTGGCCCACGAGATCCAGAAGGGCCCTGTAAAACAAAAGGAAGGGAGGAGGGAGAGAAAGAGAGAGGTAGAGATAAAACAAAGGTTAAGAATAACCGCAGAGCCCCTTTTTGCCCACCCTGGGGGTGCAGTCTGACCTCAGGAACACACTCGGGGGTTTGTTGTTAGATGTCAGTAGGCCCAATTAAAGAGCTGGCTCAGGAATCTTGCTCCTCTGAGGCCCTGTGTTTATGTTTGTTTAAGTGCCTCTGCGGCTCCCCGCCTCCTCCAGAGATCGCCCCTGGACCCCTGCACTGTATGAGCCCAGCGAGGCAGCACAAGGCCAGGGCAAAACACATCACAGGGTCGGGGGTACGTCTAATTGGTTGGAGGTGTTGGAGTTTTGACTGACAGGAGGGAAATCCAGCAGCGGGAAGCCAAGTCCTATAAGCCTCAGAACCCTTCAACAACACAGGTTGTAGACTTGCTGTAGAGTTGCTGTAGCATGTTACAGCTCTTGCTAGGTAGTAGCTACTGTAACAAACAGGGTCAAATGTCATTAAAGACATAAGGTAATGTCATATTCTATTCTATTATATTTGTGATCATAATGGATCAAACATAAATGTTTAACATTAGATCTCATGACACAGCCCATCCCTGCAAAACTTAGCCTAGAGCTAACATTATGTGAAGTAAGCCATAGCTAATTCAATATATTGAGTGAGTGAGTGAGTGAGTGAGTGAGTGAGTCAGTGAGTGAGTGAGTGAGTGAGTGAGTGAGTGAGTGAGTGAGTGAGTGAGTGAGTGAGTGAGTGAATGAATGGTGACTTACTGTTCTTCCAGGTTCACCAGATGGCCCACTTTCACCTAGTGTCCCTGGGTGACCCTGTATAGAGAGCAACGACACAGTGAGTGATTAATAACCTACTCAACAACATGATGACAGCAGAGGTGTGGTCCTCTGTAGCTCAATTGGTAGAGCATGGCGCTTGTAACGCCAGGGTAGTGGGTTCGATCCCCGGGACCACCCATACGTAAAAATGTATGCGCACATGACTGTAAGTCGCTTTGGATAAAAGCGTCTGCTAAATGGCATATTATTATTATTGGACACTGCTGTTTAAGAACAATAGCAGACTGTAACACTGTAGTTACAGTATAACATATCACCCATTCTTAATACGAGCTATCAGAATAAGATCAGAAAGATAGTAAAACTGTTGTATTTGGCGCATGTGACAAATAAATGAGAGAGAGAGAGAGACGCAGAGAGGCTTTAGTGCAGCTGACAGAGAGTCCTCATACTCATGAGTGAGTCAGACCTCTTCTCTCAGGCCCCAGAGGATTCCCTTTGGCCACAAATCAGCAGGTAACCAGGAAACTGTTTCAACATGAATGATGGCTGACTTCCATTCATATTATCCACTCAGACCGGTCATACATTATATCATACCATATAAAGTCAGGCACAATTTCACTTCCCATGAACCATCATAACCTTGTAAGGACTCTCTCTTTAAGGACTGACAGGGATACAGTATGTAGGAAAGGACTTTAAACCGTCTGTCTGTCTTTCCTGTCTTGAAACCTTTCAAGCATGTCTGAAACAGGTATGGGAATGAAATAAAGTTGTAAAAAGTGAAAGAAGACCAAACAAAATGTTAATAAGTGTCTTAAATTGTATCCACATTTTAGTCATTTAGCAGTCGCTCTGACACTACATGACCAAAGGTATGTGGACGCCTGCTCGTCGAACATCTCATTACAAAATCATGGGCATGGAGTTGCTGCAGGGACTTGCTTGCATTCAGCCACAAGAGCATTAGTGAGGTCGGCACTGATGTTGGGCGATTAGGCCTGGCTCGCAGTCGGCGTTCCAATTAATCCCAAAGGTTTGCAATGGGGTTGAGGTCAGGGCTCTGTGCAGGCCAGTCAAGTTCTTTGATCTTGACAAACCATTTCTGTATGGACTTCACTTTGTGCACGGGGGCATTGTCATGAAACAGGAAAGGGCCATCCCCAAACTGTTTCCACAAAGTTGGAAGCATATAATAATCTAGAATGTCATTGTATGCTGTAGCATTAAGGTTTCCCTTCACTGGACTAAGGGGCCTAGCCCGAACCATGAAAAACAGCCCCAGACCATTATTCCTCCTCCACCAAACTTTACAGTTGGCACTATGCATTGGGGCAGGTAGTGTTCTCCTGGCATTCGCCAAACCCAGATTCGTCCGTCGGACTGCCAGATGGTGATGCGTGATTAATCACTCCAGAGAACACGTTTCCACTGCTCCAGAGTCCAATGGCGGCGAGCTTTACATCACTCCAGCCGACGCTTGGCATTGCGCATGGTGATCTTAGGCTTGTGTGCAGCTGCTCGGTTATGGAAACCCATTTTATGAAGCTCCCGACGAACAGTTCTTGTGCTGACGTTGCTTCCAGAGGCAGTTTGGAACTCGGTAGTGAGTGTTGCAACCAAGGACAGACGCGCTTCAGCACTCAGTGGTCCCGTTCTGTGAACTTGTGTGGCCTGCCAATTCACAATAACAGCACTTACAGTTGACCGGGGCAGCTCCAGCAGGGCAGAAATTTGACGAACTGACTTGTTGGAAAGGTCGCATCCTATGACGGTGCCACTTTGAAAGTCACTGAGCTCTTCAGTACGGACTATTCTACTGCCAATGTTTGTGTATGGAGATTGCATGGCTGTGTGCTCGATTTTATATAGCCAAATTCACTAATTTGAAGGGGTGTCCACATACTTTTGGCCATGTAGAATATCTACGATGACTTAAACATTTCAAATAAATGTTCCTTTTCCTTTTCTGCTCCTGAGGAGGAGAGCAGTGGTCCTTGTCAGCTGTGTTGTTTTTAGATTAGGTTGAGCCTCTACTCTGCCACCTACATACAGGAGGGGATGGATTTTTTGGGCTGTTTGTAAGGTACACACCAAATCCCACATGCTGTGTAATGTTGTCCACCAACCGGCTCTCTCTCTGTTGAACCGTTTGGTCTCACAGCGCCTCAGAATGGAACTTGACTGAAAGCCTACGCCAGGAGTGGACGAAACAACCGCTGGTTTTAATTGGCTGACCTCTCAGTCTATCACCATCTAGCATAACCCTTAGAACCTCCCCCCTACATTGTGGACTTCAAAGCACGAGCATCGCAAGTGATTTAAACAAGGACATTTGGAAAATCTGAAAGTACACATCTTACAAATAGTTTTCACATTTAAACGTAATATGCCCGAACTCCGAATCAATTGTGCTTCCCCAAAAAACTATGGTCAATGTGATAGAGCATTTATTTTGATTGCCGATTTTCGCCATTTTTCAAATACCCATCTAATACAACTGTAGCAGGCTCGCTCCCTCAATTTTAACCACACCCCTTTCAAATTGTATAAAAAAGAATGTATGCACTCACTAACTGTAAGTCGCTCTGGATAAGAGCGTCTGCTAAATGACTTAAATGTAAATGTAAATGTAAGTTCCACTTTGAAGCACAATGTTACCAGGCTCTATGCAGTAGCAATTGAGCCTGGTACAAGGTTACAGTGTGTATACTCTGATTTCAGTACGTCTACTGTAATATAAATATGGCATCAAAGCAAGTACTTTGTAATGACACACACACTACAATACCGTAAAACTGACTGTATTATACTATAAGAAAATAAATGCTACCGTAAACAGAATGGATTAGATTCATTGAGGGGAGGGGTTTGTATTTCACGGTATTTTACTGTAATTACAAGGGATTTGTGTGAGCAGGTTAGCTGCTAAGCGTTTACACATTACAGCATATTAATGAATATTTGGTGTTTTAGGTCACTTCCACTTCTAGATGCCTTAACAAAAGCTTCCAAACAAGGCAGTGACTTCAGGGCAAAACAGACCAAAAGGACATGGCAAAATGCTCAACCATTTAATGTTTAAGACTTGCTGCCAGTCCAATCTGTCCCCTATACATTTTAAATTGATGGGGCATTATAACCACATAGGAGATAAATTCATACAGCATTCTCACTCACGGGTGCAACAGATATAGTCTCTTACAAGGCACGCCTAAAAATATGTTGCATTCACTATTGGTCAAAAGGTTTTTAGTGTTCCAAAGATATGGTACGGTACTGTATTCTATGGGGTGGAATTACAGTACCATTCGAAATACAGCAAATTCTTTCCCCAACCACAACATTTTCCCACGATGCACATTCATTTACAGTATGCTACAGTAAAACGTTTCAGAGTATTTTACTGTTGATAATACCCCAAATATCCGTATAAATTACAGTTTTCTGTTACAGTGTGTTTGTGTGTGTAACATGGTTATGTGAGATCGACTCATGTGAGATCATCAATAATGGCAGTTCTGAACTGGCCAGGTTACTGTGTCAGCTAGACATTTACACACATTGTGTGTGTGTGTGTGTGTGTGTGTGTGTGTGTGTGTGTGTGTGTGTGTGTGTGTGTGTGTGTGTGTGTGTGTGTGTGTGTGTGTGTGTGTGTGTGTGTGTGAGTGTGTGTGTGTGCGTGTGTGTGTGTGTGCGTACGTACATGTATGGTCTCAATAGGACAATCTATTCCCATGGGATTTATATAAACATCTTAATCTTAGAGGATTGACTTTCAACTTCACTTTTATGAGGGCCACACTCCTCGTACCCCCTCACTTGGACTCTCAAAATGATCTGGCTCCTCACAAGCATCATATCTCTATCTTACCGTTGATCCCTTTTCTCCAGGAGGTCCAGGCAGGCCCATCTCCCCTCGATCCCCCTAGAAACACACACAATCATACACTTTAGGTCACTTACTCTTACACAGAGGGTGTTCTTTAATGGAAGCCTCTCCAACATAATCCAGGTAGAATCAGGAATTCCCCAGGGCAGCTGTCTAGGCCCATTACTTTTTTTCAATCTTTACTAATGACATGCCACTGGCTTTGAGTAAAGCCAGAGTGTCTATGTATGCGGATGACTCAATACTATACATGTCAGCTACTACAGCGACTGAAATGACTGCAACACTTAATAAAGAGTTGCAGTTAATTTCAGAGTGGGTGGCAAGGAATAAGTTAGTCCTAAATATTTATGAAACTAAAAGCATTGCATTTGGGACAAATCATTCACTAAATCCTAAACCTCAACTAAATCTTGTAATAAATAATGTGGAAATTGAGCAAGCTGAGGTGACTAAACTGCTTGGAGTAACCCTGGATTGTAAACTGTCATGGTCAAAACATATTGATAGAACCGTAGCTAAAATGGGGAGAAGTCTATCCATAATAAAGCGTTTCTCTACCTTCTTAACAGCACTATCAACAAGGCAGGTCCTACAGGTCCTAGTTTTGTCACACCTGGACGTGTGGTCAGGTGCCACAAAAAAGGACTTTGGAAAATTGCAATTGGCTCAGAACAGGGCAGCACGGCTGGCCCTTGGATGTACACAGAGAGTTAATATTAATATTATGCATGTCAATCTCTCCTGGCTCAAAGTGGAGGAGAGATTGACTTCATCATTACTTGTATTTATGAGAGGTATGGACATGTTGAATGCACCGAGCTGTCTGTTTGAACTACTGGGACACCCATGCATACCCCACAAGACATGCCACCAGAGATCTCTTCACATTACCCAAGTCCAGAACAGACTATGGGAGGCGCACAGTACTACATAGAGCCATGACTACATGGAACTCTATTCCACATCAAGTAAATTATGTAAGTAGTCAAATTAGATTAAAATATCAGATAAAAAAACACCTTTTGGAACAGCGGGACTGTGAAGTAACACAAACATAGGCACAGACACATGCATACACACACACGATAACATACGCACTATACACACACGTACTCATGGATTTTGTACTGTAGATATGTGGTAGTGGTGGAGTAGGGGCCTGAGGGCACACAGTGTGTTGTGAAATCTGTGAATATATTGCAATGTTTTTAACATTGTATGAACTGCCTTAATTTTGCTGGACCCCAGGAAGAGTAGCTGCTGCCTTGGCAAAATACAAATACACTGTAAAAAATCCAACTTAATCAATTGCTTTATCAGCGTTAGCGTAAAGACAAGAAATGTAGCTAATGTGTGAATGTTTGTTTATTCAACAAACTTTGCTCACAGTGAGCTGAATGTATAAAAACTAGTTGAGTCAAAGTACAAATTCATGTTTGCCTTCACTGTAAAAAAAGCCCACTTAACCATTGCTTAATCAGCCTTATTCTGTGAGTTGTGAGTTGTGTGGACTTCAGAAGGACAAAAAATTGAGCTAAAGTGCGAAAGTTTGTTCACTCAACAACTTTGTTCAAAGTGAGCTGAATTTGAACAAGCTTGTTGAGCAAAATGACAAATGTATGTTTGCTCAAAACCACGCCCATTATTCTCATATTTCCCAAGATGCTCTATTGTAGGTTGATTATCAGAATTATTTGTTTCAATACCTGTGTTTTTGCATGTACCGTACATTGATTGGTTGATTAGTCATATGCTACACAAACATACACTGAACAACAATATCAACGCAACATGTAAAGTGTTGGTCCCATGTTTCATGAGCTGAAATAAAAGATCCAAGAAATGTTCCATACACACAGAAAGTGTATTTCTCTCTAGTTTTGTGCACAAATGTGTTTACATCCCTGTTAGTGAGCATTTCTCCTTTGCCAAGATAATGCAAGATAATGGCATATCAAGAAGCTGATTAAACAGCATGATCAGTACACAGGTGCACCTTGTGCTGGGGACAATAAAAGGCCACTCTAAAATGTGCAGTTTTGTCACACAACACAATGCCACAGATGTCTCAACTTTTGAGGGATCATGCAATTGGCATGCTGACTGCAGGAATGTCCACCAGAGCTGTTGCCAGAGAATGTAATGTTGATTTCTCTACCATAAGGCCCTCCAACGTCATTTTAGAGAATTTGTTTTGAACATGGTGCCCCATGGTGGCGGTGGAGTTATGGTACGGGCAGGTATAAGCTACGGACAATGAATAAAATAGCATTTTATCGATGGCAAGTTGAATGAACAGAGATACCGTGACGAGATCCTGAGTCCCATTGCTGTGACATTCATCAGCTGGAGAAGATGGCTGCCGTTTTACAGCCCTCTAACCATTTGTACTATTATGTGTGTTTTTCCGCGTTATTTGTAATTTATTTTGTACATAATGTTTCTGCCATCGTCTCTTATAACCAAAAAGAGCTTCTGGATATCAGGACAGCGATTACTCACCTCGTATTGGACGAAGATTTTTTCTTCAACGAGGCTGCCGCGAAGGATATCATACAGACACCCGACAAGGCCCAAATCCCCGTCATTCGCGTGAGGAAGAGACGGAGATATCGTGGACGTAGATCGGGGTGCCTTGTAAGGATCCGACGGCGAGCGAGTAAACTGCCTCTTCCATCAATCCTATTAGCCAATCTTCAATCATTGGATAACAAATTGGATGACATAAGATTACGGTTATCCTACCAACGGGACATTAAAAACTGTAATATCCTATGTTTCACCGAGTCTTGGCTGAACGACGACAATGATAACATACAGCTAGCGGGCTATACGCTACATCGGCAGGATAGAACGGCTGACTCCGGTAAGACAAGGGGTGGCGGTCTGTGTATATTTGTAAACAACAGCTGGTGCACAAAATCAAATACTAAGGAAGTCTCGAGGTTTTGCTCGCCTGAGGTAGAGTATCTTATGATAAGCTGTAGACCACACTATTTACCAAGAGAGTTTTCATCTATATTTTTCATAGCTGTCTATTTACCACCACAAACCAATGCTGGCATTAAGATTGCACTGAATGAGTTGTACAAGGCCATAAATCAACAGGAAAACGCTCATCCAGATGCAGCGCTCCTAGTGGCCGGGGACTTTAATGCAGGGAAACTTAAATCCGTTCTACCTAATTTCTACCAGCATGTTAAATGTGCAACCAGAGGAAAAAAAACTCTAGACCACCTTTACTCCACAAACAGAGACGCATACAAAGCTCTCCCTCGCCCTCCATTTGGCAAATCTGACCATAACTCTATCCTCCTGATTCCTGCTTACAAGCAAAAACTAAAGCAGGAAGCACCAGTGACTCGGTTAATAAAAAAGTCGTCAGATGACGCAGATGCTAAGCTACAGGACTGTTTTGCTAGCAAAGACTGGAACATGTTCCGGGATTCTTCAGACAGCATTGAGGAGTACACCACATCAGTCACTGGCTTCATCAATAAGTGCATTGATGATGTCGTCCCCACAGTGACCGTACGTACATACCCCAACCAGAAGCCATGGATTACAGGAAACATCCGCACTGAGCTAAAGGGTAGAGCTGCCGCTTTCAAGGAACGGGACTCTAACCCGGACGCTTATAAGAAATCCCGCTATGCCCTCCGACGAACCATCAAACAGGCAAAGAGTCAATACAGGGCTAAGATTGAATCGTACTACACTGGCTCTGACGCTCAACGGATGTGGCAGGGCTTGAAAACTATTACAGACTACAAAGGGAAGCACAGCCGCGAGCTGCCCAGTGACACAAGCCTACCAGACGAGCTAAACCACTTCTATGCTCGCTTCGAGGCAAGCAACACTGAAGCATGCATGAGAGCACCAGCTGTTCCGGATGACTATGTGATCACGCTCTCCGTAGCCGATGTGAGTAAGACTTTTAAGCAGGTCAACATTCACAAGGCCGCAGGGCCAGACGGATTACCAGGACGTGTACTCTGAGCATGTGCTGACCAACTGGCAAGTGTCTTCACTGACATTTTCAACATATCCCTGACTGAGTCTGTAATACCAACATGTTTCAAGCAGACCACCATAGTCCCCGTGCCCAAGGACTCTAAGATAACCTGCCTAAATGACTACCGACCCGTAGCACTGACGTCTGTAGCCATGAAGTGCTTTGAAAGGCTGGTCATGGCTCACATCAACAGCATTATCCCAGAAACCCTAGACCCACTCCAATTTGCATACCGCCCCAACAGATCCACAGATGATGCAATCTCTATTGCACTCCACACTGCCCTTTCCCACCTGGACAAGAGGAACACCTACGTGAGAATGCTCTTCATTGACTACAGCTCAGCATTCAACAACATAGTGCCCTCTAAGCTCATCACTAAGCTAAGGATCCTGGGACTAAACACCTCCCTCTGCAACTGGATCCTGGACTTCCTGACGGGCCGCCCCCAGGTGGTAAGGGTAGGTAACAACACATCTGCCACACTGATCCTCAACACGGGGGGCCCCTCAGGGGTCCCCTCCTGTACTCTCTGTTCACCCATGACTGCATGGCCAGGCACGACTCCAACACCATCATTAAGTTTGCCGACGACACAACAGTGGTAGGCCTGATCACCGACAACGATGAGACAGCCTATAGGGAGGAGGTCAGAGACCTGGCCGTGTGGTGCCAGGACAACAACCTCTCCCTCAACGTGACCAAGACAAAGGAGATGATTGTGGACTATTGGAAAAAAAAGAGGACTGAGCATGCCCCCATTCTCATCGACGGGGCTGTAGTGGAACAGGTTGAGAGCTTCAAGTTCCTTGGTGTCCACATCACCAACGAACTATCATGGTCCAAACACAAAAAGACAGTCGTGAAGAGGGCATGACAAAGCCTATTCCCCCTCAGGAGACTGAAAAGATTTGGCATGGGTCCTCAGATCCTCAAAAAATGATACAGCTGCACCATCGAGAGCATCCTGACTGGTTGCATCACCGCCTGGTATGGCAACTGCTTGGCCTCCAACCGCAAGGCACTACAGAGGGTAGTGCGTACGGCCCAGTACATCACTGGGGCCAAGCTTCCTGCCATCCAGGACCTCTATACCAGGCGGTGTCAGAGGAAGGCCCTCAAAATTGTCAAAGACTCCAGCCACCCTAGTCATAGACTGTTCTCCCTGCTACCGCACGGCAAGCGGTACCGGAGTGCCAAGTCTAGGTCCAAAAGACTTCTCAACAGCTTCTACCCCCAAGCCATAAGACTCCTGAACAGCTAATCATGGCTACCCGGACTATTTGCACTGCCCCTCCACCCCATCTTTTTACGCTGCTGCTACTCTGTTAATTATTTATGCATAGTCACTTTAACTCTACCCACATGTACATATTACTTCAACTATCTCAACTAGCCGGTGCCCCCACACATTGACTCTGCACCGGTACCCCCTGTATATATAGCCTCCCTACTGTTATTTTATTTTACTTATGCTCTTTTTTTCTCAACACTTTTTTTGTTGTTGTTTTATTTTTACTTTTTTTGTTAAAAATAAATGCTCTGTTGGTTAAGGGCTGTAAGTAAGCATTTCACTGTAATGTCTGCACCTGTTGTATTCGGCGCATGTGACCAATAAAGTTTGATTTGATTTGATTTGATTCAGCATGATAATGCACTGCCTAATGTCACAAAGATCTGTACACAATTCTTGAAAGCTGAATATGTCCCAGTTCTTCCATGGCCTGCATACTCACCCAATGAGCATGTTTTGGTTGCTCTGGATCGACATGTACGACAGCGTGTTCCAGTTCCTGCTAATATCCTGCAACTTCACACAGCCATTGAAGAGGAGTGGGACAACATTCCACAGGCCACAATCAACAGCCTGATCAATTCTATGCGAAGGACGTGTTCACAACAGATACTGAATGGTTTTCTGATCCACACCCCTACCTTTTTTAAGGTACTGTATCTGTGACCAACATACAGTGGGGGAAAAAAGTATTTAGTCAGCCACCAATTGTGCAAGTTCTCCCACTTAAAAAGATGAGAGAGGCCTGTAATTTTCATCATAGGTACACGTCAACTATGACAGACAAATTGAGAAGAAAAAAATCCAGAAAATCACATTGTAGGATTTTTTATGAATTTATTTGCAAATTATGGTGGAAAATAAGTATTTGGTCACCTACAAACAAGCAAGATTTCTGGCTCTCACAGACCTGTAACTTCTTCTTTAAGAGGCTCCTCTGTCATCCACTCGTTACCTGTATTAATGGCACCTGTTTGAACTTGTTATCAGTATAAAAGACACCTGTCCACAACCTCAAACAGTCACACTCCAAACTCCAATATGGCCAAGACCAAAGAGCTGTCAAAGGACACCAGAAACAACATTGTAGAGCTGCACCAGGCTGGGAAGACTGAATCTGCAATAGGTAAGCAGCTTGGTTTGAAGAAATCAACTGTGGGAGCAATTATTAGGAAATGGAAGACATACAAGACCACTGATAATCTCCCTCGATCTGGGGCTCCACGCAAGATCTCACCCCGTGGGGTCAAAATGATCACAAGAACGGTGAGCAAAAATCTGAGAACCACACGGGGGGACCTAGTGAATGACCTGCAGAGAGCTGGGACCAAAGTAACAAAGCCTACCATCAGTAACACACTACGCCGCCAGGGACTCAAATCCTGCAGTGCGAGATGTGTCCCCCTGCTTAAGCCAGTACATGTCCAGGCCCGTCTGAAGTTTGCTAGAGTGCATTTGGATGATCCAGAAGAGGATTGGGAGAATGTCATATGGTCAGATGAAACCAAAATAGAACTTTTTGGTAAAAACTCAACCGGTAAGCCAGTTGAGAACAAGTTCTCATTTACAACTGCGACCTGGCCAAGATAAAGCAAAGCAGTGCGATAAAAACCACAACACAGAGTTACATATGGGTTAAAAAACACATAATGTAAAAAAAAAAATACAACAGAAAATATATATACAGTGTGTGCAAATGTAGCAAGTTATGGAGGTAAGGCAATAAATAGGCTATAGTGCAAAATAATTACAATTAGTATTAACACCGGAATGCTAGATGTGCAAGAGATTATGTGCAAATAGAGATACTGGGGTGCAAAAGAGCAAAATAAATAACAATATAGGGATGAGGTAGTTGGGTGGGCTAATTTCAGATGGGCTGTGTACAGGTGCAGTGATCGGTAAGGTGCTCTGACAACTGATGCTTAAAGTTAGTGAGGGAGATAAGAGTCTCCAGCTTCAGAGATTTTTGCAATTCGTTCCAGTCATTGGCAGCAGAGAACTGGAAGGAATGGCGGCCAAAGGAGGTGTTGGCTTTGGGGATGACCAGTGAGATATACCTGCTGGAGCGCAGACTACGGGTGGGTGCTGCTATGGTGACCAATGAGCTAAGATAAGGCAGGGATTTGCCTAGCAGTGATTTATAGATGGCCTGGAGCCAGTGGGTTTGACGACGAACATGTAGTGAGGACCAGCCAACAAGAGCATACAGGTCACAGTGGTGGGTAGTATATGGGGCTTTGGAGACAAAACGGATGGCACTGTGATAGACTACATCCAATTTGCTGAGTAGAGTGTTGGAGGCTATTTTGTAAATGACATCGCCGAAGTCAAGGATCGGTAGGATAGTCAGTTTTACGAGGGCATGTTTGGCAGCATGAGTGAAGGAGGCTTTGTTGCGAAATAGGAAGCCGATTCTAGATTTAACTTTGGATTGGAGATTCTTAATGTGAGTCTGGAAGGAGAGTTTACAGTCTAACCAGACACCTAGGTATTTGTAGTTGTCCACATACTCTAGGTCAGACCCGTCGAGAGTAGTGATTCTAGTCGGGTGGGCGGGTGCCAGCAGCGTTCGATTGAAGAGCATGCATTTAGTTTTACTAGTGTTTAAGAGCAGTTGGAGGCTACTGAAGGAGTGTTGTATGGCATTGAAGCTCGTTTGGAGGTTTGTTAACACAGTGTCCAATGAAGGGCCAGATGTATACAAAATGGTGTCGTCTGCGTAGAGGTGGATCTGAGAGTCACCAGCAGCAAGAGCAACATCATTGATATACACATCGAAAAGAGTCGGCCCAATAATTGAACCCTGTGGCACCCCCATAGAGACTGCAAGTTGCAGCGGAGGGTGCAGAGTTGGTGGCCGGGGTAGTGGTAGCCAGGTGGAAAGCATGGCAGCCGTAGCAAAATGCTTGTTGAAATTCTCGATTATTGTAGATTTATCGGTGGTGATAGTGTTTCCTAGCCTCAGTGCAGTGGGCAGCTGGGAGGAAGTGCTCTTATTCTCCATGGACTGTACAGTGTCCCAAAACTTTTTGGAGTTAGTGCTACAGGATGCAAATTTCTGTTTGAAAAAGTTAGCCTTTGCTTTCCTGACTGCTTGTGTATATTGGTTTCTAACTTCCCTGAAAAGTTGCATATCGCGGGGGCTATTTGATGCTAATGCAGTATGCCACAGGATGTTTTTGTGCTGGTCAAGGGCAGTCAAGTCTGAGGAGAACCAGGGGCTATATCTGTTCTTAGTTCTGTATTTTTTGAATGGGGCGTGTTTATTTAAGATTGAGAGGAAATTACTTTTAAAGATCAACCAGGCATCCTCTACTGACTGAATGAGATCTATATCCATCCAGGATACCTGGGCCAGGTCAATTAGGAAGGCCTGCTCGCTAAAGTGTTTTAGGGAGCGTTTGACAGTGATGAGGGGTGGTCGTTTGACCGCGGACCAGTTACGGACGCAGGCAATAAGGCAGTGATCGCTGAGATCCTGGTTGAAGACAGCGGAGATGTATTTAGAGGGTAAGTTAGTCAGGATGATATCTATGAGGGTACCCATGTTTACGGATTTAGGGTTGTACCTGGTAGGTTCGTTGATAATTTGTGTGAGATTGAGGGCATCTAGTTTGGATTGCAGGATGGCCGGGGTGTTAAGCATATCCCAATTTAGGTCACCAAGCAGTACGAACTCTGAGGATAAATGGGGGGCAATCAATTCACATATGGTGTCCAGGGCACAGCTGGGGGCTGAGGGGGGTCTGTAGCAAGCGGCAACAGTGAGAGACTTATTTCTGGAAAGGTGGATTTTTAGAAGTAGAAGCTCAAACTGTTTGGGCACAGACCTGGATAGTATGATAGAGCTCTGCAGGCTATTTCTACAGTAGATTGCAACTCCACCCCCTTTGGCAGTTCTATCTAGACGGAAAATGTTATAGTTGGGGATGGACATTTCAGAATTTTTGGTGGCCTTCCTAAGCCAGGATTCAGACACTGCTAAAACAACAGGGTTGGCGGAGAGTGCTAACACAGTGAATAACTCAAACTTAGGAAGTAGACTTCTGATATTAACATGCAAGAAACCAAGGCTTTTGCGATTACAGAAGTCAACAAATGATAGCGCCTGGGGAGTAGGAGTGATATTGAGGGCTGCAGGGCCTGGGTTAGCCTCTACATCACCAGAGGAACAGAGGAGGACTAGAATAAGGTTACGGCTAAAGGCTTTAAGAATTGGTCTTGTGGTGCGTTGGGTACATAGAATAAAGGGGGCAGATTTCCGGGCATTGTAGAAAAGATTCAGGGCATTATGTACAGACAAGGATATGGAAGGATATGAGTAAAGTGGAGGTAAACCTAAGCGTTGGGTAACAATGAAAGAGATAGCATCAATGCAGGAACCGATTGAGTCGGTCTCCGCGTGTATGGGGGGTGGGACAAAGGAGCTATCTAAGGCAGGTTTAGCTGGGCTGGGGGTTCTACAGTGAAATAGTACAATTAGAAATAACCCGAAACAGCAATAAGCAAACCATATTGACATGGGAGAGAGGCATAAAGCAATCACAGGTGTAATTTGAGAGAGCTAAGACAACAGCTGGTAATGACGACACAGTTTGGACTGAGGCTAAACATAAACAGGATGCGGTACCGTAAAAAGGAACAGTCCAGCAGGCATCAGCTGTATAGCTGAGTTATCATAAGGTCCGGTGAACAGCAATAGGATAGTTCGGAGGTAGTTCGGGGGCTGCTAAAGCACTAGCGAGCAAGAGGCCATGGCTAGCGTGTGCTAGCGGGCCGGGGCTAGCAGATGGAATCTTCGTGGTCGACGTCGTAACGGGAAGCCTGTTGTAACCACATCAGACAATTTCGTCGGCAGACCAGTTGTGTAGGATTGGCGGGGCTCTGTGTCAACACTAGGTGGTCCCGTCCGGTAGACCGAGAGGTAGATAGCCGGGATATGGGCCTGGCTCTAGGCTAGCTCGAGGCTAACTGGTGCTTGCATCGGGGCAGTGGTGATTAGCCAAACAGCAACATCCATTCGGTTTCGGCTAGCTAGTTGCGATCCGGTGATTAATGTCCAGTGATTAAATTATTCCGGCAGAAAATCCAATGTTCTGCGTG
Organism: Coregonus lavaretus; assembly: GCF_964263955.1. Classification (NCBI taxonomy): domain Eukaryota; kingdom Metazoa; phylum Chordata; class Actinopteri; order Salmoniformes; family Salmonidae; genus Coregonus; species Coregonus lavaretus. The sequence continues at coordinate 36,028,115 of NC_139991.1, read as the reverse complement.
AAATACCGCTAACTGTGGCTAATAGCAAGTACCTAGTTAGCTGGCTAGCTAGTTTCAACTGGAGATTCTAGATAAAGGTAAGTCAATAATAGAATCCGTTCCACATTGAGTGAGGCGGGTTGCAGGAAAATATATTTTGTAGAAGGATGAAAAGTCTGATAGGGAAATATGTACGAAAAATACACAAAAAAAACAGGGTATTTACAGGCTATTTACAGACAGATGACAAAAACAGGACTGCACTACTACGCCATCTTGGATTCAGTGTTTGGAGGACAAAGAATGCTGAGATGCATCCAAAGAACACCATACCTACTGTGAAGCATGGGGGTGGAAACATCATGCTTTGGGGCTGTTTTTCTGCAAAGGGACCAGGACGACTGATCCGTGTAAATGAAAGAATGAATGGGGCCATGTATCGTGAGATTTTGAGTGAAAACCTCCTTCGATCAGGCAGGGCATTGAAGATGAAACGTGGCTGGGTCTTTCAGCATGACAATGATCCCAAACACACTGCCCGGGCAACAAAGGAGTGGCTTCGTAAGAAGCATTTCAAGGTCCTGGAGTGGCCTAGCCAGTCTCCAGATCTCAACCCCATAGAAAATCTTTGGAGGGAGTTGAAAGTCCGTGTTGCCCAGCGACAGCTCCAAAACATCACTGCTCTAGAGGAGATCTGCATGGAGGAATGGGCCAAAATACCAGCAAACAGTGTGTGAAAACCTTGTGAAGACTTACAGAAAACGTTTGACCTGTGTCATTGCCAACAAAGGGTATATAACAAAGTATTGAGAAACTTTTGTTATTGACCAAATACTTATTTTCCACCATAATTTGCAAATAAATTCATTAAAAATCCTACAATGTGATTCTCTGGATTTTTTTTACAGGCCTCTCTCATCTTTTTAAGTGGGAGAACTTGCACAATTGGTGGCTGACTAAATACTTTTTTCCCCCACTGTATGCATATCTGTATTCCCAGTCATGTGAAATCCATATATTAGGGCCTAATGAATATATTTCAATTGACTGATTTCCTTATATGAACTGTAACTGTAACTGAAATTGCTGCATGTTGCGTTTATATTTTTGTTCAATATCAATACAAAATAAATAATGAAAACTAATCCAATCTGTTAGTCGTTGGAGTTTTTGCACCCGTTACTGAGATGACTGTTCCAGTTTATATGATTTAGGTAGTCTCAAATAGGACTTACACATAACTTTGCAAGCCAGCATTGAGGTTTGAATCAACATACACTTGTGAGCTATAGTGATGGGGAAACTAAGCTTGCTGAAGCATTGAGCATTTCCAGCCAATTGTGTCGAAAATAGGTTCATTACGCGAGGCTTTGATCAACACAGTGTACACTAGTGGCACCTGTTAGTCAAAATAATTTAGAACAGCCAAATTATTATAGATAATGTCACACACGCCGTAGTGTGTGCGCAGGATAGCCTTTTTGTCTTCTACCAAAACCAAACCAATCAGGTGGTTGTTAGACAAAACTACACTTCGAAATCGATCACGTGCTTCTGATAAAGTGATACAAGCATCGGTACACTGCTTCAAAGTAAACTCCTTAGCGACTTCGACGCATGCCTCGGAGCTCCTGTATCAAAGGTAACATCACTAGTAGGCAACCAGATGCAATAGGATTGTGTTTGCTCAACACAATGGTATTGAGGTTGATTCAACGTATAATTGTAAGGTAACCAGCTGCAATAGACAGGTTGGTTGTTTAACAACAAAACTGATGTGTGCGCAACTATGGGGTGAAATAGAAGGGTTGGCTTAGATTGTTGACAACATGTAAACTATAATTAGTCTCCAAATGTTTATTGAAAACATACATACATTTGCACAATGAGCACAGTTGTTGGTTTGCTAGCTAGCAAATTTTAGCCATATTAGCATAGACATGACATTAGTCAAAATCCCTCAAAACAAGATATGGTATCAAGAACAAGATAAAACTAGCTGAAACGAGCCACCTATGATTCCCCACATGGCAGCTTCTTGTCATTGTTGCTAGCTATCTGACCATTCAGAATCATTACAGCCACGTCGGTGCGCGCGCATCATTTTCATGATGTCAGCCAAGCCTTTCATAGGATTGTGAGTTTTCTCAACCTTTGATCAACAAAAGTTGAGCAAACTCACAATCCTATTGAAGCTGGTTGCCTTACAATTGTACGTTGAATCAATTTTTCTGTTTACAGCGCACACACATACAGGACAATCAGATAATTGTCAGATAATGGATCTCAGACACTCAAATACACCATGGTGATCACATACACACCTATGCAGGCAGGCACACGCATGCACGCAGGCACACACACGTACACCCAAAATAAACACCCAATAACAGATGAGATGGGGGTGTCTCACCTTCTCTCCTGCCAATCCAGTCTCTCCAACAGGCCCAATAAAGCCAACCAGGCCCTGTGAAACAACACAAAAAGAGCCAGAAAGGGAGTTAACTAAATAATAATAATATTAATAATAATAATAATAATAATAATAATAATAAAACAACAAAGTGGCCATAACCCTAGTTGTTGCGAAAACTCCCTTACCCTTTCACCCATGCCTCCAACCTTCCCGGTGATACCAAGCTCTCCCTAAGAGAACAAATAGCACATTACTTATTTTTTACTGTACCTATAGGGACGAATACTCAAAATCGATAGCAAGCACACTGAACAGTAGAATGTATTTTATATTCCATATTTCATATTTAATGTAATAATTACTGGAGAAAGATATAAAAGGCAACATTTTACTCTTCTAAATTTATAACAGCATAAATAATCGGCAAATTCTCATGTACGTAGTTTCTGCTCTCTGGGTGCGATTAGAAGAGTAAAATGTTACCCTCAATGTCTGAAAAGGTCAAGGATTTGAGGTAATTTACAGCTGTGTTCAAGTCCTCACCTTCACTCCATCCGTTCCGATCTTCCCAGGTAAACCCTTCCTGCCGACTCTACCCTGAACAAAACACACAGCCCACCGTTGAACCTCATTGCGCTAATGTACCAGTCATCTACTGTATGACAACAAAGAATACCACTCAATGTGCAGAGCCTGTGGTATAGTGGTAACACTCCCAGCTGGTCACATACAGTGCATTTGGAAAGTATTCAGACCCATTGACTTTTTCCACATTTTGTTACGTTACAGCCTTATTCTATAATGGATTTAAATTCAAAAATGTTCCTCATCAATCTACACACAATACCCCATAATGACAAAGCAAAAACAGGTTTTTAGAAACTTTTGCAAATGTATTACAAATAAAAAACAGAAATACCTTATTTACATAAGTATTCAGACCCTGTGCTATGAGACTCGAAATTGAGCTCAGGTGCATCCTGTTTCCATTGATCATCCTTGAGATGTTTCTACAACTTGATTGGAGTCCATCTGTGGTAAATTCAATTGATTGGAACACACCTGTCTATATAAGGTCCCACAGTTGACAGTGCATGTCAGAGCAAACACCAAACCATAAGGTTGAAGGAATTGACCGTAGAGCTCTGAGACAGGATTGTGTCGAGGCACAGATCTGGGGAAGGGTACCAAAAAATGTCTGCAGCATTGAAGGTCCCCAAGAACACAGTGGCCTCCATCATTCTTTAATGGAAAAAGTTTGGAACCACCAAGACTCTTCCTAGAGCAGGCAGCCCGGCCAAACTGAGCAATCGGGGGAGAAGGGCCTTGGTCAGGGAGGTGACCATGAACCCAATAGTCACTCTGACAGAGCTCCAGAGTTCCTCTGTGGAGATGGGAGAACCTTCCAAAAGGACAACCATCTCTGCAGCACTCCACCAAGCAGGCCTTTATGGTAGAGTGGCCAGACAGAAGCTACTCCTCAGCAAAAGGCACATGACAGCACATGACAGCCAAATGGCACTTAAAGGACTCAGACCATGAGAAACAATATTATCTGGTCTGATGAAACCAAGATTGAACTCTTTGACCTGAATTTCAAGCGGCACATCTGGATGAAACCTGGCACCATCCCTACGGTGAAGCATGGTGGTGGCAGCATCATGCTGTGGGGATGTTTTTCAGCAGCAGGGACTGGGAGACTAGGATTGAGGGAAAGATGAATGGAGCAAAGTACAGAGAGATCCTTGATGAAAACCTTCTACCGAGCGCTCAGGACCTCAGACTGGGGCGAAAGTTCACCTTCCAACAGGACAATGACCCTAAGCACACAGCCAAGACAACACAGGAGTGGCTTCGGGACAAGTCTCTGAATGTCCTTGAGTGGCTCAGCCAGAGCCTGGACTTGAACCCGATCTAACATCTCTGGAGAGACCTGAAAATAGCTGTGCAGCAACGCTCCCCATCCAACCTGACAGAGCTTGAGAGGCTCTGCAGAGAAGAATGGGAGAAACTCCCCAAATACAGATGTGCCAAGCTTGTACCGTCATACCCAAGAAGACTAAAAACTTTAATCGCTGCCAAAGGTGCTTCAGCAAAGTACTGAGTAAAGGGTCTGAATACTTATGTAAATGTTGTATTTCAGTTTTAAATTTTTAATACATTTGCAAACATTTCTAAAAACCTGTTTTTGCTTTCTCATTATGGGGTTATTGTGTGTTGAATGATGAGGGAAAAAAACAAACATTTAATCCATTTTAGAATAAGGCAGTAACTTAACAACATTTGTAAAAAGTCTGCATACTTTTCAAATGCACTGTATACTACACCCCACTGGAAACCAGGGTTCAATCCCTGCGTCCCCCTTCCTACTATTCTTCCCTTCTGTTTCCAACTGTCTAAATAAGGTGAAAAATGAGTTAGGCCTACTATAGAAATATCTCAGTACAAGGGATCTATGTTGAAACTGATTCAAGACATGATCAGTCTATCTGCTCTCATAGAAGCAGTCAGTCCGCTGGTCTTGCTCTCATTGTGGGACTAGTTGCGCTGGTTGAAATGTTCAGACAAGATTCTACAAGTGTTCAGTAACCATAAGTGATGTTTAGTAATTTTTGAGAGAGAGAGAGAGAGAGAGAGAGAGAGAGAGAGAGAGAGAGAGAGAGAGAGAGAGAGAGAGAGAGAGAGAGAGAGAGAGAGAGAGAGAGAGAGAGAGAGAGAGAGAGAGAGAGAGAGAGAGAGAGAGAGAGAGAGAGAGAGAGAGAGAGAGAGAGAGAGAGAGAGAGAGAGAGAGAGAGAGAGAGAGAGAGAGAGAGAGAGAGAGAGAGAGAGAGAGAGAGAGAGAGAGAGAGAGAGAGAGAGAGCGAGAGAGAGAGAGAGAGAACCAGAGAGTAATGAGGAAAGCAGACAGATGGTTGAGTGAAGCTCAGGAGCAAAGCACTGTGGCACCTTGCCAGAGATCACTCAGAGGCAGTGGACGAGACAAACACCCCTTCCCCTGAGATTGAGAGAGAGGGACAGGATGGGAGATAGAGAGAGAGAGAGAGAGAGAGAGACAGACAGACAGACAAAAAGGGGCCTAATAGGCAAGAGAGAGAACACAGATGGAAAGGAAGGGAAAGGAAGAAGATAGACCATGCATTGACCATGCACTGTGGTTTAAAGAGGGAAACATGGCAACATGTCATGTCTAAAATTAGACCACATTAAACCATCAAATTCATTGTTTACTTGTGTTTCAGAAACAAGTTAGTTTTGTATCTCAGAAACCTGAAGCTGTTACTTTTTATTAGTACTATTAATTTAAGCTGTTATACCAAGTCACTTCTCACTTTACTACTTGGCATTTGATTCTTGATTGATATTGATATTCACTGTACCGTTTATACCTGTGCACATTAATAATAATACAAAAATGACTTTGATTTGATTAATTTGAGTTTATCTTAAAACAGGGCAATGGACATCGCAGTTATCACCACCTTGTGGTCATTTTACATTTTAGTCATTTAGCAGAAGCTCTTATACAGAGTGACTTACAGGAGCAATTAGGGTTAAGTGCCTTGCTCAAGGGCACATTGATAGATTTTGTCACCTTGTCGGCTCGGGGATTCCAACCAGCGACCCTACGGTTACTTGCCCAATGCTCTTACCTGTTAGGCTACCTTGAGTATCAGAAACATGTAACCTGGTCAACCAACCTACACTGCGGTGGTCATAACCTTTAAGAGCTACAGGTGTGCAGGCTTTTGGTTCAGTTGAGCACTAACACACCTGATTCAGCTAATCACCTAATCATTGAGTCTGATCTCAGTTCCACTGGAGTCCAAAGTCAGTTCCACATGGTTTCAACTCAGTCTACACAGCTCAAACCTGGTTCCATGTGTCAGCTCCTCTCTGATACATAACTGAGCAGACGCTACAGAGCTGCTGACATGAAGCCAGTGTTCCGTTGTTCTCTAAACTACAGGCTTTTCAGCTGAATGTGAATTAGCCTGTAGGACTGCAGAGTATGCGAGTGGGTTTAGGTTTATATTACCCTACTTCTGCGGAGCAAATTCTGTGTAGCACAAAGTTAAAAACCCAGAGTGAAGATGGTCTGCACAGCATCAGTGCTCAGAGACTCAGCATAAAAGACGAGTACAATAACATCACGATGCACTTAGAGAGAGTGCTAACTTCATCAATAACACAAACATTTACATTACATTTACGTCATTTAGCAGATGCTCTTATCCAGAGCGACATACAAACTTACAAACACACACATGTATATTTACAAATGCACAGCAGGGTTGGGATGAATTCCATTTCAATTCAATTCAGTAAGTAAACCCAATTCCAATTCCACATTTTCCTAATTGAAAAGCATTGAAGAGAATTGGAATTTCAGTGTACTTCCTGAATTGACTGGAATTTAAATGGAATTGACCCCAACCCTGATGCACACACATACATACACACATGGGCACGTACGTGCGCACATCATTATTCCATAGCGTAGTGAGAAGTGAGTGTGAGTTACAGGAGCCAGAAGGGCTGTGCTGAGATAAAGAGCTCAGGTAAAATAAAAACAGGCAGTCTGCTATCTGCTATCCTCACTTCCCCCTTCCCGTCTTCATCCAATCACCACTCACCTCCAGTCCTGTTGGCCCCAGTGTTCCAAGTGGGCCCTCATCTCCCTGAAAACAGTGATCATGTTATTAGCATTGATCTTTTATTTAAATGAAACACAGTTACTGTGGCTGCATCCCAAATGGCACATTATTCTCTACATAGTGCACTACTTTTGACCAGAGCCCATATGGTCTTGGTGGAAAGTAGTGCATTACATACAGTGGGGAGAACAAGTATTTCATACACTGCCGATTTTGCAGGTTTTCCTACTTACGAAGCATGTAGAGGTCTGTACTTTTTATCATAGGTACACTTCAACTGTGAGAGACGGAATCTAAAACAAAAATCCAGAAAATCACATTGTATGATTTTTAAGTAATTAATTTGCATTTTATTGCATGACATAAGTATTTGATCACCTATCAACCAGTAAGAATTCCGGCTCTCACAGACCTGTTAGTTTTTTTTAAAGAAGCCCTCCTGTTCTCCACTCATTACCTGTATTAACTGCACCTGTTTGAACTCGTTACCTGTATAAAAGACACCTGTCCACACACTCAATCAAACAGACTCCAACCTCTCCACAATGGCCAAGACCAGAGAGCTGTGTAAGGACATCAGGGATAAAATTGTAGACCTGCACAAGGCTGGGATGGGCTACAGGATAATAGGCAAGCAGCTTGGTGAGAAGGCAACAACTGTTGGCGCAATTATTAGAAAATGGAAGAAGTTCAAGATGACGGTCAATCACCCTCGGTCTGGGGCTCCATGCAAGATCTCACCTCGTGGGGCATCAATGATCATGAGGTAGGTGAGGGATCAGCCCAGAACTACACGGCAGGACCTGGTCAATGACCTGAAGAGAGCTGGGACCACAGTCTCAAAGAAAACCATTAGTAACACACTACGCCGTCATTGATTAAAATCCTGCAGCGCACGCAAGGTCCCCCTGCTCAAGCCAGCGCATGTCCAGGCCCGTCTGAAGTTTGCCAATGACCATCTGGATGATCCAGAGGAGGAATGGGAGAAGGTCATGTGGTCTGATGAGACAAAAATATAGCTTTTTGGTCTAAACTCCACTCGCCGTGTTTGGAGGAAGAAGAAAGATGAGTACAACCCCAAGAACACCATCCCAACCGTGAAGCATGGAGGTGGAAACATCATTCTTTGGGGATGCTTTTCTGTAAAGGGGACAGGATGACTGCCCTCAGTAAGGGCAGTCGTCCTGAGGGGAGGATGGATGGGGCCATGTATCGCGAGATCTTGGCCAACAACCTCCTTCCCTCAGTAAGAGCATTGAAGATGGGTCGTGGCTGGGTCTTCCAGCATGACAACGACCCGAAACACACAGCCAGGGCAACTAAGGAGTGGCTCCGTAAGAAGCATCTCAAGGTCCTGGAGTGGCCTAGCCAGTCTCCAGACCTGAACCCAATAGAAAATCTTTGGAGGGAGCTGAAAGTCCGTATTGCCCAGCGACAGCCCCGAAACCTGAAGGATCTGGAGAAGGTCTGTATGGAGGAGTGGGCCAAAATCCCTGCTGCAGTGTGTGCAAACCTGGTCAAGACCTACAGGAAACGTATGATCTCTGTAATTGCAAACAAAGGTTTCTGTACCAAATATTAAGTTCTGCTTTTCTGATGTATCAAATACTTATGTCATGCAATAAAATGCAAATTAATTACTTAAAAATCATACAATGTGATTTTCTGGATTTTTGTTGTAGATTCCGTCTCTCACAGTTGAAGTGTACCTATGATAAAAATTACAGACCTCTACATGCTTTGTGAGTAGGAAAACCTGCAAAATCGGCAGTGTATCAAATACTTGTTTTCCCCACTGTATATATAGGTTCTTCTCTTCTTTCAGGAGCAGTGGTGCACAGCTCCAGTCCTTGTGGCAAAAAAAGTAGCAAAAGGCTTTGGAATATATATATATATATATATATATATATATATATATATATATATATATATATATATATATATATATATATATATATATATATATTAATGCATTCTTAATGGACAATTTCTAGTTGAAACCTCCCTGTTCCGTTTCAAAAAGTTTTCTCCCATTGCGTGAGTACAACACCAAACCGGGAGACCAATTGGGCGGCGCACAATTGGCCCAGCGTCGTCCAGGTTAGGGGAGGGAATGGCCGGCAGGGATGTAGCTCAGTTGGTAGAGCATGGTGTTTGCAACGCCAGGGTTGTGGGTTCGATTCCCACGGGGGGTCAGTATGAAAAAATTAAAATAAATAATGTATGCACTCACTAACTGTAAATCGCTCTGGATGAGAGCGTCTGCTAAATGACTAAAATGTAAATGTAATAAAACTGACTGAACAGGTAGGGACTACTTGAACTTGTCCATTAAGAAACCATAATTTTTGTTTTCCTTTGCACAGCGTTTTAAAACGTTTTGTGACTACTGAACATGACCCCAGCCAATCAGCAACAGGGCCACTAAAACCACAAGGAGCAATAAAAACCAGTGGGACAGTAGAACTCATGGACTGGGGTTGCCCACCCCTGACATAAAACAAGCTGCTGTATCTTATCACACTGTACCTCTAGCCCAGGCACCCCTCTAGGACCAGGTAAACCCCTCACTCCTGGCTTTCCCTGCAGGACATTAAAAAATATTTTACAAAGGCAGAATGTGCAGTATCATAACCAAAAGCAAGCACTTTCTTCATGCTCATCACCTACTGTGTCTCCCCACATGAAAGAATACTACAGTTTACTATAGAATACTATAGTACTTACTTGAGAATTCTATAGAATTCTGTAGTAAACTGTAGCATACTGTAGATACCATACTCCACACTGTAGTATCCCTCGATCATGTGTAGTACTTACTATTGAATATTGTAGTATACTGTAGAATAATATACTACACACTGTAGTATCCCTCGATCGTGTAGTTCTTACTATAGAACAGGGGTGTCAAAATCATTTTGCCCTGGGGGCCTCATTTGGTCTTCAATGAGGTCCGGAGGGCCGCACTGAAAATATGTTATATTTCCTCGCCGTAAACATTTGCAAAATATAGTCCTCTATCCATAGTTTTTTGAATTTTCCATATTCCCTGACTGTCAAGCTTTAATTTCGGTGATTGTTAGCGAGCTGGACACAGTCAATAAACTGTATAAATGTAGGTCCATTATAATTTCTTGACAGTTTCGATTTGGTTTTAGTCATTTAAAATTACATCAAATAAAATAGAATTCTGTAGTAAACTGTAGATAACTGTAGTATACTGTAGAATACACATTATAAACCAGGTAGTTTGTGTCCTGGATGCTGACTGGCTGAAAGACGTGGTATATCAGACAATAGACCACGGGTATGATGCAACATTACTTGTTTCCTCTAATTATGTTGGTAACCAGTTTATAATAGCAATAAAGAACTTCTGGGATTTGATTTATATTGCCTATATACCGTACTATGGCTAAGGACTGTGTCCAAGCACTCAGCTTTGCATCATGTATAAGAACAGCCCTTAGCCATGGTATATTGGCCATACACCACACCTCCTCTGGCCTTATTGTTTAACTGTAGTATCCCTCAATCATGTGTAGTACTTACTATAGCATTTCATAATATACTGTAAAATACTACAGTATTATCCACAACAAATCTATCTAGTAGATACTACAGTAATGTTTGCAAAAACACTAGTGTCCTCCGTTTTGTTTTTTGTCTTGTAATACTACAGTATCCCAATTTGTGCCACCCATGAGTGAGAAACCTACATGCCAAGTATATAACATATATTGTGTTCCTTACAGGTTATAGAAAAGAGCAGAAGCACTGAACTAGTTGTTCAGACTCCAGGCCTACCTACAAACAGGTTATGGAAAGTTTGCTCTTTTAGTATTTGTAAAATCCCCCACTTCTATGTCAAAGATAATAAAACAAAAACAAAATAGTAAATAGTAAATACTACAGTTATGTCTGAAAAAACACTACAGTAATTACTATAGTATATACTATAGTTTTTTTAAACTATAGTAATAGTGCAGTATTTATACTATATTAAACTGTATGCAATGTCCGCAAAATGTCCTCAAAAACACTACAGTGAATACTAGGCTACAGTAAAGTCTGCAAAAACACTACAGTAAATATTATAGGATATAAATATAGTAATACTACAGTATTTATACCATAGTATACTATAGTATTTTTCCATGTGGGTCATACTAACGTTCAATAATATTCGAAACAGGAATCAACAGATCCCAAACAGAACAAAAGTTATTTACTCACCTTTGGGCCTTCTAAGCCATTCTCTCCGGGAGGCCCCATGTCTCCAGGGAAACCCTGTGTTTTAGAGAGAAAAGGGAACATATTTATGCTGTTGTTGTTGTGTGTGTGTGTGTACTTGTGTGTGTGTGTACATGCGTGTGTTCATGTGTACTGTAAGTGGCTACCTCTGCTCCTTTAAGGCCAGGTACACCATCAGGCCCTCGCTCTCCTGGCCTGCCCTGGGAGTTGGAGGAAAATGCAAGGAAAATGAAAGCTGCAAGCAGTGTTGCCGGGGACAAGCAGTATTGGGCCGGCCCACTGTGCCACCATAGGGCCAAATTGGACACATTGCCCTAGGATGAGCTACTTCTGTACTCCTTACCATGTTTGCCAAATATCACAACTCAAAATTAAACAGATCATACAATATTTTAGACCATTTTAGAATTTTTTTTATGATATAGACTACTTTAAACGTCTTCTTCTCCAGAACCACTAGACCGAGCGCTCTAGCATCTATAGCATCTATGCTATGGTACATAGCATCTATGGATGCACATATTCAAACACAATATTTTCCAAGACTTGCTCAAACAATATGCCCACAATAAGCCAATGAGCTTGCATTAATGATTGTTCCTGTCCAACAGCGCCCCAATGTGGCTAAACTTAACCATAATTTACAGATTAGCTAGACTCATAGCCTTAGCATGTGTGCCAAATTTCATAACTCGGTGTCAAACAGATTAAGAGATATAAACATGTGTTTGTTATAGCGCCATCGTGTGTGCCTGTTAAATGTATTGTTATAGCACCACCATGTGGCCAATTGGCATGGCATTACGTGTGAGGGTGTGGCCCATGGCCCTTTACCATCATGCAATTTTCCACCCTCCTAGGCCTCACCATCTCACAGGAATTTGCCTTTAATGTTGCCTTACGGAAGGAGAGGAATAATTATAATAATTAAAGCTGCAAGCAGTGTTGTGTGCCAAATTTCATCACTCTGAGTCAAACAGATAAAGAGATATAAACATGTGCCTGTTATAGTGCAACCGTGAGGTTGATCTGAATATGCTTGAATATGTTGAGTCTTGACAATGTTTGGAACATGTGTACCAAGTTTTCTTACAATACGAATATCCATGTCTGATTTATAAGCATTAATTTGCCAGACCACGCCCACATGAATGTCTATTGGTCAATAGCGTGTAGCATGTTGTTTTAGGTACTGGTCGGGAAAAAGTTGCGTTGAGAGACATTGGTCCATAGACGCTATATATCAAGTTTTATGCAGATCGATCATTCAGTGAGGAGTAGTGTTTTGAGTGTTTTTCACAAAATTCTAAATGGCGGAAAATCCATAATGGCAGGCCTTATGGGTTCTATGGTAGATGGCATCCAAAGGTTTAACAGTAGTAGCAGCTGCACTTTTGATAAATAATTTCACCATAATCATGAACAGATAAAAAGGTTGACTGAATAATCTGCTTCCTACTGCTGAGAGAGAGGCACGACCTGTTTCTGTAGAAAAAAACGTAACTTCTTAAAGAGCTATATGTATCTATATGTTTTTAAAAAGTCAAATCCATATGAATCCAAATGCCTAAGTATAAACAACATGTATTTCGTTTTGCCCATATTAAACACAAGTTTTAAATCAGCAAGGGATTCCTGCATAGCTATAAAATCTGACTCTGTTGTTTTGACACATAATCCACACATATACTGAACAAAAATATAAACGCAACATGCAACATTTTAACAATTTTACTGAGTTACAGTTCATATAAGGAAATCAGTGAATTTAAATAAATTCATTAGGCCCCCCCCATCTATGGAATTAACGACTGGGCAGGGGAGCAGCCATCGGTGGGCCTGGGAGGGCATAAGCCAATCAGAATGACTTTTTCCCCACAAAAGGGCTTTATTACAGATAGAAATACTCCTCAGTTTCATCAGCTGTCCGGGTGGCTGGTCTCAGACGATCCCACAGGTGAAGAAGCCAGATATGTTAGTCCTGGGCTGGCATGGTTACACGTGGTTTGCGGTTGGACGTACTGCCAAATTCTCTAAAATGACGTTGGAGGCAGTTTATGGTAGAGAAACCAACATTCAATCCTCTGGCAACAGCTCTGGTGGACATTCCTGCAGTCAGCATGGCAATTGCACATGCCCTCAAAACTTGAGACATCTGTGGCATTGTGTTGTGTGACAAAACTGACCAATTTAGAGTGGCCTTTTATTGTCCCCAACACAAGGTGCACCTGAGTAATGATCATGCTGTTTAATCAGCTTCTTGATATGCCACACCTGTCAGGTGGATTGATTAACTTGGCAAAGGAGAACTGTTCACTAACAGGGATGTAAACAAATATGTGCACAAAACTTGAGAGAAATAACCTTTTTGTGCGTATGGAAAAATTCGGGGATATTTTATTTTAGCTCATGAAACATGGGACCAACACTTTACATGTTGCATTTATATTTTTGTTCAGTCTAACATTTTTAACAGATTAACCAATGGTGTTTATATAAATAGTGAAAAGAATAGGTCCCAAAATCAACCCCTTTGGTACACCTTTATGTACTTCAAGAAATTCAGACTTAACCCCATCAATCACGATGGCCAGAGTTCTATCACTAAGATCATCATGAAACCATGAACAGGCATCAGAGCTCAGGCCTATCGAGGACCACTTATTCAATAAAATAGCATGATCAACAGTATCAAAAGCTTTTGACAGGTCCACAAACAAAGCAGCACATTTCATTTTAGTGTCTAACTTTGAAGGGGGTGGGGGCCACAAAAAAACTGAACTCCCTCCTTGCGAGAAAAATATTTTAGTGTCCCCCCTCGTAACAGTGAAGAGAAAAAAAAATATGTTTTAAAGTTACATTCCTGCAATTCTACACATTTTGGCATGGGGCGGAGAGAAGAATTAGCAGTTTTACGGCTAATTTCCTGCAATTCTACACATTTTGCCATAGGGTGGAGGCAAATGTTTGCAGTTTTTAATATGATAACTGAGTCATTGAGTCAATTACCCCGGTCGGTAATTCGAATCTATGCTTATTACAAGTTTAGATAGCTGGCCACTAGACTAACTTACCAATCTAAAAAAATGTAGCTGACATGGGCTAATTGAGTGACTGCTGATGAACATCCAAACTTCGAAATGTGATTATTCTAATTATCACCAGTAAGTTAAGACCCCGACTCAAAAAAATGTATAGGTCCGCGGGCCTACAAAAGGGGGGCCGCCAGTTGCCCATTCCTGGTCTAAAGCATTGACAAGATCATTAACAACTAAAGTGGTTGCTGTAATAATGCTATGCCCAGGCCTAAAGCCTGATTGGTTTACATTCAAAATACATTTCTCAGATAAAAAGTTGTATATTCACTAAGGATTCAAGAATATTAGCTAGACAAGGAAGCCTTGAAATGGGGCGAATATTATTAAGATAACTACTATCCCCGCCCTTATGGAATGGCAGCACAAGAGCTGATTTCCATACTTTTGGAATATTTCCGGATAAAAATGTTAAATACAAAATGTGGGTTATTAAGCCAACAATGATGGGCGCTGCACACTTAAGCAGACCGGGATCCAATTGGTTGGCCCCTGTGGATTTCCTGTTGTCTATTGCTGGCAAAGAATCCAGGACTTATTTTTCTGTAAATAGCCTAAAAGAAAAGCTTTGACTATAATTTCCTCTGATCATTCAGCAGGTTTCCCTTATCAGCATCCAGCCCAATATCATTGTGAATTGGCTTAGAATTTATTTCAAAGAGATAGCTTGCTGAAATAAAATGGTGATTAAACCATGAATGATTGCAATTTTTTTCCATAATGAGGCCAGTGTCTGAATATTTTTTTTGTGGCAGAGAGGAGGAAGTAGCACCCTTTAGGGATTTGACCGTTTTCTAGAATGTTGCTGGGTTCCCATTACAATCCGAAACAGCGGTTACATAATAATCAGATTTAGCCTTTCTAATTTGTCTTACACTATAATTCCTCAGTTGCGTAAAAGCTTGCCAGTCTGGGCCTAAGCCTGTGTTCCTGGCCTTGATCCAAGCATCATCTCTTTTATGGATGACTTCTGCTAATTCCAGAGTGTACTAGGCATTCGATCTACCTTTAATCCTTAATTTTCTTAATGGAGCACGATTATCCACAGTAGTACTGAAGACATCTGAATTTATGTGCCAGACCATGCCCAAGTGAATAGTCAATTGTTGTTTTAGGTATTAGTCTGGAAAATGTTGTGTTGGGAGAACATTGTCCTTAGATTCCATATTTCAAGTTTCGTACAGATCAGTCATTCGGTGCCAGAGGAGTAGCGTTTTAAGTGCCAGTGTTCAAGCTGTGAGCCCACTGTGCCACCATCAGGACAAATTAGACACATCACCCTAGGATGAGCTACTTCGGTACACCTTACCACACTCGGCAAATATCAGAACTCAAAATAAACCAGATCATGCAATATACTTTCAATGAATTTGGAGAAAATTTTTTCCCCATTTTGGTATATAGCATCTATGGATGCACGTCTTTAAACGCAACATTTTCCAAGTGTCTAGCTATAACAACATGGTCGCTATGAACCAATGCGCTTGCATGAACATTTTTCCTATCCAACAGCGCCACCATGTGGCCATACTTAACCGTACTCTACAGGTTAGCTAGACTCACCTCCCTGAGTGTGTGTGCCAAATTTCATCACTCTGAGTCAAAAAGATCAAGAGATATAAATATGTGCCCGTTATAGCACCACTGTGTGGTCGATCTGAATCGGCTTGCATATGTTGAGTCTTAACAGTGTTTTCAAACATGTACACCAAGTTTTGATACAACACAAATATCCTTGTCTGATCTATATGAATTTATGTGCCAGACCACGGCCATGTAAAAGTTTATTGGTCAGTAGCGGCCATGTCATTTGACATACTAACCTAGAAAATGTTGCGTTGGGAGACATTGGTCCATAGATGCCATGTATCAAGTTTTGTGCAGATTGGTCATTCTGTGCAAGAGAAGTAGTGTTTTGAGTATTTTTCACAACATTTAAACATTTAAAATGGTGGAACATCCATAATGGCGGACTTTATGAGTTATTGAGGTAAATTTGTTCCTTGTGAGGAGAGAGACCTACAGTTGAAGTCGGAAGTTTACATACACTTAGGTTGGAGTCATTAAAACTCTTTTTTTTCAACCACTCCACACATTTCTTGTTAACAAACTATAGTTTTGGCAAGTCGGTTAGGACATCTACTTTGTGCATGACACAAGTAATTTTTCCAAAAATTGTTTACAGACAGATTATTTCACTTATAATTCACTGTATCACAATTCCAGTGGGTCAGAAGTTTACATACACTAAGTTGACTGTGCCTTTAAACAGCTTGGAAAATTTCAGAAAATGATGTCATGGCTTTAGAAGCTTCTGATAGGCTAATTAACATAATTTGAGTCAATTGGAGGTGTACCTGTGGATGTATATCAAGGCCTACATTCAAACTCAGTGCCTCTTTGCTTGACACCACGGGAAAATCAAAAGAAATCAGCAAAGACCTCAGAAAATAATTGTAGACCTCCACAAGTCTGGTTCATCCTTGGGAGCAATTTTCAAACGCCTGAAGGTTCCACATTCATCTGTACAAACAATAGTACGCAAGTATAAACACCATGGGACCACGCAGCCGTCATACCACTCAGGAAGGAGACGCGTTCTGTCTCCTAGAGATGAACGTACTTTGGTGCAAAAAGTGCAAATCAATCCCAGAACAACAACAAAGGACCTTGTGAAGATGCTGGAGAAAACAGGTACAAAAGTATCTCTATCCACAGTAAAACAAGTCCTATATCGACATAACCTGAAAGGCCGCTCAGCAAGGAAGAAGCCACTGCTCCAAAACCGCCATAAAAAAGCCAGACTATGGTTTGCAACTGCACATGGGGACAAATATTGTACTTTTTGGAGAAATGTCCTCTGGTCTGATGAAACAAAAATAGAACTGTCCATAATGACCATCATTATCTTTGGAGGAAAAAGGGGGTGCTTGTAAGCCGAAGAACACCATCCCAATCGTGAAGCACGGGGGTGGCAGCATCATGCTGTGGGGGTACTTTGCTGCAGGAGGGACTGGTGCACTTCACAAAATAGATGGCATCATGAGGAAGGAAAATTATTGAAGCAACATCTCAAGACATCAGTCAGGAAGTTAAAGCTTGGTCGCAAATGGGTCTTCCAAATGGACAATGACCCCAAAAATACATCCAAAGTTGTGGCAAAATGGCTTAAGGACAACAAAGTCAAGTGATTGGAGTGGCCATCACAAAGCCCTGACCTCAATCCTATAGAAGATTTGTGGGCAGAACTGAAAAAGCGTGTGCGAGCAAGGAGGCCTACAAACCTGATTCAGTTACACCAGCTCTGTCAAGGAGGAATGGGCAAAAATTCCCCAACTTATTGTGGGAAGCTTGTGGAAGGCTACCCAAAATGTTTGACTTAAGTTAAACAATTTAAAGGCAATGCTACCAAATACTAATTGGGTGTATGTACACTTCTGACCCACTGGAAATGTGATGAAAGAAATAAAAGCTGAAATAAATAATTATCTCCACTATTATTCTGACATTTCACATCCTTAAAATAAAGTGGTGATCCTAACTGACCTTAGACAGGGAATTTTTACTAGGATTACTAGTTTAAATGTAGTTGGCTAAGGTGTATGTAAACTTCCGACTTCAACTGTATGTACCAGTTTCTAGGACTCTAGTTCACGCGGGGTGAGGGGCATGAGCTTTCAAAGTTTGCATTTTCAATCAGTTGTTATAGTGCCACCATATGTTTAATTGGCATGGCATTACATGAGAGGGTGTGGCCCTTGGCCCTTTACCATCATGCAAGATTGCAACCTCCTAGGCCTTACCATCTCATGGGAATTTGCATTTTAAGTTAGCCTTACGGAAGAAGAGGAATAATAATAATAATAATAATAATAATAATAATAATAATAATAATAATAAACGCCAACAAATACAACAGGGTTTCACCAGCTTAGCTGCTTGAACCCCTAAATGAAGCTCCAAGCAGTGTTGCCAGGGTTCAAGTTAGGTACTGTTATTCATTGCTGGTAAATGTTGAAGTGAGTTAAATAGTTATTATGAGATGGCAAACGTGTTACTAGTACCTGAAGAGGTGCAACAGGAGTATTGATAGTGTTTCATGATGAAAGATTTCACATACAGTGCATTCGGAAAATATTCAGACCCCTTCACTTCTTCCCACGTTTTGTTACATTACAGCCTTATTCTAAAATTGATTTAATTGTTTCCCCCCCTCACCAATCTACACACAAAACCCCATAATGACAAAGCAAAAACAGGTTTTTATAATTTTTTGCAAATGTATTAAAAATAAAATACAGAAATATCACATTTACATAAGTATTCAGACCCTTTACTCAGTACTTTGTTGAAGCACCTTTGGCAGAGATTACAGCCTCGAGTCTTCTTGGGTATGACACTACTAGCTTGGCACACCTGTATTTGGGGAGTTTCTCCCATTCTTCTCTGCAGATCATCTCAAGTTCTGCCAGGTTGGACGTGGAGCGTTGCTGCACAGCTATTTTCAGGTCTCTCCAGAGATGTTCGATAGGCTTCAAGTTCGGGCTCTGGATGGGCCACTCAAGGATATGCAGAGACTTGTCCCAAAGCCAATCTTGTGTTGTCTTGGCTGTGTGCTTAGGGTCATTGTCCTGAAGGAAGGTGAACCTTCGCCCCAGTCTGAGGTCCTGAGCGGTCTCGAGCAGGTTTTCATCAAAGATCTCTCTGTACTTTGCTCCGTTCATCTTTCCTTCAATCCTGACTGGTCTCCCAGTCCCTGCCACTGAAAAACATCACCACAGCATGATGCTGCCACCACCATGCTTCACTGTAGGGATGGTATTGGCCAGGTGATGAGCGGTGCCTGTTTTCCTCCAGACGTGACACTTGGCGTTCAGGCCAAAGAGTTCAAGCCTAATTTAATCAGACCAGAGAATCTTGTTTCTCATGGTCTGAGAGTCTTTAGGTGCCTTTTGGCAAACTCCAAGCAGGCTGTCATTTGCTTTTACGGAGGAGTGGCTTCCATCTGGCCACTCTACCATAAATGCCTGATTGGTGGAGTGCTGCAGATATGGATGTCCTTCTGAAAGGTTCTCCCATCTCCACAGAGGAACTCTGGAGCTCTGTCAGAGTGACCCTCGGGTTCTTGGCCGGGCGGCCAGCTCTAGGAAGAGTCTTGGTGGTTCCAAACTTCTTCCATTTAAGAATGATGGAGGCCACTGTTCTTGGGGACCTTCAATGCTGCAGAAAGTTTTTGGTACCCTTCCCCCAGATCTGTGCCTCGACACAATCCTGTCTCGGAGCTTTACGGACAATTCCTTCGACTTCCTGGCTAGGTTTTTGCTCTGACATGCACTGTCAACTGTGGGACCTTATATAGACATGTGTGTGCCTTTCCAAATCATGTCCAATCAATTTAATTTACCATAGGTGGACTCCAATCAAGTTGTAGAAACAGCTCAAGGATGATCAATGGAAACAGGATGCACTGGAGCTCAATTTTGAGTCTCATTGCAAAGGGTCTGAATACTTATGTAAATAAGGTATTATTATTTTTTTTTACATTTGCAAAATTGTCTAAAAACCTGTTCGCTTCGTCATTATGGGGTATTGTGTGTAGATTGTAGATTGATGAGGATTTATATTAATTTAATCCATTTTAGAATAAAGCTGTAACGTAACAAAATGTGGAAAAAGTGAAGGGGTCTGAATACCTTTCGAATGTATGTGAAATGTTTCATCGTGAAACACTATCAATCTTCCTGATGCACCTCTTCAGGTACTACTCATAAACACAAACACACACACACACACACACACACACACACACACACACACACACACACACACACACACACACACACACACACACACACACACACACAGGCCCCATAGCGCCACCATCAGGACAAATTGAACAAATCGCCCTAGGATGAGCTACTTCTGAATTTTGGACCATTTGTAATGATGTTCAGAACTTTAAACATCTTCTTCTCTAGAACCGCTGGACCGATCGGCACGAAATTTGGTGCATAGCATCTATGTACCCTTGTTTTTAAAATCCAGGGCTCAAACAATATGGCCGCTATGAGCCAATGAACATAAATTAATGTTTTTTTCCTGTCCAACAGCACCACCATGCGGAAAACTTAACCATACTTTACAGGTTAGCTAGACTCATATCCCTGAGCATGTGTGCCAAATTTCATCACTCTGAGTCAAATAGTCTTCACAGTGTTTGGAACTTGGCCTCGGCACGTGGCCCTTGACCCTTGGCCCTTTACCATCAGGCAAGGTTGCAACCTCCTAGGCCTTACCATTTCACAGGAATTTGCATTAAAATGTTGCTTCACGGAAGAAGAGGAATAATAATAATAATGAACGCCAACAAATACAATAGGGTTTCACCAGCTTAGCTGCTGAACCCCTAATCAGTGATATCAGGATACGAAATGGATCACACACTGGTAACAACAAAAGTATATCAATCTGAGACCAACAACAAGCCATGACTTATAAGAGTAAATTCAACCTGGATTTGTTGTTGCTAAATGGACAAAGGAATGGCCATATAATTAAATAACACTTAAAGGGATAGTTCACTCAAAAACAATCTATATTTTAGTACAGATGCCATATCTTAATTTGATCATCCTGTTGTTGTAGGAATTTTCCTGCACAGCAAGAAATGCAAACGTATTGTGTATTCAAGGTTTAAAAAGGCTTCTAAAGTTTGTAATTTCCACTTGAAAATGTCAGACTTGATTTGCCATAACGAAAAATGTATCAACCCCTACAGAAAAATGTCATTAATTATAAGCCACATAACAATTCACATTTCCTGGTGCTGCATGATTATTTTCCTGCCACACATGGTCCCATGTTGCTCAGTTGGTAGAGCATGGCACTTGCAACAACAGGGTTGTGGGTTCGATTCCCCTGGGGTACCAGTACAAGAAAGTATGAAAATGTATGCACTTACTACTTTAAGTCGATCTGGATAAGAGTGTCTGCTAAAGTGTCATGTGAAACCAGGTCAAATTAAGATACGGCATCTCTATTTTGTTCATTAGTTCACCGTTAATCAAATCTTCAAAGAATTGTGCATTACACCAGTCAAGTTTTCAAGATAGAGCACTTTCAGTACAGAGCAAAAACTGTGATGATGATGCGTTTTGCATGGCCAAACTAAAATCCTTATCTCCAATGCAATTCATGGCGGGAGAACTCACCTGAAGTCCTGGTTTTCCTCTGGTACCTGGCAACCCTGGAGTACCCTGAACACCCTGTTAGATACATAGACCCCAATGAACGTAATAAACTCAGCAGCAACAGAACAGCTCTGAAAGCATTATATCCAATGAGATTTATGGGAACTTAACCAGCCGTTAGACATGCATGACTCTGGTTAACATCTCCAAGGCCAAGGCTCTGTGTGTCTGTGTGTGTGTGTGTGTACATTTTCTTGGGCAGTTGGAGGTCAGCAGAGAGGAAATAAAAGGGTTAATCTGGGGGGCGGGGTTGGGTTCTACCTTGTCTCCTTGGAACCCGATCTCCCCCTGGTCTCCATGAAGCCCAATTTCACCCTAATGGGGTTGGAGGAAGTGAAAGAGTGGAGGGGGAAAGGGAGAACACCATTAACAAAGGTTGTGTCTGTGCACTATTGCTCACATTCAGCATTTTACCACAAGACAATACTCATTACAACTTTGTAACGATTAGCATTCATACCCTATAACCCATCACATCATACGTCAGCACAAATAATGAAAAAGACAGCTGTTCCACGTGGTGCTAATGTCCCTGAGTAAATGTATAGATGGAGTAACATCCATCCATCTATACATATGTCTCAGAGACTCAACTCAATAGATGAGTTCACTGTGGTATCTTTAAGAACAAGAGAGAACAGGGAGGAGGGGAGTGTTGGCTTCCTTGACTTACTGTACAATGGCCTACATTTACTTTACTTTATTACGTTTATTTTTACAGGGACAGTGCAGATGAATCAACATTTCTGTAAAAATGCCAGTTTTAACCAGCCGGCTAATTTTCAAATATCAGTTTATCACCTTACATGTTAAGCTAAGGCAACAAGTCTCACTTGTACTTACACTAGGCCAGGGTTGTGTTCATTAGGCACTAAACAGAAGACAACTTAATGTAACATGGAGGGACTACCTGGACTCCTTATTTTTGTTTTCTGTTGAAAAAAAGAATTATATTGCGTGACCTAATGAACATGACATAGAGGTTTCTTCCTGACCAGGTGTCCTGACCAGGAAAGACTTACAGCGATGTGACATGACCAGATTAAAACAACTGGAGTGGCCTTCAGTTTTTCGTGGTCAGACTCCAGTCAGGAAAAACTCCTGGCCCGGCTTATACAGTAACTGTATCGGAGCACTTGGAGCATGCTATATACAAGCTGGCCAGAGGGGGGAGTACATTATCCAGTACATTATCCATCACATGCTGTTCAATCACAGGCCAATAATGGGAATATTCAGATCACCTTATCACCTTTCAGTCCTGGTTCTCCTGGGTTGCCGGGCACCCCCTGGAAGAAACACACACATATAGAGATTAGGACCAATCAAACTGACCCCTTTCCTGTCTGGCCTGTCCCACCCCAATAAATCAGTAACTCAGTATTATTCACTATATTATTGTGGAGGTGCACTGATCAACAATCACACTGACAGCTATAAACTGTTTGTAAAAGTTCCACAGAGACATCTATAATTGATTGGCAGTATTATTCCATATAGTATAGATAGGAGAACAGTAACTCACTACTTTAACAGGAGCAGAAACTCATATTTCCCTGATTTCCCAGATGTACAGTATACTACTACACTAGTGGGGTTATAAAGGAGTAAGGTAGGTGCAAAGGCCCCTCTGTGTGTGTGGGGTGTGTGTGTATGTGATCACCTTCAGTCCATTGGGTCCTGGCAGGCCCATCTCCCCATTAGGTCCCATGTCACCCTGAGGCCAGAAGGAGAGAGACACAAGTAGCCATATTAATGTTCTGATAATCTGCACTGTAAAAAGCCAATTCAACCAATTGCTGAATCAGTGTTATTATGCGAGTTAAGTGGACTTTGAGCTAATGTGTTAAAGTGTGTTGACTCAACAAACTCTGCTTGAAGTGAGCTGAATTTGAAAAAGCTTGTCGAGTAAAATTAAAAATTCATTTTTGCCTTTGGAAGCTACAGTATATGCCCAAATGTTTAGCAAACTCACAATCCTATTGCAGCTGGTTGCCTTACAATTGTACATATAATCAACAAACTCTGCTCAAAGTGAGCTGAATTTGAACAAGCTTGTTGAGTAAAATTACAAATGAACATTTACTCAAAACCACTCCAAATAATGCATATCATTATCATATTTCCCAGCATGCTCTATTGTGGGTTGATTTTCAGATATTTTTTTCAATTTCTGTGTTTTTGCATATACATTGATTGGTTGATTAATCACACAACACAAACATAAATAACATACCTTTTTTTAAACTAATCCAATCTGTTAGTAGATGGACTTTTTGCACCCGTTACTGATATGGCTGTTCCAGTTTATATCATTTGGGTAATCTCAATAATCAATCTTAACTTACCCTGGCAGTTATTCTTAATGTAGGTTAGAGATTATAAAAATGTCCAATTGTTGGATATCCTCACTTTGACTGGATTCCAATAGGAATTACACATCACTTTGCAAGCCAGCATAATGTGACTTGCAGGCTTAATGTGGCCCATAAACAAGGAGTTTTAGACCCCTGCATTAGGGTGTACCATAACTAGGCCCTCAAAGAAAGGCCTTATGATATGTGTTATATATTGTCATAAAGACTTTAATTTCACACTGGGAAATATGCAAATAATGTTGAATAGATCCTCAAGTTGAATTGAATGTTCACTCAACCTAAAATTAAAAGTTGAGTGAACCTACAATTCAACTTGAGAATGTATGTTGGTTCAGCTATATGCCCAAATGTTGAGCAAACTTACAATCCTATCGCAGCTGTTTGCCTTACAATTGTACGTTGAATCCCCCCCAAAAAATGTACTGTGTGTGCAAGCGCCTGCAATGTAGGTGACCTGGAACGCACCCCTTGAAGAAGGAAATCAGGAAGTGCTTCACAATTCAAAACACTGTCAAGGTTTACGCTTATGATAGGGAATATCGTCCAGCTAGTTCCTTCATTCCTAAGTATATATGCACCAAAGACATAGATTGGCTGTATTGGGTTGGAGATTAATTTAATGACATTTTCATGCTTTTGAGAGCATGGCGTTAGCTGGATCTCACCATTTCTACTAGCATTGCTAACGGCTCAAAAATACTAACTGGGAGATGATGGATCTTGCAACAAAGAAAAGTTAACACCACCATATGTAAGTGGAAAATAAGGTAAAAACCTAAAGAAAGCATTTCACTTCTAGTCCTGTGTGGCTCAGTTGGTAGAGCATGGCACTTGCAAAGCCAGGGTTGTGGGTTCAATTCCCACGGGGGACCAGTACGAACAAATATGAAAATGTATGCACTCACTACTGTAAGTCGCTCTGGATAAGAGTGTCTGCTAAATAACATAAAAATATTTTGAGGCTCACACTGTTCCAGAATAGGACAGAATCCAGATCCAGTGGTGTCCAGATTAACCCAGACAGACGGGAGAGAGAATGGTCCTACAGACTGATTTGGGTACATTAAAATGAGCAGTACCTCACTCTCTTAACTCATATCTTCCCCTGCCAGTATGGGGGGAGCTGCATGGTGGTCCAGACTGAAAAGCATTACGTGTGGTGGTGTGTGTGTGCGTACGTACGTGCATGCGTGTGTGGATGCATGCTTGTTGAGTTTCATTCAGTTAGTAGGTCCCTCTAAGTTCTCGAGGATTCGGAACTGGGTGTCCCAAGAGAGAAGGGTATTACTTTCCTTCTCTCCAGTGTGTTCAAATTTGGGACATGTTCCAAGTCTTTGATGGTCATTATAAAGGAACCAAAGGAGTCTTATTGGACAGAATCCTGTGCTAGATTGAAGGCCTGCAGATAATGCTGACCTATGACCATTCAAACTGTAGCAAATGGGCCATAGCACAGGGTGCATCCCAAATGGTGCAATGGTGGGGTGGGGTGTCGGATCGAAACTGGCAGCTACAGAGATGTAGCTTGGTGGCAGAGGAAAGGGCTGCTGTGTTTACCACCAGTATCAAATGGATGCCTAGTCAGACTGAGACTAAGGGCACAGCTGTAATCAAAGGCCCTCAGCATATACTCAGACGCAATTTCGCGCGTGACGGAGGAACTGGCTCTTTACAAAGCCAAATTAGAAAGGAATTCGAGGACACAGCGGGTGCACCCCAATAATCTCTCCTTCCTCCTTTAGTGTGCACTTGTTCACTACTCCTCAGCAATTTAAAAGCATTGGATTGGTGCTGGCATGGGCTAGAGGGAGTTTCCATATACCAGTAATTTCCTTTCAAATCCATGAAGGGAAGTGAACAAATGCCAGCACCAAGGAGAAAGGAGAGATAATTAGGATGCACCCAGCAGCTACCATGTTAGGCTCTAGGGGACTGGTGTAGATGGCTGTGAGGGCTGTGTGCTGTTTGGAGGGTCATTTATAGATCCCAGGCAGGATAAAGGAAGGGAAGGCCATTCTATCGGTCTGTCATATGGCCTCTGAGATGCCTTTGGGTCATGTCGTGTGGCAAACACAAAGCCACCCCACTGGGCACAGACGTCAATTCAACGTGGAAACAACATTGATTCAACCAGTGTGTGCCCAGTGGGACAATCTGGGCCAGGCAGTAAGTCATTTTGAACATATCCAACAAATTAAAATATTTACAGTACATTAAATGGCTCTCCATGGCTTAGCCAGTGTTGGGTGGAAATGGATGTTGACACCCGTGCACACAAACTTCAAACATAAAAATGGTACACAGAAGCAAACAGAGGCACAGACACAGTTTATACTTACAATAAGTCCAAGAACTCCGTTAGGACCACGGGCTCCAAGCAAACCCTTGGAGAGGAGACAGGAAGAGAGGAAGTGAGATTGAGAGAGAGAGAGAGGTTTCTGGGGTTAATGGCTTTTTTTTTTTACAAACACGCTCAGAAGAGTGTTTAGTGAAGACTAAGGAAGGGGGTGGTGGGGGACATTTGTGTGTGTGTGAGTGTGCGTGCATGCTCGTGCATGTGTGAGAGAAGGTGAATTGGGAGCTAGGACCGCTGTCTGTCCAGCTGCAGCTTATGTAATCTCCAGGTCCCATCTTCCCCGGCAATGCGAGGAGAGAGAGAAAGGTTGCAGCTTGGACACAGAGAGCGGTTTGTTGACCCCCTGCCTCGCCCCCTCTGCTACGTGCCATGCCCATTTCCTCCTGCCTTGCAGCCCCTGATGAACGGATCACTTTATTCTCCCCTTCTTTTTCTGAAGAGAGGAGAGATAGAGTATGCTAGCCTCACAGGAAGTCAAGAAACTCAAACTAGCTAAATTCCTTTTTCCAGAGGAAAAGCGAAAAGAAAGTCAAGTGAAAAGATAGAGGGACATGATCTGTGGAGATCTGCCCACCGGACAAATGATATCAGCCTTCATCAGCCAATCTGAGGTTCTTGTTGCTTTCACCTTCCAATAGCAATGGCCTGACAGTTATT
The DNA here is from genome assembly GCF_964263955.1 of Coregonus lavaretus. NCBI lineage: Eukaryota > Metazoa > Chordata > Actinopteri > Salmoniformes > Salmonidae > Coregonus > Coregonus lavaretus. The sequence continues at coordinate 36,001,075 of NC_139991.1, read as the reverse complement.
GTCACCCTTGATAAAGATGAGCAAAAAAGACTGTATAAAATAAATAATTCAACTACTCGCTAACGACCATCAGGTCAATAATGGCCTGGTACTCTCCGCTCTATTGTCCCTCTAACCACTCTGACATCAATGCAAATGCAATCGAAAATCACATCAAACAAAAAAAGTATCATGCTTTTAAAACTCACCTCACTGTGATCGATCAATTTGAAGAAAGAAGTTCGACAACAGGTTGAACCTGAGTGGAAAACATGGTCGTTGTGGATATTGTTTCAAAGCATAACACAACAAAATGGACAGCGCTTTCTAAGGGAGTGGGATATCAGCTGCCACTTTCAAGGAGCGGGACACTAATACGGACGCTTATAAGAAATCCCGCTATGCCCTCAGACGAACCATCAAACAGGCAAAGCGTCAATACAGGACTAAGATTGAATCCTATTACACACTGACCCTCGTCAGAGGTGGCAGGGCTTGACAACTATTACGGACTACAAAGGGAAACGCAGCCGTGAGCTGCCCAGTGACACGAGCCTACCAGACGAGCTAAATGCCTTTTATGCTCGCTTCGAGGCAAGCAACACTGAAGCATGCATGAAAGCACCAGCTGTAAAGGACGACTGTGTGATCACGCTCTCCGTAGCCAATGTGAGCAAGACCTTTAAACAGGTCAACATTCACAGACGGATTACCAGGACATGTCCTCAGAGCATGCGTGGACCAACTGGCAAGTTCCTTCACTGACATTTTCAACCTCTCCCTGACCGAGTCTGTAATACCTACATGTTTCAAGCAGACCACCATAGTCCCTGTGCCCAAGAAAGCAAAGATAACCTTCCTAAATGACGACCACCCCGTAGCACTCACGTCGGTAGCCATGAAGTGCTTTGAAAGGCTGGTCATGACTCACATCAACAACACCATCATCCCGGAAACCGTAGACCAACTAAAATTTGCATACCGCCCCAACAGATCCACAGATGACGCAATCTCAAAAAGCACTCCACACTGACCTTTCCCACCTGGACAAGAGGAACACCTATGTGAGAATGCTGTTCATTGACTACAGCTCAGCATTCAACACCATAGTGCCCACGAAGCTCATCACTAAGCTAAGGACCCCAGGACTAAACACCTCCATCTTCAACTGGATCCTGGACTTCCTGACGGCGGCCCCCAGGTGGTAAGGGTAGGCAGCAACACATCTGCCACGCTGATCCTCAACACGGGGGCCCCTCAGGGGAGCGTGCTTAGTCCCCTCCTGTACTCCCTGTTCACCAACGACTGCGTGGCCAAGCACGACTCCAACACCATCATTAGGTTTGCTGACGACACAACAGTGGTAGGCCTGATCACCTTCAACGATGAGACAGCCTATAGGGAGGAGGTCAGAGACCTGGCAGTGTGGTGCCAGGACAACAACCTCTCCCTCAATGTGAGCAAGACAAAGGAGATGATTGTGGACTACAGGAAAAGGAGGGCCGAACAGGCACCCATTAACATCGATGTGGCTGTAGTGGAGCGTGTCGAGAGTTTCAAGTTCCTTGGTGTCCACATCACCAACAAACTATCATGGTCCAAACACACCAAGAGAGTCGTGAAGAGGGCACGACAACACCTTGTCCCCCTCAGGAGACTGAAAAGATTTGGCATGGGTCCCCAGATCCTCAAAATGTCCTACAGCTGCACCATCGAGAGCATCCTGACCGGTTGCATCACCGCCTGGTATGGCAACTGCTCGGCATCCGACCGTAAGGCGCTACAGAGTGTAGTGCGTACAGCCCAATACATCACTAGGGCCAAGCTTCCTGCCATCCAGGACATATATACTAGGCAGTGTCAGAGGAAGGCCCACAAAATTGTCAAAGACTCCAGTCACCCAAGTCATAGACTGTTCTCTCTGCTACCGCACAGCAAGCGGTACCGGAGCGCCAAGTCTAGGTCCAAAAGGCTCCTTAACAGCTTCTACCCCCAAGCTCTAAGACTGCTGAACAATTAATCAAATGGCCACCCGGACTATTTACTTTGATTTGAGTTGGATATCAAAATAAATCACATTGTATTTTTCACATACACATGTTTAGCAGATGTTATTGCGGGTGTAGCGAAATGCTTGTGTTTATAGCTCTATCACAGCCACAGCATGTGCATGTAGCAAGTAGCTTGTCACTTAGTGGTCCACATGAGGGGTGAATGGAAAAGGGCTCAGTCCAAACTAAGCAAACATAAATGTATTTACTTTGCAGGTTTTTAAACATGATGCCAATTAAAATAATCAATAATACAGAGAACACAGTTAAATAAAAAAGCTGTATTATCATAAACCTTGTCTGTCTATCTGTATGTCCAAAAAGTATTTTCAAACAAAACATGGAAACACAGCCAATCTCCTGGATCCTTTGTGGTCAGAGAGGATTTTCTCATCATTGTTGAAAAGTCCACATTCCCACTGAGTGAAAAACCAGGGGAAGTGTGTATGAGTGTGTGTGCGGATGGTGTGGTGAGTTAAGTGCTCTTAAAGATTTCACTCCATTACACATGTGAGAATGAGAGAAATAGATAAGTATTTCACTGGGAAAGAGGGGATGTGGTTGTGTACTATGTAGGACAGTGCCTGTGGAGGTTTTACACCTTCCTACATAGTGATGTTGGGTAAAATAACAGTATGCCTAGATAGAAACTGTATGGAACCATGCTGTGTGTGCGTGTTTGTTCACGAAAGGTCACTTACTGGGTCCCCGTCTGGTCCTGGTGGTCCTCTTTCGCCAAAGTCTCCAGGAAACCCCTGGAGAGAGAGCAGCTTTAAAGTGACAATCTGCGATAGGTACATCCATTTGTACTACTGCACAGTAGTTCTACTAATCACAGTAGTTCCATTTTTACTACTTAGCACAGCATCACCAGGCCTGATTTAATTAAAGTCAGAATGCTAACGCTAGTCTAGTCCCAGACCTACAAGTGCTCCTATGGTCAGAGAAGTTGGCAGAGGAGTTGGCTAAAGCACATACAGATCTGGGACCAGGCTAACTTTGACCCTGATGCTAATGCTGTTCAGAAAGCAATAACAAAGCTTAAGTGCATACGTATAAGTCTGTTTTACATGAAGACTTCATCCCAATCTTTGTTTGCCCTTTTGTTCGTGATTGTATTTTTTATTCACTCTGGAAAACACTTCACAACATCTTCAAATTAGTTGCAAAATGACCCATTCTTTTAATTAAAGCCCATAGCATAACGGGTGTGTACTGTTACAGTTACAAACGGTTTCTAAATACAGAACAACACAGCAGCCAGCCAGTCAGAACTTAAGCTGCTAATATGAGCTATGCTTAAGATAGGGGAATCTCAACCTCAGAACACCCTACTGGCACAGGAGCAACATGCACTAAACTAAACTAAACCATCCAGGAACACTTAATGTAATGGATGGGCTCTACTCTTTTTCCTTGTTTTAGAAGGCCAATTGTGAATGGTTCTTTATTCTTGATCGGGGTGGATGTGCAGAGCTTGTGTATCGTTAAATGTGTCTTTCTTACCAGAGGGGTTTAATCTGCTGACATAAAGCTTTCCTTGAGGTTTCATACTTTCATTCACACACAAAGATAATTTAATTTCAGGAAGCCTTGGCCATACATTTATATAACTTGTTTGTCAAACTTCAAAATATTCCAAAACTCAAATGTATGTAAAGTTCATGACACTTTCAGAGCCTTCATGAGTACATAAAACCCATATTTAACTTACTCCTGGACTAGAAAACATGTTCAAGGAAAATTCTCAATAGATGCGCTTTTGAGTCAAAGAGCAGGCTTAATCTGGGTTGGGAAACTGCTGCAAAGTGCACAAGATAATCCCGTTTGAGAATGTCACTGACAGAACCATAGACAGGTTAGCTAAGAACGTCACGAAAATGAAGTGCACTCTTCAATGGGGCAGAAGTCCGTGTGTTGTTGTGATTCTGGATGGCCAGATAGCTAGCAACAATGACAAGAAGCTGCCATGTGGGGAATCGTAGGTGGCTCGTTTCAGCTAAGTTTATCTTGTTCTTGATATAATGTCTTGTTTTGAGGTGTTTTGACTGATGTCATGTCTATGCTAATATGGCTAAAATTAGCTAACTAGCTAACCAACAACAGCAACAATGTATTTGAGAGACAATAAGCGCTCATTGTGCACATGTATTAATATTTTCAATAAAACATTGGAGACAAAATATTGTTTACATGTTGTCAACAATCTAAGTCAACCCTGTCTGTTTTACCCAATAGTTGAGCATGTGTCGGTTTTGTTTCTAAACAACAAAGTCTATTGAACACCCCTCTAAGACCACAGACAAGGAGAGTCAAAACACATTTACCTAGCGCCACATAACAAAAACTTAAAATTAGTGCATTTTACAGTGCCAGGAAATGAGCTGGAATATCAGATGTCTAGATGAATGAAGAGAGATACTTTTGACAGAGGAAAATTATGCCTGAGTGATATTTGTTGAGACCGCAGATTGTGGTTTCAAATGCATGGGGGGAAACACGAGCCCAGAAAAATCATACTGCCGTAATTGCCAGCCCAATGACAAATCATACAGCTATAATCGCTGCCTTATGGAAGTGGAACAAATGTGGAAAACAGAATTGGTGGGCCAAAAACACAACTCAAAGAGCCAGATTTGCTTTGTAGAGAGACATGGTTTATTCCAACTCATTTAATGGATGACTGCTTTTGAATGATGTCAGGTAGCCCTTTTCTTAAGCCATTGCGTATGCAGAACTACATTACATTACTTTTGAGGAGTGTACTCTGTCAATCTGATTACTCTGGAGCTCAGTAAAAACACTCATTTACACAGGTCTTCAGTCTGCACCATACAATACTAAACCTGAGGCTACACAAACTCACTGAATAAATGAAGCCCAAAGATGGCATCTTAAATTGAAAATCACTTTAGTATCCAAATCTACCACACTAACGTCAAAGCATGATTTGATTTTATGATTTACGCTAAAACGTAAAGTTCTTTGGGACTGTAGCTGAGCAGTTCATTAGCAGTACTCCAAGAGGGCATGCAATGTGTCTTAAGGCTTGTACACATCGCACCGAAATTTGATCTAACATTCGTCTGCCATGTTTTAGGGACCACCATAAGACATCTGAATTCAATATGGAGTTGGTCCCCCCTGTCCTGCTATAACAGCCTCCACTCTTCTGGGAAGGCTTTCCACAAGATGTTGGAACATTGCTGCTGGGACTTGCTTCCATTCAGCCACAAGAGCATTAGTGATGTCGGGCACTGATGTTGGGCGATTAGGCCTGGCTCGCAGTCGGCGTTCCAATTCCAAGTCAAGTTCTTCCACACTGATCTCGACAAACCATTTCTGTATGGACCTCGGTTTGTGCACGGGGGCATTGTCATGCTGAAACAGGAAAGGGCCTTTCCCAAACTGTTGCCACAAAGTTGGAAGCACAGAAACGTCTAGAATGTAATTGTATGCTGTAGCGTTAAGATTTCCTTTCACTGGAACAAAGGGGCCTAGCCCAAACCATGAAAAACAGCCCCAGACCATTATTCCTCTTCCACCAAACTTTACAGTTGGCACTATGCATTCGGGCAGGTAGTGTTCTCCTGGAATACACCAAACCCAGATTTGAGATGGTTTGGGATGAGTTGGACCGCAGAGTGAAGGACAAGCAGCCAACAACTGCTCAGCATATGTGGGAACTCCTTCAAGACTGTTGGAAAAGCATTCCAGGTGAAGCTGGTTGAGAGAATGCAAAGAGTGTGCAAAGCTGTCATCAAGGCAAAGGGTGGCTACTTTGAAGAATCTCAAATAATACAATATATTTTGATTTGTTTAACAATTTTTCGGTTACTTCATGATTCCATATGTGTTATTTCATAGTTTTATAGAAAATAGTAAAACTAAAGAAAAAGCCTTGAATGAGTAGGTGTGTCCAAACTTTTGACTGTATATTGTATAATGCTTTATGATTTGTACTCTATAAAACAAATTCCAACAGACTCAAAATGGCTGGTTGAGTTATAATCATTATGAGATGATTATAAGACATTATAAGGGGGTGATACATTAGAATGGGGTGATACATACAGTGAGGGAAAAAAATATTTGACCCCCTGCTGATTTTGTACGTTTGCCCACTGACAAAGAAATGATCAGTCTATAATTTTAATGGTAGGTTTATTTGAATAGTGAGAGACAGAATAACAACAAAAAAATCCAGAAAAATGCATGTAAAAAATGTTATAAATTGATTTGCATTTTAATGAGGGAAATAAGTATTTGACCCCTCTGCAAAACATCACTTAGTACTTAGTGGCAAAACCCTTGTTGGCAATCACAGAGGTCAGACGTTTCTTGTAGTTGGCCACCAGTATTGCATACATCTCAGGAGGGATTTTGTCCCACTCCTCTTTGCAGATCTTCTCCAAGTCATTAAGGTTTCGAGGCTGACGTTTGGCAACTCTAACCTTTAGCTCCCTCCACAGATTTTCTATGGGATTAAGGTCTGGAGACTGGCTAGGCCACTCCAGGACCTTAATGTGCTTCTTCTTGAGCCACTCCTTTGTTGCCTTGACCGTGTGTTTTGGGTCATTGTCATGCTGGAATACCCATCCACGACCCATTTTCAATGCCCTGGCTGAGGGAAGAAGGTTCTCACCCAAGATTTGACGGTACATGGCCCCGTCCATCGTCCCTTTGATGCGGTGAAGTTGTCCTGTCCCCTTTGCAGAAAAACACCCCCAAAGCATAATGTTTCCACCTCCATGTTTGACGGTGGGGATGGTGTTCTTGGGGTCATAGCCAGCATTCCTCCTCCTCCAAACACGGCGAGTTGAGTTGATGCCAAATAGCTCGATTTTGGTCTCATCTGACCACAACACTTTCACCCAGTTCTCCTCTGAATCATTCATTGGTAAACTTCAGACGGGCCTGTATATGTGCTTTCTTGAGCAGGGGGACCTTGTGGGCGCTGCAGGATTTCAGTCCTTCACAGCGTAGTGTGTGGTCCTCTGTAGCTCAATTGATAGAGCATGGCGCTTGTAACACCAGGGTAGTGGGTTCGATCCCCGGGACCACCCATACGTAAAATTGTATGCACACATGACTGTAAGTCGCTTTGGATAAAAGCGTCTGCTAAATGGCATATTATTATTATTATTATTATATTATTATTATTACCAATTGTTTTCTTGGTGACTATGGTCCCAGCTGCCTTGAGATCATTGACAAGATCCTCCCGTGTAATTCTGGGCTGATTCCTCACCGTTCTCATGATCATTGCAACTCCACGAGGTGAGATCTTGCATGGAGCCCCAGGCCGAGGGAGATTGACAGTGCTTTTGTGTTTCTTCCATTTGCGAATAATCGCACCAACTGTTGTCACCTTCTCACCAAGCTGCTTGGCGATGGTCTTGTAGCCCATTCCAGCCTTGTGTAGGTCTACAATCTTGTCCCTGACATCCTTGGAGAGCTCTTTGGTCTTGGCCATGGTGGAGAGTTTTGAATCTGATTGATTGATTGCTTCTGTGTACAGGTGTCTTTTATACAGGTAACAAGATTAGATTAGGAGCACTCCCTTTAAGAGTGTGCTCCTAATCTCAGCTCGTTACCTGTATAAAAGACACCTGGGAGCCAGAAATCTTTCTGATTGAGAGGGGGTCAAATTCTTATTTCCCTCATTAAAATGCAAATCAATTTATAACATTTTTGACATGCATTTTTTTTGGATTTTGTTGTTGTTATTCTGTCTCTCACTGTTCAAATAAACCTAACATTAAAATTATAGACTGATCATTTCTTTGTCAGTGGGCAAACGTACAAAATCAGCAGGGGATCAAATACTTTTTTCCCTCACTGTACATGAGAAGTCCTATAATACATTATAATCTGCATTATGATGTATTATACCTTGCGTGTTATTGTGTGTGTATGTTTGTGTGTGTGTGTGTGTGTGTGTGAGTCTGTGTTTGTGTGTGTGTGCAAAATGTGCATGTATGTGCGAGCGAGTGAGTGAGTGACTGAGTAAGGGCATACACTGTGATTATGTGCATTTTGTTTCTATGTGGATATAATTTATCATTGTCACATAATTCTCTGCAGGCACAGATCATCGTTCCACTCTGTCTGAAAAACTAAACAGCCTCTGTCAGCAAGTATTAAATGCCGGCAAACAATTGTAAGATTGTGACAACAGAGTTTAACAGCTAACAGACAGTCTGAACCTGAAAAGTGAATCTGCTTACAGAGAATGGCTTTACCATTTGACATACTGTATACTGTAAGTGAGGCAGTCAAACATCCATAGGGAATAGCTGATCTCTTGCTGTGTCAGAGGGGAAGAGAGAGCATGCACACATGCAAACACACAAAAAAAAAAACATACACACAAACACACATACTGTACATATGCCAAAACAAAGAAAATGCCTGCACATACAAATGCTCCCTCATAAATGCATGTGCATGCATACTATAGACACATCCCCACTTAAGAGCTACCACATAAATAATAACCTCATTGGAGAATAGTTGTCTTTTCTAAGCAGCTAGCGCTTAAAAAATGGTGTCTTGCGTGTGTTGAGTTTCCTTGTCTGTAAGTCTTATTTACTGAAAGCCAATAGGAATGATCTCAGTCGTGTTTAAGGGTGGCACATTTCTGGAAGACTGACAAACTAGCTCTGAAAATAGTGTGTTTAACACACAAATCACACACCAAGTATCCACATCACTAAGGAATTAACATGGTCCACACACATCTACACAGTCGTGTAGAAGGCACGACAACGCTTCTCCCCCTCAGGAGGCTGAAAGGATTTGGCATGGGCCCTCAGATCCTCAAAAAAATATACAGCTGCACCATTGAAAGCATCTTGACTGGCTGCATCACCGCTTGGTATGGCAACTGCTTGGCATCCAACCGCAAGGCGCTACTGAGGGTAGTGCATACAGCCCAGTATATCACTGGGGCCGAGCTCCCTGCCATCCAGGACCTCTACAGTGGCTTGCGAAAGTATTCACCCCCCTTGGAATTTTTCCTATTTTGTTGCCTTACAACCTGGAATTAAAATTGATTTTTTGGGGAGTTGTATCATTTGATTTACACAACATGCCTACCACTTTGAAAATGCAAAATATTTTTTAAGGGGTGAAACAAACAAGAAATAAGACAAAAAAAAACAAAAAAACTTGAGCGTGCATAACTATTCACCCCCCCCAAAGCCAATACTTTGTAGAGACACCTTTTGCAGCAATTAAAGCTGCAAGTGTCTTGGGGTATGTCTCTATAAGCTTGGCACATCTAGCTACTGAGATTTTTTCCCATTCTTCAAGGCAAAACTGCTCCAGCTCCTTCAAGCTGGATGGCTTCCGCTGGTGTACAGCAATCTTTAAGGCATACCATAGATTCTCAATTAGATTGAGTTCTGGGCTTTGACTAGGCCATTCCAAGACATTTAAATATTTCCCCTTAAACCACTCAAGTATTGCTTTAGCGGTATGCTTAGGGTCATTGTCCTGCTGGAAGGGGAACCTCCGTCCCATTCTCAAATCTCTGGAAGACTGAAACTGGTTTTCCTCAAGAATTTCTCTGTATTTAGCGCCATCTTTCATTCCTTCAGTTCTGACCAGTTTCCCAGTCCCTGCTGATGAAAAACATCCCCACAGCATGATGCTGCCACCACCATGCTTCACTGTGGGATGGTGTTCTCGGGGTAATGAGAGGTGTTGGGTTTGTGCCAGACATAGCGTTTTCCTTGATGGACTATTTGGACTATTTTGTGTATTTCCATTACATGAAATCCAAATAAAAATCAATTTAAATTACATGTTGTAATGCAACAAAATAGGAAAAACGCCAAGGGGGATGAATACTTTTGCAAGACACTGTATACCATGCAGTGTCAGAGAAAGGCCCTAAACATTTTCAAAGACTGAACAGCTTCTACCCCCAAGCAATAAGACTGCTAAATAGTTAACCAAATAGCTACCCGGACTACCGTAAAACTTCAATTAATAGCCTGGGCGTTTATTTGCTTAAATCACTGAACACAACATGCACAGACTTCTATTTGAGCCAGGCATCTATTTCCTTAATGCACACAGCTTTTGCTCATTTGCATAGTTAATTGTTTAATTCCAGCATTCACTTCCAGGATTGTAATCAATTTCTTATAATTTACACACTGTGTCACATTTATTTTGTCTATGTCACGTCCACTCCTGCTCCCCCCGCTCAACGTCACCGGTCTACTAAACACTGGTCCTGGCAACCCATCTTTACGCACAGCTAGCAAACGTCATTACGCACACCTGCATCTCATCATCAGTCACCTGGACTTCATTATTCCCTTGATTACTTACCCTTTATATAGCACTCTTTTGTTATCAGTTATCAGGTAGTATTGTTTATGTTTCTATGTCAGACGCTTCTCTTGGTTTGTGTCGCTCCATGTTTGTTCACTAACTGCACCTGCTTCCTGACTGTCTGCATCTAAGTTACAGAATACTGCCTCAACAAATGGAAGTAGCAGTTAACCAAGACATCTCCCAGATGGTCGGCGAACAGGGACACCTACTTCGTCAACACCATGACCAGCTGGCTCATTTGGGGACGGCTATGGATGAGGTCCTCTGCGTTATTCAAACATGTCGACATTACTTAAGGGGCGTCATCTCAAACAGCGGAGGATTCTTTACCACAAGTCGAGCCAGTACAGTACTGTCCTGGTCAGCGATGCCCGATTGTCCCTCCCGGACAAATATGACGAGCCCCCACCACCGAGAGGTCCAAGGTTGCCACGGTTATTTCTCTGCTGACTGGATGGGAGTTGAAGTGGGCCACGGCCGTCTGGGAGAGGAAGAGCTGGGTTGTGTGAGGGGTTCATGGCTCTGTTCAGGGGGTTCTCGACCATCCACCAGAGGGCAGAGATGTGGTCTGACGTGGTCTGGCTATCCTGCCATAGTTGGAGTAGGCGCTCACCTTTCAGACAGTGGCAGCATCCAGTGGATGGAATGAGCCGGCGCTCTGCACCCTATTCAGAAGACGATTGCGCATAGCGGTCCAGTTGGTGTGCCGAGATGACACCCTATCCTTGGACGCCCTCATCGCGATGGCCATCTGTCTGGATAACCTTCTTCGGGATCTTCGGTACCTCCATTGCCTCTCTCCCTCTTCCGTTGATCATTCTGAGTCAGAGCCTGAACCCATGGAGGTGGGGGCCACACGTCTCTCCGCGGCTGAGGGACGCCGCCGTAGACAGCCAGGTCTCTGTCCTTATTGCAGACAGGAGGGGCACCAGCTTCAACGTTGTCCGGTACGTTCTAACCGGAGGTCCACGAGAGCAGAGGGACAGCTACGTGATCATCCGTCTCCTGGGTTAGGCGTGAGTATTCCATCATCATCACTTTCCACCACACCTTTCCTAGTAACAATTTTGCTGGCTGTCCTTCATGTTTTGTTTCTACAGCTCTAGTGGACTCCGGTGCCACAGTGAATCTTATTGACCAGGCCCTCGCCTCCTCCCTTAACATCACCTCATACCCGCTCTCCTCTCCTTGTCCAGTTCAACCACTGGATAGTCAACCACTGGGATCCGGGACAATCACACAAATCACAGCACCAATCACCCTCACCGTGGAATCCATACATCGAGAAAGCCATCCATTCCTCATCATCAGTGCACCCGTACACAAGATCATCCTCGGCCTCCATGGCTTCAACGTCATAACCCCACCAACTCATGGCTGAGGATAAAAATCACTGACTGGGCACCCGAATGCCGGAAGACCTCCTTATCCTTTCCCTGTGGTTCCACATCGGTTGAGAGTCCTGTGGTTGTCCTTCAGCCCAACATCCCGGAGGTATACCAAGATCTTCGGGAGGTTTTTTCCAAGACCTGCTCCACCTGTCTCCCTCCTCATCACCCCTGGGTCTGTGCCATTGACCTGCTTGCAGGCTCTGCGCCTCCACATCTACCCTCTGTCGGTGGCCAAAACCAAGGCTATGGAGGAGTACATCCAGGAGGCTCTCCAGCAGGGTTTCATTCACACGTCCACCTCCCCTGCGTCGGCAGGCTTCTTCTTAGTGGCTAAGAAGGATGGAGGATTGCGCCCGTACATCGAATACAGAAATCTGAATTCCATCACGACAAAGTACCGCTACCCTCTCCCGTTGGTGCTGGCCGTGATTGAACAACTCAGCGGGGCCCGGTTTATCACCAAGTTGGACCTGAGGAGTGCCTACAATTTCATCCGCATCCAGGAGGGAGATAAATGGAAGACTTTCTTCAGCACGATGTCTGGTCACTACGAGTACTTTGTGATGTCTTTTGGATTAGCCAATGCTCCGTCAGTGTTCGGGGGCGGGGTTAGCTAGTTGTTCTCAGTTGTTAGCAGCCAATGGCTAGCAGTTTGTTAGTCATTACAAATAAGTCATTATTGAATATACCAAATCAAGCATTAAACCTCAAACAATTCATGGTAATCTCGTAAACAATTCATTTAGACCTGCCGTTTATTTGAAACCAGCGTTTATTTAATGAAATGTTTGCCATTGTGCAGCTATTAAAAGGGACAGGTGGCTATTTGAGACAAGTTGAAGTTTTACAGTATCGGCATTGACCCTCTTGCACTAACTCTTGACTCGTCACATGCTACTGCTTATTATCTATCCTGTTGCCTAGTCACTTTACCCCTACCTACAGCATATGTACATATCTACCTTAATTACCTCATACCCCTGCACATCGACTCGGTACAGGTACCCCATGTATACAGTATAGCCAAGTTATCGTTATTCCTAGTTATTTTTCTATTTCTTTCTTTGCATTGTTGGGATAGGCCCGTAAGTATTTCACTGTTAGTCTACACCTGTTGTTTACGAAGCACGTGACAAAATGTTATTTGAAAGACACACACACACACATACACACAGAGAGGGAGAAAAACAACCTACAGCAGTCTCCAAACGACGTGGTCCCATCGAGAGAAAGGTGACCAAATAAGCTCATTTCAATATTCACCTTTTCTTATGTTCAAAAAACACACATGCAACACATCTCCGACGTGTTCAACCTAGAGTAACCCTTCTATTAGCAGCAATGGAAATAACGAAGAGAGAAGCTTACAATGACGCAAACGCAGACACAAATCTTCACATGTGTGACTGCAGGCCTTTTTTTAAATTTCTAGGGGGTAGATCAGCTTTAATATTGCAGATAGATTGTAACTTCCTTCAATGTAATTGTCTGCATCACTTCCAATCTGTAACGATCGTTGGAGGAAGTGGACCAATGCGCAGCGTGATGAGTGAACATACTTTAATTATTAGAGAACCACACGAACAAAACGATACGTGAAGTCCTTGGTTTACAGACACAAACCATACACGGAACAAGATCCCACAACACACTGTGGAAAACAGGCTGCCTAAGTATGGTTCCCAATCAGAGACAACAAGCAACAGCTGATACACGTTGCCTCTGATTGAGAACCACACCGGCCAACATAGAAACAAATGAACTAGATAATCACCCTGGCACACAAAACACATAGAAACCACACACCCTGGCTCAACATAACAGAGTCCCAGAGCCAGGGTGTGACAGTACCCCCCCCCCCCCCAAAAGGCGCGGACTGCGACTGCGCCAAACATAAACCGAACAGGGGAGGGCCGGGTGGGCATTCCTCCTCGGAGGCGGTTCCGGCTCCGGCCTTGACCCCCACCCTCCAACAAACCCCCCAAAGCGCCCCTGGTCCGGTCTGGCCCTGCTGGCCGGAGCTGGACTGAACACTGGTGGAGCGGATTACTCTAGCTCCGGAGTGGAGCAGCTGACCGGTGCCGGACCAGGCACCGGTGGAACAGGCACGGGCTGTGCCGGACTGACGACGCGCACCACAGGCTTGGTGCGGGGAGCAGGGACGGGCCGGACCGGGCTGACGACGCGCACCATTGGCTTGGTGCGGGGAGCAGGGACGGGCCGAACCGGGCTGACGAGGCGCACCACTGGCTTGGTGCGGGGAGCAGGAACAGGCCGGACCGGGCTGACGTCGCGCACCATTGGCTTGGTGCAGGGAGCAGGGACGGGCCGAACCGGGCTGACGAAGCGCACCACTGGCTTGGTGCGGGGAGCAGGAACAGGCCGGACCGGGCTGACGACGCGCACCACAGGCTTGGTACGGTGAGCAGGGACGGGCCGAACTGGGCTGACGAAGCGCACCACTGGCTTGGTGCGGGGAGCAGGAACAGGCCGGACCGGGCTGACGACGTGCACCACAGGCTTGGTGCGAGGGGCAGGAACATGCCGGACCGGGCTGGCGACGCGCACCACAGGCTCGGTGCGAGGGACAGGAACAAGCCGGACCGTACTGGGGACACACACCACTGGCCCTACGCGGGGATCAGGAACTGGCCGGACCAGACTTGCAACACACCCCAGTACCTCTCGCCGTGCCTCTACATTCTCTTTCCCCCTGGTGACCAGTGACTCCCGTAACCTGGCGGCCTCCTTTGCCAACCCACTGAACCACTCTATCCCGGCCTCCTGCTGCCCCGTCGTCCACGGCGTGAGCCCCCCCCTAAAAATGTTCTGGCCGTCTCTCCTCCCCGTGGGCCAGGCCTCCATGGCTCTCGCCAGACTCTCGCTCCTCTGCTCCCAAGTCCAGCCTCTCTCCTCCTCCCGCGGCTTGACCTAGTCGAGGTTGATATCCTTTAGAGCCCTCTCTGGCGTTGGCTCCTGGACACGCTGCTTGGTCCAGTTATGATGGGATCTTCTGTCACGATCGTCGAACACAGAGGACCAAGGCGCAGTGTGGAATGCGAACATACTTTTATTTTTAATGATCACACGAACAAAACGATACGTGAAGTCCTTGGTTTACAGACACAAACCATACACGGAACCAGATCCCACTGTGGAAAACAGGCTGCCTAAGTATGGTTCCCAATCAGAGACAACAAGCAACAGCTGATACACGTTGCCTCTGATTGAGAACCACACCGGCCAACATAGAAACAAATGAACTAGTTAATCACCCTAGCACACAAAACACATAGAAACCACACACCCTGGCTCAACATAACAGAGTCCCAGAGCCAGGGCGTGACACAATCCCTCATATGTTTTTTTCTCTCGCAAATATATATGTATATATACAAATAAATACATATACATACATATATGACATATCCCTTTAAAAATGTATTTCCCTTTATTACTTTCCAACCCCACCACACCTTCCCTAATTGGAGTAAACTAGTGAACAACAATGCTCTACTTCCAGCTTATACATACTATATACATTTTATGGACACTTTTTTACAATAATTTTACAATAATTATATTTTGTTTGTTTTTGCTCCTGAACTTCCTATACCCTCAACCTCTCCGATCATTTTCATGATATGCCATATCTTTCTAACTGTGCTCTTTCACAAAAGCTCTCAACCTATAACCTATATACTTATTATGGACACAGTATGCTTTACATTAGTTATCTTGTTGTTATTAGTTGTTGTTAGTCCCATCCTTCAACTCCATTCAACACCTCCCATCTATCTCTTTACACCATTCATATTGGATTTCTATTTGCCATATGTTTTTCAACTGTACTGTGATGTTTTACAAAAGTTCTGAACCCTTCTATTCTCATTATTTCTACAGATTGTAAATTGAAAATAAACATTTTTGCTAAAAGTATTATTATATTATTGATCGATTCCCTATGACTTTTCAGATCACCCGGTAGTGCTATCTGCAAGATTAGCTCCAGGTAAATATTGCAATCCTTTAGCCAATCCTGGACCTGTGTCCAAAAACAAGCTACAAATGGACAGTACCAAAACAAATTATCTAATGTTTCTGTCTCTTCGCAGCAAAATCTGCAGAGCTGGGAAGATTATATTCCCCATATAAATAACAATCTATTGGTAGCAATAATTTTGTATTATAATTTAAATTGAAAAATTCTGAGTTTTGAATCTGGCGTTGTTTTACGTATCAGTTCATAAACACTATGCCATGGAATCTGTACGTCAAAAATCTCTTTCCAAATATTTTGCAATCTATATGGGACGGCTGTCAATCCTTTGGTCCTTAAATGAAACTGGTATACTTTTTTATTTATTACAATTTTCTTTAACCAATTACGTTCTTTAATGTAGGGCCGACAGACAATTTCCTTACTTTTTCCCCCTTCCACTTTCCTCTTCCATTTTTGCGGTAATGCTGCAATTATTTGGTTGTAATTTTGGGTAGAGCAGACATTTCCATATGTTTTTGTTAGCTGCATAACTCCACCAGTCATATGTATGATATCATTTAAGAAGATTATACCTTTTTTAAACATTTCTTCAAAAAATAATGGTTTTTTATCAATTAGTATATTTGAGTTTAACCACAATATTTGTTGCATTATTTGTTCTGGAGTTTCTGGAGGATTCAATTGAAATTGCAACCAACTTTCTATGGCTTGTTTTAGAAATAGTGATATTTGGGAGATTATTTCCTTTTCAAATAACTGAAAGTGAGAGGTTGTAATCTGAATATAGGGAAAAAGGCCGTTCTTGAACATTGGGTGAGACAATCTTACTAATTTGCTAGAGAACCAGTTCTGATTTTTGTATGACGGAAGCTTTTAGTGATAGGTCTAATGCTTTAATATTTAATTATTTCTGTCCCCCGAATTCATATTCATTATATAAATAGGCCTGTTTAATTTTGTCTGGCTTGCTGTTCCAAATAAAATGGAATCTTTTTTTCTCATATAGTTTAAAAAACTGTTTGCAAGGCGTTGGCAAGACCATAAGGGATAATACTAAATAGTTAATCAGGGTGATTTTCCCACAAATTGACAGGTATTTACCTTTCCATGGTAGCAAGATCTATTTTTGCTAATGTTCTATTAAAATGTATTGGAGTGAGATCATTTATTTCATTTGGGATATGTATTCCGAGTATATCCACATCACCATCAGACCATTTTATTGGTAAACTACATGGTAATGTAAAGATTGTATTTTTTTTGTGATCCAATACGTAATATAGTACATTTATCATAATTTGGTTGTAATCCAGAAAGGTTAGAAAATGTATCTAGATCCTCTATGAGGCTGTGGAGGGATTCAAGTTGTGGATTTGAAAGAAAACATGAATCATCAGCGTACAATGACACATTTGTTTTTAAGCCCTGGATTTCTATTCCCTTGATATTATTGTTGGATCTGATTTTAATAGCTAACATTTCGATGGCCATAATAAATAGATATGCCGATAGTGGACAACCTTGTTTCACTCCTCTTGACAGTTTAAAACTTTCAGAGAAATAGCCATTATTTACTATTTTACACCTAGGGTTACTATACATTATTTTAACCCATTTTATAAGAGATTCTCCTAAATTGAAATGATCCAGGCATTTATATATAAACCCCAGTCGTACTTTATCAAATGCCTTTTCAAAGTCTGCTATGAATAGCAGGCCTGGTTTCCCATATTATTCATAGTATTCTATTGTTTCCAGTGTGGACCTTTGCACCAAATCGCTCAAAGGAGTTCTCAGCTAGAAAGCAGGTCTGGCTACAATATTGTAGAGGCCTGCTGGAACTAGAACACTGACTCACTGAAACAAAAGTAATGTTCAGTGGTCACAAAACGTTTTGAAATTCTGAACTGGGAGGTGCTGAATGTGAATTTGTTCAACAAGAATGCTCACTTTTGTTTTCCACTGCAAAACACTTTGCTTCACTGTGCCCTACTGAATACAAACAAGGATATGAGGACCAAATGACATAGAAAGAGTTCTGACTGTTCAATAAGCTAACATTGGATAAACACAGCTCTGAGCTATCTCTATCACTGCCAGCAGCCTCCATGACACTATATACTGTATGTCCTGTTAGGGTTGTCGGCATCACAGTCTCTGGAGACCATAGATTTCTTATGCCTGGGGGTTAGATCTCAGCGCCCCGTCTGCTGTGGCTGACTTCAATGCATTTGATAACAGCTAATAGAGATAATTATCTATAAAGTATGTTGAGACAAAACTTTACCGGCCTACCCATCTTGCCCCTCTTCCCTGGTTCACCAGGCATGCCCTGAAATAGAACAGGGGGGAGAGAGAGAGAGAGAGAGAGAGAGAGAGAGAGAGAGACGTTTGTAAGACAATAATAAGATCAGAGCAACATTGTACTCTCTGGGAATAATCCCCCCCCCAAATCATTTTTTTTCTCTTTATTTTATTTACCCCTTTTTCGTGATATCCAATTGTCCCATTGCTGCAACTCCCCTACGGACTCGGGAGAGGCGAAGGTCAAGAGCCATGCTTCCTCCCTGAAACACGACGCTGCCAAGCCGCACTGCTTACTTAACCCGGAAGCCAGCCGCACCAATGTGTCGGAGGAAACACCGTCCAGCTGACGACCGTGGTCAGTTTGCAGGCGCCCGGCCTGCCACAAGGAGTCGCTAGAGTGCAATGGGACAAGGAAATCCCTGCCGGCAAAACCCTCCCCTAACCCGGAAGACGCTGGACCAATTGTGCGACACCTCTCCCGGTCACAGCCGGCTGTGACACAGCCTGGGATTGAACCCTCGTCTGTAGTGACGCCTCAAGCACTGTGATGCAGTGCCTTAGACCGCTGCGCCACTCGGTAGTCCCCTCTGGGAATAATTCTACTAACTGTCTCATAAGTACACTCATGTAATAATTTCAGACCATCACAGACTGTAAGTTACCTAGTGTACTGCATATATTAGTATTTTGCTTAGCTACTTTATGTGTAAATACTGCTTGATGTATTTGCAGACTGTTTTTGTTTCTACAGAGCTCTACACAAACCTACAGCTGTGCCAGCTAATTAGAGCATTTTCATCGTGCTCTATAGCTCTCTTCCTTTAAGATTAGGAGGAAGTTATTAGAGAGGACAGACAGACAGACAGACATAGAGACAGACAGTGATCGACAGACAAAGATTGGTCTGCTACAGTATCGTGGAGCTGCATAGTGGAAAGGTCCATTACAGGCTCACCAATGACGCAACCCCCTGGTGCATGCGATAAGTAGGCTAATCGTCTCATGTTTTTGGAGGCCGAGCTTTAGGAAGGCCTTGATTAGTTTAGCCAGTTCAAAGGCTTAATAACGGGGGGGTCACAAGAGTCATCACCAACACTCCCACACTGTCTTACTCGCTACAGCCTGATAGCATGCTGGAGGCTGTTCCCACATTTAAACCAAAACAAGAAACTGGTTGTCTCATAAGGAAACAACTGAGAGAGGGAAGACCAGAGTCACCACTGGGACCGGTAGTCAGAGTTGCCTCCATTCTTGTACACAGTGTGTGGTGAGGTCAGGTCAGGTCACATGGTCAGGAAAAATTCCTGGCCCTAATCATTACAGACGTAGTGAGTATTTGGATTTGTGTGTAGAGGTAAGGTAAAGAAGGGTAAACCTACTCTTTTGCCATCAGCACCAGGTAGGCCAAAACGGCCCGCGATTCCAATGAAGCCCTGCAGAGCGAGAGAGAGAGAGAGAGAGACAGAGAGAGAGAGAAAGACAGCACAGCAGATCAGAGGGGAGGGAGGGAGGGAGGGAGAGGAGAAGTAGAGGATTTCGATTTTCAATGTCTGCAAAGTAGATCTATCATAGCTTGAGAGTTGAAGGGTCCAATGCTGGGGGTCTGCAGGTTCCAGGGTTGATGGATCAGGTCTCCATGAAGAACCAAGCCATGAGGCAAGTGTATATGCCCATGGACTGCATGGTGCTGGCTTCCACGATGTAGTCCAAGGGCACATACCCTCACGCCAGGGATCTCTGAAGATGAGGAAGATGACACCAATCTGGCCTGTTGATAGCGGTTTAACACAACACAACAACACAAGACCAGGAACAACAACAACAGCAATACCAGTAGCGATGTTTTCTATAAGACAGTGGAGTGCTGATACTGGTTAAGGTACAGCTGATGGGTTACGGTTGAAGGTACATGAGGAATAGGGGAAAGACTACGTATATCAGTAGTTGTGGGTTGATTGAGATGTACCGTCATTTTTAGATTATGGGCTCTATTTTAATTTTAATTTTAATTTTTTTTTAAATTTGGGGGGGGATGGATCAGCTTAATATTGCAGATAGATTGTATCTTCTATCAATGTAATTGTCTGCATCACTTCCAATCCCCCATGTTTTTTATATTTATACTCCCCTTTATTACTTTTCAACCCCGCCATCCTTTCCCTACTTGGAGTAAATTAGTGAACAACAATGCCCAGGCCTCTACTTCCGGTCTATACTTACTATCTACACCTTATGGACACAGTTAATTTTACAATAATTCTATTATATATATATATATATATATATATATATTTTTTTTTATTTTTTTATTTTTTTGCTCCTGAACTTCTTCTACTCTCAACCTCTCCGATAATTTTCATGATGTCCATCCGGGTTTGCTTCTATATGCCATATCTTTCTAACTGTGCTCTTTCCCAAAAGCTCCCAACATACAACCTATATACTTATTATGGACACAGTATGCTTACATTATTAGCTATCTTTGTTATTATTTGTTATTATTTGTTATTAGTCCCATCCTTCAACTCTATTCAATACCTCCAATCTATCTCTTAACACCATCCATATAGGATTTCTATTTGCCATATATATTTCAACCGTACTGTGATGTTTTACAAAAGTTCTGAACCTTTCTATTCTCATTGCTTCTACAGATTGTGAATTAAAAATAAACATATTTGCTAAAAGTATTATTATATTATTGATCGATTGACTATGACTTTTCAGATCACCCAGTAATGCTATCTGCAAGGTTAGCTCCAGGTAAATATTGCAATCCTTTAGCCATTCCTGGACGTGTCCAAAAACAAGCTACAAATGGACAGAACCAAAACAAATGATCTAATGATTCTGTCTCTTCACAGCAAAATCTACAGAGCTGGGAAGATTGTATCCCCCATATAAATAACATTCTATTGGTAGCAAGAATTGTATATAATAATTTAAATTGAAAGATTCTAATTTTTGAATCCGGTGTCGTTTTGCATGTCAGTTCATAAACACTATGCCATGGGATCGGTACGTCGAAAATCTCTTCCCAACTATTTTGCAATCTACAGTGGGGAGAACAAGTATTTGATACACTGCATAGGTACATTTCAACTGTGAGAGACGGAATCTAAAACAAACATCCAGAAAATCACATTGTAAGGTTTTTAAGTAATTAATTTGCATTTTATTGCATGACATAAGTATTTGATACATCAGAAAAGCAGAACTTAATATTTGGTACAGAAAACTTTGTTTGCAATTATAGAGATCATACGTTTCCTGTAGGTCTTGACCAGGTTTGCACACACTGCAGCAGGGATTTTGGCCCACTCCTCCATACAGACCTTCTCCAGATCCTTCAGGTTTCGGGGCTGTCGCTGGGCAATACGGACTTTCAGCTCCCTCCAAAGATTTTCTATTGGGTTCAGGTCTGGAGACTGGCTAGGCCACTCCAGGACCTTGAGATGCTTCTTACGGAGCCACTCCTTAGTTGCCCTGGCTGTGTGTTTCGGGTCATTGTCTTGCTGGAAGACCCAGCCACGACCCATCTTCAATGCTCTTACTGAGGTAAGGAGGTTGTTGGCCAAGATCTTGCGATACATGGCCCCATCCATCCTCCCCTCAATACAGTGCAGTCATCCTGTCCCCTTTGCAGAAAAGCATCCCCAAAGAATGATGTTTCCACCTCCATGCTTCACGGTTGGGATGGTGTTCTTGGGGTTGTACTCATCCTTCTTCTTCCTCCAAACACGTTTAGACCAAAAAGCTATATTTTTGTCTCATCAGACCACATGACCTTCTCCCATTCCTCCTCTGGATCATCTAGATGGTCATTGGCAAACTTCAGACGGGCCTGGACATGCGCTGGCTTGAGCAGGGGGACCTTGCGTGCGCTGCAGGATTTTAATCAATGACGGCGTAGTGTGTTACTAATGGTTTTCTTTGAGACTGTGGTCCCAGCTCTCTTCAGGTCATTGACCAGGTCCTGCCGTGTAGTTCTAGGCTGATCCCTCACCTTCCTCATGATCATTGATGCCCCACGAGGTGAGATCTTGCATGGAGCCCCAGACCGAGGGTGATTGACCGTCATCTTGAACTTCTTCCATTTTCTAATAATTGCGCCAACAGTTGTTGCCTTTTCACCAAGCTGCTTGCCTATTGTCCTGTAGCCCATCCCAGCCTTGTGCAGGTCTACAATTTTATCCCTGATGTCCTTACACAGCTCTCTGGTCTTGGCCATTGTGGAGAGGTTGGAGTCTGTTTGATTGAGTGTGTGGACAGGTGTCTTTTATACAGGTAACGAGTTCAAACAGGTGCAGTTAATACAGGTAATGAGTGGAGAACAGGAGGGCTTCTTAAAGAAAAACTAACAGGTCTGTGAGAGCCGGAATTCTTACTGGTTGGTAGGTGATCCAATACTTATGTCACGCAATAAAATGCAAATTAATTACTTAAAAATCATACAATGTGATTTTCTGGATTTTTGTTTTAGATTCCGTCTCTCACAGTTGAAGTGTACCTATGATAAAAATTACAGACCTCTACATGCTTTGTAAGTAGGAAAACCTGCAAAATCGGCAGAGTATCAAATACTTGTTCTCCCCACTGTATATGGGACGGCTGTCAATCCTTTGGTCCTTAAGTGAAACTGCTATACTTTTTTATTTATCACAGTTTTCCTTAACCAATTATGTTCTTTAATGCAAGACCGACAGACAAGTTCCTTACTTTCTCCCCCTTCCACTTTCCTCTTCCACTTTTGCGGTAAGGCTGCAATTATTTGGTTGTAATTTTGGGTAGAGCAGACATTTCCATATGTTTTTGTTAGCTGCATGTGCGACATAACTCCACCAGTCCTACCGATGATATCATTTACGAAGATTATACCTTTTTTAAACATTCTGTCAAAAAATAAAGATTTTTTGTCAATTAGTATATTTGAATTTAACCACAATATTTGTTGCATTATTTGTTCTGTTGTTTCTGGAGGATTAAATTGAAATTGCAACCAATAGTGATATTTGGGAGATGATTTCCTTTTCAAATAACTGCAAATGAGTTGTTGTAATCTGAATAAAGGGAAAAAGGCCTTTCTTGAACATTGGGTGAGACAATCTTACTAATTTGCTTGAGAACCAGTTCGGATTTAAGTATAACTTTTATATGACTGAAGCTTTTAGTGATAGGTCTAATGCTTTAATATTTAATAATTTATGTCCTCCTAATTCATATCCATTATATAAATATGCCCTTTTAATTTTGTCTGGCTTGCCGTTCCAATTAAAATTGAATATTTCTTTTCTCATATAATTTAAAAAACTGTTAGCTAGGCGTAGGCAAGACCATAAGCAAATAGGTAAACTGTGATAATACTAAAGAGTTAATCAGGGTGATTTTTCCACAAATTGACAGGTATTTTCCTTTCCATGGTAGTAAGATCTTATCTATTTTTGCTAACTTTCTATTAAAATGTATTGAAGTGAGATCATTTATTTCCTTTGGGATATGTATTTTGAGTATATCCACATCACCATCAGACCATTTTATTGGTAAACTACATGGTAATGTAATTTTTTTATTTTTTAGTGATCCAATACGTAATATAGTACATTTGTCATAATTTTGTTGTAATCCAGAGAGGTTAGAAAATGTATCTAGATCCTCTATGACACTGTGGAGGGATTCTAGTTGTGGATTTAAAAGAAAACATGAATCATCAGCGTACAATGACACCTTTGTTTTTAAGCCCTGGATTTCTAATCCTATGATATTATTATTGTATCTGATTTTAATAGCTAACATCTCGATGGCCACAATAAATAGATATGCAGATAGTGGACAACCTTGTTTCACCCCTCTTGACAGTTTAAAACTTTCTGAGAAATAGCCATTATTTACTATTTTACACCTAGGGTTACTATACATGATTTTGACCCATTTTATAAGAGATTCTCCAAAATTGAAATGGTCCAGGCATTTATATATAAACCCCAGTCGAACTTTATCAAATGTCTTTTCGAAGTCTGCTATGAATAGCAGGCCTGGTTTCCCATATTTTCCATAGTGTTCTATTGTTTCCAATACTTGCCTTATATTATCTCCAATGTATCTTCCATGTAAAAACCTGTCTGATTAGAATGAATAATATCCGACAATACCTTTTTAATTCTATGCGCTATACATTTTGCTAGGATTTTTGCATCACAACACTGAAGTGTAAGGGGCCTCCAATTTTGTAAATGGACTGGATCTTTATATTTTCCACTTGTATCCTGTTTATGGGCTCTATTTTAACAAACCTAACGCAATGGTATATCTTGGCGGTAGCGTTGTAGGTTTGGGGGTGTGTCAGTAATATTTTGGCTATTTTCACAACTGGAATTGGGGGCGCAGTAGCTGGTGATGGCGCAAATGGGCTGGATTTTGATTAATAAACATGTTGTGGGTGTGTCGAGGCTTGGCCCTCCCTGTCCAACCAGAACGTGCTCCATGGCTAAATATGTGGTTGCTTCAAGTTGTGTATTTTCAGTCTTTTATGTATTGCGTTGTCATCAACTCCAATTTGAATGTTAGTCCATTATAGCCTAGTTTGTTAAATAGCCTACCCCATATTTGATAAATATTTTGAACATGTTTGCAGTTTACATTGTTCTAATTGCATTGCTTCAATATGGAAATACAGTACATTGTTAAACATAGGCTATAGCATTCACACTGATATAGGGGCTAAGCCTACTGTAAATTGCAGTCTGGACATGCACATGCTAAACGTAATCAATAAGCAAGATTACATTTACTAGGCTATTAAAAATACAGTGTATAATTCTAATCAAATTCGAATAAAAATGAAACAACAACTTGTTTTAAATAGGCTATATCTAAATACAGTTACAGGCACCATAATTGCTCCCCATGGGCGTATAATACAGACAAGGCAACTTAGACTATGGAGGGTTTTACACACATCCAAAGTTTTCACAGGAGATTGAATATAAAGAGAAAGGGGGAATGTCCACTCACCATTATACTGCCCGCAAATGTAATGTTTTATAAACATCATGGAACCATCTTACAGATCATATTTGTATTTCTCCAGAAATATCAGATGCAATTGCATTGCATTTGAGCCATGTACGTTCTTACCATAAACCCATGGACGGGAAATCTTTCTAATAAGTTTGGTTTTTAATTAAATTAAATGAAAACAATCAAGCAGTTTTTTAAACCAACAACAATATTTCTAAATACGATCGGGTCAGAAGCATGATATCATAAATCGCGTCTCTCGTTACATGAGCATAAGGCAATGTTTGCACAGGCCTAAGGGGTCTTCGTCAGGAGGAATGGATGTTTGTCCTATCCAATGAATATAGTATAAACTAACCCTACAATATGCCTAGTTATAACAAACATGTAGCCAAACTAGTTAATTTTTTATTGATAAGGTCTGTTAGAGTCTTTGCCACGTGAAAGTCAAACAAACGAACAGGCAAATAGCCTAGGCTACAAGCGGATTCAGCACCAAGGACAGCGGAATTCCCGCGATTTGACAGTTACATCCAACAGATGTGGAAGATATTTTGCAAAATTATAAAGGAAAAACAATAAGTAGTCTATTGCAATAACTTCATGTTCCTTTCATTCAATAGGCATCACACATAGGCATAATGAGCCCAAACTTTTCACAGAAGCCGCATGGACAAAAACAATGTCCAATATAAGGACAAAACGGGAATGTCTGTTGAATGTTTTGCTGCTCATGATATTTTAATAAAACATTGGTTATAGGCTACTGTTATGGCAAAATCGATGCCATAACCAATTAAGTTACAGCTAAGAACAGCTTTTGGTGAGTCTTAAATATCACCAGTAGCGCTGCTTGAAATTGGCACATTGGTGCACATTTTTAAGGACACACCACAAATATTTCACCCTTCCCACCTCAGCCCAAGCGAGCTGATATAAGAGAGGTAAATTACCAACCCTGGTTGGAAAATAGCAGAACGCTGGCTTTTACAAGTCAAAATTACCAAAGAGGGTGCATTAACGCCAGCCAAAAATAGAGTCCTATAGCTGGTAGTTTGTAGTTTATGGTTATAGCTAAGCGATAGTGGTGGTTAGGTGTAGTGAGTTGGTTAGTTGTAGCTAGGGGATCAGGGGCTGGTTGTGAGGCACATAGTAGCTGACGGTAGTTGTAGGTCAGGGATACAGGGTGGTAAGATGTAATGGACAGGGTAGCTGTAGTATACTATAGGTAGGTAAGTACTTGAAGGTAAATAGGGGATAAGGGGTAGATGTGTGAACCAGGGTTTGGGAGGGAGTTGGTTGATGTATAGCTTATGGGTTATGGTTGTAGGTAGGGATAGATACGGTGGTAGTTATAGGTAGGGGATGGATGTAGATAGGACAGGGGATGGTTGTGTGGTGGATCAGGGGATGGGGGTTGCTGATGGAGAGAGGGAGAGGGTAGAATGCCTCTTTTTACAACTTTAAACAGGAAATTCCAGCCGGTGGGGGCAGCCATGGGAGCTGATTAAGGGTATTTATTGAAGCGCAACATAACATCACTGTGCATGTGTGTGTGTGTGTGTGTGTGTGGGGGGGGGGGGTTGTACATTCAGGATGTGTGTTTCTGTGTGTTTGTTTAGTTCAGGGTGTGTGTTGGTCTGCAAGGGATTATCAACAGTCACATTCATGTAGCGTATACAGTTAGACAACTGTTAATGTGGAAAAGGCAGAAGTACAGTAATTGAGTGTGTGTGCGTGTGTCAGTTATAGCAGACAAAACCAATAACTTTGATTTAACAACTGTTGGCAAGCGAGTGTGTTTTGTTGGAGACTCAAGACACTATTCACTGTAAACAGAGAGTAGTAAAATCTCTGTCAAGCCACATGCATAAAAGTAAAGGACAGATCAGCCGAAACATAGAAGACATGACTCAGCACAGAGACAAACGGATTGCCCTTGAAAATCAAAAACATACAGTAAACATAAGAACATCAGCCGCTTTCCAGAATTTATCAAATCACGATTGAAACCAGGCTTCCGCAAGTTGACCTGTAGGCATGACAACAGCATTGAGTGTGGTGTTTATGGGTATGACTCAAACGTCCAGACCGTGACATCACATCCACGACATCAGGCTGATTCGGGGTGAAGTTTGCCCTAGGTAAAGATCTAGGATCAGCTTCCACTCCCCCTATCCTAACCTTAACCATAAATTGGGAAAATACAAAACTGACCCAAGATCAGAGTCTAGGAGCAACTTCACCCTACACCCATCCAGGCTATAGCACTGCTAAAAAAGTCATGCTCCACAGGAAAATAATTGGGGAAGAGGGAATTAAGGGTACACCTACCCGAGCGCCTTTCGGCCCAATGGCTCCTATGGGCCCTGGCAAACCCTAAGACAAAGACAGAGAAAAAGTAGTTGAACGGTTAAACACAATCAGTGGTTAAGATAAAAACAAATGATCACAGTGATACGATGTGTGTGCGTGTGTGTGTGCGCGTGTGCGTTCGTGCGTATGTGCGTCTGTGTGCAATTTGAGTCTGTCAATCGGGAATTTATGAATTTATGAGTCTGTCAAGTGTGAATTTGTAGTTGTAGAGGTGTAAACCCAATCTAACAGCAGGGAGAGACAGAGGACTTCCTCTAGTGTAGCAGGGTTTGGAACAGTCTCTAGAAACACAATGACCCATCCTAGGAGTAGATGCCAGGAAAGCAGCTGTGACTGCAGCCTGACTTGGGCTTGAAGTATGTAGTTAAAAGTGTCTCTTAATTTCTTTTTAGGAAGATTTACTATAGCTCTTCAACTGACTCTCTGTGGCAAGATTTACATGACAACACCACTCTAGTCCTGCACTTTGTGTAGATGATGCATATAATAATTCTGCACATAGCTCTAGTCCATTCACTCTCCCCTGCACAAGTACAACCCCTTACCACATAATCCTCCTTAATCCACCAGTCAAGAGCTGATCTGAACCGTCTAAACCTACTGTAGATGAGCATAACCCCCTGACCTCTGACCCTCCTCTACTAGTCATACCTGACCCCTGGCCCTACTGTACAAGTCAATCATGACCCCTGACCCTACTGTACCAGTCAAGCCTGACCCCTGACCCTACTATAACAGTCACAGCACATCAGAGGATTTACTGCACCTGCCTGCCAGGATAACCTTTGGCACCTGGGCTTCCGTCTGGACCTCGCTCTCCCTGTGGGAAAGAAGGAAGGGGGGTTAAAGGCAGATAGAAAGGATTGATACAAATTACAGTAAGCCAGTGACAGACAGCGCTTTGTGCAGAGTAACAGTTAGTCTAACGGTCAAACTAGACCAATGCTGCTACGTCACCGTAATGGCTCCATCACGTGATCTATGAGACATGCTATACCAAAAGCAAAAGCAGCACATCTGTGAAGTGAAGATCGCTTGAAACAGTGTAGTTTTACGCTTTGAGTCTATTTTCCTTGTCAGCGACAGCATTGCAAAGATGATGTAGATGCACAGAAATGCACATAATCAAATATAAATTCAAAAATAATCTTAATAACACATTGAAAGTGTCTTCGGTATCACATTTTATGCTTGTATTAAAAATATATAAATCTATGTTGATGCAATTGTTGATACAACCACTTCAAGTCATTTTAACATGCAAACAGTCTAGCAATGCATGAATGCAATGACATTGTATACATTTATGAACTGGATTGTGTTTTGGAATTATACAGAGTATTCGGAAGATATATTCAGACCCCTTGACTTTTTCCACATTTTGTTACGTTACAGCCTTATTCTAAAATTGATTAAATTGTTAAACAGGTTTTTAGAAATGTTTGTAAATATATATTTTTTTAAATACTGAAATATCACATTTACATACACTACCAGACAAAAGTTTGGACACACCTACTCATTCCAGGGTTTTTCTTAATGTTTTCTATTTTTTACATTGTAGAATAATAGTGAAGACATCAAAACTATGAAATAACATGGAATCATGTAGTAACCAAAAAAGTGTTTGTTGGCTGCTTTTCCTTCACTCTACCGTCCGACTCATCCCAAACCATCTCAATTGGGTTGAGGTCGGGGGATTGTGGAGGCCAGGTCATCTGATGCAGCACTCCATCACTCTCCTTCTTGGTAAAATAGCCCTTACACAGCTTGGAGGTGTGTTGGGTCATTGTCCTGTTGAAAAACAAATGATAGTCCCACTAAGCCCAAACCAGATGGGATGGCGTATCGCTGCAGAATGCTGGTAGCCATGCTGGTTAAATGTGCCAAGAATTATAAATAAATCACAGACAGTGTCACCAGCAAAGCTCCCCCACACCATAACACCTCCTCCTCTGTGCTTTACGGTGGGAACTACACATGCAGAGATCATCCGTTCACCCACACCGCGTCTGAACCAAAAATCTCAAATTTCGACTCCAGACCAAAGGACACATTTCCACCGGTCTAATGTCCATTGCTCGTGTTTCTTGGCCCAAGCAGTACTGTAAGTATTCAGACCCTTTACTCTGTACTTTGTTGAAGCACCTTTGGCAGCGATTACAGCCTTGAGTTTTCTTGGGTATGACGCTACAAGTTGGCACACCTGTATTTGGGGAGTTTCTCCCATTCTTCTCTGCAGATTCTCTCAAGCTCTGTCAGGTTGGATGGGAGACGTCGCCGCACAGCTATTTTCAGGTCTCTCCAGAGATGTTTGATCAGGTCCAAGTCCGGGCTCTGGCTGGGCCACTCAAGGACATTCAGACACTTGTCCCGAAGCAACTCCTGAGTTGTCTTGGCTTTGTGCTTAGGGTTGTTGTCCTGTTGGAAATGGATTTGGCTGCATCTGTTAATGATGGGCAAATTAACATTCATGGATATAGTCTACTTAGAAGGGACAGGAATAGGAATGGTGGGGGTGTAGCACTGTACATTCATAATCATATACCTACTGGCTCAAGCACATCTGCCTCACCCGGCACCCATATTGGTAGGATGTGTGTATAAACCTCCTAGCTCTAAGGTCTCCTATCTGGATGACTTATGCACTGGGTTTGACCAGGCCACAGATTGTAACAGAGATGTATTTATCTTCGGTGGTTTTAATATAAATAGGAAGGATCACAATAATTCAAATATAACTAAATTAATGAGATATGCTGAGAGCTGTGGTGTGAAACAAATGGTTAATGATACTACGAGATCATCAACTAAGATAGGTCACCGTTCGGACACAAAGAAAATTAATTTACTGAGTGATAATGTAAACACACATTCTTCCAAACAAGCTATTGTCCAATGGATTGATGATCATATTATGAACAAAAAAACCTGCTCTTTTAGTCTACAAATGGTGTCAGTAGAGGTGTTAAACCTATTGATGTCATTAAACAATGGTAAATCTACAGGTTATGATCTTATGGACAATGTTTTACTTCGCTATGCTGCTCTCCAGATTGCAGCTCCACTGAAATACATATTTAATTGGTCACTGGAAAAGGGGACATTTCCAAATGTATGGAAGCATGCTAAACTGTGTCCAATCCCGAAAGACAGCAAATAACCCATTACTCCTGCCAATAGTTGACCAATTAGTCTACTCCCTTCACTCAGTAAGATATTGGAGGGTATTGTGTAGACAAATATGGGAGTATATGGAAAATAATGATCTGATCACAGCCAATCAGCATGCTTATCGCAAAAACCATTCCACTACAACTGCATTGGTTGACACGACTGACCAGTGGCTCAATGTAATGGCTAATGGTAGGTTTGTGGGTGTACTATTTTTTGTATTTTAGTGCAGCATTTGATTTAGTGGATCATGAAATAATTTTGACAAAATGATTGCATTATGGGTTTAAGGAGGCAGCATTGAATTGGGTACAGTCATATCTAACTGACAGGAAACAGTCAATGGGTTGTTTTCTTCCCCTCATGCTTTAAACTGTGGAATACCGCAGGGCAGCTGCCTTGGGCCACTTCTTTACTTAATATATACAGACAACCTTCCTTATGTCTTATCTAAAACTATATTTGCAGATGATACTACAATTTATACAGCAAAACAATCGGTTCAACAGGTACAGCAAGCTCTACAAGTAGATCTGGGAAATATCAGAGGGTGGGTTTGCTGGAACAAACTTGTTTTGCACACCAAGAAAACCAAGGTTGTATTGGTCTGTTCCACTAGGAAAAGGCCAACACAGCATGGGATACAATTAAGTATGGGGGGAGTACAAATTGAGGAAGAAGCAGAAACCAAACTACTAGGGGTGCAGCTAGACAACTGCTTATCATGGTTGTCTCAAATAACTGATCTATCTGATCTATGTAAAAAAAAAAAGAAGAAGGATAGCTAAATATTTAACGGGAAAGATTCTTAAGCAAACAACCCAAGCATTAATTGGGAGTCAGGTGAACTACTGTTCTGTGGTCTGGGGAAATGCATCAGCAAGTGAAATTAGGAGGCTGCAGATTGAACAGAACAAAGCAGCAACAATTGTTTTAAGGTGGAGATATGGTTCTTCTGTTGTAGTCATGCACAATGCTCTTGGTTGGTCATCAATCAACAAGATAATAAAAAAACATGCTACGGACAATTCCTTCGACCTCATGGCTTGGTTTTTTATCTGACATGCACTGTCAACTGTGGGACCTTATATACAGTCGTGGTCAAAAGTTTTGCCTCAGTTCTGATGATGGCAATTTGCATATACTCCAGAATGTCATGAAGAGTGATGAGATGAATTGCAATTAATTTCAAAGTCCCTCTTTGCCATGAAAATGAACTGAATCCCCCAAAAACATTTCCACTGCATTTCAGCCCTGCCACAAAAGGACCAGCTGCCATCATGTCAGTGATTCTCTCGTTAACACAGGTGAGAGTGTTGACGAGGACCAGGCTGGAGATCACTCTGTCATGCTGATTGAGTTAGAATAACAGACTGGAAGCTTTAAAAGGAGGGTGGTGCTTGAAATCATTGTTCTTCCATGGTTACCTGCAAGGAAACACGTGCCGTCATCATTGCTTTGCACAAAAAGGGCTTCACAGGCAAGGATATTGCCGCTAGTAAGATTGCACCTAAATCAACCATTTATCGGATCATCAAGAACTTCAAGGAGAGAGGTTCAATTGTTGTTAAGAAGGCGTCAGGGCCTCAAGAAAGTCCAGCAAGCACCAGGACCGTTGATTCAGCTGCGGGATCGGGGCATCACCAATGCAGAGCTTGCTCAGGAATGGCAGCAGGCAGGTGTGAGTGCATCTGCACGCACAGCGAGGCGAAGGCTTTTGGAGGATGGCCTGGTGTCAAGAAGGGCAGCAAAGCAGCCACTTCTCTCCAGGAAAAATGTCAGGGACAGACTGATATTCTGCAAAAGGTACAGGGATGGACTGCTGAGGACTGGGGTAAAGTCATTGTTTGGGGCATCCGGAAAACACCTTGTCCGGAGAAGACAAGGTGAGCGCTACCATCAGTCCTGTGTCATGCCAACAGTAAAGCATCCTGAGACCATTCATGTGTGGGGTTGCTTCTCAGCCAAGGGAGTGGGCTCACTCACAATTTTGCCTAAGAACACAGCCATGAATAAAGAATGGTACCAACACATCCTCTGAGAGCAACTTCTCCCACCATCCAAGAACAGTTTGGTGACGAACAATGCCTTTTCCAGCATGATGGAGCACCTTGCCATAAGGCAAAAGTGATAACTAAGTGGCTCGGGGAACGAAATTTTGGGTCCATAGCCAGGAAACTCCCCAGACCTTAATCCCATTGAGAACTTGTGGTCGATCCTCAAGAGGCGGATGGACAAACAAAAACCCACAAATTCTGACAAACTCCAAACATTGATTATGCAAGAATGCAGGATGTGGCCCAGAAGTTAATTGACAGCATGCCAGGGCGGATTGCAGATGTCTTGAAAAAGATGGGTCAACACTGCAAATATTGACTCTTTGCATAAACTGAATGTAATTGTCGATAAAAGCCTTTGACACTTATGGAATGCTTGTAATTATACTTCAGTATACCATAGTAACATCTGACAAAAATATCTCATAACACTGAAGCAGCGAACTTTGTGAAGACCAATACTTGTGTCATTCTCAAAACTTTTGACAACGACTGTAGACAGGTGTGTGCCTTTCCAAATCATGTCCAATCAATTGAATTGACCACAGGTGGACTCCAATCAAGTTGTAGAAACATCTCAAGGATGATCAATTTTTTATTGTTTATACATTTGCAAAGATTTCTAAAAGTCTGTTTTCGTTTTGTCATTATGGGGTATTGTGTGTAGATTGCAGAGTTAAATATAAAAATATATTTTAATCCATTTTAGAATAAGGCTGTAACGTAACAAAATGTAGAAAAATTCAAGGTGTCTGAATACTTTCTGAAGGCACTGTATGTAAATGGTTGATAATTTTATATGAAAAACACTCATTACAAGTGACTTGAAGCCGAAGCTACATCTCCGTGTGATTTTTTTCTATATTTCCCCCTTTCAGGGGTATAACATTGGCATACGCCATGAAAGTATACATTCTCGTCATGGACTCAGTGCAGCACCCTGAAAAACACTTTGACGGAGGTATGACGGTACGCTGTCGTCACGGCATAAGTGTAGTTTCGGTGTAAGTGAGCCCTAGCCTGAGTAGCAGTCTGGCTGAGGAGTAGTGGAGCATGTCATTTGCTGCATACTAGACATAAGATATGGGAGTTTAGTGTATATAGCTCAAGTAAACTGTGGTGGTGCAGGGGGTAAGTGCAGTCAGTGCACTGCTTGCACAGATCCCCCCCCTCCCCAGAGCCACATGTCTGTTGGAAGGCCGGGCCCCTGGGCACGCAGGCCCGATGGGTTCTTTTCCCCTGGATATTTTCAGATGTGGCACTGGCTGCATCCCAAATGGCACCATATCCCATATATAGTGCACTCCTTTTGACCAGGGCCCATAGGTAGGGCACTATATAGAGAACAGGGTGCCATTTGGGATGCACACCCTATCTGTATATGTCCAGGCCCACCCGCACTCTACCCAGGTTATCCCAACCATCATGATACATAAAATCTACATTATCCCTATCTTAATTTCAATAGGATTTAAACAGCCACCAAATAGATGCAGCCGTAGGCCCATCAGGGCAAGCTTTGATAACCTAATTTATATTCCTATGAAATCTCCTGACTTTCTTAATGATCAAGTTCATAATGACCTGGTTAGGGTAAATATGGACACCCCTGCTGTTTTTAAGTGTCGCTGGGTTACATTTAAATGTGCTAAGTATGATGTCAAAGATGGACTTTATCGATATCTGAATGCATGACACGAACACAGACATTCTTGTTTTATCAGAGACTTGGTTAAATGGCTCGATCATGGATAAGGACATTGACATTGCTAATTTCAACATTTTAAATGTGATAGGTGGAGGGGTGGCGATGTATGTGAAATCCACTTTTGTAGCATCATGTGCTCTTAATATCACTATACCCCAGAAATGTGAAATCCTGGTTTTAGATGTGACCATGAGCCAAATTGTGCATGTATTTGTTAGTGGAGTGTATAGGCCTCCTGCTGCTTTAGTTGATGCAACTAGTATCATAGATGAGTATTTAAAACCTTTTCTATCATCTGAACTGGTGGTCTTAGGTGACTTTAACCTGGACTGGCTGACACCTATCTCAGATAACTTTAAGAACATTTGTCTTGATCTTAATCTAACCCAGCTAATCACAAAACCCACTCGGTTAAATGTGAAAAATCTAGATAGATCCTCATTATTAGATTTAATTCTCACAAATAACCCCCATAAGTACATTTATTTTGGTGTGTTTGCAAGTGACCTTAGTGATCATTACTAGACAGCATAATTCTGATCCCCGTATTATTAGGAAGAGACATGTTAAAAACTTTTCTCCACAAGCGTTTATGCATGACTTATACTTTACTGAACTTTCCTCCATCAAGTGTATACCTGACCCTGAATTAGCGCTAAGGCAATTCTCTTCTATTTTTATATCATTGGCAGATAAACACGCTCCTTTTAAACGACATAGACTAAAAACAGATCAAATTCCTGGTTTTCTACAGAACTTTTCAGATATCTTTAGAACAAGAAATCATGCCTGGGCCAAAGCAAGACTAACTGATGCTGTTGTTGACTGGCAGCTTTTCAGGCAACTGAGAAATAAATGCACGTCCTTAGTTAAAAAAAAGGCTAAATCAAGCTACTTCCTAAGTTCTATCGCTGACTCTGCTGGTGATCCATCTACATTTTGGAAAACAGTTAAGGCGCTAAAGCGTGGAAATTCCTCTCCTTTCCTACCCAAGCAAGTTATACTGAACTCTGACATCATTATTGAATAAAATGAGATAGGTCATGCTTTTAATCAACATTTTATGTCCGCCGGTTTTTTGTTTGAAATAAATATTGGTTTAATAGACCCGTGTCAGTCAGTAAATGCTCGTCCCTCTCCCAGCCGCTAGTCAACTTGATAGGGGACCAGACAACCCCCAGTGATTCCTTGTACTCTCTGGAGCAACTGTCTACTTCTGATGTATTGGAACAACTACTTATGATTGGTGTAAAAACAATCTACTGGGGCTGATATGCTTGATCCCTTCTTATTACTATGTGCTTCCTTTACATAAAGGTGGCGGTCCGAGTGATCTAAATCACTATTGTCCCATTTCCAAACTCTTGCCTAGCAAAAATCCTGGAATCATTGATTAATACTCAGCTTAGATCCCTTTTAACTGCTACATCTTTTCTGAATGTAAAACAGTCAGACCAGGTCATAGTATGATCTCTGCTACTTCTATGCTTTTAAATGATGTCATAAATTGTTTAGATACAAAGAAACACTGTGCTGTCCTCTTCATTGACCTGTCCAAGGCATTCAACACTGTGGATCACACCTTACTTATTCAGAAACTCTCTACGATTGGCTTAGATCTGGCTGCTTGTAGCTGGTTTGAGAATGATTTAAAAGACAGAACACAGTGTGTACTTACTGATGGCGTTAAAGCAGAATTTCTAGACATAACAAAAGGTGTCCCACAGGGTTCGATTCTTGGTCCAGTTCTTTTCACTATTTATATTAAGAGCATTGGTCTATCTGTACAAAACTGTAACTTTCATCTGTACGCAGATGACACTGTTGTATACACTACTGCCCCTATGGCAGCTCAGGCTCTGTTGACTCTTCAATCTGCTTTTACTACCTTGCAGAAAGCCTTGGTTGACCTGAAGTTGGTACTAAATGCTGGTAAAACCAAGTACATGTTATCTTCCAAATCATGTAAAAATGTAACTGATGATTTGTGCATAAGTACGTTAGATGGTGCCACCATTTATCGTGTCCCCGCCTATAAATATCTGGGCATCTGGATTGATGAAAAGCTATTTTTTAAAAAGCATGTTGACAAGTTAGTCAAGAAATTAAGTATTAAGTTGGGCTTCTTCTATAGGAATAGGGCTTGCCTTTCATTAAATAGTAGAAAACAGATCATTCAGTCTACATTCATTCCCGTTATACAGTGGGGAAAAAAGTATTTAGTCAGCCACCAATTGTGCAAGTTCTCCCACTTAAAAAGATGAGAGGCCTGTAATTTTCATCATAGGTACACGTCAACTATGACAGACAAAATGAGAAAAAAAAAATCCAGAAAATCACATTGTAGGATATTTAATGAATTTATTGCAAATTATGGTGGAAAATAAGTATTTGGTCAATAACAAAAGTTTCTCAATACTTTGTTATATACCCTTTGTTGGCAATGACACAGGTCAAATGTTTTCTGTAAGTCTTCACAAGGTTTTCCCACACTGTTGCTGGTATTTTGGCCCATTCCTCCATGCAGATCTCCTCTAGAGCAGTGATGTTTTGGGGCTGTCGCTGGGCAACACGGACTTTCAACTCCCTCCAAAGATTTTCTATGGGGTTGAGATCTGGAGACTGGCTAGGCCACTCCAGGACCTTGAAATGCTTCTTACGAAGCCACTCCTTCGTTGCCCGGGCGGTGTGTTTGGGATCATTGTCATGCTGAAAGACCCAGCCACGTTTCATCTTCAATGCCCTTGCTGATGGAAGGAGGTTTTCAATCAAAATCTCACGATACATGGCCCCATTCATTCTTTCCTTTACACGGATCAGTCGTCCTGGTCCCTTTGCAGAAAAACAGCCCCAAAGCATGATGTTTCCACCCCCATGCTTCACAGTAGGTATGGTGTTCTTTGGATGCAACTCATCAATCTTTGTCCTCCAAACACGACGAGTTGAGTTTTTACCAAAAAGTTCTATTTTGGTTTCATCTGACCATATGACATTCTCCCAATCCTCTTCTGGATCTTCCAAATGCACTCTAGCAAACTTCAGACGGGCCTGGACGTGTACTGGCTTAAGCAGGGGGACACGTCTTGCACTGCAGGATTTGAGTCCCTGGCGGCGTAGTGTGTTACTGATGGTAGGCTTTGTTACTTTGGTCCCAGCTCTCTGCAGGTCATTCACTAGGTCCCCCCGTGTGGTTCTGGGATTTTTGCTCACCGTTCTTGTGATCATTTTGACCCCACGGGGTGAGATCTTGCGTGGAGCCCCAGATCGAGGGAGATTATCAGTGGTCTTGTATGTCTTCCATTTCCTAATAATTGCTCCCACAGTTGATTTCTTCAAACCAAGCTGCTTACCTATTGCAGATTCAGTCTTCCCAGCCTGGTGCAGGTCTACAATTTTGTTTCTGGTGTCCTTTGACAGCTCTTTGGTCTTGGCCATAGTGGAGTTTGGAGTGTGACTGTTTGAGGTTGTGGACAGGTGTCTTTTATACTGATAACAAGTTCAAACAGGTGCCATTAATACAGGTAACGAGTGGATGACAGAGGAGCCTCTTAAAGAAGAAGTTACAGGTCTGTGAGAGCCAGAAATCTTGCTTTTTTGTAGGTGACCAAATACTTATTTTCCACCATAATTTGCAAATAAATTCATAAAAAATCCTACAATGTGATTTTCTGGAATATTTTTTCTCAATTTGTCTGTCATAGTTGACGTGTACCTATGATGAAAATTACAGGCCTCTCTCCTCTTTTTAAGTGGGAGAACTTGCACAATTGGTGGCTGACTAAATACTTTTTTCCCCCACTGTAGATTTTGGCGATATTATATATATGAATGCAGCTACCAGTGTTTTGAAGCCCTTGGACACAATTTAAATGTGTTTGTTTTGTTTGATGGTTTATTGTGTATATAACATTTGCTATTTATTTAATTTTGTGTTTTAAATTGTGTAAAATGTTCTTTTCTGTATTGTTCCCAGGGCACATTTGCAAATGAGACCTAGGTCTCAATGAGTTTTTCCCTGCTGAAATAAAAGTTTATAATAATCTGATCCAATCAGGGCTTGGGATGGGGGGGTGGGATGGGCAGGTTGAAGCCAAGATTCTTACAGTACAAAAGTGTTCATGTATAACTTCCTTTGATGTGCATAGCCCCTGCACAGTGCACACAGCCTCCTATTGAAGGCTGCCCCATTCATTTGGTTCGGGCCTATGCATTCAGCAGAGCCTCAGAGAAGTATAGTTGAGGAGAGGTGAAAGGATGAGCACTCTGCCAACCCCCATCCACATTAAATCAGTAAGGGGGTACTAATATATGGTATGGGAGGTTCGGGTTTGTCATTAGATGCTCCAGTCTTGTGCTCTTCACTCTGGTAATACATCACATTGCATCATGCAAAACAGAGTTATTACTCAATCACTGTTGGCCTCTTATCATTCAGACAGAAAAAAACATGTGTTCATCTTGTCCATGCAAAAATAGTCATAGACTGGGGAAGTAGCGGTGGAGGAGGACACAAACACACTCTCCTCATGCGTGTGTGATTTGTCAAGAAATTCCCATTGACGTTGACGTCCCTTCCACGATGTTCTAACTAAGGCCTTTTTCCTCAAGACGACTCCTTGAAATGAGGGTGAAAATAGCCTTGATATGTTACGGACACTCCAGAACCTTAAATAGCCTGGACACTACGCTGCTTATCCAGTCTCCCCCACTTGTTCCAAAGACTGTAATGTAGCAACGGTCATCAAAATTTTAAGAGGTTTTAAAAACAATTCTAATTAATGCAACAGTTGGACAATGGATGAATATACTCCAAACCTTTTGAATTTTTAAATCCATCAGATATTGACTACATTATAGCACATAAAACATGTTGCATAATTCAGAAAGTGTGTCAATAGCAGGATACCCTCGGATTAAAAATCGACACGCTTGACTTTATATTACACCTATCTATACATAAATTTTACGTTTACATTTTTGTCATTTAGCAGATGCTCTTATGCAGAGCTCTTATCCAGAGCGACTTACAGTAGTGAATGTATACATTTTTGTACTCCATTCATACTTTACATTGTTTGCGAGATCAGACATAATAGCACTGTGTTGAGTGTTGATTTTCTGAAGTTGCTTTCATTTCAGCACATCTAATTTGTAAACATTTCAACTGTATTAAATTATTACTTTTTTCAATTGGACAAAAAAATCAACACCCATCAAAATAAAGTTATCTTCCTTCTCTTTCTTGTGATGTAAGTGTCGAGACGATGCGTTAAATCCCCGATGAAGCTTTAGCGTTCTTATAGATGCAACGGAAAGACAATGTTTTCCATTAGCCCATTTCAGCCATACCGGGGTGTTTGACAGGTCATTACAAACATTTCTGCGGTTGTAACGTTTAAGGGAAAAGACGACAGGCACAAAGCAAGAGTAAGAAAGAGTCGCAGTAAAGTGAAAGCCATCAATCCAGTGAGATTTAAGTGACAAGTGGATTTTCCACCCCTCAAACACAGGAAATAGATGGCTGAAAATGACAGATCCTCAGGTGGGCGGGGCATGTGCGTTGCTACTGCTGTGTGTTCCTTGGGTTGAATCGTCCCTATTGGACAGAGAGAGAAACATGAGAGGGAAGGATTATGAAAGGGAGAAAGAGAAAGTAAGAAGGAGACAAGTAGTGAAGACATGAGCTAGTGAGAGAGAGAGCGAGAGTGTGTGTGTGTGAGTGAGTGAGTGAGTGAGTGAGTGAGTGAGTGAGTGAGTGAGTGAGTGAGTGAGTGAGTGAGTGAGTGAGTGAGAGAAAAAAAGAAAGAAAGAGAGCAAGAGAGTTATTGAAAACAGTCAGGAAGGACACAGAAATGGGAAGTTGCCAGTGCTGCTATATAGTGATATGGTGTGATTGATAGACAATAGACACTTTAGAATTGATAGACGCTTTAGAATGCCGAATCATCATCCGTCGCCACGGTCGCCATAGCACTTTTGTGATCCCATAATACAGTCCATAATTTGGGCCGTTGGACACTGACGGAGAGTGGCAGACTGAGGCGAGACAGAAGGGGTTTGGAGTTGCTCGGCTCTGGTCTTGGAGGTATTTTTTGCATCAGTGGTCATTGATAAGAGCTTTTGTATTGGATTGTAGCAGAAACATTTTGACAGAGCAACAATGCGAAGATGTTTCCAAAACGAACTGTATCATTCCAAATACTCAGCACAACACTTGATTGCCAATAGCAATTGCTTTGCAAATACACAATGTTAACTTTACACCCATAAGTAAGCATTGGCCTTATGCACATCGTAAAAAGGAGAGGTTTTGAAATGAATTAAGTATTGTGATTGGCTAAAGGAAAATGAGGGATTAGGGATATTTGTGTAATATCTCCGCATTTATGTACTATCAAAACAGTGTGTGTATGTAGAGGTGTAGAAGGACATGTGGTAACCAGTTATAACTGACTTGTTACTGGATATAAACTCATTAATACTCACAGGCTCTCCAGGGTGACCAGGTGGACCAGGATGCCCTCTCTGTCCCTGAGGAGAGAAACACAAAGAAATGAGTGCCATGAATAGAGACAAATGAAGGAGAGAGAGTGAGTGAGAAATTATAGAGCAGGCACACGCAGCGAGAGTACTGCAGTCACGGAACACTAGCTAACACTGTAGTCTCTGTTCTCCCTGTTTACCCACGTAGCTACGCACGACTCCAACTCAATCACCAAGTTTGCTGACGACATAACAGTGGTGGAATTGTGCCAGGAAAATAACCTATCCCTCAACATTAAAATACAAAAGGCGCTGATCGTGGACTACAGGAGACAGAAGAGGGAGCATGCCCCCATCCACATCAATGGGGCTGCAGTGGAGAGGGTCAATAGCTTCAAGTTCCTTGACGTGCACATCACTGAGGACCTGAAATGGTCCCACCACATCGACACCGTGGTGAAGAAGGCACAACATCAGGCAGCTGTAGAAATTTGGCATGTCCCCTAACACCCTCACAAACTTCTATAGATGCACCATTGAAAGCACTGTCAGGCTGCATCACCACCTGGTACGGCAACTGCATGGCCCTCACCTCAACCGAATGGCTCTCCAGAGGGTGGTGCGGTCAGCCCATCGCATCACCGGGGGCACACTGCCTGCCCTCCAGGCCACTTACAGCACTCAGTGTCAAAGAAAGGCCAAGAAGTTCAACAAGGACCTCAGCCACCCGTGTCATGGTCTGTTCACTCTGCTACCATTTAGCAGAAAGAGACAGTACAGGTGCATCAAAGCCAGGACCGAAAGACTGAAAAACAGCTTCTAACTCCAGGCCATCAGACTGTTGAACAGCCATCATGCCATCTCCTGTAGTAAGTGGGAGTAGTAAGTAGTACTCCTGTAGTAAGTAAGAGACAAAGATAGACTCACTCAGTCACACATAACACACACACACGCAGACTCCATTCTCAAATACACACTCACACAAACAAACACTGCTGTGTCCCATGTACATAGAGACATTAAAACACTGGACCGTTTTATACTGTGTATTCTTCATATAGCTCATTCTTATATACACTACTGTACATTGCATTTTTGTTACATAACATACGCCATTTAGCAGATGCTTTTATCCATACATTTTACGTATGGGTGGTCCCGAGAATCTAACCCACTACCCTGGCGATACAAGCGCCATCCTCTACCAACTGAGCTACAAAGGACCACACTGGTCCTGTTTATACACACCTCATATTTATATACTGGATTCTTACTCACATACTGGAATATATACCGGATTCTTATTTATAAAGGTGCTGATGCAGACTTAGGAAATGTATGCCTTTCCTACACACTTCTCAGTAGTTGGAATCAGGGGTTGGAACAGAACCATTCTTTTTTCTTCTGTTCCGACCAGCAAGATAAAGTTCTGAACCGGTTCGAACTAAAAAATTACTGGTTTATATTGTTCGATAAAATATTCTTTAAAGATCCTTCTAAGTCAACTCTCATTGATCTTATTTTAACGAATACACCAGAGAAATATGTTTTTACTAGTGTCTTCGCCCAAGACATTAGTGACCATTGCACAGTTGTTTGTGTTAGAGATGTGAAAATAAAAAAATCTAAGATTCGTGTCATCACAAAGAGGAACTTTAAAAACTTCAGTGAACAGGCTTTTTTGCATGATCTTTATTTTAGTTACCTTGATTGTATTTCAGTTATCCCTGAACCTGATTTAGCTTTGAGCCTTTTTGCAGATGTCTTCCAATACTATTGTGGATAATAAGGGTTAATGGTAGATTGAATGCCTGGTACACTCCGGAGTCATTCATAAAAGAGATGATGCTTGGGTCAAGGCCAGGATCACAGGCTTACGCCCGGACTGGCAAGCTTTTAAGCAACTGAGGAATCATTGTGTAGGACAAATCTTTCAGATTGTAATGGAACCTGGCTAAATTCTGGAAAACTGTCAAATCCATGAAGGGTCCTACTTCCTCCTCTCTGACACAACAAATTAATTCAGACACTGGCCTCATTACGGAAAAAAATATCCATATTTGATGCAATAGTCACAATTTTATTTTAGCGGGCTATCTCTTTGAAAGCAGTGTTTGGAAATGCCGATCTGCTGTCAAGAACGCAGAGTTCATCTCAGCCTATGCTGTCCTTCAGTCCTTTGATTTTTTGGTGCTGACGGAGACATGGATCACCCCAGAGAACACTGCTACTCCAGCTGCTCTTTCTTCATCTGACTACGTTTTCTCTCATAGTCCAGGAGCATCTGGTCGTCGCGGTGGTGGCACATGTCTACTAATTTCTCCTAAATCGAGATATTCTATT
Organism: Coregonus lavaretus; assembly: GCF_964263955.1. NCBI lineage: Eukaryota > Metazoa > Chordata > Actinopteri > Salmoniformes > Salmonidae > Coregonus > Coregonus lavaretus. Next base: position 35,957,834 of record NC_139991.1, on the reverse strand, counting down.
TTCTCCTTCTCTCACCTGTCCATCTCCTCATTTGAATTCCATGCTGTCACTGTCACTTGTCCACTCAAGCTTAACATTATTTTAATCTATCGCCCACCATGTGCCCTTGGAGAGTTCCTCAAGGAGCTTGACACCTTGATAAGCCCATTTCCTGACGATGGCTCACCGCTCTTCGTACTTGATGACTTGATGACCTTCGATTCATTTCTTTCCAACTCTCTCTTTCCCCTCCTTGCCTCTTTTGACGTCACCCTTTCCCAATCCCCTCCAACTCACAAGGAAGGCAATAAGCTTGACCTCATCTTTACTAGAGGCTGCTCGCCTACTAATCTCACTGCAACCCCCCTCCAGGTCTCTGATCACTGCTTTGTTTCCTTTTCTGTCTCCCTTTCCTCCAACCCTAACCACCCGGCCCCTACTCAGAAGGTCATGCGCCATCGCAATCTTCGCTCTCTTTCTCCAACTGCTCTCTCCTCTTCTATCCTATCATCTCTTCCTTCTGCTAAATCCTTCTCCCTCCTGTCTCCAGATTCAGCCTCTTCGACCCTACTCTCCTCCCTTTCCGCATCCTATGACACACACTGTCTCCTTTCCTCCCGCCCTCCCCTCCTGCTCCGGGGCTGAGTGACTCATTGCGAGCTGACAGAACCAGGCTGCGGGCAGCTGAGGAAAACTAAACTTCTGGAGGACCTATCATCCCCTCCCTCCTCCCTCTCTGCGGACGACTTTGTCAACCACTTTGAAAAGAAGATTGACGACATCCGCTACTCATTCACTTAGCCTATTGAGTCCACTGGTCTCACTCACATAGGACTACCATACGCCTTGACCTCTTTCTCCCCTCTCTCTCCAGATGAAATCCTGCGACTAGTGATGTCTGGCTGCCAGACAACCTGCCTGCTCGACCCCATCCCCTCCCTTCTCCAGACCATCTCTGGAGACTTTCTCCCATTCCTCACTTCCCTCATTAACTCATCCCTGACCACTGACTGCAGCCCCTCGGACATCAAAATGGACCGAGTCGCTCCCCTCCTTAAGAAACCATCACTCGACTTATCTGACGTCAAAAACTATACACCTGTATCCCTTCATTCTTTTCTTTCCAAAACACTTGAGCATGATCTTTCTGATCAACTTTCTCATTATCTCTCTCGGAAAGATCCTCCTGACCCTAACCAGTCAGGCTTCAAAACAGGTCACTTAAACGAGACTGCAATTCTCTGTATCACAGAGGCTCTTTGCACTGCCAAAGCTGACTCTCTCCCCTCTGTTCTCATCCTCCTAGATCTATCAGCTGCCTTCAACACTGTGAACCATCAGATCCTCCTATCCACCCTCTCAGGGCTGGGCATCTCAGGCTCTGCACACTCTTGGATTGCATCCTACCTGGCAGGCCACTCCTACCAGGTGACATGGAGAGGATTTAAGTCTGCACCACGTACTCTCACTACTTGTGTCCCCCAGGGCTAATTTCTAGGCCCTCTCCTCTTCTCTCTATACACCAAGTCACTCGGTGCCAACATATTCTCACATGGTCTCTCCTATCATTGCTATTCGGATAACATTCAACTACTTTTCTCCTTTCCCCCTTCTGACACCCAGGTAGCGACATTAATCTCAGAACGCCTGGCAGCTATCTCAGCTTGGATGTCGGCCCACCACCTCAAGCTCAACCTCGACAAGACGGAGGTGCTCTTCCTTCCAGGGAAGGCCTGCCCACTCAAAGACCTCTCCATCACGGTTGACAACTCCACAGTGTCGCCCTCCCAGAGTGCAAAGAACCTTGGCGTGACCCTGGACAACACCATGTTGTTCTCTGCAAACATCAAAGCAATGACTCTCTCCTGCAGGTTCATGTGCTACAACAGCTGTAGAGTACGACCCTACCTCACACAGGAAGTGGTGCAGGTCCTAATCCAGGCACTTATCCTCTCCCGGCTGGACTACTGCAGCTTTCTGTTGGCTGTGCTCCCCGCTTGTGCCATCAAACCCCTGCAACTTATCCAGAACACTGCAGCCTGCCTGGTTTTCAACCTTCCCAAGTTCTCTAATGAAATAATAATAATAACTCTCATGAAATAAATTCATTAGGCCTTAATCTATAGTTTCACATGACTAGGCAAGGGCACAGCAAGGGACATAGGCCCACCCACTTGGGAGCCAGGCCCAGCAAATCAGAATCAGTTTGCTCAGTTTGGCCGGGCGTCCAGCTCTAGGCAGAGTCTTGGTGGTTCCAAACTTCTTTCATTTAAGAATGATGGAGGCCACTGTGTTCTGAGGACCTTCAATGCTGCAGACATTTTTTGCTACCCTTCCCCAGATCTGTGCCTCGACACAATCGTGTCTCGGAGCTCTACAGACAATTATTTTGACCTCATGGCTTGGTTTTTGCCCTGATATGCACTGTCAACTGTGGGACCTTACAGTGAGGGAAAATGTATTTGATCCCCTGCTGATTTTGTACGTTTGCCCACTGACAAATAAATTATCAGTCTATAATTTTAATGGTAGGTTTATCTGAACAGTGAGAGAGAATAACAACAACAAAATTCAGAAAAACGCATGTAAAAATTTTTATAAATTGATTTGCATTTTAATGAGGGAAATAAGTATTTGACCCCCTCTCAATCAGAAAGATTTCTGGCTCCCAGGTGTCTTTTATACAGGTAACGAGCTGAGATTAGGAGCACACTCTTAAAGGGAGTGCTCATAATCTCAGCTTGTTACCTGTATAAAAGACACCTGTCCACAGAAGCAATCAATCAATCAGATTCCAAACTCTCCACCATGGCCAAGACCAAAGAGCTCTCCAATGATGTCAGGGACAAGATTGTAGACCTACACAAGGCTGGAATGGGCTACAAGACCATCGCCAAGCAGCTTGGTGAGAAGGTGACAAATGGAAGAAACACAAAAGAACTGTCAATCTCCCTCGGCCTGGGGCTCCATGCAAGATCTCACCTAGTGGAGTTGCAATGATCATGAGAACGGTGAGGAATCAGTCCAGAACTACACGGGAGGATCTTGTCAATGATCTCAAGGCAGCTGGGACCATAGTCAGCAAGAAAACAATTGGTAACACACTACGCCGTTAAGGACTGAAATCCTGCAGCGCCCGCAAGGTCCCCCTGCTCAAGAAAGCACATATACAGGCCCGTCTGAAGTTTGCCAATGAACATCTGAATGATTCAGAGGAGAACTGGGTGAAAGTGTTGTGGTCAGATGAGACCAAAATCGAGCTCTTTGGCATCAACTCAACTCGCCGTGTTTGGAGGAGGAGGAATGCTGCCTATGACCCCAAGAACACCATCCCCATGGAGGTGGAAACATTATGCTTTTTGGGGTGTTTTTCTGCTAAGGGGACAGGACAACTTCACCGCATCAAAGGGACGATGGACGGGGCCATGTACCGTCAAATCTTGGGTGAGAACCACCTTCCCTCAGCCAGGGCATTGAAAATGGGTCGTGGATGGGTATTCCAGCATGACAATGACCCAAAACACACGGCCAAGGCAACAAAGGAGTGGCTCAAGAAGAAGCACATTAAGGTCCTGGAGTGGCCTAGCCAGTCTCCAGACCTTAATCCCATAGAAAATCTGTGGAGGGAGCTGAAGGTTTGAGTTGCCAAACGTCAGCCTCGAAACCTTAATGACTTGGAGAAGATCTGCAAAGAGGAGTGGAAGAAAATCCCTCCTGAGATGTGTGCAAACCTGGTGGCCAACTACAAGAAATGTCTGACCTCTGTGATTGCCAACAAGGGTTTTGCCACCAAGTACTAAGTCATGTTTTGCAGAGGGGTCAAATACTTATTTCCCTCATTAAAATGCAAATCAATTTATAACATTTTTGACATGCGTTTTTCTGGACTTTTCTGTTGTTATTCTGTCTCTCACTGTTCAAATAAACCTACCATTAAAATTATAGACTGATCTTGTCTTTGTCAGTGGGCAAACGTACAAAATCAGCAGGGGATCAAGTACTTTTTTCCCTCACTGTATATAGACAGATGTGTGTCTTTCCAAATCATATCCAATCAATTGAATTTACCACAGGTGGACTCCAATCAAGTTGTAGAAATATCTCAAGGATGATCAATGGAAACAGGATGCACCTGAGCTCAATTCCGTGTCTCATAGCAAAGGGTCTGAATACTTAGGTAAATACGTTTTATTTTATTTTATTTTTTTATACATTTGCAAAAATTTCTAATTTTTTTTTTTGCTTTGTCATTATGGGGTATTCTGTGTAGATAGATGAGAATTTGTTTGATTTAACAAAATTAAAAAGTAAAGCGGTCTTAATACTTTCCGAATGCACTGTACATGCACATTTGTCTCCGTTTCAGCACCAACTGGTTGATCTTGTAGATTATTTAGGCATATTTTAGGGCTAGGAAAGTATGTATGACTTAGAAAAAAACAGGTTTGGAGAGCCTTTACGCAGGAAATATACTGATGGATCAAAAATACAGTGCCATATTCAAGTTCAGTCCATGACATATTGGAAGTTGAAAGAAATTGTACAATAGGGGTTGAACAATAGGCTAATCTACCCTCACTAATCATGGAACTGTAATGACAACGGTCCAATCATCGTGAACCGTGTGCCAGGCTACAGGTTTAAATTGAGTTTCATAATGATTCAAATAGGCTACAGTTCCCAAATTATTGCACAACATTAGCCTAATATGATTCACTATTGCTAGCGACCGTCAGCAACAACTACACGGACATGACAGAGAAAGAAGGTAAACAAAATGGAATGGAATGATGCAAAATGTAGGCTACAAATTGAAAGAAACACTACAGTTATATGTGGGTATTACTGATGGTGGCTCCCGATAGTGGCTAATATTTAACTTGATACAAATTGTAAAATAAAATAAAACAGAAAAAAGCTTGGGCATACAATTAAAATATTCTAAAGCGCATAAATCAACTTGGTAGGTTCGGCGCTACGGAAGCCGAGATTTCATCCCCACAAATTATGAGGGCATACAATTAAAATGTTGAGTAACGGTACAGCTATTTATAGCCTACTTCACTGTTGGAAAGGGGCCGCAATACAGTTTGCTTCCATATGACTGGTTTCATATTCGTCTCCAGGGATTATAAGGAAAAAACATCTAAAAAAATGTATATTTCTATTTATAATCCCTTTCTCCAAATGGATTACTTATTTACCTAGGTCTTATCAATAGCTCTTATCGATTTATAAATTACAGTGCATGGAGAATGCTGTTATTTCGATCAGCAAAAAAAAATTCTACTTGGAACCGGAAGGTTTGCTCAAACTTATTCATGTTTCCTTGTGCGTAAAGGTAGTGGAATAATGAGGAAATTAAGTCAAGGTCAGAATACACAGTATCTGTAGCAGTGGAGGCTCCTCAGAGGACGAAGGGAGGACCATCATCCTCAATGAACTTCATAAAAATAAAAATAGTGAAACATAAAATAATTAATCCTTTTAAGATAAAACTATACTAAACATATTCACATGTCACCAAACAATAGATTAAAACACACTGTTTTTTAATAAAGGTCTACAGTAGCCTCAACAACACTATGTAGGGTAGCACCATGGTGTAGCCGGAGGACACATAGTTTCCATCCTCCTCTGGCTACATTGACTTCAATACAAAACCTTGAAGGTCAAGGTAAGCTTTTGGTTTTATTAATGTATTGCCACCGGGGCTTGTCGGTGTAATTGCTAAACTGCTTGCTGATTGCATGTAATGCATGATTGTAACAGGTTTACTAACGCGATAGTTCTAGTAGCAATGTTGACTATGAGCATCTCATGTTAATATGAATTAATATGGCTACAGGTTCATCTGCCTCACCTAAAGCCAATTCTGGTGGGAAGCTGCTATAGACCAGCAAGTGCTAACAGTCAGTATCTGGATAACATGTGTGAAATGCTTGATAATGTATGTGATATCAACAGAGAGGTATATTTTCTGGGTGATTTAAATATTGACTGGCTTTCATCAAGCTGCCCACTCAAGAAAAAACTGTAACTAGTGCCTGCAACCTGGTTCAGGTTATCGGTCAGCCTACCAGGGTAGTTACAAACAGCACAGGAATGAAATCATCAACATGTATTGATCACATCTTTACTAATGCTGCATAAATTTGCTTTAAAGCAGTATCCAAATCCATCGGATGTAGTGATCACAATATAGTAGCCATATCTAGGAAAACCAAAGTTCCAAAGGCTGGGCCTAATATTGTTTATAAGAGGTCATACAATACGTTTTGTAGTGATTCCTATGTTGTTGATGTAAAGAATATTTGTTGGTCTGTGATGTGTAATGAGGAGCAACCAGACGCTGCACAAGGCACATTTATGAAATTGCTTATTTCAGTTACTAATAAGCATGCACTCATTAAGAAAATGACTGCAAAACTGTTAAATCTCTGTGGATTGATGAGGAATTGAAACATTTTATGGTTGAGAGGGATGAGGAATCAGATGGTTCATTCATCACAAAATATACTGGTATTTCCAATTACTTTAATTATTTTTTCATTGGTAAGATTAGCAAACGTAGGCATGACATGCAAGCAACAAACGCTGACACTACACATCTAAGTATAACTGATCAAATTCTAAAAGACAAGCATTGTAATTTTGAATTCTGTAAAGTGAGTGTGGAAGAATTGAAAAAAGTATTGTTGTCTATCAACAATGACAAGTCACCGGGGTCTGAAAACTTGGATGGAAAATGACTGAGGATAATAGCGGACGATATTGCCATCTTCAATCTATGCCTACTAGAAAGTGTGTGCCCTCAGGCCAGGAGGGAAGAAAAAGTCATTCCGATACCTAAGAATAGTAAAGCCCCCTTTACTGGCTCAAATAGCAGACTAATCAGCCTGTCACCAACCCTTCGTAAACTTTTGGAAAACATGGTGTTTGACCAGATACAATGTTATTTTACTGTAAACAAATTGACAACAGACTTTCAGCACGCTTATAGGGAAGGACATTCAACAAGCACAGCACTTACATAAATGACTGATGAGACAGAGAAATGGAAAAACGAATGATTTAGCCCTATTATGGAAAGAACAGCTCAAATAATAAAAGAGAAAAAACAGTCCATCATTACTTTAAGACATGAAGTTCAGTCAATATGGAAAATTTCAAGAACTTTGAAAGTTTCTTCAAGTGCAGTCACAAAAACCATCAACCGCTATGATGAAACTGGCTCTCACGAGGACCACCACAGGAATGGAAGACCGAGAGTTACCTCTGCTGCAGAGGATAAGTTCATTAGAGTTACAAGCCTCAGAAATTGCAGCCCAAATAAATGCATCACATAGTTCAAGTCACATCTCAACATCAACTGTTCAGAGGGGACTGTGTGAATCAGGCCTTCATGGTTGAATTGCTGCAAAGAAACCACCACTAATGGACACCAATAAGAAGAAGAGACCTGCTTGGGCCAAGACACACAAGCAGTGGACATTAGACCGGTGGAAATTTGTCCTTTGGTCTGGAGTCCAAATTGGAGATTTTTGGTTCCAACCGCCGTGTCTTTGTGAGACGCTGTGTGGGTGAACAGATGATCTCTGCATGTGTAGTTCCCACCGTAAAGCATGGAGGAGGAAGTGTTATGGTGTGGGGGTAATTTGCTGGTGACACTGTCTGTGATTTATTTAGAATTCAAGGCACACTTAATCAGCATGGCTATCACAGCATTCTGCAGCAATTCGCCATCCCATCTGGTTTGGGCTTAGTAGGACTATCATTTGTTTTTCAACAGGACAATGACCCAACACACCTCCAGGCTGTGTAAGGGCTATTTTACCAAGAAGGAGAGTGATGGAGTGCTGCATCAGATGCATCAGATTACCTGGCTTCCACAATTGAGATGGTTTGGGATGAGTGGATGGCAGAGTGAAGGAAAAGCAGCCAACAAGTGCTAAGCATATGTGGGAACTCATTCAAGACTGTTGGAAAAGCATTCCAGGTGAAGCTGGTTGAGAGAATGCCAAAAGTGTGTAAAGCTGTCATCAAGGCAAAGGGTGGCTATTTTAAGAATCTCAAATATAAAATATATTTTGATTTGTTTAACACTTTTTTGGTTACTACATGATTCCATATGTGTTATTTCATAGTTTTGATGTGTTCACTATTATTCTACAACGTAGAAAATAGTAAAAATAAAGAAAAACCCTTGAATGAGTAGGTGTGTCCAATCTTTTGACTGGTACTGGATAGAAATATAGGACCGAACACACATCACAACAAGAGAGACAACCCAACACTACATAAAGAGAGACCTAAGACTACAACATAGTGTGGCAGCAACACACGACAACACAGCATCGTAGCAACATGACATTATAACAACATGGTAGCAACACAACATGGCAGCAGCACAACATTGTAGCAGCACAAGACATGGTTCAAACATTATTGGGCACAGACAACAGCACAAAGGGCAAGAAGGTAGAGACAACAATACATCACGCGAAGCAGCCACAACTGTCAGTACGAGTGTCCATGATTGAGTCTTTGAATGAAAAGATGGAGATAAAACTGTCCAGTTTGAGTGTTTTTTGCAGCTATTTCCAGTCGCTAGCTGCAGCAAGCTGGAAAGAGGAGCGACCCAGAGATGTGTGTGCTTTGGGGACCTTTAACAGAATGTAACTGGCAGAACGGGTGTTGTATGTGGAGGATGAGGCTCTAGTTTTGTCGCACCTGGACTACTGTTCAGTCGTGTGGTCAGGTGCCACAAAGAGGGACCTCAGAAAAGTACAATTGGCTCAGAACAGGGAGTACATGGAGAGCAAACATTAATAGTATGCATGTAAATCTCTCATGGCTCAAGGTTGAGGAGAGATTGACTTCATCACTACTTCTTTTTGTAAGAAGTGTTGACATGCTGAATGCACCAAGGTGTCTGTTTAAACTACTAGCACACAGCTCGGACACCCATGCATACCCCACAAGACATGCCACCAGAGGTCTCCTCACAATCCCCAAGTCAAGAACAGACTATGGGAGGCACACAGTACTACATAGAGCCATGGCTACATGGAACTCCATTCCACATTAGGTAACTGATGCAAGAAGTAGAAGACAGATAAAAATACACCTTATTGAACAGCTGGGACTGTGAAGAGACACACACACACAGGCACAGACACACATACACATGATAAGACACGCACTCTACACACACGTACACATGGATGTTGTATTGTAAATATGTGATAGTGGAGTAGTGGCCTGAGGGAACACACTACATGTATTGGGTAAAGTGTTATTTGTATTTTGTATTTATTAAGGATTTTTATTATGGATCTCCATCAGCTACTCTTCCTGGGGTCCAGCAAAATTAAGGCAGTTATACAATCTTAAAAACTTTACAATACATTCACAAAATATTAAATGTAATGTCATGTAATATGAAATGTAATGTCATGTAATATTTTAAATAGTGTATATAACTGCCTTAATGTTGCTGGACCCCAGGAACAGTAGCTGCTACCCTGTGAGAGCAGGAGATCGCATAGATGTGAGAAGGAATTATAACAACGAGAAAAGTAATCATGCTGTTTGTGTGTTGCTGCTATGAAAGTGAACTGTGTTTGCATGTAATCGGTGTGTATTCATTCCGCCGATTCTGTTGAAAAATGTTTCTTGAAAAATAAAAGGAGAGCCGCACACTCTAGGAGCTCAGATGCAATAATTTAATAACCTAATAACCAACGTTTCAACAGACAAGCTGTCTTTATCATAGTATAATGACAAACACTGCGGGTCACTAGTTTATAAAGTGTCAAAGGACACACACAGGTGTCTGTAATCATGGTCGGGTGTGGCCTGATATCATTGGTTAATTCACAGATAAACAGAACATACAAAAAACATGAATGGATAGCATACAATCATAGTAAAATCACAATAATCACAGGAATGGCTTCAAATCAAAGTCTACGTTGAGACCGAAGGGAGCAAGGGTCTTTAAATTAAAGATCCAGGCAGCCTCTCGTTTTAACAATAAGTTGTCAAGGTCACCCCATCTCCTAGTGAGGGTGACATGTTCGATGCCGATATAACGTAGGGACAAAATCGAGTGGTTCGCTTCCAAAAAGTGGGCCGCGACTGGGTATGTCGAGTTTTTGCACCTAATGGTGCTACGATGCTCAGAGATTTGTACTTTTAATTTGTGCTTTGTTTTACCCACACAATTTTTACAACATGGACAAGTTATAAGATAAATAACTGCCTTAGTGGAGCACGTGATAACATCTTTGATTGATCTGTTTCCCTGTTTGGGGGTGTTTGAAGGATCTACATTTGTAAGTGCCATTGCATTGAGCGCAGCCATTACACTTGTAGTTTCCATCCGGTAGAGGCGCAAATAGACGTTGTGCAGGGATATTTAGGGGTGTTAAATCAGAGTTTACCAATCGATCTGAGATTTCTGCCCCGCGGGAATACGACCAAGGGAGGGTCCGAAAACACATTACCGATACTGTCATCGGATCTTAGAATGTGCAAATGTTTGTGAACGATTCCCTTCATTTGTTCAGAGCACTTTGAATAGCATGTAGTTAGAACGCAAGAATGCTTATTTTTGCGAGACAACCCGATAATTGCTTCGAAACTGAACCTAAGCTATACTGAATCTAATTTTACACATACAGTGGGGAGAACAAGTATTTGATACACTGCCGATTTTGCAGGTTTTCCTACTTACAAAGCATGTAGAGGTCTGTAATTTTTATCATAGGCACACTTTTAAAAAAAATTTATTTAACCTTTATTTAACCAGGTAAGCCAGTTGAGAACAAGTTCTCATTTACAACTGCGACCTGGCCAAGATAAAGCAAAGCAGTGCGATAAAAACAACACAGAGTTACATATGGGGTAAAAAATATAAAGTCAAAAATACAACAGAAAATATATATACAGTGTGTGCAAATGTAGCAAGTTATGGAGGTAAGGCAATAAATAGGCTATAGTGCAAAATAATTACAATAGTATTAACACTGGAATGCTAGATGTGCAAGAGATTATGTGCAAATAGAGATACTGGGGTGCAAAATAGCAAATTAAATAACAATATAGGGATGAGGTAGTTGGGTGGGCTAATTTCAGATGGACTGTGAACAGGTGCAGTGATCGGTAAGGTGCTCTGACAACTGATGCTTAAAGTTAGTGAGGGAGATAAGAGTCTCCAGCTTCAGAGATTTTTGCAATTCGTTCCAGTCATTGGCAGCAGAGAACTGGAAGGAATGGCGGCCAAAGGAGGTGTTGGCTTTGGGAATGACCAGTGAGATATACCTGCTGGAGCGCAGACTACGGGTGGGTGCTGCTATGGTGACCAATGAGCTAAGATAAGGCGGGGATTTGCCTAGCAGTGATTTATAGATGGCCTGGAGCCAGTGGGTTTGACGACGAACATGTAGTGAGGACCAGCCAACAAGAGCATACAGGTCACAGTGGTGGGTAGCGTATGGGGCTTTGGAGACAAAACGGATGGCACTGTGATAGACTACATCCAATTTGCTGAGTAGAGTGTTGGAGGCTATTTTGTAAATGACATCGCCGAAGTCAAGGATCGGTAGGATAGTCAGTTTTACGAGGGCATGTTTGGCAGCATGAGTGAAGGAGGCTTTGTTGCGAAATAGGAAGCCGATTCTAGATTTAACTTTGGATTGGAGATTCTTTATGTGAGTCTGGAAGGAGAGTTTACAGTCTAACCAGACACCTAGGTATTTGTAGTTGTCCACATACTCTAGGTCAGACCCGTCAAGGGTGGTGATTCTAGTCGGGTGGGCGGGTGCCAGCAGCGTTCGATTGAAAAGCATGCATTTAGTTTTACTAGTGTTTAAGAGCAGTTGGAGGCTACTGAAGGAGTGTTGTATGGCATTGAAGCTCGTTTGGAGGTTTGTAAACACAGTGTCCAATGAAGGGCCAGATGTATACAAAATGGTGTCGTCTGCGTAGAGGTGGATCTGAGAGTCACCAGCAGCAAGAGCGACATCATTGATATACACGGAGAAAAGTGTCGGCCCAAGAATTGAACCCTGTGGCACCCCCATAGAGACTGCCATAGGTCCAGACAACAGGCCCTCCGATTTGACACACTGAACTCTATCTGAGAAGTAGTTGGTGAACCAGGCGAGGCAGTCATTTGAGAAACCAAGGCTATTTAGTCTGCCAATAAGAATGCGGTGGTTGACAGAGTCGAAAGCCTTGGCCAGGTCGATGAAGACGGCTGCACAGTACTGTCTATTATCAATCGCGGTTATAATATCGTTTAGGACCTTGAGCGTGGCTGAAGTGCACCCATGACCAGCTCGGAAACCGGATTGCATAGCGGAGAAGGTACGGTGGTATTCGAAATGGTCGGTGATCTGTTTGTTAACTTGGCTTTCAAATACTTTCGAAAGGCAGGGCAGGATGGATATAGGTCTGTAGCAGTTTGGATCTAGAGTGTCACCCCCTTTGAAGAGGGGGATGACCGCGGCAGCTTTCCAATCTCTGGGGATCTCAGACGTTATGAAAGAGAGGTTGAACAGACTAGTAATAGGGGTTGCGACAATTTCGGCGGCTAGTTTTAGAAAGAAAGGGTCCAGATTGTCTAGCCCAGCTGATTTGTAGGGGTCCAGATTTTGCAGCTCTTTCAAAACGTCAGCTGTCTGAATTTGTGTGAAGGAGAAGCGGGGGGGGGGGGGGCATGGGCAAGTTTCAGCGGAGGGTGCAGAGTTGGTGGCCGGGGTAGTGGTAGCCAGATAGAAAGCATGGCCAGCTGTAGCAAAATGCTTGTTGAAATTCTCGATTATTGTAGATTTATCGGTGGTGATAGTGTTTCCTAGCCTCAGTGCAGTGGGCAACTGGGAGGAAGTGCTCTTATTCTCCATGGACTTTACAGTGTCCCAAAACGTTTTGGAGTTAGTGCTACAGGATGCAAATTTCTGTTTGAAAAAGTTTGCCTTTGCTTTCCTGACTGCTTGTGTATATTGGTTCCTAACTTCCCTGAAAAGTTGCATATCGCGGGGGCTATTTGATGCTAATGCAGTACGCCACAGGATGTTTTTGTGCTGGTCAAGGGCAGTCAAGTCTGAGGAGAACCAGGGGCTATATCGGTTCTTAGTTCTGTATTTTTTGAATGGGGCATGTTTATTTAAGATTGAGAGGAAATTACTTTTAAGGAACAACCAGGCATCCTCTACTGACGGAATGAGATCTATATCCATCCAGGATACCTGGGCCAGGTCAATTAGGAAGGCCTGCTCGCTAAAGTGTTTTAGGGAGCGTTTGACAGTGATGAGGGGTGGTCGTTTGACCGCGGACTTCAACTGTGAGAGACGGAATCTAAAACAAAAATCCAGAAAATCACATTGGATTTTTAAGTAATTAATTTGCATTTTATTGCATGACATAAGTATTTGATACATCAGAAAATCATAACTTAATATTTGGTACAGAAACCTTTGTTTGCAATTACAGAGATCATACGTTTCCTGTAGGTCTTGACCAGGTTTGCACACACTGCAGCAGGGATTTTTCCTTCAGGTTTCGGGGCTGTCGCTGGGCAATCGGGACTTTCAGCTCCCTCCAAAGATTTTCTATTGGGTTCAGGTCTGGAGACTGGCTAGGCCACTCCAGGACCTTGAGATGCTTCTTACGGAGCCACTCCTTAGTTGCCCTGGCTGTGTGTTTCGGGTCGTTGTCATGCTGGAAGACCCAGCCACGACCCATATTCAATGCTCTTACTGAGGGAAGGAGGTTGTTGGCCAAGATCTCGCGATACATGGCCCCATCCATCCTCCCCTCAATACGGTGCAGTCATTTTTCCACATTTTGTTGTGTTACAGCTTGAATTTAAAATGTATTAAATTGAGATGTTGTGTCACTGGCCTACACACAATACCCCATAATTATGTTTTTAGATTTTTTTTGTCAATAAGTATTCAATTCCTTTGTTATGGCAAGCCTAAATAAGTTCAGGAGTAGAAATGTGCTTAACACGTCACATAATAAATTGCATGGACTCACTCTGTGTGCAATAATAGTGTTAAACGTGATTTTTGAATGACTACCTCATCTCTGTACCCCACACATACAATTATCTGTAAGGTCCCTCAATTGAGCAGTGAATTTCAAACTCAGATTCAACCACAAAAATAGGGAGGTTTTCCAATGCCTCGCAAAGAAGGGCACCTATTGGTAGATGGGTAAAAAGAAAAAAAGCGGACATTGAATATCCCTTTGTGCATGGTGAAGTTATTCATTACACTTTAGATGGTGTATCAATACACCAAGTCACTACAAAGATACAGGTGTCCTTCCTAACTTAGTTGCTGAAGAGGAAGGAAACTGCTCAGGAATTTCACTGAGGCCAATGGTGACTTTAAAACATTTACAGTGTTTAATGGCTGTGATATGAGAAAACTGAGGATGGATCAACATTGTAGTTACTACACAATACTAACCTAAATGTCAGAGTGAAAAGAAGGAAGCCTGTACAGAATACAAATATTCCAAAACATGCAACCTATTTGCAATAAGGGACTAAAGTAAAACTGCAACAAATGTGGCAAAGTGCTAACTATATACTAAGAATGACATGTAGATTTGTTATTTTACGGCCCCTGTAGGCATAAAAAAAAGAAGAAAAAAAAAGATATTTGATGAAGCACTGAATTTGGCCTTTACTGCTATAGCCAATAGAAACACATTAAAAAACACATTTGTGGGCCTCCCGAGTGGCGCAGCGGTCTAAGGCACTACATCGCAACGCTAGAGGCGTCACTACATGCTGTTGCCAGAGAATTTAATGTTAATTTCTCTACCATAAGCCGTCTCCAACGTCATTTAAGAGAATTTGGCAATACGTCCAACCGGCCTCACAACCGCAGACCACGTGTAACCACGCCAGCCCAGGACCTCCACATCCGGCTTCTTCACCTGCGGGATCGTCTGAGACCAGCCACCCGGACAGCTGATGAAACTGTGGGTTTGCACAACTGAATAATTTCTGCACAAACTGTCAGAAACCTCCCGGAAGCTCATCTGCATGCTCCTTGTCCTCACGAGGGTCTCGACCTGACTGCAGTTCGGCTTCGTAGCCGACTTCAGTGGGCAAATGCTCACCTTCGATGGCCACTGGAGAAGTGTGCTCTTCACGGATTAATCCCGGTTTCAACTGTATGGACATATGGCAGACAGCGTGTATGGCGTCGTGTGGGTGAGCGGTTTGCTGATGTCAACGTTGTGAACAGAGTGCCCCATGGTGGCGGTGGGGTTATGGTATGGGCAGGCATAAGTTATGGACAACGAACACAATTGCATTTTATCAATGGAAAATTTGAATGCACAGAGATACCGTGACGACATCCTGAGGCCCATTGAGTCTCATCTTTCTATGGTGGTATACTGAACAAAAACATAAACGCAACATGCAACCATTTCAAAGACTTTACTGAGTTACAGTTCATATAAGGAAATCAGTCAATTTAAATAAATTCATTAGTCCCTAAACTATGGATTTCTAATGACTAGGCAGGGGTGCAGCCTTGGGTGGGCCTGGGAAGCCATTGGCCCAATGCTCTTAAACGCTAGGCTACCTGCTGCCCTATGGAAGGTGACATATGTGGCATTGTGTTGTCTGACAAAACTGCACATTTTAAAGTTGCCTTTTATTGTCCCCAGCACAGTGTTTATTTCAGCTCATGAAACATGTGACCAACACTTTACATGTTGAGTTTATATTTTTGTTCTGTGTAGTTTGTAGCTCAAACGGTTGGGATTTTACTGACAATTTTCTTGTCCGGATCATCTCACGTGTAATAAAAGACCGCTTTCACAAGCCCCATGCTATGGAACAGGTGCAAACCTTATATCGGCTGAAATCGTGGATTCATGATTTCTTGTTTTTGATTATTATCTGTGTACTTGTTTGGCATTTTTTGTGCATTATTAGGAGCTAGTGACACAAGCATTTCGCTGCACCCGCTATAACATCTGCTAAACTGTATACTGTGTAACATCTGCTAAACTTTGATTTGAGCACGCAAACGTCTGCCTCAGCCTGGACATGACAAACATTTTTATATGTTTTATACAGAGTTAAATATGCATGTGAAAACCAATAACACAAATAACAACCCAAGGAATAAATATGGCCCCTTTGTACCGGGATTCGACATTTCCACTGGCCATGTTAACTGAAAAATGGTGCGTAGAGTCAGTGCAAGAAACGCTGTACATTTAGGATATAAATGCTTTCCTGTTGTAGTCAATGCTCCCCCAAACACCCCCCACCCCCATATCACAGCCAAGGACAGAGGAGGAGGAGGAGGAGGGGGAAAAAAACAGAGGGGAAAGAAAGAAAATACTCCTGTTGTCCAGTTTTCCTATAGCACAGCCCTGAGCTACGGTTACAAACATCCCAACATCCTGTTAACCACCACTGTAGAGCCCACACTGCAAAAGCATTCTTGATGTCAGACATTCTTTCAACATCTAACAAACATCATCACTAATGCATAAATTATCTAATGAAATTACCTTAGCACATACTGATATATCATAGAAATCAAGCACTGTATGTGAAAGTTTCATAGAATGCATTTGCCCCATTGTTTATGTGTTTAGTTGGTGGCCCACTCTTTATGGTATGCATATTTTCACAGAGTTTTACAGAGTTGTTCAGAAACAACCTTTAGCCTCTACACCATGGGCACCTCATGTAGATCTCAAAGAATTGGACCGATATGAGTAACATGGTAGTAGCTATATGTTGCCCTCTGATAGGTGGAATTTCCCCACCTATAGGCTTATATGTTGATCTTGGGTCAGTTTAGCATTTTCCAACAAATGGTTAAGGGTCCCGCACAGTCAAAAATGTGATTTCCCTGTGTTTTATATGACATTTCAACACTATGACATTGGAATGATACTGTAAAAATTATGGAAATGCCCTTTTAGTGTAAGAACTGTTTGAAAATACCACCTGGAAAACAGTTTGAGTTAATTGATCAATAAGAGAGTTCTTACACTAAAACTGCATTTTCATAATTTCACAGTATCATTCAAATCAGATTTTATTTGTCACATGTACCGAATACAACAGGTGTAGACCTTACAGTGAAATGCTTACTTACAAGCCCTTAACCAACAATGCGGTTTTAAGAAAAATAGCCAAAAAAAATCAAATAAATACAATATAAAATACGAAATAAAAATAACAAATAATTAAAGAGCAGCAGTAAAAATAAATGTTACGAACCCCGTGGCTTTAAATGTCTAGGGTGGATGGACATGAGACCCGTAACATAATTCATGCAAATTATAAGCGTGACATGGAACAGTGAGAACAAAAACTACACGACAACCATAAACTACCGTCAAACATAAAAGGTTTATTTTTGAACACACGGTAAAGGTTTGGGAAAAAGGGCTGAGCAGGACCCAAGAAATGAAACAATAGTGTAAAAAAAACCTAAACTGATCTTGCCTGACTCAAGAACCGCTAATCATACAAAAATACAGTGGGTGGTCCGCTCAGGTCTAACTAGTGTTTTTAGACAGTTTTCTTCCTATGGGTAATGTACGCCCAAGGGCAACTTGCTTAAATTCCCCTTTTCCCAGAAACACACAAAGTTACCAAACAGAGTAACCAGCAAATGAGTGAGTACACAAAACACAGGACACCACAGTATCCATACTCACATACGGAAATAGTCTCTAACAAAATTACCAAACAGAGTAACCAGCAACTTAGTGAGTAAACAAAACACAGGACACCACAGTATCCATACTCACATACGGAAATAGTCTCTAACAAAATTACCAAACAGAGTAACCAGCAACTTAGTGAGTAAACAAAACACCACAGTATCCATACTCAAATACGGAAATAGTCTCTAACAAAGTTACCAAACAGAGTAACCAGCAACTTAGTGAGTACACAAAACACAGGACACCACAGTATCCATACTCACATACGGAAATAGTCTCTCCTAACAAACAGGATCTGGGTAGCCATTTGATTAGATGTTCAGGAGTCTTTTGGCTTGGGGGTAGAAGCTGTTTAGAAGCCTCTTGGACCTAGACTTGGCGCTCCGGTACCGCTTGCCGTGCGGTAGCAGAAAGAACAGTCTACGACTAGGGTGGCTGGTGTCTTTGACAATTTTTATGGCCTTCCTCTGACACCGTCTGGTATAGAGGTCCTGGCAGGAAGCTTGGCCCCAGTGATGTACTGGGCCGTACGCACTACCCTCTGTAGTGCCTTGCGGTCGGAGGCTGAGCAGTTGCCATACCATGCAGTGATGCAACCAGTCAGGATGCTCTCGATGGTGCAGCTGTAGAACCTTTTGAGGATCTGACTCTGGTTAGATGAGACTAAAATTGAGCTTTTTGGCCAGCAAGGAAAACACTATGTCTGGCGCAAACCCAACACCTCTCATCACCCCGAGAACACCATCCCCACAGTGAAGCATGGTGGTGGCAGCATCATGCTGTGGGGATGTTTTTCATCGGCAGGGACTGGGAAACTGGTCAGAATTGAAGGAATGATGGATGGAGCTAAATACAGGGAAATTCTTGTTTCAGTCTTCCAGAGATTTGAGACTGGGATGGAGGTTCACCTTCCAGCAGGACAATGACCCTAAGCATACTGCTAAAGCAACATTTGAGTGGTTTAAGGGGAAACATTTAAATGTCTTGGAATGGCCTAGTCAAAGCCCAGACCTCAATCCAATTGAGAATATGTGGTATGACTTAAAGATTGATAATGTAAAATTAAAAGCCATACAGAAAGACTCATGTGAAGGTGAAATTACAGAGGAGGAACTTCTGGATGCAATTAAAGACTTTAAGTCCGGGAAAACTCCAGGGTTGGATCACATACCAGTCGAGGTATACCAAACCTTTTTTGATATACTCAGAGGACCGTAATTAGCATGTTTTAACCACTCCTATGTAAATGGAGATTATAAGACACTCAAGAAGAAGGTCTGATTTAATTATTACTGAAACAGGATACAAGTGGAAAATATAAAGATCCAGTCCATTAAAAAAATTGGTGGCCCCTTACACTTCAGTTTTGTGATGCAAGAATTCTAGCAAAATGTATAGCGCATAGAATTAAAAAGGTATTGTCGGACATTATTCATTCTAATCAGACAGGTTTTTTTACATGGGCGATACATTGGAGATAATATAAGGCAAGTACTGGAAACAATAGAACACTATGAAAAATCTGGGAAACCAGGCCTACTATTCATAGCAAACTTCGAAAAGGCATTTGATAAAGTACGACTGGGGTTTATATATAAATGCCTGGAGCATTTCAATTTTGGACAATCTCTTATAAATTGGGTTAAAATCATGTATAGTAACCCTAGGTGTAAAATAGTAAATAATGTATATTTCTCAGAAAGTTTTAAACTGTCAAGAGGAGTGAAACAAGGTTGTCCACTATCGGCATATCTATTTATTATTGTCATCGAGATGTTAGCTATTAAAATCAGATCCAACAATAATATCAAGGGATTAGAAATCCAGGGCTTAAAAAAAAGGTGTCATTGTACGCTGATGATTCATGTTTTCTTTTGAATCCACAACTTGAATCCCTCCACAGCCTCATAGGGTATCTAGATACATTTTCTAACCTTTCTGGATTACAACCAAATTATGATCAATGTACTATATTACGTATTGGATCACTAAAAAATACAATATTTACATTACCATGTAGTTCACCAATAAAATGGTCTGATGGTGATGTGGATATACTCTGAATACATTTCCCAAATGAAATAAATGATCTCACTCCCCAAAAAATTTATAGAAAGTTAGCAAAAATAGATAAGATCTTGCTACCATGGAAAGGTAAATACCTGTCAATTTGATTAACTCTTTAGTATTATCCCAGTTTACCTATTTGCTTATGGTCTTGCCTACGCCTAGCGAACAGTTTTCTAAATTATATGAGAAAAGAAATATTCCATTTTATTTGGAACGGCAAGCCAGACAAAACGGGTCTATTTATATAATGATATGAATTAGGAGGACAGAAATTATTAAATATTAAAGCATTAGACCTATCACTAAAAGCTTCAGTCATACAAAAATTATACTTAAATCCAAACTGGTTCTCTAGCAAACTAGTAAGATTGTCTCACCCAATGTTCAAGAAGGGACTTTTTCCCTTTATTCAGATTACAACCCCTCACTTTCAGGTATTTGAAAAGGAAATAATCTCCCAAATATCACTATTTCTAAAACAAGCCATAGAAAGTTGGTTGCAATTTCAATTTAATCCTCCAGATATGACAGAATATATATTGCAACAAATATTGTGGTTAAACTCAAATATACTAATTGATAAAAAACGTTATTTTTTGAGAAAATGTTTAAAAAAGGTATAATCTTCGTAAATGATATTATTGGTAGGAATGGTGGAGTTATGTCGCACATGCAGCTAACAAAAACATATGGAAATGTCTGCTCTACCCAAAATTACAACCAAATAATTGCAGCATTACCGCAAAAATGGAAGAGGAAAGTGGAAGTAGGAAAAAGTAAGGAACTTGTCTGTCGGCCTTGCATTAAAGAACATAATTGGTTTAAGAAAATTGTGATAGATAAAAAAGTTTACCAGTTTCATTTAAGGACCAAAAGATTGACAGCCGTCCCATATAGATTGCAAAATAGTTGGGAAGAGATTTTTGAATTTAAATTATTTTATCAAATTCTTGCTACCAATATAATGTTATTTGTATGGGGGATACAATCTTCCCAGCTCTGCAGATTTGGCTGTGAAGAGACAGAATCATTAGATCATTTGTTTTGGTACTGTCCATTTGTAGCTTGTTTCCGGACACAGGTCCAGGAATGGCTGAAGGATTGCAATATTTGCATAGAGCTGACCCTGCAGATAGCACTACTGGGTGATCTGAAAAGTCATACTCAATCGATCAATAATATAATAATCCTTTTAGCAAAAATGTTTATTTTCAATTCACAAACTGTAGAAACAATGAGAATAGAAAGCTTCAGAACTTTTGTAAAACATCACAGTACAGTTGAAAAATATATGGCAAATAGAAATCCAATATGGATGGTATTAAGAGATAGATGGGAGGTGTTAAATGTTGCTGAAGGATGGGACTAATAACAACAACTAATAACAACAAGATAACTAGTGTAAGACATGCTGTGTCCATAATAAGTATATAGGTTATATATTGTGAGCTTTTGTGAAAGAGCACAGTTAGAAAGATATGGCATATAGAAGCATACCAGATGGACATCATGAGAATGATCGGAGGAAGTTCAGGAGTAAAAAAAATATATATATAATTATTGACTGTGTTCTTAAAATGTATATAGTATATATAAGCATGAAGTAGAGGCCTAAGCATTGTTGTTCACTAGTTTACTCCAATTAGGGAAAGGATGGTGGGGTTGGAAAGTATAAAGGGAAATATTTATGTATTTTTTTTATTTTACCTTTATTTAACTAGGCAAGTCAGTTAAGAACAAATTCTTATTTACAATGACGGCCTACAGCGGCCAAACCCGGACGACGCTGGGCCAATTGTGCGCCGCCCTATGGGACTCCCAATCACGGCCGGTTGTGATACAGCCTGGCATCGAACCAGGGGGTCTGTAGTGACGCCTCAAGCACTGAGATGCAGTGCCTTAGACCGCTGCGCCACTCGGGAGCCCACATACTGTGGGCTCCTGATGTATATATATAGGTCATGTGCCTTTTACTGAGGAGTGGCTTCTGTCTGGCCACTCTACCATAAAGGCCTGATTGGTGGAGAACTGCAGAGATGGCTGTCCTTCTGGAAGGTTCTCCCATCTCCACAGAGGAACTCTGGAGCTCTGTCAGAGTGACCATCGGGTTCTTGGTCACCTCCCTGACCAAGGCCCTTCTCAAACGATTGCTCAGTTTGGCCAGGCGACCAGCTCTAGGAAGAGTCTTGGTGGTTCCAAACTTCTTCCATTTAAGAATGATGGAGCCTACTGTGTTCTTGGGGACCTTTAATGCTGCAGAAATGTTTTGGTACCCTTACCCAGATCTGTACCTCGACACAATCCTGACTCGGTGCTCTACAGACACTACCTCATGGCTTGGTTTTTGCTCTGACATGCACTGTCAACAGTGGGACCTTATATAGACAGATGTGTGCCTTTCCAAATAATGTCCAATCAGTTTAATTTACCACAGGTGGACTCCAATCAAGTTGTAGAAACATCTCAAGGATGATCAATGGAAACAGGATGCACCTGAGCTTAATTTCGAGTCTCATAGCAAAGGGTCTGAATACTTATGTAAATAACGTATTTCTGTTTTAGGTTTTTAATACATGTGCAAACAATTCTATAAACCTATTTTTGCATTGTCATTATGGAGTATTGTGTGTAGATTGATGAGGACATTTTTTTATTTAATCCATTTTAGAATAAGGCTCTAATGTAACAAAATGTGGAAAAAGGGAAGGGGTCTGAATACTTTCCGAATGCACTGTATATGACACTGTGAAAAGAAGGAAGCCTGTACAGAATAAAACATATTCCAAAACATGCATCCTATTTGCAATAAGGGGCACTGCCTGCTGTCTGGACCTATTGTCGGGAGCAGCGGGCATACGCTTTCCTGCTTGTTGTGGGCCCGTGAATGGTTCACCAAATTGTGTGAGAGGTAGGAATGGGCGGATTTCTCAATTTCTTTCTCTGGCCGTTGTATTGGGCAGTTCAATCGTGAGAAATGTCTCATTCCCTGGAGCATAAACTTTGTGCTATCCAGGAGCACGAGTACAGGACATCAATTAGCTGCTCCCAACCATTTGAAACCAGCATCAGGAAATTGAGTCTATAAAAGTTAATGTGGGATTCAATGACATTATGAAGGGCAGCTCAGAACAGCTGAAGATTAATTTTAAAGAACTGATTGGTTTACTGCTTGACACCAACAAACACCCCATAATATCTCCCTAGATCGTGGCATTGAACGTTTCAGCAGACGTTTATCCCTCCATAAATGTCTACGAGACTATTGCAGCTCTGTGGGTGTAATATTTATTGACAATTTGAATACATTCTGGAAACAAAGCTCATTTTATAAGGAGGATGGGATCCACCCAAATCATTTGGGTTCCTGTATCCTTTCACAGCATTATAAGGCTGCGTTGAGACAATGACTTATCAATGACTGAAGCCCAGCTCAGTTAATCCCTACCATTGTGTCGCTGAGTTGTCATAATGCTTCAGCAAGTGCACATTATCCCAGGGGCGTTGGAAGACCCAAAACATCGCCGGCGGCGGAGAGGCACTCGGAGCGGCCTGCTGGTCCGACTTAGGAGGCGCGCACACCACCCACCGCTTCCGAGTATATTACTCGCAAATGTTCAATCTTTGGTTAACAAGGTCGATGAACTACGAGCAAGGATTTCTTTCCAGAGAGACATCAAGGCCTGTAACATACTCTGTTTCATGGAAACATGGCTCTCTTGAGATATTCTGTGGGTCCAGCCAGAGGGGTTCTCAGTTCAACGCGCAGATAGGAATAAATATCTCTCCGGGAAGCAGAAAGGCGGAGGTGTGTGTTTCTCATTCTCTGGGTCCCAGTTTTGTGTGTTTTATGTATATGTTGTGAAATGGTTAGATATTACTTGCTAGATATTACTGCACTGTCGGAGCTAGAAGCACAAGCATTTCGCTACACCTGCTAAACACGTGTATGTGACAAATATATATATATATATGTAAGTAACCTAATGTATGTCCCTCTAACTGCCCTGAATGCCTCTGCTGATCCCACAGCTTTTGTATGCAGTAATCATGTACTTATGGACCAGAGGTATACTGTTAGCACTGAGGGTGTGTGCCCTAGTAGGAAGGTCACTGTGTGCAGCTCACCCTGCCCTAACGTAAATAACATAAGTATGTCCACTTCTGCTAAGCTTCCCAGTAAAGCAATGAAATCAATCAAGCATCCCAGAAAAGTGCAAAAAATTGCCCACGTTAACATATGTAGCTTAAGAAACAAGGTTCATGAAATCAATAATTTGCTAGTAACAGATTACATTCATATCCTGACAATCTCTGAAACTCACTTAGATAATAGCTTTGATGATACAGTGGTAGCAATACATGGTTATAACATCTACAGAAAAGACAGAAATGCCAAAGGTGTAAGTGTTGCCGTTTTATATTCAGAACCACATTCCTGTTAAGCTTAGAGAGGATCTCATGGTAAATACTGTTGAAGTAATATGGCTACAGGTTCGTCTGCCTCACCTAAAGCCCATTCTGGTGGGAAGTTGCTATAGACCACCAAGTGCTAACAGTCAGTCTCTGGATAACGTGTGTGAAATGCTTGATAATGTATGTGATATCAACAGAGAGGTATATTTTCTGGGTGATTTAAATATTGACTGGCTTTCATCAAGCTGCCCACTCAAGAGAAAGCTTCAAACTGTAACTAGTGCCTGCAACCTGGTTCAGGTTATCAGTCAACCTACCAGGGTAGTTACAAACAGCACAGGAATGAAGTCATCAACATGTATTGATCACATCTTTACTATTGCTGCAGAAATTTGCTTTAAAGCAGTATCCAAATCCATCGGATGTAGTGATCACAATATAGCAGCCATATCTAGGTAAACCAAAGTTCCTAAAGCTGTGCCTAATATAGTGTATAGGTCATAAAATACGATTCATATGTTGTTGATGTAAAGAATATTTGTTGGTCTGTGGTGTGTAATGAGGAGCAACCAGACGCTGCACTTGACACATTTATGAAATTGCTTATCCCAGTTACTAATAAGAATTAAGAAATTGACTGTAAAAACTGTTAAATCTCCGTGGATTGGTGTACATTTGTCTTGGTAATTGGTCTTGCATGCCTTGCAAATTCACCAAAATAGCCTAAAGTTAGCTTAATCCTCTCTGGTTTTATATAAATTACACAACTTTCCCCAGACATTTATAGCCTGTCATCTACTTAGGCTATAACAAGGAAAATAATGTTTTGTGATAACTGCACTGCGATTTGTATTTTGTGGGGGGGGAAATGATCCCAATTTTGTATGTGTATGTGTGTGTCTGTGTGTGTGTGTAGGGGGGGTTTATTTCCATTGTGTACCTAGCATGGTCTGTTTCTATTGGGTAAAGTTAGAAAGTGGTATATTTCAATGACAGACATACACTACCAGTCAAACGTTTTGACACACCTACTCATTCAAGGGTTTTTCTTAGTTTTTACTATTTTCTACATTGTAGCATAATAGTGAAGACATCAAACCATGAAATAACACATATGGAATCATGTAGTAACCAAAAAAGTGTTAAACAAATCAAAATATATTTTATATTTTAGATTCTTCAAATAGCCACCCTTTGCCTTGATGACAGCTTTGCACACTCTTGGCATTCTCTCAACCAGCTTCATGAGGTAGTCACCGGGAATGCATTTCAATTAACAGGTGTGCCTTCTTAAAATTTAATTTGTGGAATTTCTTTCCTTCTTAATGTGTTTGAGCCAATCAGTTCTGTTGTGACAAGGTAGGGGGGTATACAGGAGATAGCCCTATTTGGTAAAAGACCAAGTCCATATTATGGCAAGAACAGCTGAAATAAGCAAAGAGAAACGACAGTCCATCATTACATTAAGACATGAAGGTAGTCAATACGAAGCATTTCAAGAACTTTGAAAGTTTCTTCAAGTGCAGTCGCAAAAACCATCAAGCGCTATGATGAAACTGGCTATCCTGAGGACCGCCACAGGAATGGAAGACCCAGAGTTACCTCTGCTGCAGAGGATACGTTCATTAGATTTACCAGCCTCAGATATTGCAGCCCAAATAAATGATTCACAGAGTTCAAGTAACAGACACATCTCAACATCAACTGTTCAGAGGAGACTGAGTGAATCAAGCCTTCAAGGTCGAATTGCTGCAAAGAAACCACTATTAAAGGACAACAATAATAAGAAGAGACCTGCTTGGGCCAAGAAACACAAACAATGGACAATAGACCGGTGTAAATTTGTCCTTTGGTCTGGAGTCCAAATTGGAGATTTTTGGTTCCAACCGGCGTGTCTTTGTGAGACGCGGTGTGCGTGAACGAATTATCTCCGCATGTGTAGTTCCCACCGTAAAGTATGGAGGAGGAGGTGTTATGGTGTGGGGGTGCTTTGCTGGTGACACTGTTTAGAATTCAAGGCACACTTAACCAGCATGGCTACCACAGCATTCTGCAGCGATACGCCATCCCATCTGGTTTGGGCTTAGCGAGACTATTATTTGTTTTTCAACAGGACAATGACCCAACACACGTCCAGGCTGTGTAAGTGCTATTTTACCAAGAAGGAGAGTGATGGAGTGCTGCATCAGATGACCTGACCTCCACAATCCCCCGACCTGAACCAAATTGATATAGTTTGGGATGAATAGGACGGCAGAGTGAAGGAAAAGCAGCCAACAAGTTCTCAGCATATGTGGGAACTCCTTCAAGACTGTTGGAAAAGCATTCCAGGTGAAGCGGGTTGAGAGAATGCCAAGAGTGTGCAAAGCTGTCATCAAGGCAAAGGGTGGCTATTTGAAGAATCTCAAATATATCATATATTTTGATTTGTTTAACACTTTTTTGGTTACTACATGATTCCTTTTGTGTTATTGCATAGTTTTGATGTCTTCACCTATTCTACAATGTAGTAAATAGTAAAAATGAAGAAAAACCCTTGAATGAGTAGGTGTTCTAAAACTTTTGACTTGTAGTGTATGTCTGATGTATTATTCCTTGGCAACGTGTGCCTGTATCATACCAAATTCATTAATCTGCTAAACTCATAATTTGTCCTCTCTATGAGGACAAGGTTGTAGTTTACATTGTCATCAGAGAAGAGGCTTCCTTATACACAGGAAACCCCCTTCTCTCTCTCTCTCTCACACACACACACACACACACACACACACACACACACACACACACACACACACACACTCAGAATCCAATCCAACAGAACCTCTGTCCAAGTTCCGAATTCAATTTCCTAGAAGTATGAATCACCCCAGTCAAGCCTTTCCTGCTTATTATGACACAAGTGACTTACAACAGTATGTCCCCACCTCCACCCTGAGCCCCACTCCTCCTGCTTACAGTATGATTGTTTTCCCTCCCTCCCTCCCTCTCCTTCCTTCCCACCAAAACTGGGGCCCCCTGGAGCCGACCCAGCTGACACAGATGGTAGAAGTGGTGAGCACATCAGAACCTCTGGCAAAGTGACAGAGAAAAAGAGAGGGGGTGGGAAACACACACACAGGTGACTATATTATAGAGCAACGAAGTATGAGGAGAGAGAGAGAGAGAGAGAGAGAGAGAGAGAGAGAGAGAGAGAGAGAGAGAGAGAGAGAGAGAGAGAGAGAGAGAGAGAGAGAGAGAGAGAGAGAGAGAGAGAGAGAGAGAGAGAGAGAGAGAGAGAGAGAGACTGAACTGTCTTTACTTACTCATTTTTTTAACGGTCATGTTCTAGCATATTTGGCTGACTCATGTTATGACCTCACACACATTGTGCAGAGATTCTTTCTTGGTCCAAACATGTGTTTGTATGCATTTGTAGTACTAGATGTGTGTGTGTGTGCACGCATGTGCGTGCGTGCCTGTGTGCCTGTGTGTCTGGGCCACATTGCAGCTCCCGTCTTAACATAGAGAGGGACTCAGGAGAACACACACATAGGTCTGTGTTTTTACCTATTCCAACTCACAACAGGAGACTCCAGTTATATAGGCTTTCTGATGAGAAAGTAGTAGAGGATGAGAGGCAATAAGGTAAAAAGCAAACAATAGGTGAGTGTCTGTCTCTCTTACCTCTCGACCAGCCTGGCCAATTAGTCCAACTGGGCCAAGAATGCCTGCGTCTCCCTGGAAGACAGTCAAACAAATACATGACATATAATCTCAATACACAAGCTAAATTCAACTAGAATAGAATACGACTTTATTGTACTTTATAAATATACAGGTTGCTGGTCAAGGAACTGGTCAAGTTGGAATTAGGATAAGGGTGGGGGAGGGGGGGGGGGGCATTACCTTCTCTCCTTTAGCTGCTGTTCCAGATGAGATACCAGGATCTCCTTTCCTCCCCTGAGAAAAACATAGAGAAACAGGACCAATTAGTGAGAAAAAATGTTTTATTCACACTGACACATACAACTACCTAACAGTGATACTTGGTTATTTGGACCTATTTTGCCATACATAGATAAACGTTATGCATAACCGCAATGTGTACCTATACTGTGACTACACTGCATTTACCTGGATACTATAAATTGGGTTTGATATAAGGTATCATGATGTGGGACCATAGGGTGGAAAAACACCTCTCTTTACACAGGGGAAGGCTATATTCATGACCTAATTTTTGACAGCTTTTGAGGCCTAATCAATTCATCATCTATCAATATGATTGTCATGAGACGTTAGCAACTACCTGCTCAAACAGCAAGTGACCAGAGTGGAAGGAATGAAAGCACCCCTCTCTGGACACATGGGAAACCTTATGATTGTAGCAGTCTTTTTAGGGGTACCCCTCCTTGGAAAACCATATGGTTGTATCGGTCTCTTTAGGGGTACCCCACCCACAGACTGTCTCAGTATCACTCTGTGGTGAGATTTATCCCCAGTGGCCTTGCTGCCATACAAAACAAGGATTCATTGTTGGAGTAAAGAGAACAGTAATGGGTCTCTACACTTCAAAGCCGCAGGTCGGAAATGTATCTCAGCGTGTGGAATAATTTTTCCCGAAGAGCTCCTGGGATTTACAACTTTGCTTCATTAGGGGGTGATGAAAGAGCACGATCAGGGAGCGCTCCCGCACATCAAACACTTTGGAAACGTTCTCTCAACACACCTGCTTAACGAAGCGAGTGGCTCTGACTCCACCCCGCCACCCCCCAAGTAACACCTAAGGGGTGTGTTTACAGAGGATAATTTGTGTTGCTCAACCGGAGACGTAGCAGCTTTGATATACTACGTAAGCTAATATTTTGTATTTGTATTTATTATGGATCCCCATTAACCAAGTCAGCAGCAACTCTTCCTGGGGTCCAGCAAAATTAAGGCAGTTATACAATACATTCACAACAGATTTCACAACACATTAAGTTTGTGCCCTATGGCCCCTTCTCTACTACCACATATCTACAACACAAAATCCGTGTGTACATGTGAGTATATTGCATATGTTATCGTGTGTGTGTATGCATGTGTCTGTGCTTGTGTTTGTGTTGCTTCACAGTCCCGCTGTTCCATAAGGTGTATTTTTATCTGTTTTTTAAAACAATTTTTACTGCTTGATTGAGTAACTTGATGTGAAATAGAGTTCCATGTAGTCATGGCTCTATGTAGTACTGTGCACCTCCCATAGTCTGTTCTGGACTTGGGGACAGTGAAGAGACCTCTGGTGGTATGTCTTGTGGGGTATGCATGGGTGTCTGAGCTGTGTGCTAGTAGTTCAAACAGACAGCTCGGTGCAATCAACATGGCACAAGCGCATTCACACTGAGTTGAGCAACACAAATTAGGAAAATGTCGGTGGATGTATTCTATATTTTTTTCATTAAAAGTATGAATTTCATAACTCCGCGGAAGGACCGCAGTTGTACAGGACGAACATAGGTACAGGTATGCGTTTTCAGAAATAAGTCTGGCTGCACAAACGATTGGCAAACGTACTGCAAATTGAGAAATCATGTGACCAAACTGAATAAAAAAAAGAATTAACTATACTATGAAACAAGATAAATGACAGAAATAATTTTTTTTAAAGCTTTGGAGCGTCTTAAATGACATTTTGGACTGATATTGCCAACTACTTTAATGATTTTTTCATTGGCAAGATTAGCAAACTTAGGCATGACATGCCAGCAACAAACGCAGACACTACACATCCAAGTATAACTGATCAAATTGTGAAAGACAAACATTGTAATTTTGAATTCTGTAAATTGAGTGTGGGAGAGGTGAAAAAATTATTGTTGACTATCAACAATGAAAAGCCACCGGGGTCTGACAACTTGGATGGAAAATTACTGAGGATAATAGTGGACGATATTGCCACTCCTATTTGCTATATCTTCAATCTATGCCTACTAGAAAGTATGTGCCCTCAGGCCTGGAGAGAATTAAAAGTCATTCCACTACCCAAGAATAGTAAAGCCACCTTTACTGGCTCAAATAGCCGACCAATCGGCATGTTACCAACCCTTAGTAAAATGTTGTTTGACCAGATACAATGCTATTTTACTGTAAACAAATTGACAACAGACTTTCAGCACACTTATAGGGAAGGACATTCAACAAGCACGGCACTTAAACAAATGATTTATGATTGGCTGAGAGAAATTGATGATATGCCACTATGTATGCAGATGACTCAACACTGTAAACGTCAGCTACTACAGGGAGTGAAATCACTGCAACAAAGAGCTGCAGTTAGTTTCAGAATGGGTGGCAAGGAATAAGTTAATCCTAAATATTAAACAAACTAAAAGCATTGTATTTTGGACAGACCATTCACTAAACCCTAAACCTCAACTAAATCTTGTAATGAATAATGTGGAAATTGAGCAAGTTGAGGTGACTAAACTGCTTGGAGTAACCCTAGATGTTTTTTTTTTTTTTTTTTTTGTCATTTAGCAGACGCTCTTATCCAGAGCGACTTACAGGAGCAATTAGGGTTAAGTGCCTTGCTCAAGGGCACATCGACAGATTTTTCATCTAGTCGGGTCGGGGATTAGAACCAGCGACCTTTCGGTTACTGGCACAACGCTCTTAACCACTAATACAACAGTAGCTAAGATGGGGAGAAGTCTGTACATAATAAAGCGTTGCTCTGCCTTTTTAACAACACTATCAACAAGGCAGGACCTACAGGCCCTAGTTTTCTCGCACCTGGAATACTGTTCAGCCACAAAGAGGGACCTCTGAAAATTACACTTGGCTCAGAACAGGGCTGCACGGCTGGCCCTTAAATGTAAACAGAGAGCTAACATTAATAATATCCATGTAAGTCTCTCATGGCTCAAAGTGGAGGAGAGATTGACTTCATCACTACTTGTTTTTGTAAGAAGTGTTGACATGCTGAATGCACCGAGGTGTCTGTTTAAAAGTGGTCCTCTGTAGCTCAATTGGTAGAGCATGGCACTTGTAACGCCAGGGTAGTGGGTTCGATTCCCGGGACCACCCATACGTAAAAATTTATGCACACATGACTGTAAGTGGCTTTGGATAAAAGCGTCTGCTAAATGGCATATTATATATTATATTAAACTACTAGCACACAGCTCGGACACCCATGCATACCCCACAAGACATGCCACCAGAGGTCTCTTCACAATCCCCAAGTCAAGAACAGACTATGGGAGGTGCACAGTACTACATAGAACCATGACTACATGGAACACTATTCTACATCAGGTAACTGATGCAAGCAGTAAACTCCGATTTAAAAAACTGATAAAAATACACCTTATGGAATAGTCGGGACTGTGAAGAGATATACACACACAGGTACAGACACGCATACACACACACACGCTAAAACACGCACTCTATACACACGTACATTGTAATATTGTTGTATGGTGGTATTATACATTTTGTATTGTAGAAATGTAGTGGTGTAATAATGTTATGTACTGTTTTATCTTTTGTTTTATGTGTGATGTAAGTGCCTTAATGTGTTTGGACCCCAGGAAGCGTAGCTAATGGGGATCGCTAATAAATACAAAT
This sequence comes from Coregonus lavaretus, assembly GCF_964263955.1. Taxonomy (NCBI): domain Eukaryota; kingdom Metazoa; phylum Chordata; class Actinopteri; order Salmoniformes; family Salmonidae; genus Coregonus; species Coregonus lavaretus. The sequence goes on along the minus strand of NC_139991.1, from coordinate 35,926,046 downwards.
ACAAATACACACACACACACACACAAAAGTGATGGGGATAACTTGATTGCAGGTGTATGACTTAACGACGCGGACAGCTGAACTACAGCACATAAAACTCTCCTTCCCTGAACTTAAAAAATATAGGTCAGAATTTGACATCCCCATCTAACACAGCACACATGCCACAGAAATATACACTACATGACCAAAAGTTCGAACATCTCATTCCAAAACCATGGGCATTAATATGGAGTTGGTACCACCTTTGCCGCTATAACAACCTCCACTCTTCTGGGAAGGCTTTCCACTAGATGTTGGAACATTGCTGTGGGGACTTGCTTCCATTCAGCCACATTAGTGATGTCGGGCACTGATGTTGGGCGAGTAGGCCTGGCTCGCAGTCGGTGTTCCAATTCATCCCAAAGGTGTTCGATGGGGTTGAGGTCAGGGCTCTGTGTAAGCCAGTCAAGTTCTTCCACACTGATCTCGACAAACAATTTTTGTATGGACCTCGCTTTGTACGGGGGCATTGTAATGCTGAAACAGGAAAGAGCATTTCCCTAACTGTTGCCACCAAGTTGGAAGCACAGAATTGTCTAGAACAGGGTTCTTCAATTCCGGTCCTGGAGGGCCGAAACACCTCTGTTTTTCATCCTCTCCTTCTAATCAGGGGCTAATTCAGACCTGGGACACCAGGTGAGTGCAATTAACTACCAGGTAGAAATAAAAAACAGAAGTGTTTCGGCCCTCCAGGACCGGAATTGAAGAACCCTGGTCTAGAATGTCATTGTATGCTGTAGCGTTAAGATTTCTCTTCACTGGAACTAAGGGGCCTAACCCGAATCATAAAAAACAGCCCCAGACCATTATTCCTCCTCCACTAAACTTTACAGTTGTCACTATGCATTCGGGCAGGTAGCGTTCTCCTGGCATTCGCCAAACCCAGATTTGTCCGTCGGACTGCCAGATGGTGAAGCGTGATTCATCACTCCTGAGAACACGTTTCCACTGCTCCAGAGTCCAATGGTGTCGAGCTTTACACCACTTCAGCCGACGCTTGGCATTGCGCATGGTGATCTTAGGCTTGTGTGCAGCTGCTCGGCCATGGAAACCCATTTCATGAAGCTCCAGAACAACAGTTGTTGTGCTGACGTTGCTTCCAGAAATAATTTAGGTATTGAGTGTTGCAACCGAGGACAGACGATTTTTACGTGCTACGTGCTTCAGCACTCAGCGATCCCATTCTGTGTTTGTGTGGACTACCAATTCGCAGCTGAGCCGTTGTTGCTCCTAGACGTTTCCACTTCACAATAACAGCATTTACAGTTGACCGGGGCAGCTCTAGCAGGGCAAAAATTTTACGAACTGACTTGTTGGAAAAGGTGGCATCCTATGACAGTGCCACGTTGAAAGTCACTGAGCTCTTCAGTAAGGCCATTCTACTGCCAATGGTCCACAGGAGGTTGGTGGCACCTTAATTGGGGAGGACGGGCTCGTGGTAATTGGTCATATTGAACTTTATATGTCATGGCTGATTAGAGATACTCATCGTCATAAGATTGTAATTTGGCATGACAACAACTCAACCGTCTCATTAAATGAACAGATCATGTACTTAAACAATGGAATGGTTTAATCTGGAAAAACCTCACAGCCGGCTGACTTTGCTGATAGCTGATGTATTGAGGAAAAATGAAATGCTATGACTGTGATATGTAGTTGTCCCACCTAGATTGAATGCACTAACTGTAAGTCGCTCTGGATAAGAGTATCTGCTAAATGACTACATTTAATAAAAATAAAAATAAATAAAAATAATTTGTGTGTGGAACATACCTTAAGCCCAGGCGGACCTGGATGGCCAGGTTTTCCATGGGGACCGGGACCACCCTAAGGAACAATCAGAGACAAAACACAATCAAATGTTGATCAGAATGACAATCTTTATATTGGCATAAGCAGAGGCCATGGGTAGTCTGGAGAATGTCAAATCTCCTATATGGATTGAGCATATGTGTACATTGGGGGATTAGGTAAAGGGGGAAGCTTATGGAAAATGGATGTAGAATGAAGGGGTTCTAGCATATGGATGTGGTTTTCCTACACCCCATCCCCCACCCGTATTGCCCCCCGTCTGTAGTCTCCCTGGGGCAGAAAATGGCAGCTTGTGTGCATACAGACACAAACACAAGCAGAAACATGCAGAAACATAAAGAAACACACACACACACCACACATATACACATGGATTGCTGTTCATTTCATTTTGTCCATTGGTTCACATATTAGTCTACAGGCTATTGTTGGAATATATATATTTGTAAATCTATACAGTAGCATATTGGTAATAATGGGATCCATTTTCTCCCTATCTTATTGGAAACAGACGTTAGCTTTTAAAATTCTGAAATCCGGTAGTCAAAGTGACTGACTCCATTTGGAGGACTGACACCATTTGATAACTACACTCCTTTTTTCCCTTATTTTTTTTAACCTTTTGTTCATTTTTTTTTTTTTACCTTTATTTTACCAGGGAAGACATATTGAGACCTAGGTCTCTTTTTTAAATGTGCCCTGCACAATACAACACAAATATACACATTATACACATAAAATAAAATAAACAGCCATGGGAAGCACAAGTAAAACATCACAAATCACCTAGAAAAACAGTTACATTCCTCCACAAATAAGTCCCCAATCAATACTCTAAACTGCACCGAACGGCACCAGCCCCTCTCTGTGCTGTCGACATGTAACACACACACTTCCTCTCTCTATCCATATGGTTGTGGGCCTTTGAGGGGTCCCCCACCTCTGACTGAGACACTTTTTCCACCTGACCCCGAGGTCAATCGTGTCAGAGTGGCCGGAAAAAGAGTCAAAACCGGTTCTAGAGTGGGGTCAGTGACTTTCGCTGGGGTGAGATAAGACGATTCAGCGAACACATTATTGATTCAGAGTAGTAGACCAGCACTCACCCCTAAGTCACATGTCAAGTCATTCTTTGTCCCATGAAGGGAAATACATTTAGTTTGGGCTGGAATTGATATAATGTCAAAGTTTAAATACAGACATGAGAGACAAATGACAACATAATACTACAACCCTCTTTCTCTCCTCTCTCTCAGACACCTCATACATCCCATCTCTGATTCCTCCAGGGAGAGCCTCAGTGCCCTTTTTTTATACAAGTAAGAGATTTGAAGTCACTAAGGATGTGTGGCCTTGCTAGGTCTGCTACCTGATATAATTCAGAGCCCACTCATTTTTTACGCACACGCACACACACACACACACACACACACACACACACACACACACACACACACACACACACACACACACACACACACACACACACACACACACACACACACACACAATGCAGAGTCCTTGTCTCGCTGCTGTCAGTAGGCCTACCCCTTCAATACCTTTTCACTAAGCCCCTTTATCCTATATCTGCTGCCATCCTTTCTTTAGCCAGAGGCTTGTTACAAGAAGGGTGGTGTAGCCTTCAAATGTTGAATTACATGCCTCAAATAGGCCAGCGGTTCACCTCAGTTTTGGTAGTAGTAGTTGGCACCATTGGTTCTAGCCATTGGCACGAGTCTTGCAGTTGGTTTTGTATGCATGCCATCTCATCTCACATGGCAGGTGTCGAATTAGGACAATTCCAGGGCGGTGCACACAGCTGGCAAGAGGCTGCTGGGATACGAGACTGGAAAACCGCAACCTCTGAAGTGGGAGCCAGGGCGTCAATGGTGGCAACTTTGGTAACAGTGAAACCTACTCCCTAAGATTAGCACTTGCTCTAAAACTGCACAAACTCATCCTAAAGTGTTCAAATAGGTCCACATGTTTCAGGTTCTGGCAGTGTGTACCTACCGTCCAATACCACACGGTATACATTTTCAACCTCAATGTAAAATACATTTAGTTGGTTTTTAAATGTGAAAGACTAACGTCCTTCCTCTTTCCGATACCCAAACATTGTATAGAATATAGCACATATTTCAGGCTGTCGTATTTTAGCAGGGCAAGCAGTAAAGATGGTTTAAATTTATACAACATGTTGTAAAGACAGTACTGTCTATGGCCGATATAAAAGTAATGATCTATTAACTGGTGCCAAAAGAGCGCTCCCTGCTACAGGGGGAAGCGTCATTATTGACACCAGACCTGTGTGCGTGTGTGTGTGTACAGGATCCAAGGCTCATTTTAATTACAGAGCCCACTGTCGTCAGACCAGAGGTGTAATTTAACCTCTGGAGGCTCAGGAATAGATTTCACTGCATTTGCCCCCTCTGCCATTGCACGCCACCATAATACACACATAAACACACACACACACACACACACATACACATACACGCACACAGAGAGAGAGACCAGGGTTCAAAATGCTTTAAGCCATGCTTCATAAAAGTCATTCTCTAAAGCCAAAATCCACCAGCCTGTAGAGCTAAATAAATCATGTAGTATTCTGACCATATAAAGATGGAAAATATAATAAATCCAGTATAAGATTTGGAATAATAGCTCAAATATACTGAACAAAAATATAAATGTGGTCATGTAAAGTGTTGGTCCCATGTTTCATGAGCTGAAATAAAAGATCCCAGAAAAGCTTATTTCTCTTCAATTGTGTGCACAAATTTGTTTACATCCCTGCTAGTGATCACCCTCCTTTGACAAGATAATCCATCCACCTGACAGGTGTGGCAAATCAAGAAGCTTATTAAACAGCATGATCATTACACAGATGCACCTTGTGCTAGGGGACAATAAAAGGCCACTCTAAAATTGGCATCTTGACTGCAGGAATGTCCACCAGAGCTGTTGCCAGAGAATTGAATGTTGATTTCTCTACCATAAGCCGCCTCCAACGTCATTTCAGAGAATTTGGCAGTAAATTCAACCGGCCTCACAATCACAGACCACGTGAAACCACGCCAGCCCAGGACATCCACATCCGGCTTCTACACCTGCAGCATCATCTGAGACCAGCCACCCAGACAGCTGATGAAACTGAGGAGTCTGTAATAAAGCCCTTTTGTGGGGAAAAACTAATTCTGATTGGCTGGGCCTGGCTCCCCAATGGGTGGGCCTGGCTCCCAAGTGGGTGGGCACACAGGGCTATTGCAGACAACCCTGAGGCTACGGCTGAGGACAGGAACAAGAAGTACAAGAAGTCTCGCTATGTCCTCCGCAAACGAGCAAAAGGACAATGTAGGAATAAGGTGGAATCATATTACACAGGCTCCACCGCCCCTCGCATGTGGCAGGGGCCACAGTTCATTGCTGATTACAAAGGAAGAACCGTGATCTGCCCAAGGATGCCTTCTTTACCAGACGAACTCAATGCATTTTATGCATGCTTTGACAATAACAACACCGTGCCATGCGTGAGGTCCCCCACCAACCCAGAGGACTGGGTGATCTCGCTCAACGAGGCTGACGTGAGAAAGGTCTTTAATCATTCGCAAGGCCACAGGGCCAGACAGTATTCCAGGGTGCATACTCAGAGCATGCGCAGAACAGCTGGCAGGCATATTCACTGTCATTTTCAACATCTCCTTGTCCCAGTCTGTAATCCCCACGTCTTATGCTGACCACCATCATTCCTGTTCCCAAGAACTCTAAGGCTTCATGACAGTGCAAATAGTCCGGGTAGCCATGATTAGCTGTTCAGGAGTCTTATGGCTTGAGGGTAGAAGCTGTTAAGAGGCCTTTTGGACCTAGACTTCATGCTCCGGTACCACTTGCTGTGCGGTAGCAGAGAGAACAGTCTATGACTAGGGTGGATGGAGTCTTTGACAAGTTTTAGGGCCTTCCTTTGACACCGCCTGGTATAGAGGTCCTGAATGGCAGGAAGCTTGGCCCCAGTGACGGACTGGGCCGTGGGCACTACCTTCTACATATATTATGTAGTATACGTAAAGACAAGATTAAATCAAGAATAGTCTGATGGATGACAATATTAGCCTATCACATGTGAATTATATATTATCACTTGTGAATGATGCCCAACTTGTGTTCAGTAAGGCAAGAAACAGCTTGGCCCCAGTGATGTACTGGACCGTGGGCACTACCTTCTATAGTGCCTTGTGGTCGGAGGCCGAGTAGTTGCCATACCAGGCAGTGATGCAACCAGTCAGGATGCTCTCGATGGTGCAGCTGTAGAGCTTTTTGAGAATCTGAGGACTCATGCCAAATCTTTTCAGTCTCCTGAGGGGGAATAGGTTTTGTCGTGCCCTCTTCACAACTGTCTTGGTGTGTTTGGACCATGATAGTTTGTTGGTGATGTGGACACCAAGGAACTAGAAGCTCTCAACCTTCTCCACTACAGCCCCGTCGAATAGAATTGTAGTCCACAATCATCTCCTTTGTCTTGATCACATTGAGGGAGAGGTTGTTGTCCTGGCACCACACGGCCAGGTCCCTGACCTCCTCCCTATAGGCTGTCTCGTCGTTGTCGGTGATCAGGCCTACCACTGTTGTGTCATCGGCAAACTTAATGATGGTGTTGGAGTCGTGCCTGGCCATGTAGTCATGAGTGAACAGGGAGTACAAGAGGGGACTGAGCACGCACCCCTGAGGGGCCCCCATGTTAAGGATCAGTGTGGGGGATGTGTTGTTACCTACCCTTACCACCTGGGAGCGGCCCATCAGGAAGTCCAGGATCCAGTTGCAGAGAGAGGTGTTTAGTCCCAGGGTCCTTAGCTTAGTGATGAGCTATGAGGGCACTATGGTGTTGAACGCTGAGCTGTAGTCAATGAATAGCATTCTCACATAGGTGTTCCTTTTGTCCAGGTGTGGAAGGGCAGTGTGGAGCGCAATAGAGATAGCATCATCTGTGGATCTGTTGGGGCGGTATGCAAATTGGAGTGGGTCTAGGATTTATGGGATAACGGTGTTGAAGTGAGCCATGACTAGCCTTTCAAAGCACTTCATGGCTACAGACGTGAGTGCTATGGTTCGGTAGTCATTTAGGATTTGGGCCCGTTCCCGAGAAAGCACTATATCCTTCGCATCAGACTCGTTAAAGTAAAAATTGTCCAGTCGAGGTGAGTAACCACTGCTCTGATGTCCAGAAGTTATTTTCAGTCATAAGAGATGGTAGAAGCAACATTACGTACACAATAAGTAAACAAAGAAGTTGCAAACAACGCGAAAAACGAACAAAATAGCACAGTTGGTTAGGAGCCCGTAAAACGGCAGCCATCCCCTCCGGCGCCATTAAAATATATCACTACTACTTGTATTTGTAAGAGGTATTGACATGCTGAAAGCACCGAGCTGTCTGTTTAAACGTCTAGCACACAGGTCAGACACCCATGCATACCCCACAAGACATGCCACCAGAGATCTCTTCACAGTCCACAAATCCAGAACAGACTATGGGAGGTGCACAGTACTACATAGAGCCATGACTACATTGAACTCTATTCCACATCAGGTAACTGATGTAAACAGTAGAATCAAATTTTAAAAAACAGATAAAAATACGCCTTATGGATCAGCGGGGACTGTGAAGCAACACAAACATAGGCACAGACACATGCATACACACACAATAATGTACGCACTATACACACACGTACACATGGATTTTGTGTTGTAGATATGTGGTAGTGGAGTATGGGCCTGTGTTGTGAATTCTGTAATTAATGTATTGTAATGTTTTTTAAGTTGTATAACTGCCTTAATTTTGCCAGACCCCAGGAAGAGTAGCTGCTACTTTGTCAGCAGCTAATGGGGATCCCGTCACACACTGATCTGTTTCACCTGTCTTTGTGATTGTCTCCACCCCCCTCCAGGTGTTGCCCATCTTCCCCTTTATCCCCAGTGTATTTATACCTGTTTTCTCTGTTTGACTGTTGCCAGTTAGTTTTTTTTCATCAAGTCTTCCAGCGTTTTCCCCCTTGATCCTGTCTTTCTCAAGTTCCTGTTTTCTAGTTTTCCTGGTTTTGACCATTCTGCCTAACCTGACCCTGAGACTGCCTGCTGTTCTGTACCTTTTGGACTCTGATCTGGATTACTGACCTCTGCCTGCCCTTGACCTGTCGTTTAACTGCCCCCTGTTTTTGTAATAAACTTGTCAGTCTGTTATATCTGGTTTTATCCTCCTGTCTTATCCGGTTTCCTGTGTGAATTTAAGTATGCTCCCTCTAATTATCTCTCTCTCTCCCTCCCATCCCGGAGGACCTGAGCCCTAGGACCATGCCTCAGGACTACCTGAACTGATGACACCTTGCTGTCCCCAGTCCACCTGGTCGTGCTGCTACTCCAGTTTCCACTCTTCTGCCTGTGGCTATGGAACCTGACCTGTTCACCGGACGTGTTATCTTGTCCCAGACCTGCTGTTTTCAACTCTCTCTCTCTACCGCACCTGCCATTTCAGCCTCTAAATGCGCGGCTATGAAAAACCAAGTGACATTTACTCCTGATGTACTGACCTGTTGCTACCTCTACAATCACTGTGATTATTATTTGACCCTACTGGTCATCTATAAACATTTGAACATCTTGGAAAAAAATCTGGCCTTAATGGCCATGTACTGTTATAGTCTCCACCCGGCACAGCCAGAAGGGGACTGGCCACCCCTCAGAGCCTGGTTCCTCTCTAGGTTTCTTCCTAGGTTTCTGCCTTTCTAGGGAGTTTTTCCTAGCCACCGTGCTTCTACATCTGCATTGCTTGCTGTTTGGGGTTTTAGGCTGGGTTTCTGTATAGCACTTTGTGACATCTGCTGATGTAAAAAGGGCTTTATAAATACAATTTGATTGATGACTGACCCAGCAGACTCGGACCAGCTCCGAAATTCCATCTCCTCCTAAGGAGCCTGCCCTGGGACGTCTTCCTGGGGGCTCAGAAGTTACCTCGGACCTCCCCACCATTCCCACGGAGTACCAGGACCTCCAGGAGGTGTTCAGTAAGGCACAGGCCACTTTGCTTCCACCGCACCGACCCTACGACTGCGGAATCAACCTTCTCCCAGGCACCACTCCGCCCCGGGGACGACTGTACTCGCTGTTGGGTCTGGAGACCATGGCTATGGAGACCTACATTGAGGACTCCCTAGCTGCCGGGTTCATCCTTCCTTCTGCCTCCCCCGCCAGTGCAGGGTTCTTCTTTGTGAAGAAGAAGTACAAAACCCTGCGCTGGTGCATCAACTACCGGGGCCTCAATGACATCACGGTGAAGAACTGCTACCCGCTACAACTCATCTCCTCTGCCTTCGAGCCGCTCCAGGGGGCCAACGTGTTCTCCAAGCTGGATCTACGGAATGCCTACCACCTGGTGCAGATACAGGAGGGAGACGAGTGGAAGACTGCCTTCAACATGGCCAGCGGTCACTACGAGCATCTGGTCATGCCATTTGGCCTTACCAATGCTCCAGCTGTGTTCCAGGCCCTGGTCAATGATGTTGAACCGGTTCGTCTTCATCTACCTCGACGACATCCTCATTTTCTCCCACTCCTCCAAAGCTTATTCCATCGATCCACCATCCCCTTCCTGGGCTACATCATCGTTGCAGGGAGTGTACAGATGGATCCCGGGAAGGTGAGAGCGGTGGTGGATTGGCCCCAGCCTAAGTCCAGAGTGCAGCTGCAATGTTTCCTGGGATTTGCCAACTTTTATCACCGCTTTATCCGGGGTTACAGCACCCTGGCTTCCCCCCTGTCTGCACTCATCTCTCCCAAGCTTCCGTTCACATTGTCCCCAGCTGCTGACCGGGCGTTCCTGGACCTCAAACACCATTTCACCACTGCTCCCATCTTGGTTCATCCTGACCCGTCCCGCCAGTTCGTGTTGGAGGCTGATACTTCGCATGTCGGAGTGGGGCCGGTCCTGTCCCAGCGTTCGGCCCTGGACCTCAAGTTACATCCCTGTGCCGCCTTCTCCCATCGCCTCAACACCACAGAGAGGAATTACGATGTGGGGAATCGTGAGCTTCTCGTGGTGAAGATGGCGTTGGAGGAGTGGAGGCACTGGCTGGATTGGGCAGAACATCCGTTCATTGTGTGGACAGACCACAAGAACTTGGAATATCTCCGCACCGCAAAGCATCTCAATTCCAGGCAAGCTAGGTCGGCCCTGTTTTTCACCTGATTCAACTTCTCCCTCTCATATCAACCGGGATCCAAGAATGTCAAGCCAGTTACGCTGTCACGCCGCAATAGCTCCGCGGCTACACCCCCGGAATCCGAGACCATCCTTCCCACCTCGTGCTTGGCGACGGCACTCAGTTGGGGAATAGGGAAGCAGGTCCGGGAGGCGCAGCGTCCAGATAACCGGATGTTCCTGACACTGTCCACTCTGCGGTCCTGGAGTGGGCCCACTCCTCCAGGCTTGCCTGCCACCCGGGCTCCCGTCGGACCCTGGCCTTTGTGCGACAACGCTTTTGGTGGCCTACCATGGTTCCTGACGTCTCCGCATTCGTCGCCACCTACACGATCTGTGAGCAGTTAAAAGACTCCTCGGCAAGCTCCAGCTGGTCTCCTCCAACCGCTGCCTGTTCCTCACCATCCCTGGTCTCACATATCCCTGGACTTTGTCACGGGTCTCCCTCGTCTGATGGCAACACCGCCATCCTGACAGTTGTTGACCGGTTTTCCAAAGCAGCCCACTTCATTCCTCTCCCCAAGCTACCCTCTGCCAAAGAGACAGCCCAGCTCATGGTGCAGCACGTCTTCTGGATCCATGGACTCACAGTGGAAATGGACTCTGACTGGGGTCCTCAGTTCTCCTCCCGGTTCTGGAAGGTGTTCTGTACACTTATTGGGTCATCGGCCAGCCTGTCCTCCGGTTTCCACCCTCAGTCCAATGGCCAGTCGGAGCAAGCCAACCAAGACCTGGAGACGACTCTGAGCTGCCTGGTCTCCGCCAACCCCACCACCTGGAGCCAGCAACTAGTGGAGGTCGAATACGCCCGCAACACCCTTCCCTGCTCTGCCAAGGGTCTTTCACCCTTTGAGTGTTCCCTGGGTTATCAGCCCCTTCTCTTCCTGGAGCAAGAGGAAGAGGTCAGCATACCCTCAGCCCAGATGTTTGTCTGCCGCTGTCGTCGTACCTGGAAGAGAGCACAGTCGGCTATTCTTAAGACCACCTCCAGGTATTGATGACAAGCGGACCGCCACCGGACCCCGGCTCCCTGGGATCGTCTCGGGCAGAAGGAATGGCTGTCCACCGGAGATCTGCCCCTCCGGGTGGAGTCCCACATATATATTTGCCCTTTCCCCATCTCCAAGATCATTAGCCACTTTGCTGTTCGTCTTCTGTTGCCTCGTACCCTCCGTATACATCCCACTTTTCATGTGTCTAGGATAAAAACCCATGTCTCACAGCCCTTTGTCTCCTGCTTCCAGACCCACCCCTCTTCCCCGTCTCATCGACGGCCAACAAGGCGTACACGGTGAGGCGTCTCCTGAAGGTTCAACCTCGGGGCAGGGGATTCCAGTACCTGGTTGACTGGGAGAGTTATGGCCCAGAGGAGAGGTGCTGGGTCCCTGCTAGGGACATCCTTGACCCAGGCCTCATCACTGAGTTTCAATGCCGGCACCCCGGTCAACCAGGTATGCGCCCAGGTAGGACGCCAGGTGGTGCCTGATCTGTGTACTGTCACACCCTGATCTGTTTCACTCGAATAGCGAATGGAGGCCGCTTGCTTTCCCGCTGGTCCGTTTCAATGATGCCTGGTAGGCTACTTCGGTTTTATAGCGGAGCTGTGCTTAATATGAGCAGCTGAGAAATAAATATAAGAACACTTATTTCACTCCATGCATCAACTACTGTTTGAGGAGCATGCGCAACAGGTTATCACCACCCAAACTCTGTATGCCATGGGCTCTCCAACCCTGTTCCTGCAGCTACCCAGTGCTTAATTTTGGAAACCAAATGAAATCTGTTAGGGAACATTGATAGTAACATGTTTTCGCAACAAAACATATTTCATTAAACTGTCTAGAGCCCCTCTGCACGCTTGAGAAAATAATAAAGGAAAGAGAGGAGGAGATGGTGGTGAGATGTTCTGTATAGCTAAAGGTAATGTGCCACCCAATTAATTATGAAAATAAATAAAAATCCCTATTACTAGGCTATTCAAAATCAAATACAAACACACTATAATTGTAGGCTACCTGTAAGCCGCCCTGCACAATCAATGAACCAACAGCATCGCCTAGGGCTAGACGTTCATTCCCAGACTCATGGATATAAATGTTGGCGTGTAGCATAAGGTAATAAGTCCATCCAGTATACATAATAATACAGTCCACACTCAAAGGTGATTACTCAAATTTGTTTAATTTTGGAGTATAGGCTATGTTTGTATAAGGCACAATCATAATTTGTATTCAGGTTGTTTTTCAGGCTTGGGCTCATAAGCTTATGCATATACATAAGCGCTAATACTGTATGTGTATGGGTGTTTTGAATTAATCATCACCTTAGAAAGCGCTGTCCATTTTATTGTGTTAGGCTTTGAAACAACATCCACAATTACCATGTCTTACACTCAGTTTCAACCTGCTGTTTCTTAAAACTCACAGTGGAGTGAGTTTTAAAAGCAGGATACTGTTTTGATGATAAAAGTTTGATGTGATTTAAGATTGCATTTGCATTGATGTCAGAGTGGTTAGAGGGACAATAGAGCCCAGAGTACCAGGCAATTAGGACCTGATGGTCGTTAGCAAGTTGGGTACTACCAAAGCATGTCCAGAGTGCATAAGAGGAGATTACCGTGACTCAACGGTCAAATGGAATTTTACTGCGGTCATGACTCATGACTGCCGATGTAGCGGTCACTGCAACATCCCTATCCCCCCTATACGGTCACTGCAACATCCCATCCAGGCTGGTCATGGCTCATATCAACACCATCATGCCGGAAACCCTAGACCCACTCCAATTCGAATACCGCCCCAACAGATCCATAGACGACGCCATCTCAATTGCACCTAGATAAGAGGAATACCTATAAGACAATGCTGTTCATTGACTACAGCTCAGCGTTCAACACCATTGTCCCCTCCAAGCCCCTCACCAAGCTTAGGACCCTGGGACTGAACACCTCCCTCTGCAACTGGATCCTGGACTTCCTGACGGGCCACCCCTAGGTGGTGAGGGTAGGCAACATCACCTACGCCACGCTGACCCTCAACACAGTGGCCCCACAGGGGTGTGTGCTTAGTCCCCTCATGTACTCCCTCATCACCCACGACTGCGTTGCCATGCACAATTCCATCACCATTATCAAGTTTGCTGACAACTCAATGGTGGTAGGCGAGATCGCCGGCGATAATGATACAGCCTACAGGGAGGAGGTCAGTGACCTGGCAGTGTGGTGTCTGGAAAACAACCTCACCCTCAACGTCAGTAAGACCAAGGAACTGATTGTGGACTACAGGAAATGGGGGGAGGACAGCAACAGCACCATCCTCGATTGCATTGCACTACAGAGGGTGGCGTGGACAGCCCATTACATCACTGGGGCCAAGCTCCCTGCAGTCCAGTACCTCTATATCAGGTGGTGTGAAAGGAAGGCCTGGAAAATTGTTAGACTCCAGCCAACCAAGTCATAGACTGTTCTCTCTGCTTCTGCACAGCAAGCGGTATCCCCAACAGGCTGCCGAGCAGCTTCTATCCCCAAGCCATAAGACTGCTAAATAACTAACAAAATGGCTACATAGGACTGAAGTTGACCCTTGTATTTAATAACATTTTTGCACTCTCTCTATGCACACTCACAGGACTCTACACACTCACGCACACTGACACTCCAACACACACACACACACACACACACACACACACACACACACACACACACACACACACACACACACACACACACACACACACACACACACACACACTTAATTTGCTCACACAAACATAACATGCACACACATTTATACTGACTGTACACACATGCACACACACTCACATACAATCATCATATACGCTGCTGCTACTCTGTTCATCATATATCCTGATGCCTAGTCACCTTACCTCTATATATAAAGTGCATTCGGAAAGTATTCAGACCCCTTTCCTTTTTTCACATTTTGTTATGTTACAGCCTTATTCTAAAATGGATTCAAAAAATGTCCTCATCAATCTACACACAATACCCATAAGAACAAAGCGAAAACAGGTTTTTAGAAATATTTGCTAATTAATATTACAAATATATATTTACCACCTGTCAAAAGTTTGGACACACCTACTCATTCAAGGGTTTTTCTTTATTTTTAAAATGTTTTACATTGTAGAATAATAGTGAAGACATCAAAACTATGAAATAACACATATGGAATCATGTAGTAACCAAAAAAGTGTTAAACATATCAAAATATATATTATATTTGAGATTCTTCAAATAGCCACCCTTTGCCTTGATGACAGGTTTGCACACTCTTGCTTATCTAGCCAATGAAAAAGTCATTAAAGTAGTTGGCAATTTCAGTGGGTTTTGTGATGAATGAGCCTTCTGATTCAACGAATGATATAGCCAAGTTTGCCTTTTTTCCCAAAATGTCATTTAAAGTGCTCCAAAGCTTTTTACTATCATTTTTTATATCATTTATTTTTGTTTCATAGTATAGTTTATTTTTATTTGTATTTAGTTTAGTCACATGATTTCTTAATTTGCAGTACGTTTGCCAATCGATTGGGCTGCCAGACTTATTTGCCATAACTTTTGCCTTATCCCTCTCAACCATACAATTTTTCAATTCCTCATCAATCCAAGGTGATTTAACAGTTTTCATAGTACTTTTCTTAATGGGTGCATGCTTATTAGTAACTGTTATAAGCAATTTCATAAATGTGTTAAGTGCAGCATCTGCCAGCTCGTCATAAAGCGTCCTTGCTCCTCTATTCTCCGAGGAGGGTGGGGAGGGGGGGCCGGGATGGGATGGGAGGTTGGGGTATGATGGGGAGGATAGGTGAGATAGGAGGGGAGAGGTGACTTTACTAGGGAGGGATCTCTGCAGGGCAGCTCTGGCCAATCAGTCAGAGAGTGGCAACATGGTGGCGAGGCAGTGGCACAATGACCAGGCTGAGGAGTAGCAAAGGAAAAGGTCTTAGAGTGGGACCTATCCAGAATACGCTGCAATGTCTCAATTTGCTTACTCTGGACATCCAGCTCAGACATATATTCCTCAATAGGCTGACAGTTTCCACATTGGAAATTTGGCCGGAACTGTGAAAAGTAGGTGCAGCTCCTACATGGGATGAAACGTTCACCGTAGTCTCTGAAGGTGGTTGCTGCCAATCTGGAAAAAGTCAGTTTCCCCATCAGGCAGAAAGTGGTAGACGCCATTTTGGAACAACTCTGTTAAAATCCACGCAAATAAAATAGGTTGTCGAGGAATCAGCTAAAAGTCAATCAATCCACACAGTGTGATAGTCAGTTAGATTGAATCACACAGTTTGTAGGATCACCACAGTCACAGGCAGCAAGCCAGAACCCCACCACAGGCTAGAAACCAGCCAGCACTAGGACCCACAATAAACACAACCAAGGCAAAAACTCGCCAGCATAACAACAGCAAGGAGAGAGCGGTGACTTACTCAATGCGATTGAATGCTGGGGCCCATCAGCAACACAATGGAGGCCGTGTTACCAGTATGATAGCCAGGAGAGAAGCACCTTGGAGCGGATGTAGTTTCCCGTACAGGTCGATGAAAAGCCAGGAGGGTGGCAAGCTCTACACCGGGACACAGGATATTCAAAAAGAGCAAATCCAAGTGGAGTTCAAGTTAGGCAGTAGTCCAAAAACATCCAATGTCAAGTGGAAGGCACAATGTCAAGTGGAAGGATGAAAGCAGCAGTAGGCAGGTGTCTGCTCAGATAATGCCCCAGTTCAGGCCCCAGTGCAGAGTAGGGTGCCCAGGTATATCCAAGTAGGCCTCAAAAGTTTCAGCAGACCTGTTTTGTATGTCTCCTTAAAAACTCTGTATGCAATATTGCACTATTGTTTTTGTTCAACCTTGAGTTATTGTTAGTACTACATTGATATTGATTTCTGCAATGTTGTTTTTAGAGCATGCAAGAAAGGCATTTCACTATACTTGTGCACGTGACATTAAAACTTGAAACTTGAATTACCATAGAAACCATAGATATAACTACACCAACACAACATACATAAGTAGCATAATTGTAGCATCAAAAACATAAAACGCTCATTTGCTTTGCCTGGCTTACTTTAACTGGTCTTACCAGGGTTCAGCACGAATCAATAAATACGTTAAAAGACTGCGGCTCTGATTTCACCAGTCCTGCCAACTGGATGCTCTTCTGCCATGAAACACATTAACCCTATGGGGGACTGCATAGATGCCAGACTTGGAGAAGGAGCATGTAGTTTTAAAATATTGGAGAATATTACAGTAATGTTCCACATGAGAGTTGTCCATACACATCTTAAATTGGGATTACAGAGAACTTTAAAACATTTACAACTAGATCTTACACCATTCTGTTCCCAAAACACCCTCAACTCTGAGCTCAGTGAAAAACATGCAAAATATCTAAATGCCTACTTGGTACCCTCTCCAATTTCAAGCCTATCCTACATGTACACTACCAGACAAAAGTTTGGAAAACCTACTCATTCAAGGGTTTTTCTTTATTTGTACTATTTTCTACATTGTAGAATAAAAGTGAAGACATCAAAACTATGAAATAACACATATGGATTCATGTAGTAACCAAGGAAGTGTTAAACAAATCAAAATATATTTTATATTTGAGATTCTTCAAATAGCCACCCTTTGACTTGATGACAGCTTTGCACACAATTGGTATTCTCTCAACTAGCTTCCTGAGGTAGTCACCTGGAATGCATTTCATTTAACAGGTGTGCCTTATTAAAAGTTAATTTGTGGAATTTCTTTCCTTCTTAATGCATTTGAGCCAATCAGTTGTTGTGACAAGGTAGGGGGGGTATACAGAAGATAGCCCTATTTGGTAAAATACCAAGTCCATATTATGGCAAGAAAAGCTCAAACAAACAAAGAGAAATGACAGTCCATCATTACTTTAAGACATGAAGGTCAGTCAATACGGAACATTTCAAGAACTTTAGACGTTTCTTCAAGTGCAGTCTCAAAAACCATCAAGCGCTATGATGAAACTGGCTCTCATGACGACAGCCTCAGAAATTGCAGCCCAAATAAATGCTTCACAGAGTTCAAGTCACAGACACATCTCAACATCAACTGTTCAGTGGGGACTGTGTGAATCAGTCCTTCATGGTCGAATTGCTGCAAAGAAACCACTACTAAAGGACACCAATAATAAGAAGATACCTGCTTGGGCCAAGAAACACGAGCAATGGACATTAGACCGGTGGAAAGGTGTCCTTTGGTCTGGAGTCCAAATTGGAGATTTTTGGTTCCAACCACCGTGGCTTTGTGAGACGCGGTGTGGGTGAACGGATGATCTCCGCATGTGTAGTTCCCACTGTAAAGCATGGAGGAGGAGGTGTTATGGTGTGGGGGTGCTTTGCTGGTGACACTGTCTGTGATTTATTTAGAATTCAAGGAACACTTAACCAGCATGACTACCACAGCATTCTGCAGCGATACGCCATCACATCTGGTTTGGGCTTAGTGGGACTATAATTCGTTTTTCAACAGGACAATGACCCAACACACCTCCGGGCTGTGAAAAGGTTATTTTACCAAGAAGGAGAGTGATGGAGTACTGCATCAGATGACCTGGCGTCCACAATCCCCTGACCTCAACCCAATTGAGATTGTTTGGGATGAGTCGGATGGCAGAGTGAAGGAAAAGCAGCCAACAAGTGCTCAGCATATGTGGGAACTCCTTCAAGACTGTTGGAAAAGCATTCCAGGTGAAGATAGTTGAGAGAATGCCAAGAGTGTGCAAAGCTGTCATCAAGGCAAAGGGTGGCTATTTGAAGAATCTCAAATATAAAATATATTTTGATTTGTTTAACACCTTTTTGGTTACTACATGATTCCATATGTGTTATTTCATAGTTTTGATCTCTTCACTATTATTCTACAATGTAAAAAATAGTAAAAATAAAGAAAAACCCTTGAATGAGTAGGTGTGTCCAAACTTTTGACTGGTACTGTATATATATAGTACAATTGACACCTGACAAATGTAATGGTTTGGTAATGTACCTACTGTGCGCGCTAAACCGGAGTATGCAATTGTCAGGAGGACATTGCACTTGTACAGAGTTTGAACATATGCAAATTGCACTTACCAGAAGTTGACTGTTACCTGGGCCCAAGCCTGTAAAGGAATTTGCTCATTGATATATTGCATTAACATTTCTTCATCTGATATGTCTTACAGCCAGACATTCATTGGGCTAAATTAGGCAGTGTTGTCGAGTTGTATTTGGTGAATGAGGAAAGCCTAAGGGGACCCTATCACGGGGGCTGAGTCACTAGCTTACTAGTGCTCTCCTATGCCGTCCCTAGGAGGGGTGCGTCATGTCGGGCGAGGGTTTTTTCGCTATACTCTACTTGTGTCACTGATGTGATCTTCCTGTCCAGTTTTGCCTCAGGCTTGTGCGGTGGAGGAGATCTTCGTTGTCTATACTCAGCCTTGTCTCAGGGTAGTAAGTTGATGGTCTGGTGATATCCCTCAAGTGGGTGGGGTTATATTCTGCCTGGTTGGCCCTGTCCAGGGGTATCGTCAGACAGGGCCACAGTGTTCCCCGACCCCCCCATCTCAGCCTCCAGTATCTATGCTGCAATAGTCTATGTGCCGGGGGGCTAGGGTCAGTCTGTCCTATTTGGTGTAATTATCCTGTCTTATCTGGTGTCCTGTGTGAATTTAAGTATGCTCCCTCTAATTCCCCTTTCTCTCTCTCTCTCTCCCCTCCCGGAGGACCTGAGCCCTAGGAGCATGCCTCAGGACTACCTGACCTGATGACTCCTAGCTGTCCCAGTCCCCAGTCCACCTGTGGCTATGGAACCCTGACCTCTTCACCAGACGTGCTAGCTTGTCGTGCTGCTGCTCCAGCTTCAACTGTTCAGCCTGCGGCTATGGAACCCTGACCTATTCACCGGACGTGCTACCTGCTGTTTTTGACCCTCTCTCTCCCTCTCTGTCTCTCTCTCTCACTCTCTCTCGCGCTCTCCCTCCCTACATCTCTCTCTGCCCCTCTCTACCTCTGAATGCTCGGCTATGAAAAGCCAACTGATATTTACTCCTGAGATGCTGACCTGTTGCACCCTCTACAATGACTGTGATTATTATTTGACCCTGCTGGTTATCTATGAACATCTTGAAGAACGATCTGGCCTTAATGGCCATGTACCCTTATAATCTCCACCCACACAGCCAAAAGAGGATTGGCCACCCTTCAGAGCCTGGTTCCTCTCTAGGTTTCTTCCTAGGTTCCTGCCTTTCTAGGGAGTTTTTCATAGCCACCGTGATTCTACATCTGCATTGCTTGCTGTTTGGGGTATTAGGCTGGGTTTCTGTATAAGCACTTTGAGAGTGGCAATAACAGTTTTTGGCTGTCTAGAGGTAATACATACACAGTCACAACAAGGCTATATAGAGACAGTCTGGCAGTATGGCTCTGCCCTCTACTATGACCTGAGCCCTAAAGGTTCCAGTGTCCTGGTCTGGACATTGTCTGCAGACAGACAATCTCCCTGTCACCTTATTTCATTGTAGACAAACGTACTGTAAATTGAGAAATTGAGAAATAATGTGACTAAACAAAAATAGGAAGAATCTGTACTATGAAGCAAATATAAATTATATAAAGAATGATAGTAAAAAGCTTTGGAGAACCTTAAATGAAATTTTTGGCAAAAAGGTGAACTCGGCTCCATCATTCATTGAATCAGATGGCTCATACATCACAAAACCCACTGATATATCATTATGTTTTCATTGGCAAGACTGGCAAACTTAGGCATGACATGCCAACAACAAATTTTGAACCTACACATCCATGCATAACTGGCCAAAGTATGAAAGACAAACATTGTTATTTAGAATTCCATAAAGTGAGTGTGGAAGAGCTGAAAAAATGATTGTTGTCTATCAACAATGACAAGCCACCTGGGTCTGACAACATGGATGGAAAATTACTGAGGATGGTAGCGTACGATATTGCCACTCCTATTTGCCATCTCTTCAATCTAAGCCTACAGGAAAGTGTGTGCCCTCAGGCCTGGAGGGAAGCAAAAGTAATTATGATACCCAAGAACAGGAAAGCACCCTTTACTGGCTCAAACAGCCAACCAATCAGCCTGTTCCCATCCCTTAGTAAACTGTTGGTCAGGGACAATGCTATTTCACAGGAAAAAAAAAATAACTACAGATTTTCTGCACACATATAGGGAAGGGCATTCAACATGTACTGTTTTGTTAGACTTCAGTGAAGCTTTTGACATGATTGATCATAATCTGCTGCTGGAAAAATGTATGTGTTATGGCTTTACATTCCCTGCTATATTCTGGATCGAGCGTCTAACAGAACACAGGGGGTGTTCTTTAATGGAAGCCTCTCCAACATAATCCAAGTAGAGTCCGGCATTCCCTAGGGCAGCTGTCTAGAACACTTACTTCTAAAAATCTTTACTAATGACCTGCCGCTGGCTCTGAGTAAAGCTTGTGTGTCTATGTATGCTGATGACTCAAAACTATACACGTCAGCTACCACAGCAAGTTAAATCACTGCAACAATTAACAAAGAGCTGCAGTCAGTTTCAGAATGGGTGGCAAGAAATACATTAGTCCTAAATATTTTAAAAACTAAAAGCATTGTATGTGGGACATATCATTGACTAAAGCCTAAATATAACTAAATCTTGTAATGAATAATGTGGAAATTGAGCAAGTTGAGGTGATTAAACCGCTTTGAGTAAACCTGGATTGTAAACTGTCATGGTCAAAACATATTGATGCAACAGTAGCTAAAATGGGGAGAGTTCTGTCCATAGTAAAGTGCTGCTCTTTTTTCTTAACATTGCTATTAACAAAGCAGATCCTACAGGCCCTAGTGTTGTTGCACCTGGACCAGTCATGTGGTCAGGTGCCACAAAGAGGGACTTAGAAAAATTACAATTGGCCCAGAACAGGGCAGAATGACTGGACCTTAAGAGCTAACATTAAGCATGTCAATCTCTCCTGGCTCAAAGTAGAGGAGAGATTGAATTCTTCACTACTTGTATTTGTGAGAAGTATTTACATGTTGAATGCACCGAGCTGTCTGTTTAAACTACTGCATACAGCTCAGACACCCATGCATACCCTACAAGACATGCCCCCAGACGTCTCTTCACAGTCCCCAATTCCAGAACAGACTATGGTAGGCACAATACTACATAGAGCCATGACTACATTGAACTCTATTCCACATCAAGTAACTCATGCAAGCAGTAAAGTCAGATTTTAAAAACAGATACAAAACACATTATGGAACAGCGGCAACTGTGAAGCAACACACACACACAGGCACAGACATATGCATACACACACACGATAACATACGCACTATACACACACGTACACATGGATGTTTGTACTGTAGATATGTGGTAGTGGTGGAGTAGGGGCATGAGGTTACACAGTGTGTTGTGAAATCTGTGAATGTATTGTAATGTTTTTTAAATTGTATGAACTGCCTTAATTTACAGTGGGGAAAAAAAGTATTTAGTCAGCCACCAATTGTGCAAGTTCTCCCACTTAAAAAGATGAGAGAGGCCAGTAATTTTCATCATAGGTACACGTCAACTATGACAGACAAAATGAGAAAAAAAAAATCAGAAAATCACATTGTAGGATCATTAATGAATTTATTTGCTAATTATGGTGGAAAATAAGTATTTGGTCAATAACAAAAGTTTCTCAATACTTTGTTATATACCCTTTGTTGGCAATGACACAGGTCAAACGTTTTCTGTAAGTCTTCACAAGGTTTTCACACACTGTTGCTGGTATTTTGGCCCATTCCTCCATGCAGACCTCCTCTAGAGCAGTGATGTTTTGGGGCTGTCGCTGGGCAACACAGACTTTCAACTCCCTCCAAAGACTTTCTATGGGGTTGAGATCTGGAGATTGGCTAGGCCACTCCAGGACCTTGAAATGCTTCTTACGAAGCCACTCCTTCATTGCCCGGGCGGTGTGTTTGGGATCATTGTCATGCTGAAAGACCCAGCCACGTTTAATCTTCAATGCCCTTGCTGATGGAAGGAGGTTTTCACTCAAAATCTCACGATACATGGCCCCATTCATTCTTTCCTTTACACGGATCAGTCGTCCTGGTCCCTTTGCAGAAAAACAGCCCCAAAGCATGATGTTTCCACCCCCATGCTTCACAGTAGGTATGGTGTTCTTTGGATGCAACTCAGCATTCTTTGTCCTCCAAACACGACGAGTTGAGTTTTTACCAAAGATTTGTATTTTGGTTTCATCTGACCATATGACATTCTCCCAATCCTCTTCTGGATCATCCAAATGCACTCTAGCAAACTTCAGACGGGCCTGGACATGTACTGGCTTAAGCAGGGGGACACGTCTGGCACTGCAGGATTCGAGTCCCTGGCGGTGTAGTGTGTTACTTATGGTAGGCTTTGTTACTTTGGTCCCAGCTCTCTGCAGGTCATTCACTAGGTCCCCCTGTGTGGTTCTGGGATTTTTGCTTACCGTTCTTGTGATCATTTTGACCCCACGGGGTGAGATCTTGCGTGGAGCCCCAGATCGAGGGAGATTATCAGTGGTCTTGTATGTCTTCCATTTCCTAATAATTGCTCCCACAGTTGATTTCTTCAAACCAAGCTGCTTACCTATTGCAGATTCAGTCTTCCCAGCCTGGTGCAGGTCTACAATTTTGTTTCTGGTGTCCTTTGACAGCTCTTTGGTCTTGGCCATAGTGGAGTTTGGAGTGTGACTGTTTGAGGTTGTGGACAGGTGTCTTTTATACTGATAACAAGTTCAAACAGGTGCCATTAATACAGGTAACGAGTGGAGGACAGAGGAGCCTCTTAAAGAAGTTGTTACAGGTCTGTGAGAGCCAGAAATCTTGCTTGTTTGTAGGTGACCAAATACTTATTTTCCACCATAATTTGCAAATAAATTCATAAAAAATCCTACAATGTGATTTTCTGGAGAAAAAAAATCTCAATTTGTCTGTCATAGTTGACGTGTACCTATGATGAAAATTACAGGCCTCTCTCATCTTTTTAAGTGGGAGAACTTGCACAATTGGTGGCTGACTAAATACTTTTTTTCCCCACTGTAGCTGGACCCCAGGAAGAGAAGTTGCTGCCAAGGCAGCAGCTAATGGGGATCCATAATAAATACAAATGCAAATACACAATGACCATGTTTTACATTCAGTTTCAACCTGCTGTTGAACTTCTTTCTTCAAATTGATCATCACAGCTCAGTTAATGAAATTAAATAAATAAATAATATTAATAAAACTTTATATGTGACATGCGCCGAATACAACAGGTGTAAACCTTACTGTGAAATGCTTACTTACAAGCCCTTAACCAACAATGCAGTTCAAGAAAGAGTTAAGAAAATATTTACCAAATAAACTAAAGTAAAAAATAATAAAAAGTAACACAATAAAATAACAATAATGAGGTTCTATAAAGGGGGTACAGGTTAGTCAAGGTAATTTGTACATGTAGGTAGGGGTAAAGTGACTATACACAGATAATAGACAGCGGGTAGCAGCAGTGTAAAAACAAATGGAGGGGGAGGAGGGTCAATGTAAATAGTTCGGGTGGCCATTTGATTAATTGTTCAGCAGTCTTATGGCTTGGAGGAATAAGCTGTTAAGGAGCCTTTTGGTCCTAGACTTGGCGCTCCGTTAACATTTGCGGTGCGGTAGCAGAGAGAACAGTCTCTCTTGGGTGACTAGAGTCTTTGAAAAAAAAGGTGGTTTTCCTCTGACATTGTGTCGCTGAGTCAACATAATGCTTTAGCAAATGTACATTATATCAGAAGCATTGGTAGACACCATGTAAGTAACCAAATGTATGTCCCTCTAACTGCCCTGAATGCCTCTGTTGATCCTACAACGAATGTATGCAGTAATCATGTCTATGAACCAGATTTACAGTGAGGGAAAAAAGTATTTGATCCCCTGCCTATTTTGTACGTTTGCCCACTGACAAAGAAATGATCAGTCTATACTTTAATTGTAGGTTTATTTGAACAGTGAGAGACAGAATAACAACAATAAAATCCAGAAAAACGCACGTCAAAAATGTTATAAATTGATTAGCATTTTAATGAGGGAAATAAGTATTTGACCCCTCTGCAAAACATGACTTAGTACTTGGTGGCCCTCACTGTATGCTGTTAGAGCTGAGGCGGTGTGCCCTAGCAGGAAGTTCACTGTGTGAAGCTCACCCTGCACTAACATAACTAACATGATAATATCTACTTCTGCTAAGCTTCCCAGTAAAGCAATGAAAACAAGTAAGCATCCCGGAAAAGTGCTCAAAATAGCCCACGTTAACATATGTAGCATAAGAAACAAGGTTCATGAAATTAATAACTTGCTAGTAACAGATGACATTCCTCTGGGGCGGCAGGTAGCTTAGTGGTTAAGAGCGTTGTGCCAGTAATCGAAAGGTTGCTGGTTCTAATCCCCGAGCCAACTAGGTGAAAAATCTGTCGATGTTTCCTTGAGCAAGGCACTTAACCCTAATTGCTCCTGTAAGTCGCTCTTGATAAGAGCGTCTGCTAAATGACTAAAATGTAAATGTATAATTCTGTAAATACCTTTGATTATACAGTGGTAGCAATAAAAGGTTATAACATTGACAGAAATGCCAGTGGTGGAGGTGTTGCTGTTTATATTCAGAACCACATTCCTGTAAAGATTAGAGAGGATCTCATGTTAAATACTGTTGACGTAATATGGCTACAGCTTCATCTGCCTCACCTAAAGCCCATTCTTGTGGGAAGCTGCTATAGACCACCAAGTGCTAACAGTCAGTATCTGGATAATATGTGTGAAATGCTGCCCACTCAAGAAAAAGCTTCAAACTGTAACTAGTGTCTTCAACCTGGTTCAGGTTATCAGTCAACCTACCAGGGTAGTTATTATCAAAATGTATTGATCACATCTTTACTAATGCTGCAGAAATGTGCTTGAAAGCAGTATCCAGATCCATCGGATGTAGTGATCACCATAGCCATATCTAGGAAAACCAAAGTTCCAAAGGCTGGGCCGAATGTAGTGTATAAGAAGTCATACAATAAGTTTTGTAGTGATTCGTATGTTGATGATGTAAAGAATATTTGCTGTTCTGTGGTGTGTAATTGGAGCAACCAGACGCTGCACTTGACACATTTATGAAATTGCTTATTCCAGTTACTAATAAGCATGCACCCATGTAAAACTGTTAAATCCCCTTGGATTGATGAGGAATTGAACAATTGCATGGTTGAGAGGGATAAGGCAAAAGCTATGGCAAATAAGTCTGGCAGCCCAATCGATTGGCAAACGTACTGCAAATTGAGAAATCATGGGACTAAACTGAATAAAAAGAAGAAGAAACTAGACTATGAAACAAAGATAAATGACATAAAGAATGATAGTAAAAGGCTTTGGAGCACCTTCAATTACATTTTGGGAAAAAAGGCAAACTCAGCTCCATAATTCATTGAATCAGATGGCTCATTCATTACAACACCGACTGTTATTGCCAACTACTTCAATGATTTTTTCATTGACAAGATTAGCAGATTTAGAAATGAAATGCCAGCAACAAACGCTGACACTACACATCCAAGTATATGAAAGACAATAATTGTAATTTTGAATTCCGTAAAGTGAATGTGGAAGAGGTGAAAAAATTATTGTTGTCTATCAGCAATGACAAGCCACCGAGGTCTGACAACTTGGATGGAAAATGACTGAGAATAATAGTGGACGATATTGCCACTCCTATTTGCCATATATTCAATTTAAGCCTACTAGAATGTGTTTGGCCTCAGGCCTGGAGGGAAGCAAAAGTCATTCCGCTACCTAAGAATAATAAAGCACCCTTTACTGGCTCAAATAGCCAACCAATCAGCCTGTTACCAACCCTTAGTAAAGTTTTGGAAAAAATAGTGTTTGACCAGATCCAATGCTATTTTACAGTAAACAAATTGACAACAGACTTTCAGCACGCTTATAGGGAAGGACATTCAACAAGCCCAGCACTTACACAAATGACTGATGATTGGCTGAGAGAAATTGATGATAAAAAGATTATGGGGGCTGTTTTGTTAGACTTCAGTGCGGCTTTTGACATTATCGATCATAGTTTGCTGCTGGAAAAATGTATGTGTTATGGCTTTACTCCCCCTGCTATATTGTGGATAAAGAGTTACCAGTCTAACAGAACACAAAGGGTGTTCTTTAATGAAAGTCTCTCCAATATAATCCAGGTAGAATCAGGAATTCCCCAGGGAAGCTGTCTAGGCCCCTTACATTTTTCAATCTTTACTAACGACATGCCACTGGCTTTAAGTAAAGCCAGTGTGTCTATGTATGCGGATGACTCAACACATTTACATTTACATTTACGTCATTTAGCAGACGCTCTTATCCAGAGCGACTTACAACACTATACAGGTCAGCTACTACAGCAAACTGAAATGACTGAAACACTTAACAAAGAGCTGCAGTTAGTTTCAGAATGGGTGGGAAGGAATAAGTTAGTCCTAAATATTTCAAAAACTAAAAGCATTGTATTTGGGACATATCATTCACTAAACAGTGAATGAACTGCTTGGAGTATTTGTATTTTGTATTTATTATGGATCCCCATTCTTCCTGGGGTCACTTTAAAAACATTACAATACATTCATAACAGATTTCACAACATATTAAGTGGGTGCCCTCAGGCATCTAGTCAACAACCACATATCTATAACACAAAATCCATGTGTATGTGTGTAAAGTGCGTATGTTATCCTCTGTTTGTATGCATGTGTCTATGTTTGTGTTGCTTCACAGTCCCCGCTGTTCCATAAGGTGTACTTTTCTCTGTTTTTTAAATCAAATTTTACTGCTGGCATGAGTTACTTGATGTGGAATTGGGCCCCGTGTAGCTCAGTTGGTAGAGCATGGCGCTTGCAACGCCAGGGTTGTGGGTTCGTTTCCCACGGGGGGCCAGTATGAAAATGTATGCACTCACTAACTGTAAGTCGCTCTGGATAAGTGTAAATGTAATGTGGAATAGAGTTCAATGTAGTCATGGCTCTATGTAGTACTGTGCACCTCCCATAGTCTGTTCTTGACTTGGGGACTGTGAAGAGACCTCTGTTGGCATTTCTTGTAGGGTATGCATGGGTGTCCGAGCCGTGTGCCAGTAATTCAAAGAGACAGCTCGACCAAGCACACGTGCAATATTGCTGGACCAGTCTTCTTGTGTTATCTTTCCATTTCATGTGAATTTCATGTGAATACATTTTACATTTTAGTCATTTAGCAGACGCTCTTATCCAGAGCGACTTACAGTTAGTGAGTGCATACATTTTCATACTGGCCCCCTGTGGGAAATGAACCCACAACATTTTACATTACATTTTAGTCATTTAGCAGACGCTCTTATCCAGAGCGACTTACAGTTAGTGAGTGCATACATTATTTTTAATACTGGCCCCCCCTTGGGAATCGAACCCACAACCCTGGCGTTGCAAACGCCATGCTCTACCAACTGAGCTACATCCCTGCCGGCCATTCCCTCCCCTACCCTGGACGACGCTGGGCCAATTGTGCGCCGCCCCATGGGTCTCCCGGTCGCGGCCGGCTACGACAGAGCCTGGATTCGAACCAGGATCTCTAGTGGCACAGCTAGCACTGCGATGCAGTGCCTTAGACCACTGCGCCACTCGTTGCAAGCGCCATGTTCTACCAACTGAGCTACAGGGAATACATTTGTATTGTTAACTTACCTATCATCCTCTCCTTGTACTTTCAGCTTCTCGTCGTGGTGACAGTTTGACTGACTTTAGAAATTCAAAATTTTCGACCTAGCTAGCTATGTACTTTCTGCTTGTCGGGGTGACTTGTTGACTGCAAAATTCTAGCTACGTCCCTACGTCACACTTACATTGCTAAATAAAGGGACTCGTGCAAAATATATGCAAAAACTGTGAAGCTAGGTAGCTATCTAAAGCTAAGGGAGTGATTGTCATTACGAATTAGACTAACTATGCTGAAAATAAAGTATTCCACTAACACAGAAGAATGACAGAGATGGAGTTTACAAAAATACTTGGACAAGATGGAAACTACGGTGAGTGTTAATGTTTGATAACAACCTAACTTAGCTAGCTAGCTACCGTTAAGAAGTTATACATTATCTTATAATTTAGAGGTTACATTAGTTTAAGTCAAGTTAATTAGCTGGCAAGCTGACTTGAAGATTTAGCTAGCAAATAGATCATCTTAGCTAGCTACTGTCACCCAGTTAGCCCAGAACACTGAACAGATTGCCGATTGTGGCTTTCTCTGGGACGGACATGCTCACAATCCTAATCTGCCAAATGTATTTTTTTCTGTAGGAGAATTATCAGAACCTTGACAGACCTCGGCTGTAGTAAAGAAAGAAACACTGTGCCACTTCACTGTGCCACAAAATGTGAGTACTCATCTGTTGATATGACACAGTTGTTATAGTGCTGTGCAAAGTTGATGTGATAAAGATATTTATTACGTTTTTATTATATGCATTTTACACATTGTCATTTATGGGATTTGCAAGAGATGCAAAATGAATCAGAGGAGGAGAGACAAGCAGCTGTCTTCACAGTGGCTGAGGTGAGTGTGACCTATATATATAGCTAGTTCTGGATGCCCCAATTAAGTGATTGTGTTTGTTAAGGTCTCTGGTGTGGCCCATTGGTAGATTGGCATTATACATCATTGACTTGTTTTCCAAACAGTTAAATATGTTGGTATTACCACAGGGTCAACTACTATTTATCCCGGTCTCTGTATCTATTTCAATCTCTCTCTCTCTCTTTGTCGGTCTTTATTCATCTCTCTGTTTTTATACCCCCACCCCTTCTCTCTTTCTGCACCCCCATCTCACTCTTTCATGTTTTTCACATGAGCGAGAGCAGAGTAAATCCTTTATATGATAACAGAAGGTCTCTGATGTGGCTCCTTGGTAGATTGGCATTATACATAATTGTAACTTATCCAAAATAGTAAAATATGTTGGTATTACCACAAGATCAACTAGTCTCTCTCTCTCTCTCTCTCTCTCTCTCTCTCTCTCTCTCTCTCTCTCTCTCTCTCTCTCTCTCTCTCTCTCTCTCTCTCTCTCTCTCTCTCTCTCTCTCTCTCTCTCTCTCTCTCTCTCTCTCTCTCTCTCTCTCTCTCTCTCTCTCTCTCTCTCTCTCTCTCTCTCTCCCACATTCAGATTCCTCTGTGTTTAGAGGTTTTGTTAGGCATCCTGTCAGATGGTCTCTTTATGTGAGTTTTCCTGTTTAAGCCTGGGGGTTCGAGGTCAGCGCGCTCAGCCCTACATTTAATAGGGTCAATCTGACTGCAATGCATATGAAGGCTGCGGTGGTGAGCAGGGGGGAAGGTGGAACGGGAGGGGTTAGCTAGTCTATCATTGTAATTACAGAAAATGGTCTGTGACTGGATCTGTCTGCGTGGCTGGGGTGCACAGAGACAGAGAGTCTCTCTCTCTCTCCCCCTCTTTCTCTCTTGTGTAATGTGTCTGAGTAGCAGAGCCCCTTTATCTCCCTGGGGGGTGATTAGCGTGTGTTTGTTTGTACCTCTGCAGCAGTGGCAGCAACCGTCATAACAGACCACGTTAAACAGCCCTCAGCCGAGCTACACAGACACAAGACACTAATGCACACAGTAAGCTACGGAATATTGATTTGATTTGATTAGTCAACAGATCTTATTTGCTTGTATGACAAGTTCCATCACTACCCCCACAGAACTCTATTTCAGAGCAGAGTTGAGATCTGGTATTTCTATGTTAGGTTAGCAGGCCTGGGGATGGAGGGGGGAGAGGTGAACAGGGGTAGAGGGGTAGAGGTGATGTATGAGGAGAGAGGTGATTGAGCTTGGCTAACAGAGAGGAGGAGACAGACAAGCAAACAAACAACACTGGGGACAGGGAGATGAAACAGAGGCTCACCTGAGGACCCCTCTTCCCTGGTGTGCCTGACTTCCCTGGTGGTCCTGGAGGGCCCTGTAAGGTGGGAGAAAAAAGCACACACACATTCTGTAAAAAAATATAAATAAAACTATAAATACTTTTACCCTGTTCTATATACCCTTATGCTTATTTAAGAGGGTTTTAAACTATATCAGTAGGGAATAACTCCCTTTAAGGTCTGGATTACACACACACACTACTGACACAGTGCCCAACAAGTTAAATCTGAATCTGGGTTGAATGGAGATTCATTAAAAAACACCTGTAATGTATCTACATCCCAAACTGGTACAGCTGATAAGAGGCCAGGCGGGTCACGTGTGTATGTGTGTGTACGTGTTGTGTGCATCTGTGTTTAGTGTATGTACAGGGGGCAGGAAACACTAAAAGCACCAGAACATTTCCTGCTTCACTCCCACTGTGTTTAGTTTATCAACCCAAGCCTGTGGTCATTTATTTTATTTTCATCATAAAAGAGGAAAAAGATAAGTGTAAAATAACAGAGGGTGACCACCACACTGCCTGATAACTTGCCAAAAACAGCATAAACCTCTAGCCATGTGTACTGTGTGTTTCTCCCGTTTGGTATCCACTGAACATCACCCATGTCTCCTACAGCTTAACTTTAATTAGGCTATAGACCAACTTGGCTCTAACCTGTGACTCCAGCGATAAAGGGTGGACTTCTGTAAGAGGACATCTCAGTTGGGAGGATTGTCCACTTAATTGTGGACATTGTGCCATTTAATTGTGTTGCAGGCGGCACTCAGGAGTGAAAATAGTCTTGCCTGGGCTCACTTCAAAGATGTCTGTGTTAGATCTCTTACTGGCAGTGCCTTAAAGGGCCCAGTCCTCAGCTTTCACACAGAGGAGTGACTGGAGATGCAGAGTGCTCCAACAGGGCTCCCAATCACTGCTCTATTGTGTGACTGATTGGGGGAAATTGGCCTCTTAAAAAGCAGCAAGTGCCATGAACTCTTAGAAAAAAAGGTTCCAAAAGGGTTCTTTGGCTGTCCCCATAGGAGAACACTATGAATAACTATTTTTGGTTCCAGGTAGAACCCTTAAAGTAAAGTGCGAAAATAGACGGCCCTAGCTAGCAACAAGACAGTACTAGACAACAACAGATTAAGACAAACATTATACTTTTCACTCCAGGAGTCCTCTAGCTATAGATTGAAGCACGTGGAACACAAAAGGGTTCTACCCTGGAACCAAAAGGGTTCTACCTGGAACCAAAAAGGGTTCTTGAAAGGGTTCTCCTATGGGAACAGCCGAAGGACCCTTTCAGGTTCTAGATAGCTTTTTATATAAAAGTGCGGATGACGGCCTATTGTAGAGGCCTGAATGAATGGCATGCTTTTCCGCTCACTATTATGTGTTGTGTCTGTAAGTGTCAATAAGTGTGTGTGTGTGTGTGTGTTTGTCTGAGTGTGTGTATGTGCGTAAGTTGGTGTGGGTGTGTTTGTTTATACTGAACCGCTCTGCATGTTGAAATGGTAACAGGCTCACAGTGAGAGCTTTCTCTGGGCCCCCCAGTGTGCTACGTGGCATACAGCGACCCTCCCCACTCATACAGAAAGAAATGATCCCATTGAGGAGTGCACACATAGCTTGGAGAAGACAGGGCAGAGAGGTGGCACATAGTTACGGGGGCACAGGAGGTGTTTATGAGAGAGAGAGAGAGAGAGAGAGAGAGAGAGAGAGAGAGAGAGAGAGAGAGAGAGAGAGAGAGAGAGAGAGAGAGAGAGAGAGAGAGAGAGAGAGAGATTCTTTTGAAACTTCTGAGTGTAATGTTTACTGTTAATATTTATTGTTTATTTCACTTTTGTTTACTATCTACTTCACTTGCTTTGGCAATGTTAACACACGTTTCCCATGCCAATAAAGCCCTTAAATTGAATTGAATTGAATTGAGAAAGAGAGAGAGAGAGAGAGAGAGACTTGTCTTTCTTTAATGACACATTCTTATTTCATTAAAACCTCACCTCCCCCATTAAAATAAAATAAAACAAATTACCAATATCCCCTGTACTGAATACTCACCTTGCACCCTACCCCACGATACAAAAACAACACCACACATCACAATAACCCAAACCTCACCACTTCTACAACCGTATATCCAGACCATCTTCCCCAGCTATACAGACAGCCCCCCCAACACACCATATCTCTTGAAACATCTCCACACTTTTTATCATTTTATAGAACTCAAATTCTACCCTAAGGCGCGCAGAGACCATCCCATTAAATAATAGTAAAGGGTCTGTTATCCCCCCACCTTTGACCCTGTTTGTCCTTGTTAGCCAAATAGCCAACTTTGCCTGAGCAAACAGAAAATTCAACACCACACATTTGGCCTTTTCCTTATTTTAATACCTGTACCCCATTATAAACATCCCAACAGTAAACTCCACCCCCAACCTCTCACACAGACATTAAAGGCATTAACCTGGCGCACACAGAAAACACATGAATCACAGTTTCACTCATGACACAGAAAGGACACCCCTGTCCGACTCCCGGTTCGACCCGTGTCAACCAGCTGTTAGTGGCCAGGGCTCCATGTAGAACCCTCCACTGGAGGTCCCCTGACCTCTTTGGCACTGGGAGTTTGTAGAGCCCCCTCCATCTAAAACCTACCATACTCTCCACCCAACATACCCCCTGCCACTGATGTGCCTTCACTCCTGTTAGGCTCCTAATGTTCCTCACCTTAATACAGAGGTTGTATAGGGCTTTACCTCCCACCCCTTCAAACTCCCCCAGGCTCGGAGTGTTAAAATCTAACAAGTCCTCCAGACCCCCTTGCCAGTCCCCAGTCTCTGCCGTCACCTGCAGTGGCGGAAACATTGGTGGCCCCCCCCCATTTGGCCGCTCAAACACCCCCCTTACCGACTCAGACAGTGCCTCCTGGACTTCCTCCAGGAATCTCTCCAGCAGCCTAAGAGATGTTAGTCCTGTTTGTTGTGCTAGGACTTCTGGGGTTTTCCACCTCTCCTCCCCCAGCAGTCGCAGGTCACCCAGCCATAGTAATCCCGCTGCCATCAGTCGCCTCTGCAGGGTGGCCGACTGAACCGATCTCAAAAGGATGGCTGGGTTGTGGAAGATAGGCTCCTCCCACACCCACAGCCCAGGCTCCACACCTCCTTCTCGTGTGGGCCTTAGTAGGTGCCAGGCCCTCAGAACCGCAGAGTAAAAATCAGAGAGACCTGCTGTACTCAGCCCCTCCAGCTTCATGAGGAATAGCTGCCGGTCCAACCCTTATCCGCCAGCTCTCCTCAGCAGCACGCATGCTGGTTCCCACCATCTGACATCAGTATGGTACAGCAGTCTCTGCGCCGCCTTTAGTTGGAATGCAGCCACCCTGCTCTCCATTTCCACCAGGCCCTGTCCTCCTTCATTTACGGACATATACAACACTGCCGCCCTCAGCCAGTAATGGCCCGACCAGAAAAAATCCACCAGCTTGCGTTGAAGGTCTGCGAGCAGACCGGCGGGGGTGTTGAGGACAGCTGGGCATTATGGAAGAGTGGCCAGAAAAAAAGCCATTGCTTAAAGAAAAAAATAAGCAAACACGTTTGGTGTTCACCAAAAGGCATGTGGGAGACTCCCCAAACATATGGAAGAAGGTAAAATTGAGCTTTTTGGCCATCAAGGAAAACGCTATGTCTGGCGCAAACACAACACCTCTCATCACCCCGAGAACACCATCCCCACAGTGAAGCATGGTGGTGGCAGCATCATGCTGTGGGGATGTGTTTCATCGGCAGGGACTGGGAAACTGGTCAGAATTGAAGGAATGATGGATGGCGCTAAATACAGGGAAATTCTTGAGGGAAATCTGTTTCAGTCTTCCAGAGATTTGAGACTGGGATGGCGGTTCACCTTCCAGCAGGACAATGACCCTAAGCATACTGCTAAAGCAACACTCGAGTGATTTAAGGGGAAACATTTAAATGTCTTGGAATGGCCTAGTCAAAGCCCAGACCTCAATCCAGTTGAAAATCTGTGGTATGACTTAACGATTGCTGTACACCAGTGGAACCCATCCAACTTGAAGGAGCTGGAGTAGTTTTGCCTTGAAGAATGGGCAAAAATCCCAGTATTTGTCTCATTTCTTGTTTGTTTCAAGTGGTAGGCATGTTGTGTAAATCAAATGATACAAACACCACAAAAATCATTTTTAATTCCAGGTTGTAAGGACACAAAATAGGAAGAATGCCAAGGGTTGTGAATATATATATATATATATATATATATATATATATATACAGTGGGGAAAAAAAGTATTTAGTCAGCCACCAATTGTGCAAGTTCTTCCACTTAAAAAGATGAGAGAGGCCTGTAATTTTCATTATAGGTACACGTCAACTATGACAGACAAAATGAGATTTTTTTTCACATTGTAGGATTTTTTATGAATTTATTTGCAAATTATGGTGGAAAATAAGTATTTGGTCAATAACAAAAGTTTCTCAATACTTTGTTATATACCCTTTGTTGGCAATGACACAGGTCAAACGTTTTCTGTAAGTCTTCACAAGGTTTTCACACACTGTTGCTGGTATTTTGGCCCATTCCTCTATGCAGATCTCCTCTAGAGCAGTGATGTTTTGGGGCTGTCGCTGGGCAACACGGACTTTCAACTCCCTCCAAATATTTTCTATGGGGTTGAGATCTGGAGACTGGCTAGGCCACTCCAGGACCTTGAAATGCTTCTTACGAAGCCACTCCTTCGTTGCCCGGGCGGTGTGTTTGGGATCATTGTCATGCTGAAAGACCCAGCCACGTTTCATCTTCAATGCCCTTGCTGATGGAAGGAGGTTTTCACTCAAAATCTCACGATACATGGCCCCATTCATTCTTTCCTTTACACGGATCAGTCATCCTGGTCCCTTTGCAGAAAAACAGCCCCAAAGCATGATGTTTCCACCCCCATGCTTCACAGTAGGTATGGTGTTCTTTGGATGCAACTCAGCATTCTTTGTCCTCCAAACACGAAGAGTTGAGTTTTTACCAAAAAGTTATATTTTGGTGTCATCTGACCATATGACATTCTCCCAATCCTCTTCTGGATCATCCAAATGCACTCTAGCAAACTTCAGACGGGCCTGGACATGTACTGGCTTGAGCAGGGGGACACGTCTAGCACTGCAGGATTTGAGTCCCTGGCGGCGTAGTTTGTTACTGATGGTAGGCTTTGTTACTTTGGTCCCAGCTCTCTGCAGGTCATTCACTAGGTCCCCCCGTGTGGTTATGGGATTTTTGCTCACCGTTCTTGTGATCATGTGTTACTAATGGTTTTCTTTGAGACTGTGGTCCCAGCTCTCTTCAGGTCTTTGACCAGGTCCTGCCATGTAGTTCTGGGCTGATCCCTCACCTTCCTCATGATCATTGATGCCCCACGAGGTGAGATCTTGCATGGAGCCCCAGACCGAGGATGATTGACCGTCATCTTGAACTTCTTTCATTTTCTAATAATTGCGCCAACAGTTGTTGCCTTCTCACCAAGCTGCTTGCCTATTGTCCTGTAGCCCATCCCAGCCTTGTGCAGGTCTACAATTTTATCCCTGATGTCCTTACACAGCTCTCTGGTCTTGGCCATTGTGGAGAGGTTGGAGTCTGTTTGATTGAGTGTGTGGACAGGTGCATTTTATACAGGTAACGAGTTCAAACAGGTGCAGTTAATACAGGTAATGAGTGGAGAACAGGAGGGCTTCTTAAAGAAAAACTAACAGGTCTGTCAGCTGGAATTCTTACTGGTTGGTAGGTGATCAAATACTTATGTCATGCAATAAAATGCAAATTAATTACTTAAAAATCATACAATTTGATTTTCTGGATTTTTTAGATTCCGTCTCTCACGGTTGAAGTGTAGCTATGATAAAAATTATAGACCTCTACATGCTTTGTAAGTAGGAAAACCTGCAAAATCGGCAGTGTATCAAATACTTGTTCTCCCCACATATAAATAACATTCTATTGGTAGCAAGAATTTCATATAATAATTTGAAAAATTCTAAGTTTTGGATCTGGCGTCGTTTTGTGTATCATTTCATAAACACTATGCCATGGAATCTGTACGTCAAAAATCTCTTCCCAACTATTTTGCAATCTATATGGGACGGCTGTCAATCATTTGGTCCTTAAATGAAACTGGTATACTTTTTTATTTATTACAATTTTCTTTAACCAATTATGTTCTTTAATGCAGGGCCGACAGACAAGTTCCTTAATTTTTCCCCCTTCCACTTTCCTCTTCCATTTTTGCGGTAATGCTGCAATTATTTGGTTGTAATTTTGGTAGAGCAGACATTTCCATATGTTTTTGTTAGCTGCATGTGCGACATAACTCCACCAGTCCTACCGATGATATCATTTACAAAGATTATACCTTTTTTAAACATTTTTTCAAAAAAAACTTTTTTTTATCAGTTAGTATATTTGAGTTTAACCACAATATTTGTTGCATTATTTGTTCTGTCGTTTCTGGAGGATTAAATTGAAATTGCAATCAACTTTCTATGGCTTGTTTTAGAAATATTGATATTTGGAAGATGATTTCCTTTTCAAATAACTGAAAGTGAGAGGTTGTAATCTGAATAAAGGGACAAAGGCCATTCTTGAACATTGAGTGAGACAATCTTACTAATTTGCTAGAGAACCAGTTCGGATTTAAGTATAACTTTTGTATGACTGAAGCTTTTAGTGATAGGTCTAATGCTTTAATATTTAATAATTTCTGTCCTCCGAATTCATATTCATTATATAAATAGGCCTGTTTAATTTTGTCTGGCTTGCCGTTCCAAATAAAATGGAATATTTTTTTCTCATATAATTAAAAAAAAACTGTTTGCTAGATGTAGGCAAGACCATAAGCAAACAGGTAAACTGGGATAATAGTAAAGAGTTAATCAGGGTGATTTTTCGACAAATTGACAGGTATTTTCCTTTCCATGGTAGCAAGATCTTATCTATTTTTGCTAACTTTCTATTAAAATTAATTTTCAGTATTACTTTAGTGCCTGGTTGCAAACAGGTAGCATTGTTTTGGAATACTTTATTATGTACAGGCTTAATTATTTTCACTCTGTCAATTAGGTTAGTATTGTGGAGTAACTTCAATGTTGTTGATCCATCCTCTTATTACAGCCATGAAACTCTGCAACTGTTTCAAAGTCTCCATTGGCCTCATGGTGAAATCCCTGAGCAGTTTCCTTCTTCTCCGGCAACTGAGTTAGGAAGGACGCGTGTATCTTTGTATTGACTGGGTGTATTGATACACCATCCAAAGTGTAATTAATAACTTCACCATGTTCAAAGGGATATTCAATGTCTGCTCTTTTTTCATCCATCTACCAATAGATGCCCTTCTTTACGAGGCACTGGAAAACCTTGCTAGTCTTTGTGGTTGAATCTGTGTTCGAAATTCACTTCTTGACTGAGGGACCTTACAGATAATTATATGTGTGGGATACAGAGATGTGGTAGTTATTCGAAAATCATATTAAACACTATTATTGCACCCAGAGTCCATGCAACCTATTATGTGACTTGTTAAGCACATTTTTACTCCTGAACTTATTTAGGCTTGCCATAACAAAGGGGTTGAATAGTTAATAATATATATTATTATTATTATTATTATAATTATAATTATTCTTTTTAAGTATATTTAATCCATTTTAAATTCAGGCTGTAACACAACAAAATGTGAAAAAGGTCAAGGGGTGTGAATACTTTCTGAAGGCACTGTATAGGATGAGCCATGACTAGAATACATTATATATACTGAACAAAAATATAAATGCAACATGCAACAATTTCAACGATTTTACTGAGTTAAAGTTCATATAAGGAAAGCAGTCAATTGAAATAAATAAATTAGGCCCTAAACTATGGATTTCACATGACTGGGCAGGGGCGCAACCAAAGGGTATACTCCTCAGTTTCATCAGCTGTCCGGGTGGCTGGTCTCAGATGATCCCGCATGTGAAGAAGCTGGATGTGGAAGTCATGGGCTGGAGTGATTACACGTGGGCTGCGGTTGTGAGGCCGGTTGGACGTTCTGGCAAATTTTCTAAAATGACGTTGGGGGAGGCTTATGGTAGAGAAATTAACATTAGATTCTCTGGCAACAGCTCTGGTGGACATTTCTGCAGGCAGCATACCAATTGCATGCTTCCTCAAAAGCTGAGACATCTGTGGCATTGTGTTGTGTGACAAAACTGCACATTTTAAAGTGACCTTTTATTGTCCCCAGCGCAAGGTGCACCTGTGTAATGATCATGCTGTTTAATGAGCTTCTTGATATGCCACACCTGTCTGCTGGATGGATTATCTTGGCAAAGGCCAAATGCTCACTAACAGGGATGTAAACAAATTTGTGCACAACATTTTAGAGAAATAAGCTTTTTGTGCATATGGATCATTTTTGGGATATTTTATTTCAGCTCATGAAACATGGGACCAAAATGTTACATGTTGCGTTCATATTTTTGTTCAGTATACATATAAAGTGGGTAAGACAGTATGTACCTGATGAAGACAGCTTTGCTGTCGAAACGTTGGTTATAAAATTATTGCATCTGAGCTCCTAGAGTGTGCAGCTCTCCATTACTCCATTATTTTCAAGTGTTCTACTCCACTAGCCAGCACCTCGCCTAAACAGGTGTGCATTTATTTCGCCTTCAGATAAAACAATATGTAAACATTATTAAAGTAACCAGTGTTCAATGACTATGTACATAGGGCAGCAGCCTCTAAGGTGCAGGGTAAAGTATCGGATGGTAGCCAGCTAGTGACAGTGTCTAAGGCTAGTGATGACTGTTTAACAGTCTGATGGCCTGGAGATAGAAGCTGTTTTTCAGTCTCTCGGTCCCAGCTTTGATGCACCTGTACTGTCTCCACCTTCTAGATGGTAGTGGGATGAACAGGCCATGGCTTGGGTTGCTGAGGTCTTTGATGACTTTCTTGGCCTTCCTGTTACATCGGGTGCTGTAGATGTCCTGGATGGCAGGAGAGCCCTGCAGTTGCAGGCGGTGCAGTTGCCGTAACCAGGCGGTGATACAGCCCGACAGAATGCTCTCGATAGTGCATCTGTAGAAGTTTGTGAGGGTTTTAGGGTTCAAGACACATTTCTTCAGCTTCCTGAGGTTGAAGGGGCACTGTTGCGTCCTCAGTGATGTGTATGCCAAGGAACTTGAAGCTTTTGACTCTGTCAACGTGTAATGACAGAGAGCTCAGGTCTAGCCATCAGCACACATGTCAATTAACCAGCCCTGCAGAGAGCACTCTGCAAATGTGGCCCCTCAAATTACAGAGCCACTTCAATGGCTGGAGTACAGTGTGACACGTAGCACACCCACAGTCACATCAAAACAATGTCTGAAAGAGCCCACACAGCAACAATACAGGGGCAAAGAGAGAAAAAATAAAAATAACTGAAGAGAGGGGATTGATTCATCTAGCGTATTTATTTTCTGAATGTAAAAATAGCTAATTTACCTTCTCAAATGTATTAAGTATTTCCTCAGTTAGAGGATCTATAAGTAGGACCTGGTGTTTCCCCTGGTATTGTCACTGGAGATTCCCTCCTCAGCTATCTGAGCCATTCCAGTGGAATTCTAGAGGTGTGTCATCCATGTGTCATCCATGGAAACACTGAAATGGATCCTGGTGCTGTCGCTAGTTGTGGAAAAGCCTTTGACTAGCCTGCCTGCCTGCAGTGGGAAACTGAATGGTGAAGTGTTTAATGCTTGACCTGACCTTTGGTAAGTACAGCGGCACGTCCCTAAATCGCCCTATGTAACAGAGGATTCTGGTGCAGAGATGGAAAGGCGTCAGCGCTAGCACGCTGGCCCCAGGCTTGGGGGCGCAGGGGGGTTAGAGGAGATTTTTGGGGGTTAGGGATTTCTAACCTGCATGTGGAGAATGAGGAAGTGGCACATTATTTTGCAAAGACATGAGGGGCAGAAGACTGTGTCTACATCAAATCCCTTCTGGTATCCCTTCTGGTATAAACACGGAAGCAGTGGACCTGCTGCTACTTTGCTGCTACTGCTATTCTACTTGCTATTCTACTTGCAAGCAACTTTTTTTGTGCTTTTATTTCGACATCTGCTACACACAATTATATCTCTGTCCAGTTTTGAGGAGCGTCTGTGCGAGGAGGTGAGACGATATGATAACCTCTACAATCCTTTGATGCAGTTGTATTTGGACAAGAACACAAAAGATAACAGCTGGAGGGATATCACAAAATGTCAGCACCAATAGCGATATGAAAGAAAAATGGAGAAAGATTCAGAACCGGTATGTTCGCAATTTGAAAAATGTGAAAGAGACGAGGGTTGCTCTGTGTGTCCCACCGATTGTCCGACAAATGGGTTGGCTTCGTATTTATGTAAAACATCGTCGGACAGACACCCATTTAGTGCCTTCGGAAAGTTTTCAGAACCCTTGACTTTTTCCACATTTTGTTACGTTACAGCTTATTCTAAAATGGAATAAATAAATTCCCGAAACTAACTGCAACTCTTTGTTAAGTGTTGCAGTTATTTCAGTTGCCGTAGTAGCTGACGTATATAGTGTTGAGTCATCTGCATACATAGACACACTGGCTTTACTCAAAGCCAGTGGCATGTCGTTAGTAAAGATGGAATAAAGCAAGGGGCCTAGACAGCTGCCCTGGGGAATTACTGATTCTACCTGGATTAAGTTTGAGAGGCTTCTATTAAAGAACACCCTCCGTGTTCTGTTAGACAAGTAACTCTTTATCCACATTATAGCAGGGGGTGTAAAGCCATAACACATACGTTTTTCCAGCAGCAGACTATGATTGATAACGTCAACAGAAGTTACACCCATTGAGCTGCAATAATCACGTAGCCAGTTGTGAAGAGCAAGAATCCTGCTAAAGCGTTCAATGCCACGATTCAGAGAGGGCACAGGGCCAGATATGATGGGTTTTTTGTTAGTGTCTGGCAGAGAGTCAATCAGCTCTTTAAAATCCAGTTTCAACTGTTCAGAGCTGCCCTTCATAATGTCATTAAAACCCACATGGACCGCTATAGAATTAATTTCCATGTCCTGACGTAGTACATTCGGGAGCAGCTTAGTAATGTAATTTACTCGAGCTCCGGGATAGGACATCGTTTTTGCACCAGGAACGGTCACATTACTTACCATGGAGCTGCTCAAAATCACAGCTGGCGAGAAGGACGAGTAAATCCGCCCACTCCCACACTTCACATGATGCAGGCCTGTGACAGATGGAGAAGCCCCACTCGATCTAGAGCAGGGACTGAAGATTGCCGACGTCGACTTCGAAATTGTAGTAGTAGGCACTGCGGCCGCAGACACCCCCACCGACGAAGGTGCAGGAAGATCAGGCTCCAGGACGGCGAAACTACAGAGGAAGAGAACGTATGTGTTTTCCAAACCACACTCCAACATTTACTGTAGGGTGATGGCAGCATCCTGGAAAGACACTCTACCAGCTGGTGTGAGGAAGTATTCCTTGAAGTTGTTGGGCACGTCTAAATTGCTGGCCAGGTCGCAGTTGTAAATGAGAACTTGTTCTCAACTGGCTTACCTGGTTAAATAAAGGTGAAATAAAAAATTTGTATAAAAAAATATAGCAACTCTGGTTGCCCTGTCTGCCAACATGTTCCTTGGGTCCAGGAAGCTGGTGTCCTCTTGTACCACCTGCCTTCACTCTCCTGAACGCAGGTCCCCAATGGGTGTGGAGTGGTCAACAAACGTGGGGTGGGTGTACCGTGTTGATGACTCTGTGTTGTCAGTGTCTGTGATGCAAAGGTTGTTGTGGAGGTCCACGCAGGCCTTCACAATGGTCTCAGCTTTCTCTAGGGCAACCTCAAGGGCTCGTCCCAGGATCCTCCATCTTGCAGCAAGGAATCCAAAGCAGTTCTCTAAAATTATTCTGGCTCTTGAGTGGCGGTAGTTGTAGATCTTCTTGGCATCATCAAGGCCTGAAGAACCCTTGAATAAAATAAGCATTTCCATTAGTATTGAACAGGAACATGAAGGCTATCAAATGTGTACTGTAACAACTGTGTAGCCTATGCTTTGGACATAGGCCCCCAACCTCTTATTGGGATGCCAGATCACTTTTATGTGAGACATATAATTACTTCTATATTGGTATAATAATCACATGCATTTAGTGTGTC
The DNA here is from genome assembly GCF_964263955.1 of Coregonus lavaretus. Taxonomy (NCBI): domain Eukaryota; kingdom Metazoa; phylum Chordata; class Actinopteri; order Salmoniformes; family Salmonidae; genus Coregonus; species Coregonus lavaretus. Next base: position 35,883,692 of record NC_139991.1, on the reverse strand, counting down.
TTACCTGGATATGGTCGCATCAGGTTTACCCTAAGAGGGAATAAATTCTCTCCCACGAAGACAAAACTCTCTGCCGATCAACAAAATCCTCCTTCAGGACATGCCAGATAGCTTGGCACACTTCCGTGACGAAGGCACAAACTGTCGAGATTCCTAGCTTATAACTTGCAGCGATACAAAAAACAAAGAGTCACAGCCAGCCTTTCTGCAGCATGTAAGGGCAAGCTGTGAGTTCTCTTGTGTGAGATGTGAGGGGCAAGTCGTCAAATCTGGCAATCTACATTCGAAAGTATTAAAAATGTATTTCCTCGTCAATGATTTGCATAGGTTGGACAAGAGACATGTATTATTAAAATGTAATCGCTAGCTACAGTAAAAGATTGCCTCGAACCCTTTTGCATTTCACTTCAAACAAGGACACTGACATGCTTTGTACTCTGTATGTACCAATAGATATACATTTGATGTTCTTGTGTTTTGAAAAGCAGAAGAGGACAGTAAAGACAAATGCTCTGAGAAAAAGGAGAGAAATTTGAACAAAGCAACTTTGTGAACCCTGTCCACAATGTTCTCTCTCTCTCTCTCTCTCTCTCTCTCTCTCTCTCTCTCTCTCTCTCTCTCTCTCTCTCTCTCTCTCTCTCTCTCGCTCTCTCTCTTTTCTCTTCAGTCATCCTCCTTTCTCCCCCCACCTCTACTTTCCAATGTAGTAATCTGGTCATATATACACTGAAGGGTTCTCTGATCACAGACCCAGCCCTCATGTCCTCCTCCCCCTCTCCATTGAAAAGGGGGGAACTCTCTCTACTTGGGCTGGCAGAGCTTTGATGAGGCTGTCCCCCCCCCCCCCCCCCCCCCCCCCTATTCCCTCAGCGGAACCGTCACTGAGCCTCGATGATTGTTCCCAGTGAGGCTGGTTGGAGGGGTAGAGGTCTGTAATCAGACTGGAATAGAGTCTGGGAGAGGGGTAGTAGGATGAGGGAGAGGGGGCTCACATATGCTCCACTTTCACCACTCCAGAGAGTTAAATAACTCAACCTGCCACACACCTCCACCTCGCACATAAACACTCACGCACACACATATGTACACTGCTTTCTTGCACTAATTACAATCTCTTATGCACCCCCCCCCCCCCCCCGCATACACACAGAACTCTTGAGTAGAATTTGATCCCATCCATACACATTCCACCCCCTGACACCCACCCCAACCCAACCAACACACAAATACGTTGACAGTATGCATAACATTAAGACTTGACACAGTCGGTAGAAGAGAGTATTAAGAGGCTCTTACCACAAGGCCTGGTTCACCCTTTAGCCCTTGGGGTCCTGGCAATAGTAGAGAAAAATGGGTCGGTTCCACATCGTACGTCTGCAACCAGCCCGTGGTGGGGAGGGTAAAGGGGGCATAGGTGGGTTTGGTGGGCCGTTGGGTGACAAGTGCATTGGTGGCTTTGGATATCTTTGGATTGGCAGGTGCATTGGTGGCTTTGAATTGGCGAGTGGCTGTGACTTTATGCTGGGCTGTTGTCTTTTTGGCTGCTGTAGGCTGCGGTTTCTGTGGTGGTTTCTTTGGCCCGGGGCTGACTGCCCCATGGGCTAGAAGGGCAGAGTCTGGCTTCTTCTTGGTAGGCTTAGCGGCTGCAGTGACAGAGGGTTTCTTCTTTGCCTCAAGCCCCTCTGTGGTCTTCTTGGGGCTGCTGCCGCTGCGAGGGGTGGGCTTGGCAAGGATGGGCTTGGCATAGATGGGCTTGTCAGGGGTGGGCTTGACAGGGGTGGGCTTGAAATTGTCAGGCTTAACAGGGGTGGGCTTGACATTGGTGGGCTTGAAATGGGTGGGCTTGGGGGATTTCTGAGTGATGGTGGAGGTTTTGGGGGAGGAGGGAGGGGCGACTCCATTCCTGAGTGGTGCTGTAACGGTCTCTGTCTGATCCTTGGTCGGGAAGGCTAGCCCAGGCCGTGTCGTGAGCAGCATCACAGTACCGGGCAGGGGAGTGGTCCTATGGGTGGGCTTTAGCAGGATGGCCGGCAGCACATACCTAACAGCGGAGGCAGCTGCAGTGGCGCTCCTTGCCAGGTTCATGCCCATGGGCTTCCTGCTCAGCTCGGAGGGAGCTGGGGGGGTAAGCGGAGCCAGGCTGGCCGTGATGTTGGGGTCTCGGGTTAAGAGGGGCAGGAGGTGCGCTATGTTTGGCCTGTAGGTGTCAGCCTCCCTGCACTGTTTCTTAATGTACCTGCAGTAGTTGTGAGCTGCCTGGGAGGAGGGGATCAGGTCAAACTGGCAAATGGCACCCTCGAACTGCACCGAGCCCTGGCCCATCTTCCCGAGCAGGAAGGAACTCTCAGGGTCCAGGCCTTCTCTGTCTGCCGAAGTCAAGTCTGCGTGAACGCTCTGCTTTCCGCAGGCAGAGTACAGAGTCACCCTCCGCCCACGGATGTCCAGAGCCAGGTGGTGCCACTGGCCATCGTGGAGGTCGTAGTGGAATGGGACGGCGTTCTTGGGCCCTGTGTGGAGGACCAGCTGCCCTGGGGACAGCTGCAGGCCCAACAGGAGCCGGCCGCGGCCGGAGAGCACGTTGAAGAGGAAGGCGTTGTTGACACGGTGGGAACGCACACTCAGGAGAAGCGCCAGGTCGGGCCAGTAGGGCAGTGGTATGACTGAGCGGGCAGGGGCCTCCACACGCGCCTGCTGGGTGAGGAAGACCCCCGATCGGAACGGAATGATCCCCGGACGGATGGAACGTGACGGTTTCTCTCCCTTGAGCCCCAGCCTTTGGAGGATGTCCACATCTGCAAGAGAGCAGGACAGGGGTATGATCAGAGTGGCCACACAAACACACACAAACACACACACACACTGCATAGGTTGGGGCTGCTGACCAATTATGCTATTTTGTGTGTTTTTTTGCGCTGATCTTAACGGTTTTTGTACACAATGTTTCCGCCATCTTTTCCTATGACCGAAAAGAGCTTCTGGACATCAGAACAGCAAACACTAACCCTGATTTGGATGAAGAATTCTACTTCAATGCTCACACGAGATCAGGCCCTAATCCAAGACACTCGGTTGAGGAAAAGACAGCGATATAGAGGCCGAATTGGGGGCACCCTGATTAAACCACATCGGCGTGTAAATAAAACACCTCTACCCTCTGTTCTATTGGCAAATGTACAATCACTGGAGAACAAACTAGACGAGCTCCGTTCGAGAATATCCTATCAACGGGGCCTGAAGGACCGTAATATCCTATGCTTCACGGGGTAGTGGCTGTACGAGGACATGGTTAATATAAATCTAGCTGGTTTTTCTGTGCATCGACAGGACAGAACGTCAGCGTCTCGTCAACTAAAGGGCGGGAGTGTGTCTCTTTGTGAACAACAGCTGGTGCGCGATCTCTAATATTAAAGAAATCTTGAGGTTCTGTTCGCCTGAGTTAGAATACTTCATGATAAGCTCTAGACCATAATATTTACCAAGAGACTTTTCATCTACATTTTTCGTTGCTGTCTATTTACCACCACATACCAATGCTGGTACTAAGACTGCACTCAACAAACTATATAGGGCTATAAGCAAACAAGAAAATGCTCATCCAGAGGCAGCGCTCTTAGCGGCCAGTGATTTTAATGCAGGAAAACTGAAATCTGTTTTACCTCATTTTTACATGTTCAACTAGAGGGAAAAAAAGTATAGATCACCTTTACTCCACACACAGAGAAACATACAAAGCTCTCCCTCGCCCTGCATTTTGAAAATGTAACCATAGCTCTATCCTCCTGATTCCTGCTCACAGGCAAAAACTCAAAACAGGAAGTACCAGTGACACGCTCAATTTGGAAGTGGTACGATAAAGTGGATGCTAAGCTACATTACTATTTTGCTAGCACAGACTGGAATATGTATCAGGATTCATCCGATGGCATTGAGGAGTTTACCAAGTCAGTCCCCGGCTTCATTAATAAGTGCATAAATGACGTCGTCCCCACAGTGACCGTACGTATATATCCCAACCAGAAGCCATGTATTACTGGCAACATCCGCACTGAGCTAAAGACTAGACCTGCCCCTTTCAAGGAGCGGGACACTAACCCGGACGCTTATAAGAAATCCTGCTATTCCCTCCGACGAACCCTCAAACAGGCAAAGCTTCAATACAGGACTAAGATCGAATCCTATTACACCAGATCTGACGCTCGTCAGATGTGGCAGGGCTTGAAAACTATCGCGGATTACAGAGCGAAACCCTTCCATGACCTGCCCAGTGACACGAGCCTACCAGACGAGCTAAATGCCTTCTATGCTCGCTTCGAGGTACCGTGCGTGAACGCACCAGCTGTTCTGGACGACTGTCTGATCACGCTCTGCGTAGCCGATGTGAGTAAGACCTTTAAACAGGTTAACATTCACAAGGCCGGGGGGCCAGACGGATTACTAGGACACATACTCAGAGCACGTGCTGACCAGTTGGTAAGTGTCTTCACTGACATTTTCAACCTCTCCCTGACCCAGTCTGTAATACCTACATGTTTCAAGCAGACAACCTTAATCCCTGTGCCCAAGAACGCCAAGGTAACCTATCTAAATGACTATCACCCGGTAGCACTCACATCTGTAGCCATGAAATGCTTTGAAAGGCTGGTCATGGCTCACATCAACACCATCATCCCAGACACCCTGGACCCACTTGCATGGCGCCCCAACAGATCCACAAATGATGCAATCTCTATTGCACATCACACTGCCCTTTCCCACTTGGACAAAAGGAACACCTATGTAAGAATGCTGCTCATTGACTAAAGCTCAGTGTTCAACACCATAGTTCCCTTGAAGTTCATCACTAAGGTCCCTGGGACTTTAGTAGTCCTGATCACCGACAAAGATGAGACAGCCTATCGGGAGGAGGTCAGAGACCTGGTAGTGTGGTGCCAGGACAACAACCTCTTCCTCAATGTCAGTAAGACAAAGGAGCTGATCGTGACTACAGGAAACAGCGGGCCGAGCACGCCCCCATTCACATCGAAAGGGCTGTAGTGGAGCAGGTCTAGAGCTTTAATTTCCTCGGTGTCCACATCACTAAGGATCTATCATGCTCCAAACACACAAACACAGTCGTGAAGAGGGCACGACATCGCCTTTTCCCCCAAGAGGCTGAAAAGATTTGGCCCTCAGATCCTCAAAAAGATCTACAGCTGCACCATTGAGAGCATCTTGACTGGCTGCATCACCGCTTGGTATGGCAACTGCTTGGCATCTGACCGCAAGTTGCTACAGAGGGTAGTGTGTATGGCCCAGTACATCACCGGCTCCCTGCCATCCAGGACCTCTACACCAGGCTGTGTCAGAGGAAGGCCCCAAACATTGTCAAAGACTCCAGCCACCCAAGCCACAGACTGTTTGCTCTGGCAAGTGGTACCAATGCACAAAGTCTGGAACCAACAGGATCCTGACCAGTTTCTACCCCCGTGCCATAAGACTTCAAAACTGCTAAACAGCTAATCAAATGGCTACCCGGACTACCTACATTGACCCTTTGTTGCTCTCTTGCACTGACTCTATGCACACACACACTGGACTCTACCCACACACACATACACACACACACGACATGCACACACGTATACTGACGCCACACACACACGCGCACACACACAGACTTTCACACTCACCTCATACGCTGCTGCTACTGTCTATTATCTATTCTGTTGCCTAGTCACTTTACCCCTACCAATACAGTGCATTCGGAAAGTATTCAAACTCCTTCACTTTTTCCACTTTGTTACATTACAGCCTTATTCTAAAATGTATTTACTAAAAAAAAATCTCATCAATCTGCACACAATACCCCATAATGACAAAGTGAAAACAGGTTTGTAGAAATGTTTGCAAATGTATTTTAAAAAATTAAAAAATACCTTATTCAGACCCTTTGCTATGAGACTTGAAATTGAGCTCAGGTGCATCCTGTTTCCATTTATCATCCTTGAGATGTTTCTACAACTTCATTGGAGTCCATCTGTGGTAAATTCAACTGATTGGACATGATTTGGAAAGGCACACACCTGTCTATATAAGGTCCCACAGTTGACAGCGCATGTCAGAGCAAAAACCAAGCCATGAGGTCGAAGGAATTGTCCGTAGAGCTCCGAGACAGGATTGTGTCGAGGCACAGATCTGGGGAAGGGTACTAAAACATTTCTGCAGCATTGAAGGTCCACAAGAACACAGTGGACTCCATCATTCTTAAATGGAAGAAGTTTGGAACCAACAAGACACTTCCTAGAGCTGGCCGCCCAGCCAAACTAAACACTCATGGGAGAAGGGCCTTGGTCAGGGAGGTGACCAAGATCCCGATGGTCACTCTGAAAGAGCTCCAGACTTCCTCTGTGGAGATGGGAGAACCTTCCAGAAGGACAAGCATCTCTGCAGCACTCCACCAGTCAGGCCTTTATGGTAGAGTGGCCAGACGGAAGCCACTAAAGGACTCCATGAGAAACAAGATTCTCTGGTCTGATGAAACAAAGATTGAATTCTTTGGCCTGAATGCAAAGCGTCACGTCTGGAGGAAACCTGGCACCATCCCTACGGTGAAGCATGGTTGTGGCAGCATCATGCTGTGGGGATATTTTTCAGTGGCAGGGACTGGGAGACTAGTCAGGATCAAGGGAAAGATAAACAGACCAAAGTATAGAGAGATCCTTGATGAAAACCTGCTCCATAGCACTCAGGACCTCAGACTGGGATAAAAGTTCACCTTCCAACAGGACTTCTACCCTAAGCACACAGCCAAGACAACGCAGGAGTGGCTTCGGGACAAGTCTCTGAATGTCCTTGAGTAGCCCAGCCAGAGCCCGGACTTGAACCCGATCAAACATCTCGGGAGAGACCTGAAAATAGCAGTGCAACGACACTCCCCATCCAACCTGACAGATCTTGAGAGTGTCTGCATAGAAGAATGGGAGAAACTCCCCAAATACAGGTGTGACAAGCTTGTATCCTCATACCCAAGAAGACTCGAGACTGTTGAAGCACCTTTGGCAGCGATTACAAAGTCCTAAGTAAAGAGTCTTCATTCTTATGTAAATTTGCCAAAATTCATAAAAACCTGTTTTTGCTTTGTCATTATGTGGGTATTTTGTGTAGATTGATGAAGAAAAAAAAACAATTTAATCAATTTTAGAATAAGGCTGTAACGTAACAAAATGTGGAAAAAGTCAAGGGGTCTGAATACTTTCCGAATGCACTGGATGTACAGTACATAGCTACCTCAATTGCCTCGTACCCCTGCACATTGACTCGGTACTGGTACTCCCTGTATATAGCCATGTTATTTTCTACCCCATATATATAGCCATGTTATTTTTACTCTTTATTTGTGTTTGTTATTCACTGTGTATTTATTACTCGATTCACTTTTTATATTATTTTATTTTTTAATGTAATATCTTTAACTCTGCATTGTTGGAAATGGACCCGTAAGTAAGCATTTCAGTGTTAGTCTACACCTGTTGACTAAGAAGAATGTAACAAATAACATTTGATTTGATTTGTACACACACACACACATGCACATGAATAAATAACAAAATACACATAGAAGATACATTGTCCACAGTGGAGCTGAAAGCAGGGCAGGTATTAGCTAGAACAGAGTGGCTGTGCACATACACTAACATTTACACATTAACATTGCACACTCATAGAAGAGGACAGGATAGGACAGGAGAGAGTAGCAAAAAATTGAGCAGAATTTTGGAGCATCCACAGTATGACAGAGAAGTAAATGCATCTTTATCATACTTGTGAATGAGAGCCATGTGTACACAATACATATTTGTATTAACAAAGGAGTGATTAATAATTGTTGACTGTTTGCACCTGAGATTTTACCTCAGACGAAACATACAGGATTATAAATTGATTTAGATGTCACGTTCGTTGAAGGACGGATGAGACCAAGGCGCAGCGTGAAATGCATACATGTTTATTTCAACGATAAACACACGAACAAAACAACAAACCAACGTAACGTGAAGTCCTCAGGCTAAACACAAAACAAGCCTACACACGGAACAAGATCCCACAACAACTGAATGCAAGCAGGCTGCCTAAGTATGATCCCCAATCAGAGACAACGAGTGACAGCTGTCTCTGATTGGGAATCACACCCGGCCAAACATAGAAATACAACACCTAGACTGAGAACATAGAAAATACAACATAGAACTCCACACCCTTACTCATCATACTATAGTTCCATAAGTCAGGGTGTGACAGTACCCCCAAAGGTGCGGACTCCGACCGCACCAACCTGACATAACAGGGAAGGGTCCGGGTGGGCATTCCGCCTCGGAGGCGGATCCGGCTCCGGGTGTGACGACCACATTCTCTCAGCATCCCCGTTATGCCCCTGGTCTGGTCTGGACCTCGGCGCGCTGCTTCCCCTCTCCTTCCTCCCACGATGTACCAAGCCCTGTCTGGACCCTGGTGTGGGAGACCCCGAACCTGGAGAGGGGCTGACGTCTGGGTCTGGACTGGAGCCACTGACCGGAGCTGGACTAGGCACCGGTGGAGCGGACTGCTCTGGCTCCGGACTGGAGCCGCTGACCGGAGCTGAACTTGGCACCGGTGGAGCGGACTGCTCTGGCTCCGGAGTGGAGCCGCTGACCGGAGCTGGACTAGGAACCGGTGGAGCGGACTGCTCTGGCTCAGGAGTGGAGCAGCTGACCGGAGCTGGACTAGGCACCGGTGGAGCGGACTGCTCTGGCTCCGGAGTGGAGCCGCTGACCGGAGTTGGACTGGACCCCGGTGGAGCGGACTGCTCTGGCTCCGGAGCGGAGCAGCTGACCGGTGAACACACATCACTGGCTTGGTGCGGGTAGCAGGCACGGGCCGGGCCGGACTGGGAACACGCACCACTGGCCTTGTGCGAGGAGCAGGAACGGGCCGGGCCGGACTGGGAACACGCACCACTGGCTTGGTGCGGGGAGCAGGAACGGGCCGGGCCGGACTGGCGACACTCACCACTGGTCTGGTGCGAGGAACAGGAACGGGCCGGGCCGGACTGGGAACACGCACCACTGGCTTGGTGCGGGGAGCAGGCACGGGCCGTACCTGACTGGGAACACGCACCACTGGCTTGGTGCGAGGAGCAGGAACGGGCCGGGCCTGACTGGCGACACGCAACACTGGCTTGGTGCGGGGAGCAGGCACGGGCCGTACCGGACTGTGGAGGCGGACTGGAGGTCTGGAGCGGAGAGCTGGCACAACCCGTCCTGGCTGGATGCCCACTTTTGCACGGCACGTGCGTGGTGCTAGCACAGGACACACTGGACTGTGCCGGTGCACTGGCAACACAGTGCGTAGCTCCGCATAACACGGAGCCTGCATAGTAACACGCTTCCTAGCGTGAGTACGGGGAGTTGGCTCTGCTCTGAACCCAGGCTCCGCCAACCATCCCCTGTGCCCCCCCAAAAAACTTTCTTGGGGCTGCTTCTCAGGCTTTCGTCATGACCGCGTCCTCTTGGGTCGCCGTTTCTCCTCTCCTGCCTGGGCTTCCTCCTTCGCCCAGGGTCCTCTACATAGAAAATACAACATAGAACTCCACACCCTGACTCAACATACTAGAGTTCCATAAGTCAGGGCGTGACATTAGACTCCAAGTTCTACGACTTCAGGCTGGTTTCTGGGACCCAGATTAAGCCTACTCCTGGACTAAAAAGCATGCTGAATAGACAATGTCCATTAAAAGCACATTTTGTTCTAGAAGTAGGCTTAATCTGGATGCGGGAAGAAGGTCTCTCAAGTCCTCAAGAATCACTTAGCATGTCTGAAGAAAAGTAGGGTCTAAGGCATAAACTACAGACTATAATACAAGGATGTAAAACAGAAAAGCTCCTAAAGGGTTAAAAACATAAATGGAGTATATTTATAACTTTTTCCAGAGGCTGCACTGCAACAGAGGAAATCCCTTCACAGTAAGAAAAGGACAGACGAAGAGTTATGATAGTCCATTGACCACAACTGAAGAGGACAGCGATGACACCCATATTGGGACTATCCCAGCTGGAGAGCACAGTCATTATAGACTCTAATAGCATAGTAATGTTGGAGCTGGACTGTGTCAGTAAAGATATACCCATGAAAATCCAAGGTGTTATGTTGGAGAGAGGAATATAAGGGAAAGTGAGAATTCTATTCCATCCAAGCTCTGTGTCTGTGTATGAGATAATACTGAGAAACATAGCCAGCAAACACCCACACACATGCTAACTCTGGCCTACAACACACACATTACACACTCACCAGATGCCTGCTAAAGTGAATATGATTACAAACTAAACTGCAGTTATAGCAGGAGAGTAATGCCCAGACACTCTTAAAGACGCAATCAGCAGTTGCTACCTCAATTTTGGGATTTATAAATGAATTATATGTACCCATTGATTTTTGAAGAATATATCTTATAAATGCCTCATGAGCTAAGTTCAACTGTCGTACCCTATCATAAAAATGTTTTATTCCCGCAGTGGTCTAAGTGTTGCGGCGTCACTACAGCCTGGCGGCGCACAATTGGCCCAGCATCGTCCGGGTTAGGGGAGGGTTTGGCCGGGGGGGGGGGGACTTTACTTGGCTCATCGCGCTCTAGCGACTCCTTGTGGCGGGCCGGGCGCCTTGCAGTCGTCAGTTGAAAGATGTTTCCTCCGACACATTGGTGCAGCTGGCTTCTGGGTTAAGCAGGCGGGTGTTAAGAAGCGCGGCTTGGCGGGTCATGTTTCGGAGGACGAATGACTCGACCTTCGCCTTTCCCGAGCCCGTTGGGGAGTTGCAGCAATGAGACAAGATCGTAATCACAAAATTGCTACCCCTTATTATTATTATTATTTATTATTTACAAAATTGGGGAGATAAAGGGGTTAAAACAAAAATTACATATAAAAATACACGTTTTATTCCAATGTTTGTAAACAAAGTAAATGTAAACAAACACTGTATAGCCTAAAAACATGGTTGAAACTATCATTTGGATATCATGAATGGTCAGTCCTTGCATCGATAGCTCTGTCTTTGAATTTGAGAGTGGTTAAATTTCTCCAGCCCCATCCCCCAGCTTTTTACCGAAACGGTGTTGGGGAGTACGCTTTCTTATTGTTTCAACTGCTGATTGCCGCTTTAAGCGCAGGAAAAACTGCACAATTTCTGATTGCAGGGCTAGTTTCTGTAGGTTTGGAAAAACGCTCTTCCTGGGAAAGAGAGAGGAACATGGGGCGATAGGTTCAGTACACATCATTCAGAATGTGGGCTGGCCCTCATTGACAGCTACCTTTCAGGCTGTGACAATGCCGGGCTTCGGGTTTATTAGTGGGTAAGAGCGTTGTGCCAGTAACCGAAAGGTCGCTGGTTCTAATCCCCGAGCCAACTAGGTGAAAAATCTGTCGATGTGCCCTTGAGCAAGGCACTTAACCCTAATTGCTTCTGTAAGTCGCTCTGGATAAGAGCGTCTGCTAAATGACTAAAATGTAAATGTAAATGTAATGAAGCACAATTCGCTACGATAAACTGTAATATTTTATTGAAAGTTCTACTCTCCACTCACGGCAGTAGGTTAAATGCACACTCTCCTCTGACACATATTGTAATTTAAATCACTTGACTCACTTCAAGTGAGACCACTTAAATCCCTAGTTTATCTACCTTTGACTAGACTTAACGCCACAGCCCCCTCCACATGCAATGATCCATTCATTAGCCTGCTAGCCAGGCCCCAGATCTGTATGTCCTCCCCTGTCTATTGTTGTGAAACTACCGTTGTCCTAGCGTGTACAGACCTGGGACCAGGTTATAGCTAGCATACTGCAACATCACTCTCCCACATGGGAACGCTGACCTTTGACAGTGCACACACACTAAACTTAACCTAAAAACCTCTCTATCTCTGGAGCAGGCAGGCCATATGTGTGGAAGGAAAACCTAGAAGATGATTCCTAGTGTGATTTTGTTTAGTCTCTCCCTTTGCTCTGATCGACAGCTACCTTTCAGGCTGTGACAATGCCGGGCTTCGGGTTTATTAAAAAAAGGCATTCAAGAACCCATCAGGGAGAGTTCCCCCTGCCTCCGCTCCCTGCTACGCTTTCAATGAGGGGCATAATTGAACATTTTTACATTTACATTTACATTTTAGTCATTTAGCAGACGCTCTTATCCAGAGCGACTTACAGGAGCAATTAGGGTTAAGTGCCTTGCTCAAGGGCACATTTACGTCATTTAGCAGACGCTCTTATCCAGAGCGACTACAAATTGGTGCATTCACCCTATAGCCAGTGGGATAACCACTTTACAATTATACTTTTTTTTGGGGGGGGTAGAAGGATTACTTTATCCTATCCCAGGTGTTCCTTAAAGAGGTGGGGTTTCAAATGTCTCCGGAAGGTGAACGTTTTCCTTCTGTGAAATTCTAGGAAAATCAGCAGATGATCCAGCAGCCCCTCTCAGGAGACAGTTAAAACATTGAAGTCTTGTAGATCGATACATTGCACTCTTTTGTCTATAAAGCCCTCTTGCATAAACTTACGCCATACCTTACCTCATTGTTAACTTATAGATGTACGGGCTACTGGACCCGGGCTCAGGGATGACTTGGGTAGGTCTGCGTTTAGTTTTTTGCACCTTATGTTTGGAATGATCTACACTAAAATTGGAGGAATTGGTGCCTCTAGGGCATTTCAGACTTTTATCTGAAGAATGTGTCTGTTTTTTATGATTGTGTTTGGCTTTTCGTTTATTGTTGTGTATAATAATGTGTATTTTAATGTGTATTTGTAGTTTAATGTGTTTATTGTATTTTTATGTGTATTGTTCATGATGTCATCAGCACATGCCATTTGCAGTTTAAATATATAGCCAATACATTTTGTATTGAATAACAGTGTAATTTATACTGAACAAAAATATAAACGCAACATGCAACAATTTCAAATATTTTACAGTTCATATAGGGAAATCAGTCAATTGAAATAAATTCATCAGGCCCTAATCAACGGATTTCACATGACTGGGAATACAGATATGCATCTGTTGGTCACAGATACCTTAAAAGAAAGGTAGGGGCGTGCATCAGAAAACCAATCAGTATCTGGTGTGACCACCATTTGCCTCATGCAGCGTGACATTTTCAGCTTCCAGGAATTGTGTACAGATCCTTGCGACATGGGGCTGTGCACTATCATGCTGAAACATGAGGTGATGGCGGCGGATGAATGGCACGACAATGGGCCTCAGGAGCTCGTCACGGTATCTCTTTGCATTAAAATTGCCATTGATAAATTGCAATAGTGTTCGTTGTCCATAGCTTATGCCTGCCCATACCATAACCTCACAGCCACCATTGGGCACTATGTTCACAACCGCTCGCCCACACAACGCCATACACGTGGCCTGCGGTTGTGAGGCCAGTTGGACGTACTGCCAAATTCTCTAAAACGACGTTGGAGGCGGTTTATGGTAGAGAACATTAAATTCTCTGGCAATAACTCTGGTGGACATTCCTGCAGTCAGCATGCCAATTGTACACTCCCTCAAAACTTGAGACATCTGTGGCATCGTGCTGTGTGACAAAACTGCACGTTTTAGAGTGGCCTTTTATTGTCCCTGTGTAATGATCATGCTGTTTTATCAGCTTCTTGATATGCCACACCTGTCAGGTGGATGGATTATTTTGGCAAAAGAGAAATGCTCACTAACAGGGATGTAAACAAATTTGTACACACAATTTGAGAGAAATAATTTTTTTGTGCGTATGGAACATTTCTAGGATCTTTTATTTCAGCTCATGAAACATGGGACCAACACGTTACATGTTGCGTTTTTATTTTTGTTGAGTGTACATTATGGTTTCAGTAAGAAAACATTTTCGTAATGAACAGCTAGTGTGTGCTTGTCATAGACAGTACATTGTGTGATAACATGCCAGAGATAGAGAAAAGAGGAGATAGGAATCCCATTGTGCAATGATTGGAGGAACGTATAATGCCTCACACAGCAGACTGTTGACCAATTGCGTTCACGTTGTCATGCTGCGTCACGCAATGCCTTCTCAAAGTCACGGTATGAGTCGAGTAACTGTTACGGAGTCTAGTTGATAGGTAATCGACTAGTTGGACTGTTCCCCAGACTCCAGGCGTAGGCATTTGTACAAGGCTTAACAAGGCTATTGAACTGAACATTGGTGTCTGTCTTTATTCCTTAATTCAACATATCATACAGAAACATGGTATCAGAAGTGGCTCGGAAAACACACGTTTGTTATTTTTGTAGCTAAGTACAGTATAGGCGCAGTTACGTTCCATATGCGAACACAAGCCGTTTCCTACTCACAACACTGATCAACTCGTGTTAGCTGGCTAGCTAGCATCACTACCTACCTCCATGACTGAAGACAAAGAAATCTCCTATTCCATTGCTATGGCAGCGAACATTCCGCCACCAAATCACATGGTTCTCACAGGGGACTGGAATACTAATTGGGACAACTTCAGGGATGAATTCGAGGACTATGCGCTGGCGACCGGTCTACATGAGAAACCCAACGAGGTACAAGCGGCAACTCTGAGGAGTTTAATGGGCAGCGAATGCAGGCATATCTACCGGCACAATCTCACCCTCACGGCACGACAACAGTGTGATGCAAAGGCTATATTGGATGCATTGGAGAATTACTTCAAACCCGCAAGAAACGTAATTTACGAGCGGTTCGTTTTCGGAAGCTGCAAACAGGAAGAGGGTGAGTCAGTACACAACTTTGTAACCCGTTTGAGAGAGAAATCCGCCACTTGTGAATACGGGGGATTGAAAGATGAACTGATTCGTGACAAAATAGTACTGGGAATTGCAAATGAGAATACGCGCCGGCGTCTACTGAGAGAGAGAGGCTTAACATTAGTAACTGCCATCGAAATGTGCCGCACTGCTGAAGTCACTGACATGAGAATGAGAGCAATGGAAACGGAAACCCCACGCTCCGACGTTGATACTGTTCACGCTGTTGCTAGGCAGACATTCAGACAAAACCAATCGAGGCAGAGTAATTCACCACGAACGGTGAACACAGAGAGCCCCGTAGCATGTAAATACTGTGGGAATACACACACACGTGGCAAAGAGCACTGCCCGGCCTATGGAAAACCATGCAGAGCTTGTGGAAATAATAATCACTTTGCAAAAGTGTGTCTCAAAAGCAAAAGAAGGGTGAGTGAGGGCAAGATTCACTGTGTTGATGATGTTACTCAATGTTCAGAGCTGAACAGTGAAAGTGACATTTACATGCATGAATCCATTGGGGCTGTACACTCAAGAGGGAAGAAATGGTTTGTGACACTACGATTACACAACAAGCAACAACAATGTCAACTGGATTCGGGTGCTACATGCAACGTAATGAGCTACAAAGACAAAATCCATCTGGCACCTGACACACATCTAGTTCCCAGCGATACTAGACTAAAGCTGTACTCAGGAGAACTAATGAGCTCTATGGGCACCTTTGAGACCGAATGTGTTATTCGGGGACGCAAACACAAGCTGGAGTTCGAGATTGTGAAAACCAGTCAAAATCCTCTCCTCTCAGGCTCTACATGCGAACGCCTGGGACTGATGCAGTTCACTGTACCAAATGACCTGCACATTGTGGATCATGTCCAGCATGGACCCCTGTCCAAAGAACAACTACTCAGCAGATATAACGATGTATTCAACATGCCCGTTGAATCAGTGCCTGGGGAGGTACACTTTGAAGTGGATGAGAGCATTACTCCAGTCCAGTGTGCTCCTCGCAATGTGCCCATTGCAATGAAAGTGGCTGTGAAGGCCCAGCTGGACAAGTATGAGGCCGATGGCCACATGACATCTGTGACTGAACCAACTGACTGGATCAGCAATATGGTCATAGTGAAAAAACCAGAGAAGCTGAGGGTCTGCATCGACCCAAAGCATCTGAACCAAGCACTGAAACGATCCCACTACATCATGCCGACACTAGAGGATGTCCTCTATAAGCTTCCCAAGGCCAGGATTTTCACCTTGGTGGATGCCCGAGAGGCATTCCTTCAATGCAAGCTGGACGAAGAAAGCAGCTTCATGACTACCTTCTGGACCCCCTGGGGTCGGAAACGCTGGCTCAAGCTCCCGTTTGGTGTCTCAGTGGCGCCTGAGGTATACCAACGCAAGCAGCACGAGTTACTGGCTGGGCTCAAGGGCATTGAACCCATCGCCGATGATATCCTGATCGTAGGCTGTGGTGAAACAGACGAAGAAGCAGAACGCGACCACGATGTGAAGCTCCTGGCACTGATGGAGCGCTGCCGATCAGTTAAGCTTCGTCTTGGCCTGAAGAAGCTGCAGTTCAAGGTGAAAGACGTCCACTTCCATGGCCACATTCTCTCGGCAAAAGGCCTGAAGCCGGACCCAGACAAGGTCCAAGCGATCCTCGACATGCCAAACCCGTCTGATGCAAAAGGAGTACAGCGTCTCATCGGCTTTGCAAACTATCTTGCAAAGTTCATGCCACACCTATCAGCAGTCTGTGAGCCTCTGCGCCGGTTGCTGGACAAAGACACACCATGGCACTGGCTACCCAAGCACGAGGCCGCAGTGCAGGAGATGAAATCTCTGGCTTCATCCATGCCAGTGTTGCGCTACTACGACGTCACGAAGCCTGTCACAATCCAGAGCGACTCTAGCCAAAGGGGACTTGGATGCTGCCTTATGCAGGAAGGCCAGCCCGTTGCGTTTGCCTCGAGAGCGCTCACCCCCACCGAACAAAACTATGCACAAATTGAGAAAGAGTGCCTCAGCATCGTCTTCTCCTGCCAGCGATTCCATCACTACTTATATGGTCGAGAGCTGGTCACCGCTGAAACTGACCACAAACCACTCATTGCCATATTCAGTAAACCTCTCCTCAACGCGCCCAAGAGGCTTCAAAGTATGCTCCTGACTCTGCAAAACTACAGCCTGAAGGTCATTTACAAGCCAGGACCTGAGATGTACATCAGCGACACACTGAGCAGGGCAACAGCACAATGTACAGGTAGAGGCACTGCCTATCAGCGGCAGGCCATCTGTTCGCTACAGCAGGAACAACAAGATGTTCAACAGATCAATCAGGCAGACTACTTAAACGTGACAGATCACCGCCTAGCCCAGATCAGGCAACATACTGACAAGGACGAACACCTACAGTCACTGAAGTCCATGGCTCTCGCAGGTTGGCCATATCTGAAAGAGGAGACACCTTTCACAGTGAGAGAATACTGGACCTTTCGAGATGAGATCAGTGTGCAAAACGGCGTCTTGTTCAGAGGTCAGAAGGTCATTATTCCCAAATCACTACGTCCAGAGATGCTTACCCGCATACACTCCAGTCACGTTGGAGGTGACGCATGCTACCGTCAGCCTCGTGAAACATTATACTGGCCAAACATGCAAGCAGAAATTAAAGACTTTGTCAGCAACTGTACCACATGCAACGAGTACGCTCATGAACAGCAAAAGGAAACCATGATGTCACACGAACTGCCCACAAGGGCCTGGCAAATCATCAGCATGGACTTATTGAGCCACAGACAAAAGGACTATCTTCTCCTCGTTGATCATTACTCTGACTTTTGGGAAATTGAACTGCTCCCTGACTTGTCCGCAGAGACGGTCATAAAGCGCTGCAAGGCGCAGTTTGCAAGGCAAGGTCAGCCTGACAAGGTAATCACGGACAATGGCCCACAATTCACTGCACAGTTCAAGCGTTTCGCCTCAGAATGGGAGTTTGACCACGTGACCTCCTCTCCAAGACACCCAAAAGCAAATGGCAAGGCAGAATCAGCTGTCAAGATTGCAAAAAACCTGTTAAGCAGGGCCTTGCGCGACCGCAACGACCCATGGAAAGCGATCTTACAGTGGAGGAACACACCCACCGAAAACATGGACAGCAGCCCAGCACAACGCCTTCTATCCAGACGTCTGAAGACTACTATCCCCGTAGCTAACAAGCTACTTGAGCCCTGCGTCATGGTTGGCGTCACGGACAAACTGCGTCACAGAAAGCAGCTCGCTAAGTGCTTCTACGACCGGACTGCTCGAGACCTACCAGAGCTGGAGGTGGGTGAAACTATAAGGATGAAACCGCTGCCGGGAGACCACACAGGACTTTGGAGGCTGGGCACATGCCTACAGAGAGTTGCACCACGTTCTTACCTGGTGGATGTTGGTGGCTCCCTCTATCGTCGCAATCGGGTGGATCTGCGCGTAGCAGAGCAGACAAACCAGAACATGCCATACACTCACTTAGATGAGCTGGATCACAGTCCAGGCCTAAGGGTAAGGGGTGCAGAATTGAGACATGAGCCAACTGAAGGTGAAGCTTCTACCCCACCAAACTCTCCAGCTCGTGGCCCTAATCCTACCCCTGTCAGAGCCAATACTTACTCACGGGTGGGTCGGCTGTGCAAGCCACCGGACAGGCTTACTCTGTAAGCAAGAGACTTAACTTGTTGTCTGTTAATTAAAAAAAAACAAATATTTCAAAAAATTTAAAAAAGGAAGATGACAGCTGAAGTAAAAAGAAAATGTCATGCTTTTCAATTGTTATGACTTGACTGTTAAGAACGCAATGTTATGCCGTTATGTTTGCACTTTCTATTGAAAAGGATGATGTTACGGAGTCTAGTTGATAGGTAATCGACTAGTTGGACTGTTCCCCAGACTCCAGGCGTAGGCATTTGTACAAGGCTTAACAAGGCTATTGAACTGAACATTGGTGTCTGTCTTTATTCCTTAATTCAACATATCATACAGAAACAGTAACCTGCCTATTAGTATGTAATGTCACGATTCCAAAGCTATAGGATATTACAGAGAGCAAGTTAATTATCTCACATCTCGGAAAATGTTTGTATTGTTGTAGTTCTTGTTGACGAAATGTATGCTAAGGTTGGGTTTTTGAGCTAGCGCCCAATTGACTCCCATACACTCCTTGAAGGAGAGCTTTCCTTGTCCCAGAATCGCCCAGAATGCACTGCGCGGTCCATTTGACAACGCATGGGAAACATACACAATGGGCGTTAATACGATTACAATGGAGTTTCCCATCTCTTCAAAAGTATGTCTGAACAAGCTCTCATTGCAAGGTTGCCATTAAGTGTTTCTTTACATGACCTTTAACTGTTGTAAAGCACTGTAGTGAATCTACTCAATACAAAGTGGTGACATTATGAACTGCATTTTACAGGATTTCACTGCATAGTTTGTGATATTGTGATTTGAACACAATAAAATAAAATAAAAGGTATGTTTTTCATTCCACCTCTAAAGAATTACATATATTGGCAGATATATCGGTAATCAGTGACTTTTGCCTCCCTAAAATCAGTATCGTATCGGACCCAAAAATCCCATATCGGTCGGGCTCTAAACACAAGGCCAAAAATACACTGGAGTTGCTTACCGAGACAACATTGAATGAATGTTCCTGAATGGCCTAGTTACAGCTTTGACTTAAATCGGCTTGAAAATCTATGGCAAGACATGAAAATGGCAGTCTAGCAATGATACACAAAATGACGCCGGATTCAAAACTTTGAATTTTTCAATTTAAATGATTATACAAAATTCTTGCAAACAATAGAATGTTATATACAGTTGAAATCAGAAGTTTACATACACCTTAGCCAAATACATTTAAACTCAGTTTTTCACAATTCCTGACATTTAATCCTAGTAAAAAATCCCTGTCTTAGGTCAGTTAGGATCACCACTTTATTTTAAGAATGTAAAATGTCAGAATAATAGTAGAGAGAATGATTTATTTCAGCTTTTATTTCTTTCATCACATTCCCAGTGGGTCAGAAGTTTACATACACTTAATCAATATTTAGTAGCATTGCCTTTAAATTGTTAAACTTTGGTCAAACATTTCGGGTAGCCTTCCACAAGCTTCCCACAATAAGTTGGGTGAATTTTGGCCCATTCCTCCTGACAGAGCTGGTGTAACTGAGTCAGGTTTTAGGCCTCCTTGCACGCACACGCTTTTTCAGTTCTGCCCACAAATGTTCTATAGGATTGAGGTCAGGGCTTTGTGATGGCCACTCCAATACCTTGACTTTGTTGTCCTTAAGCCATTTTGCCACAACTTTGGAAGTATGCTTGGGATCATTGTCCATTTGGAAGACTCATTTGCGACCAAGCTTTAACTTCCTGACTGATGTCTTGAGATGTTGCTTCAATATATCCACATAATTTTCCTTCCTCATGATGCCATCTATTTTGTGAAGTGAACCAGTCCCTCCTGCATCAAGGCACCCCCACAGCATGATGCTGCCACCCCCGATTCCCACGGGGAACTAGTATGAAAAAGGTATGAATATATATGAACTCACTACTGTAAATCGCTCTGGATAAGTGTGTCTGCTAAATTACAAAAAATCTAAAGTTGTCCATATGTAGCTTGTTTTTGGTTGCAGGTTCAGAATGGCTGAAGAACTGCAACATTTACCTGGGGCTAACTCTGCAAATAGCACTGCTGGGTGATTTGAAAAGTCATAGTCAATCGAACAATAATATAATAATACTTTTAGCAAAAATGTTTATCTTTAATTTACAATCTGTAGAAACTATGAGAATAGAAAGGTTCAGAACTTTTGTGAAACATCACAGCACAGTTGAGCAATATATGGCAAATAGAAATTGGTGTTCAGAGATAGATGGGAGGAGTTGAGTGGAGATGAAGGGTGGGACTAAAAACAACAAGATAACTAATGTAAAATACTGTGTCCGTAAAATCTATATAGGTTCAGAACATTTGTGAAACAATACAGTTAAAAATATATGGCAAATAGAAATCAAAACTGGATGGTCTTCAGAGACAGATGGGAGGGGTTGAGGGTAGCTGAAGGATGGAATAAAATAAAAATAAAAGATAACTATTGTAAAATACTTTGTGTCCGTAAAATGTATATAGTATGTATAAGCTGGAAGTAGAAGCCTAAGTGTTGTTGTCCATTAGTTTACTCCAATTAGGGGAGGGGTGGCAGGGTTAGGGGGAAAAATGAAGGAAAGTATATACACTACCAGTCAAACGTTTGGACACACCTACTCAATCAAGGGTTTATTTTTACAGTTTTTTACATTGTAGAATAATAGTGAAGAGATCAAAACTATGAAATAA
The DNA here is from genome assembly GCF_964263955.1 of Coregonus lavaretus. Taxonomy (NCBI): domain Eukaryota; kingdom Metazoa; phylum Chordata; class Actinopteri; order Salmoniformes; family Salmonidae; genus Coregonus; species Coregonus lavaretus. The sequence goes on along the minus strand of NC_139991.1, from coordinate 35,862,481 downwards.
CACATATGGAATCATTTAGTAAACAAAAAAGTGTTAAACAAATCAAAATAAATTTTATATTTGAGATTCTTCAAATAGCCACCCTTTGCCGTGATGACAGCTTTGCACACTCTTGGCATTCTCTCAACCAGCTTCAAGTGGTAGTCACCTGGAATGCATTTCAATTAACAGGTGTGCCTTGTTAAAAGTGAATTTGTGGAATTTCTTTCCTTCATAATGCGTTTGCGCCAATCAGTTGTGTTGTGACAAGGTAGGGGGGTATACAGAAGATAGCCCTATTTGGTAAAAGACCAAGTCCATATTATCGCAAGAACAGCTCAAATAAGCAAAGAGAAATGACATTCCATCATTAATTTAAGACATGAAGGTCAGTCAATACGGAACATTTCAAGAACTTTGAACGTTTCTTCAAGTGTAGTCGCAAAAACCATCAAGCGCTATGATGAAATTGGCTCTCATGAGGACCACCACATGAATGGAAGACCCAGAGTTACCTCTGCTGTAGAGGATGAGTTCATTAGAGTTACCAGCCTCAGAAATTGCAGACCAAATAAATTCAAGTCACATCTCAACATCAACTGTTCAGAGGGGACTGTGTGAATCAGGCCTTCATGGACAAATTCCTGCAAAGAAACCATTATTAAAGGACACCAATAAGAAGAAGAGACCTGCTTGGGCCAAGAAACACGAGCAATGGACATTAGTGGAAATGAGTCCTTTGTGAGACGCGGTGTGGGTGAACGGATGATCTCCGCATGTGTAGTTCCCAACGTAAAGCATGGACGAGGAGGTGTTATGGTGTGGGGGTGTTTTGCTGGTGACACTGTCTGTGATTTATTAAGAATTCAAGGCACACTTAACCAGCATGGCTACCACAGCATTCTGCAGCGATATGCCATCCCATCTGGTTTGGGCTTAGCGGGACTATCATTTGTTTTTTAACAGGAGAATGACCCAACACACCTCCAGGCTGTGTAAGGGCTATTTGACCAAGTAGGAGAGTAATGGAGTGCTGCATCAGATGACCTGGTCTCCACAATCCCCCGACCTCAACCCAATTGAGATGGTTTGGGATGGGTCGGACGGCAGAGTGAAGGAAAAGTAACATCCATTAAAATAACATCAAATTGATCAGAAATACAGTGTAGACATTGTTAATGTTGTAAATGGCTATTGTAGCTGGAAACAGCTGATTTTTTATGGAATATCTACATAGGCGTACAGAGGCCCATTATCAGCAACCATCAGTCCTGTGTTCCAATGATTGCTCAGTTTGGCCAGGGGGCCAGCTCTAGGAAGAGTCTTGGTGGTTCCAATCTTCTTCAATTTAAGAATGATGGAGGCCACTGTGTTCTTGGGGACCTTCAATGCTGCTGCAATTTTTTGGTACCCTTCCCCAGATCTGTGCCTCGACACAATCCTGTCTCGGATCTCTACGGACAATTCCTTCGACCTCATGGCTTGGTTTTTGCTCTGACTTGCACTGTCAACTGTGGGACCTTATATAGACAAGTGTCTGGGACATAAATCAGACACGGATATTCGATATCCGTACACGTTCTAAACACTGTCAAGAATCCAATTTGTCCTGATGGTGTTCCACAGCTTGAACCCCGGCATTGCTACTTGCAGCTATATTTAGGGGTTCAAGCAGCGAATCTGGTGAAACCTTATTGTATTTCTTGGCATTGGTTCTTCTTATTCCTCTTCTTCCGTACGGCCAAAATAAAATGCTAAATGTTACAATACGAATGGTAAGACCTAGGAAAGTGCAACTTGGCATGATTTAAAGACCCATGGACCATACCCTCTCATACAATGCCATTTCAATTGGCCACATGGTGGTGCTATAACAAGCGATTGAAGATGCAAACATTGAAAGGTCATGTCCCTCACCCTGTTTAACCTATAGTCATGACATTCAGTCCATAGGTCCCTCTCCTCACAAGGAACAAATTTGCCACAAGGACCCATAAGGTCTGCCCTGATGGATTTTCATCCATTTAGAATTTTGTGAAAAATACTTAAAACTCTACTCCTCTGGCACCGAATGACCAATCTGCACAAAAGTTGATATGTGGCATCTATGTCTCGTAACGCAATATGTCTCTCAAAGCAATTGACCAATAAACATCCATGTGGGCGTGGTCTGGCACATAAATGCATATAAATCAGACACGGATATTTGTATTGTAACTAAACTTGGTACACATGTTGCAAACACTGTCAAGACTCAACATATGCAAGCACATTCAGATCAACCATATGGTGGCGCTATATAACGGCACATGTTTATATCTCCAGTGATACAATTTGGCACCCATGCTCAGGTATATAAGTCTAGCTAACCTGTAAAGTATAGTTCAGTTTGGCTGCATGGTGGCGCTGTTGGACAGGAAAAAAACATTAATGCAAGCTCATTGGCTCATAGCGGCCATATAGTTTGAGCTAGAGTCCTGGAAAATATTGTGTTTGAAGACATGGGTACATACAGTAGATGCTATATACCACATATGGTGCCAATCAGTCCAGCGGTTCTGGAGAAGAAGGCGTTTAAAGTAGTCAACAACATTGAAAATTGTCCAAAATAAATGTATATTGCATGATCTGTTCCATGTTGAGTTCTGAAATTTGGCAAGTGTGGTAAGGAGTACAGAAGTAGCTTATCCTAGGGCAATGTGTCCAATCTGTCCTGATGGTGATGCTCTGGGGCTAAAGCTTGAACCCTGGCATGGCTCCTTGCAGCTATATTTATTTTGTTTTCGCCTGATTGGCTCAAGGATGTGAAACTACTGAAGACCGCCATCCACGATTCTACATGACTTATTATGAACTTTCAAACAGTGAACCATGCTAAGGTCCTGTGGGAACCTAAATTAAAACCTAAGGGAATTCTTGGAGGGCACATGAACATTAAAAGTCTTACACCAAAATGTGACCAGTTCGAAAAACTTCTGGTAGATTCCAATCTGGATTTTCTTTTTCTATCTGAAACATTGTTCCAACCACCAACTCCTGCTAGTACAGTATTTATACAATGCCAGCAGGATACAATGTATTAGGACAAGATAAAGCTCATGGGAGGGGAGGTAGAGTTTTGACGTATGTAAAGAATTTGATTAAGTGTGAACAAATTGAATTCAAGAATACAAATATTCTGGAAAGGGCCTCCCAAGTGGCGCAGTGCTAGAGGTGTCACTACAGATCCAGGTTTGATCCCGGGCTGTGTCGCAGCTGGCCGCGACCGGGAGACCCATGAGGCAGCGCACAATTGGCCCAGCGTCGTCCGGGTTAGGGGAGGGTTTGACCGGCCGGGATCTCCTTGTCACATCATGCTCTAGTGACTCCTGTGGCGGGCCAGGCACATGCACGCTGACACGGTCGCCAGTTGTACTGTGTTTCCTCCAACACATTGGTGTGGCTTGCTTCCGGGTTAAGCGAGCAGTGTGTCAAGAAGCAGTGCGGCTTGGCAGGGTCGTGTTTCGGAGGGTGCATGGCTCTCGACCTTCGCCGCTCCCGAGTCTGTACGGGAGTTGCTGCGATGGGACAAGACTGTAATTGGATATCACAAAATTGGGGAGAAAAAGGGGTAAAAAGTACACCCACCAAAAAAAAATCTGGAAAGTATTGGTATTACAAAAACTTTATCTCCCCTGATGTCAGTCAATATCATTGGTGTACTGTATATAGGCCCCCATTCTCAAATGACATGTTCCTTTAAAATTTGACTGGTATTTTGAAAGAATGTAACCATGATAGGGAACTTATTTTATGGGTGATTTCAATTCAAATTGGGAAGACAAATAAAAAAAGAAGAAACTTACTACAGACAAATATGATCTTCATCAGTTTGTTAATGGCCCAACACGCCCAATATAAACCTGAGAGAATAATTATACAATGCAATTTGATAACTGGGCTGATTTAACTTGTGTTGCAAGAAAGCGTACAAAACAGAGAATCAATTTAAACCCCTCATGAAGGCAAACCTCTGTCTACATACCAAAAAGAGGCTTGGTCCATTTTGAAAACGACTTAAATAGATTCAAATGGGATGATGTCCTGACCTCCGAGGACCTAGAGAATAATTGTGGCATAATAACAACAACGCTCACTAATTTAAAAACAAAGTATACTAAGGCAATTACATGTAAGACAAATAGTAATAATGGATAAATGATGAATTATAGTAGTTAATTAAAAAAGAGAGATGCTGCTCTAAGGAAAGCACTAAAAACTGGACTAGATGTTGACAGAATGATATTCAGAGGGCTGAGAAACAAGGTCATCTCAGAGTTAAGAAAATCAAAAGCCCAACTTTTTAAATAACGTCATAAATGAAGCCAAAGGTTATTGTAAACAAATTTGGAAAAACAGACAGTTTAACAGGCAAGAGACAAGACAAATTTAAGGGAGATATAAAACTGAAAGTTGATGAAAGATTGATCAAGGATAGGTGCTCTATAACCACTATGTTTAACAATGTATTTATTCAGTCTGGGGCAAAGTTTACAGTGAGCTTGTTATGTATGTGATTACTCACTCAAAATGTCTGATATGATTCCAACTACTGAGGTGCAAGTTAACAAAGTCCCAGAACTAAAGTCTTACGTAATTATCAAATGCTGGATTAAGTTCTGGATCCGTAAAGGTTAAGAGAAGAGATAGAACGAAGATCGGAACCAGAAGGAAAAGCTCCACCCTCTCTCATTGCAAGTTACGGGCAAGTCTATGGGCCAAATGTCCCCTCCCCTTCCGAAATTCGAAAGATGTTGTGAAATTGTGATTTGTCCAAAGCACCGAAACGAATGCGGCTCATTATCTCACGCATCCCCTTGTATCATGACAGATCTAAGGTACCATTTATGTTTATGTAGTCTGTCCATGAGAGATTATGGTTTTGATCATGTTTTTTAAAACACAAAATATATTTTAACATCACCAGTAATGTACTGAACAAAAATATTAACGCAACCTACAACAATTTCAACGATTTTACTGAGTTACAGTTCATATAAGGAAATCAGTCAATTGAATAAATTCATTAGTCCCTAATCTATGGATTTCACATGACTGGGCAGGGTCGCAGCCATGGGTGGGCCTGGGAGGGCATAGGCCCACCCACTTGGGAGCCAGCTCATGAAACATTAGACCAACACTTTACTAAACCCTAAACCTCAACTAAATCTTGTAATAAATAATGTGGAAATTGAGCAAGTTGAGGTGACTAAAACTGGATTGTAAACTGTCATGGTCAAAACATATTGATACAACAGTAGCTAAAATGGGGAGAAGTATGTCCATAATAAAGCACTGCTCTACCTTCTTAACAGCACTATCAACAAGGCAGGTCCTACAGGCCCTAGTTTTGTCACATCTGGACTACTGTTCAGTCGTGTGGTCAGGTGCCACAAAAAAGGACTTAGGAAATTTGCAATTGGCTCAGAACAGGGCAGCACGGCTGGCCCTTGGATGTACACAGAGAGCTAATATTAATAATATGCATGTCGATCTCTCCTGGCTCAAAGTGGAGGAGAGATTGACTTCATCACTACTTGTGTTTATGAGAGGTGTTGACATGTTGGGTGCACCGAGCTGTCTGTTTGAGGTAATGGTGCACAGCTCGGTCTGTCACGACTTCTGCCGAGGCTGCCTCCCCTCCTTGTGGTCCTCTTGTGGTAGAGCTCTGATTGAGAACCACACCGGCCAACATAGAAACAAACGAACTAGAAAATCACCCTAGCACACAAAACACATAGAAACCACACACCCTGGCTCAACATAACAGAGTCCCAGAGCCAGGGCGTGACAATTTTTCTCAAGTGTACTGAGACTTATGTTTTGTTGTATATTGTGCCTGTTCAAATAAACGTAATAATAATAATATGTTCAATGGGAAAATTCAGCCCTCGCTCGCGACCACCCAGCAGGTGGTCCTTGCAATACATCATTGGGACTGCAGGCGATGGGACTGCCACTGACTGGTTTGGGTTGATTGTCTGCTTGGTGTGTCTCTGCTCTAAGACAGCAACCAAACATGTAGTCAGTAGTACAGCGCTGCATCAACAGTGGCTCTGGTCAGAAGTAGTGCACTCTATAGGGAATTGGGAGTCATTAGAGACGCAGCCATACAGTTTGTGTTTAGCACCTGGTTGGAGTTCACCACCTAGAATGAATAGTGGGTGAATAGCAGGCAATTCTCATGCTGAAGTTCAAGGTCATAATACGCATAGAGAAATGTGCAATAAATAGGAATTATGTTCCATTTGCGCGCCTTTAACTCGGGTCAGAATTGGCCCATATGGCCTATGCCTCTTCGCTTCTAATTCAATTCCACATAATGGATTAATTCAGGGCCTCATTACTCCAACACAATAACAAACTGTGTTCATTTGAACCAGAGCAGTTACTGTAATTCTGTGACAATTGTGTTAATTTGTGTCTTTGGCAAGCCGCAAACCTCACAAGAGCCATCACATCTTAATGAGCCGTTTGAGCTATACATACAAATTGTCATGGAAACATCCATATCCCATACAGCATGTTTACAGGCTTGTGCTAGGAGCACAATATAATAACACCAATCCAATCCGTTTTACTGCTTTTCCGCTATTAAATAGGCACTGAGGAACTGGGGTGGAAAAGAAAAAGAAATGAATGCCAGAGGGAAGTAATGTCTTACCTTCAGAGTGTACTTGTGCAAGTCCCAGGTAACAAGTACAATATAAAACTGTACAGAGCAATAGGACTCTCCTGTGGGGAAGAGAGGAGAGGCTGGTTAGAAATACTCTACAGCAATTAACATTGGCTCACTAAACAACTTACAAAACATAATTTTTTCAATTACATTGAAAAAATAACCTTTCATGAGATTCTGTATACTTCACTGTATATTATTGTAGTTAATATCAATGTAAGTTGAATTTGCAGATGGGATGTATGAGCATGACAGGAGAAAGATGTCTTATGAGTGTTGCTGCATTATAGTGACGTCAGGTGAAATAAAAAGCTTTCATCTGGGTCAGAACATACCCCAAAACAACAACAACCCAATCACAGTCTGTCATTTAATAACTCTCTCCATCATAATAATCATCATCATAAACAATTGCAATAAAGTTCTCTGCAGAATTATTTCACGTTAAAGGTAGCTTAGTCTCTAACACGCAGCAGCAGCCTCCAGTGAACATGTCCCTCCCCCTGTCCCTGTCACCACACTACAGGGGCTGACCAGGGTCGTGTTCACTAGGCCACGCAACGGAAAACCTTTAAAAACGTTTAGCAACGGAAAGCTACAATTAGCAGGTAGTCCCTCCCTGTTCAGTCTGTTTTCTATTTCAGTTTTGTGTCCCAAGAGGGGTGAGGTGAGTGAATGACAGGTGGACTGGTGGCTCAGTGGGTGAATAGGGGATCCTGTAACAGGAGGAAAGGAGCTGTCACTATTTGGTGTTTACCATTGAGAGACTCACACACCGGTACACTGGAGGAAATGTCTAAAGCAGCTGTAGGTGTGTGGGGGTTAGCAGGTAGACAGACAGAGACTCAACTCATTTCCAGACCCCCTCTATCCTCAATACTCCGCCCCACCTCAACCCTCCTCTCCTCCTTGACTCCCAGGGGTGCCCTGCAAGGCGTCTGGGCTCCAGCGCAGTCCGACCACAGTCATTCTGCACCAGAGAATGCTCTGAAACCGCTGTCTGATCTCACAGTAAGTAACGCAGCGGAGTGCCATCATCACCAACCCGACGCCACTCTGATAGCTGGTTGTGGTCTCTGAGAAGTCTGTGAGTGTGTGTGTGTGTGTGTGTGTCTCACAACAAGCAGCTGGTTGTGGTCTCAGATTGTCTCTTATCAGCTGGACAGGGATCCACTGGAAGTGAGTCTCATTCTGTCAGGCGGTTTACATGTGTGTGAACCAGACTTAATGTTGAGTCAACTAAGTTTGCTTGGAATTAACAGTATTTTTATAGTTGCACTGTTTTTACAGGCTAAAGTCTACCTACAGTGCTGGCAAAAGCTGTATCCTAAAGGTGGTTTGGTTAGAGGAGATTCTGATGCTTGTATGACGGCCTCTGTGGCAGGTCTGGGTTAAGTTACGATTGGACTCTATTCATTTGGAAAGAACACTGCTTTTTAATAGGCAGAAGTTGCAGCCTTGGTGGTTTAGTCCAGACTGAGCTGTGTGACAGGTCGTTGGAGCTCTGCGGTCTCCTGTAATGTGAAGCTGAACCTACAGGAGACAGCTTCGGCATACAGTGTAAATAAGTCATATATCTTGTATTTTTCGGTTTCACACTGCAACACCAGGGCTGATGTTACAGCTGCGAGATCAGCAAGCAAGCTGAGGCTTCAAAATACAGGGCCAAAAGAACAAGAAAGCATCAATTACTAGCCAGCACAACCTCCACAACCCTCAGTCAGATCTACTGTTTCTGTTAGACCAGCTCAACAAGAATCGCTGGTTGTCTCCCAGTGAGCAAAAGTATATAGTTGAGCAGGAAGGCCTGCCCTCTCAAAGACCTCTCCATCCTGGTTGACAACTCCACAGTGTCGCCCTCACACAGTGAAAAGAACCTTGGGGTGACCCTGGACAAGACCCTTTTGTTTTCTGCAAACATCAAAGCAGTGACCCTGCTCTTGCAGGTTCATGCTCTACAACATCCGTAGAGGACGACCCTACCTCACACAGGAAGCGGCCAGGTCCTAATCCAGGCACTTGTCCTCTCCCGTCTGGACTACTGCAACTCGCTGTTGGATGGGCTCCCCACTTGTGCAATCAAAACCCTGCAACTTATCCAAAACGCTGCAGCCCGCTTGGTTTTCAACCTTCCCAAGTTCTCTCATGTCACCCCGCTCCTCCGCACACTCCACTGGCTTCCAGTAGAAGCTCGCATCCACTACAAGACCATGGTGCTTACCAATGGAACAGCAAGAGGAACTGCCCCTTCCTACCTTCAGGCTATGCTCAAACCCTACACCCCAACCCGAGCACTCCGTTCTGCCACCTCAGGTCTCTTGGCCCTCCCACCCCTACGGGTGGGCAGCTCCTACTCAGCCCAGTCCAAGCTCTTCTCTGTCCTGGCACCCCAATGGTGGAACCAGCTTCCCCCTGAAACTAGGACAGCAGAGTCCCTGCCCAGCAGAGTCCAAAAACATCTGAAACTCTACCCCCCCCTTCTAGCTCTAACTCTACTGATAGCTACAATACTGAGGAAAAAATGTCTTTACTGTATATGCCTATGATATATGGTCCTATCTAGCCATCTTAAGATGAATGTACTAACTGTAAGTCGCTTTGGATAAGAGCGTCTGCTAAATGACTAAAATGTATATTGTAAATTCTTTGTAATACTTGTTTTGATTAGATTTTGCCTTTATTTAATCAGGTAAGTAATTGAGAACACATTCTCTTTTAGAATAACAACCTGACAAACTCTCTACATCTTCCCCTATGTAAGAGATGCACAAATTCAATCAGTGGGGGGCACAATCGGAAATGGTCTATTATTTATTGCCCCCTTTGACATCCTTAAGTCGTGCCAAAACGCCCAACTTGTCACGGATTTAGCCGAGGCTGCTCCTCCTCCTTGCTCGGGCAGGCTTCCGCGTTCGTCGTCCCCGGAGTACTAGCTGCCACCGATCTAGGTTTCAGCAATCATCTAGATTGGTCTGCTTTGTGTACACCTGTTTCCCATTAGTGTTGATGGTTTCCCTTTATAACCCCTGTCTGTCATTCGTTTGTTGTGTGTGATTGTTCTCCGTTTGTTTTCGGCAGGACTGTGTATTGCGATTATTGTTCCTCCCTGTTTTGGAGGTTTTGTTGTTTTGTACTTTTCATTACGTTTGTTAGTAAAGTACATCTGCCAGTCTCTCGGTGTCCTGCGCTTGACTTCGTTCACCGCATACACGTTTATCCTGACAGAATCACACACCTCACATGGAGTCAGCAGGAGCGGCGGTGCCAGCTGGATCAGTGGAGGAACGCGTTGAACAACAAGCGGCCATGATCCAGGCTCTCGGCACCGCCATGGAACGGGTGGTGAGCACTATGGAGCGATGGGAAAGAGGGGGTCTGCCTACACCTCCTCCTACGATACCACCACCATCGGCATTACCCATCGCTTCTCCTCCGGGGTCCAGTGGGATTCGGCTCTCGCTCCCGAGGGCTTATGATGGCACAGCTGCCGGGTGTCAGGGTTTCCTGCTCCAGGTTGAACTCTACCTGGCAACCATCCACCCGGTGCCCTCGGGATACGAGAGCGTGTCCGCCCTCATCTCCTGTCTGTCCGGCAAGGAGCTGGAGTGGGCCAACGCCGAGTGGGGGGGAATAGACGCCGCTAATGTCAACTATGCAGAGTTCACCCGCCGCTTCAGGGCGGTTTTCGATCATCCACCAGAGGGTAAGGCGACGGGTGAGCGTCTATTCCACCTCAGGCAGGGGAGAAGGAGCGCACAGGAGTTCGCGCTATACTTCCGGACACTGGCTGCCAACGCGGGATGGAATGAGAGGGCCCTCATCGACCACTACCGATGTAGCCTGAGGGAGGACGTGCGTCGGGAATTGACCTGCAGGGACACCAACCTCAGCTTCGACCAACTGGTGGACATGTCTATTCGCCTGGATACCCTGTTGGCTACCCGCGAACGTCCGGATTCAGGGCTGTCCATTCCATCCCCCAGCACTTCCGAGCCGACCCCTATGGAGCTCGGAGGTGCTGGTGCTAGGGAGACCAGGAGAATGAGGCCAACTGTGGCCGCAGAGGACACACTGCTGGTCGGTGCTGGGGAGGGTCTCCTGGGATTCGAGGCGGTAGGCAGCGCACTGATTAGTCATTCCAGGTGAGTAGGCACCCAACTCACCCAGAGCTCTCTGGTGCGCATATGTGTATTACTGTTATGTTTCCCGAGGTCTCTCCTCATTCCCAGCATAAGGCGCTAGTAGATTCAGGCGCAGCTGGTAATTTTATAGATCGCCAGTTCACCTATGAGTTAGGGATTCCTATTGTACCCGTTGATGTGCCCTTCCCCATCCATGCCCTAGATAGCCGTCCTTTGGGGTCAGGATTGATTAGGGAAGTCACAGCACCTCTCAAGATGTGAACGCAGGAGGGCCATGAGGAGTTAATTAGTCTGTATTTGATGGATTCTCCTGCGTTTCCCGTGGTGTTGGGACTCCCCTGGTTAATGTCACATGACCCCAACATTTCATGGCAGCAGAGGGCTCTCAAGGGATGTTCTGATCAGTGTTTCGGGTGGTGTGTAGGTGTTTCCGTAGGGGCAACGACGGTGGAAAGTCCGAACCAAGTTCCCCCCATGCACATTCCACCTGAATATGCCGATTTGGCGCTCACCTTCAGTAAAAAGAAGGCGACTCAATTACCACCTCATCGACAGGGGGATTGTGCGATAGACCTCCAAGTAGGCGCTTCCTCGTAGTCATGTGTATCCTCTGTCTCAGGAGGAGACGGCGGCTATGGAGACATATGTCGCCGAATCTCTGGGACAGGGATATATACGGCCATCCACTTCCCCTGTGTCATCGAGTTTCTTTTTTGTGAAGAAGAAGGATGGGGGTTTACGCCCGTGTATTGATTACCGTGGTCTCAATCAAATCACAGTCAAGTACAGCTATCCTCTCCCTCTGATTGCTAGTATGACGGAGTCATTACACGGGGCGCGATTCTTCACAAAATTGGACCTCAGGAGCGCGTACAACCTGGTGTGCATTAGGGAGGGAGATGAGTGGAAGACAGCATTTAGTACAACCTCGGGTCACTATGAGTACCTTGTCATGCCATACGGTTTAATGAATGCTCCTTCAGTATTCCAATCGTTTGTGGACGAGATTTTCCGGGACTTGCATGGACAGGGTGTAGTGGTGTATATTGATGACATTCTAATATACGCCGAGCATGTGTCCCTGGTGCGTCGGGTGCTTGGTAGACTGTTGGAGCATGACCTGTATGTGAAGGCAGAGAAGTGTCTGTTCTTCCAGGAGTCCATCTCCTTCCTGGGGCATCGGTTGTCCGCGTCAGGGGTGGAGATGAAGATTGACCGCGTTTCAGCCGTGCGTAATTGGCAGACTCCCACCACGGTGAAGGAAGTGCAGCGGTTTTTGGGTTTTGCCAATTACTACCGGAGGTTTATCCGGGGCTTTGGACAGGTAGCAGCTCCCATCACCTCCCTGCTAAAGGGGGGTCCGGCGCGTCTGCAGTGGTCGGCTGAGGCGGACAGGGCGTTTAGACATCTGAAGGACCTGTTTACCTCGGCTCCGGTGCTGGCACATCCGGATCCCTCTTTGGCGTTCCAAGTTGAGGTGGATGCGTCCGAGGCTGGGATTGGTGCTGTACTATCTCAGCGCTCGGGTACGCCACCAAAACTCCGCCCCTCAGCTCAGTCCGGCGGAGCGTAATTATGACGTGGGGGACAGGGAGTTGTTGGCTGTAGTCCAAGCCCTGAAGGTGTGGAGACATTGGCTTGAGGGGGCTAACCACCCTTTTCTCATTTTGACTGACCATCGTAACCTGGAGTACATCCGGGCAGCGAGGAGGCTAAACCCTCGCCAGGCAAGGTGGGCCATGTTCTTTACCAGATTTGTATTTAAACTCACCTATAGACCAGGGTCACAGAACACTAAGGCGGACGCCCTGTCCCGACTGTATGACACAGGGGAGAGGTCCATTGAGCCCACTCCCATACTTCCGGAGTCTTGTCTGGTGGCACCGGTGGTGTGGGAGGTTGATGCGGACATCGAGCGGGCGTTACGTACCGATCCTACTCCCCCACAATGTCCAGAGGATCGGAAGTACGTGCCGGTCGAGGTTCGTGATCGATTGATCTATTGGGCTCACACGTCACCCTCCTCTGATCATCCTGGTATTGGTCGGACGGTGCACTGCCTCAGTGGGAAGTACTGGTGGCCCACTTTAGCTAAGGACGTGCAGGTTTATGTTTCCTCCTGCTCGGTGTGCGCCCAGTGTAAGGCGCCTAGACACCTGCCCAGAGGGAAATTACAACCCCTACCCGTTCCACAACGGCCGTGGTCTCACCTATTGGTGGATTTTGTCACGGACCTTCCCCCCTCCCAGGGGAACACTACGATCTTGGTCGTTGTGGATCGGTTTTCAAAGGCCTGCCGTCTCATTCCTATGCCAGGTCTCCCTACAGCCCTACAAACTGCTGACACCCTGTTTACACACGTCTTCCGGCACTACGGGGTGCCTGAGGATAAAGTGTCTGATCGGGGTCCCCAGTTCACTTCGAGAGTCTGGAAGGCGTTTATGGAACGTCTGGGGGTCTCGATTAGCCTTACCTCAGGTTTTCACCCCGAGAGTAATGGGCAGGTGGAAAGAGTTAACCAGGATGTGGGTAGGTTTCTGAGGTCCTATTGCCAGGACCGGCAGGGGGAGTGGTCGGTATATATCCCCTGGGCGGAGATAGCTCAAAACTCACTCCGTCACTCCTCCACTAACCTTACGCCTTTTCAGTGTGTGCTGGGTTATCAGCCGGTTCTGGCACCTTGGCATCAGAGCCAGATCGAAGCCCCTGCGGTGGACGAGTGGTTTCGGCACTCAGAGGAGACATGGAGCGCTGCGCATGTCCATCTGCAACGGGCCATCAGGCGGCAGAAGGCGAGCGCCGATCGCCACCGTAGTGAGGCTGCGGTGTATGCACCGGGAGATCGGGTCTGGCTCTCGACCCGAAACCTGCCCCTTCGCCTGCCCTGCCGGAAGCTGGGTCGGCGGTTTGTGGGGCCATTTAAAGTCCTGAGGAGATTGAACGAGGTATGCTATAGATTACAACTGCCAATTAATTACCGCATGAACCCCTCGTTCCATGTGTCTCTCCTCAGGCCGGTGGTAGCTGGTCCACTCCAGGAGAGTGAGGTACGAGAGGTTCCTCCACACCCATCTTGGATTCGAGGCGTTGGATGGGGGGCCTGCAGTATCTCGTGGAGTGGGAGGGGTACGGTCCGGAGGAACGGTGCTGGGTCCCTAGGAGGGACATCCTAGACCCCTCCATGCTGAGGGATTTCCACCGGAGTCATCCGACTCGCCCTGCTCCGCGTCCTCCTGGCCGTCCCCGAGGCCGGGGTCGGCGCACGGCTGGAGCTGCGCGTCAAGGGGGGGGTACTGTCACGGATTAAGCCGAGGCTGCTCCTCCTCCTTGCTCAGGCAGGCTTCCGCGTTCGTCGTCCCCGGAGTACTAGCTGCCACCGATCTAGGTTTCAGCAATCATCTAGATTGGTCTGCTTTGTGTACACCTGTTTCCCATTAGTGTTGATGGTTTCCCTTTATAACCCCTGTCTGTCATTCGTTTGTTGTGTGTGATTGTTCTCCGTTTGTTTTCGGCAGGACTGTGTATTGCGATTATTGTTCCTCCCTGTTTTGGAGGTTTTGTTGTTTTGTACTTTTCATTACGTTTGTTAGTAAAGTACATCTGCCAGTCTCTCGGTGTCCTGCGCTTGACTTCGTTCACCGCATACACGTTTATCCTGACACAACTGCTCAGATGTTGAAACCTCAATGATGCCTGGAGGCTTCTGAGTGACCATTACAATCAATATACCAGCAGCCTTGTCTGACTTAAAACTGTCATTATACTAAAGCTCTGTTTCTCATTTTGTAGTCGGTGTGTAGGGCTCCTCTTCCTCTATTTTTCTGCATGCCTTCGACCTTAGTGGTTCCACTGACCTCTGTCCCTATCCTCACACTCTCTTTATTACCTCCACCATCTATGTCTGTCGCCCTGGTGACAGAGATAGACTCCTGAACATAAGACTCCTGAACAGCTAATCATGGCTACCCGGACTATTTGCATTATCCCCCCACCCCAACCCACCCTCTCTTTTATGCTGCTGCTACTCTCTGTTTATTATCTATGGAGTCACTTAAACTCTACCCACATGTACAGTACCAGTCAAAAGTTTGGACACACCTACTCATGCAAGGGTTTTTCTTTATTTTTACTATTTTCTACATTGTAGAATAATAGTGAAGACAACAAAACTATGAAATAACACATATGTAATCATGTAATAACCAAAAAAGTGTAAACAAATCAAAATGTATTTTATATTTGTGATTCTTCAAAGTAGTCACCCTTTGCCTTGATGACAGCTTTGCACACTCTTGGCATTCTCTCAACCAGCTTCACCTGGAATGCTTTTCCAACAGTCTTGAAGGACTTCACATACAGTGGGGAGAACAAGTATTTGATACACTGCCGATTTTGCAGGTTTTCCTACTTACAAAGCATGTAGAGGTCTGTAATTTTTATCATAGATACACTTCAACTGTGAGAGACGGAATCTAAAACAAAAATCCAGAAAATCACATTGTATGATTTTTAAGTAATTAATTTGCATTTTATTGTATGACATAAGTATTTGATCACCTACCAACCAGTAAGAATTCCGTCTCTCACAGACCTGTTAGTTTTTCTTTAAGAAGCCCTCCTGTTCTCCACTCATTACCTGTATTAACTGCACCTGTTTGAACTCGTTACCTGTATAAAAGACACCTGTCCACACACTCAATCAAACAGACTCCAACCTCTCCACAATGACTAAGACCAGAGAGCTGTGTAAGGACATCAGGGATAAAATTGTAGACCTGCACAAGGCTGGGATGGGCTACAGGACAATATGCAAGCAGCTTGGTGAGAAGGCAACAACTGTTGGCGCAATTATTAGAAAATGGAAGAAGTTCAAGATGACGGTCAATCATCCTCGGTCTGGGGCTCCATGCAAGATCTCACCTCGTGGGGCATCAATGATCATGAGGAAGGTGAGGGATCAGCCCAGAACTACACAGCAGGACCTGGTCAATGACCTGAAGAGAGCTGGGACCACAGTCTCAAAGAAAACCATTAGTAACACATTACGCCGTCATGGATTAAAATCCTGCAGCGCACGCAAGGTCCCCCTGCTCAAGCCAGCGCATGTACAGGCCTGTCTGAAGTTTACCAATGACCATCTGGATGATCCAGAGGAGGAATGGGAGAAGGTCATGTGGTCTGATGAGACAAAAATATAGTTTTTTGGTCTAAACTCCACTCGCCGTGTTTGGAGGAAGAAGAAGGATGAGTACAACCCCAAGAACACCATCCCAACCGTGAAGCATGGAGGTGGAAACATAATTCTTTGGGGATGCTTTTCTGAAAAGGGGACAGGACGACTGCACCGTATTGAGGGGAGGATGGATGGGGCCATGTGTATCGCAAGATCTTGGCCATCAACCTCCTTCCCTCAGTAAGAGCATTGAAGATGGGTCGTAGCTGGGTCTTCCAGCATGACAACGACCCGAAACACACAACCAGGGCAACTAAGGAGTGCCTCCGTAAGAAGCATCTCAAGGTCCTGGAGTGGCCTAGCCAGTCTCCAGACCTGAACCCAATAGAAAATCTTTGGAGGGAGCTGAAAGTCCGTATTGCCCAGCGACAGCCCCGAAACCTGAAAGATCTGAAGAAGGTATGTATGGAGGAGTGGGCCAAAATCCCTGCTGCAGTGTGTGCAAACCTGGTCAAGACCTACATTAAACGTATGATCTCTGTAATTGCAAACAAAGGTTTCTGTACCAAATATTAAGTTCTGCTTTTCTGATGTATCAAATACTTATGTCATGCAATAAAATGCAAATTAATTACTTAAAAATCATACAATGTGATTTTCTGGATTTTTGTTTTAGATTCCGTCTCAAACAGTTGAAGTGTACCTATGATATAAATTACAGACCTCTACATACTTTATAAGTAGGAAAACCTGCAAAATCGGCAGTGTATCAAATACTTGTTCTCCCCACTGTATATGCTGAGCACTTGTTGGCTGCTTTTCCTTCACTCTGCGGTCCAAATCATCCCAAACCATCTCAATTGGGTTGAGGTTTGGGGATTGTGGAGGCCAGGCCATCTGATGCAGCCAACAAGTGCTCATCATATGTGGGAACTCCTTCAAGACTGTTGGAAAAGCATTCCAGGTGAAGCTGGATAAGAGAATGCCAATAGTGTGCAATGCTGTCATCAAGGCAAACGGTGGCTACTTTGAAGAATCTCAAATATAAAATATATTCATAGTTTTGATGTCTTCACTACTATTCTACAATTTAGAAAATAGTAAATATTTAAAAAAAAACTTGAATGAGTAGGTGTGTCCAAACTTTTGACTGGTAGTGTACATATTACCTCAATTACCTCGACTAACCTGTGCCCCCAGCACATTGACTCTGTACCCGTACCCCCTGTATATAGCCTCCCTACTGTTATTTTATTTGACTGCTGCTCTTTAATTAATACATGTTTTACTTATCTATTTTTTGCTTCACTTATTTTTCTTAAAACTGCATTGTTGGTTAAGGGCTTGTAAGTAATTATTTATCGATAGCCCACGTGTTGTATTCAGCGCATGTAGCAAATACAATTTGATTTGATATGTCCTCTCTTTTTCTTTGTCTCTTTTTTTCCTATCTGTATTTTTCTCTCTTTCTACATGTATTTCTCTCTCTCTATCTCCCCCTCTCTCTGTGAGAGGGCTATTCATCTGGTCTCAACACATATACACATTTTATTGAAATGTGATAATATCCTGAAAAATAATTTGCCAATATTGTTAGCTAAATAGGTTATGCTGTTTATTGTCATCAGTTGAACAACAAAGCCACTGTAGACACCAGCACACCCGTCGCTATGGGCGGGCCATATGGGGCCGGGCCCGCCCCCAAAAATGCTTGTGCCCCCCCCCCCACTTGAGGTAATTTATTATTAAATATAGGTACTGTAGGCTAATAATAATTGTGCCGTGCCCTCCCATGCATTTCATATGCCCCCCTTAAGACTGAGGTCTGGCCACGGGTCTGGACACCAGTGAAACAAGGTGGTGCAGTTTAATTATAAATTAATTGTTATTGTTATGATATATCACTTTGAAAACATATCTGTTTATTTTGAAGAGTAGATAGCCTAACAGTGACTGGCTGTGGACATCAATTTGTTGTGGCAGTGGACATTCCTTGGTATACTTCCTTGCTTTTCCCTTCTTTCCCTCCTCCTTTTATTGATTAACAGACTCGTTCATTCATTGGGGGGTAATAACATTTTGGGATATTCCTTTCATATACGAAATGGTAGGCAATCCCTATTTGATTGTGAAAGTAATCTGATAAAATATGAATAGTATGGCCTATGAAAAAGAAGTAGCCTATTTAGCCTCCTTTATGAAAATGAAAAGTTGACAAACAAACAACATGAAAGAGACTGATAACCCCCAATTGCTTGTTTGGAGATGCATAATGGACTGAAGAAAACCAAAAACAGATGGAACTCAAAAGTTGACAAATCACTTTACAGAATCTACTGCTTCGATACGACTGAGCGATAGCTGTTCACACAACTCACCCGCTTACTCCAGCTGGTTTAATAAGTATTTAGTGCAGTCATTATCCGGGTCCATCGTTATTACTTAATTCTGCAGTGTGATTTCTTACAACAGTTCAGCCTTGACCAAAACGACCAATTCCACCTTCTCACTTTAACTCTTGACAGTGTTGCAAAAAAACGTACGAAAAGTCCCTGGAATTGCAGTTTGGCGCCTGTATGGTCAACACTTTAGATGCTTCTTCTAAGTGACAACGAATGTCACAGAGCCTACTAAATACCGCTACTTTGAGACGAAAGAGGTTCGTTTTCAGTCGCGGGGGTCATTTAATAAGCTTAATTGTACGCGCGCATTGCGCTGAGAAAGTTGCAGCTTTGACGAGAGCGCCGCGCATTCCAAAGATAACATAGCAAATGTATTAATGGTTATTTTTCAAATAAATAAAAAACCTACAGTAGGCCTATAGTCGCATAGGCTTCTTCTCACTGTCGCCCTCAACTGTAGTCTTCTAAAATCCTTGCTTGACTGCATATTCGACCTAAATTTGCCTATTGTAACATCATATTCAAAAAGGTTACAAAGTAGACCATGTTCCAATTGATTCAGTAACTTTCACTGGAGTTTAGATTCAGTAAATTTCAGACTCTATGTAACTGTAAACCTGCCACAAATTGACATAATTTGTGACAGGATGCTGGATCATTGCCAGCAGCAGGTAGGATACATACCAAGAGCGTTCGCCAGTAACCGAAAGGTCGCTGGTTCGAATCCCCGAGTCGACTAGGTAACAAATCAGTCGATGTGCCCAAGGCACTTAATCCTAATTGCTCCTGTAAATCGCCTAAATGACTCAAATGTAAATACTAACGCACCCATATACACTGAGTGTACAAAACATTAGGAACACCTGCTCTTTCCATGACATAGACTGACCAGGTGAAAGCTATGATCCCTTGTTGATGTCACCTGTTAATTCCCCTTCAATCAGTGTAGATGAAGGGGAGGAGACAGGTTAAATAAGGATTTTTAAGCCTTGAGACATGTATTGTGTATGTGGGCCATTCAGAGCATAAATGGGCAAGACAAAATATTGAAGTGCCTTTGTACGGGGTATGGTAGTAGGTGGCAGGCGCACGTGTTTGAGTGTATCAAGAATGGTCCACCACCCAAAGGACATTCAGCCACCTTAACACAACTGTGGGAAGGGAGCATTGGAGTCAACATGGGCCAGCATCCCTGTGGAACGCTTTCGACACCTTTAGGATGTTCTGAGGGCAAAAGGGGGTGCAACTCAATATTAGGATAACGAACATCTGCATTCAACATCACATCATAACTATCCGTCAGGTCCACTTCAATTAGGCTGCATATGCAAGTGTGACTCCATCACTGTCATATCAACTTCTGATCCCATCACAGAAAACCATCCAGTATAGAAATACTTACTTTGTGTCGAGATGAGAGGTTCTGCAATCTCTCCTTCGGATCCCTAAATTCATTTGTATGCATTTGTCCTGGCAGTCAAAAACCTGATCTGTTAATCACAGCGTGACTCCTTTGCAATGGAACAGAAAGCACCGGTTGTCCTCTAACACATTGGAGAAGCTTGCAATAAAGTTCCAAGGGAAAGCTCTCCTATTGATTTGCCCAACATAAATGACTGTATTCAGCCAGAGAGCAGTTTGACAGGAAACTTTCCAGGGTGACTTTCTTCCGATATTCCCCTGTGGTTCATTCATTTATGCCGATCCGTAATGAGGGACGTTGAATCAGAAAGAACATGTTTAGTACTTGAGGGGGTTCCCGAGTCAAGAGCAGAGGACTCATCCTTTTCCTTTTTAAATAGACTCTCTGAGGGTGACGGATGGTAAGGCACCGCAGCACAGGGTGTCGGGTTACAAACTCAGCGGTTGCGCTGGGCAACTACACGAAGCCTCCAGGGGGTGGCCACATGGACCCGCTTAACCGGGAAACTGTCCCGTTAAAATGACCATTGGAATAAGCCACCGCCTTATGAATGTCATCTGTTACTAGCAAGTTATTGATTTTGTGAACCTTGTTTCTTAGGCCACATATGTTAATGTGGGCTATTTTTAGCACTTTTCTGGGATCTGGTTGAGCTTTCACAAACACATCCACTTCTCATGTGATAAGTTATTTGGATTTTCTTGAGAAATGGCTACTTCACCTGTGCAGAGTGACCATTACAGTGTTAGACCCTGGGAGGACTGGACTCTTTGTGGCCAGATACTCATCCATCTTCCTCTTTCTCACCGTCACAGTAGACACAACATGGCTGTCACTTACAGAGAGGTGGAACTGGACAAGGTGGCGAACAGTTCATGTCAGAGGTGGGGTGGGACAGAGAGAGTCACCTCTTTTCCAAGGATGAGTCCTCACGTTTACACAGGGGTCTCAAGACCACACTGTAGTGTTTTTTCTTTGTTTGTTTAAGCTTTTGATGAACCTATATTCTTTCTCCGGCACCTTCCTAGATACACTGGACATGCATACAGTTGAAGTCGGAAGTTTACATACACTTAGTTTTAAGTCATTAAAACTTGTTTTTCAACCACTCCACAAATTCCTTGTTAACAAACTATAGTTTTGGCAAGTCGGTTAGGACATCTACTTTGTGCATGACACAAGTAATTTTCCAAACAATTGTTTACAGACAGATTATTTCACTTATAATTCACTGTATCACAATTCCAGTGGGTCAGAAGTTTACATACACTAAGTTGACTGTGCCTTTAAACAGCTTGGAAAATTCCAGAAAATTATGTCATGGCTTTAGAAGCTTCTGATAGGCTAATTGACATCGTTTGAGTCAATTGGAGGTGTACCTGTGGATGTATTTCAAGGCCTACCTTCAAACTCAGTGCTTCTTTGCTTGACATCATGGGAAAATCAAAAGAAAATCAGCCAAGACCCCAGAAAAAAAATGGTAGACCTCCACAAGTCTGATTCATCCTTGGGAGCAATTTCCAAATGCCTGAAGGTACCACGTTCATCTGTACAAACAATAGTATGCAAGTATAAACCCCATGGGACCACGCAGTCGTCATATCGCTCAGGAAGGAGACGCATTCTGTCTCATAGAGATGAATGTACTTTGGTGCAAAAAGTGCAAATCAATCCCAGAACAACAGCAAAGGACCTTGTGAAGATGCTGGAGGAAACAGGTACAAAATTATCTATATCCACAGCAGAACGAGTCCTATATCGACATAACCTGAAAGACCGCTCAGCAAGGAAGAAACCACTGCTCCAAAACCGCCATTAAAAAAGCCAGACTACAGTTTGCAACTGCACATGGGGACAAATATCGTACTTTTTGGAGAAATGTCCTCTGGTCTGATGAAACAAAAATAGAACGGTTTGGCCATAATGACCATCGTTATGTTTGGAGGAAAAAGGGGGCAGCTTGCAAGCCGAAGAACACCATCCCAACCGTGAAGCACGGGGGTGGCAGCATCATGCTGTGGGGCTGCTTTCCTGCAGGAGGGTCTTGTGCACTTCACAAAATAGATGGAATCATGAGGAAGGAAAATTATGTGGATATATTGAAGCAACATCTCAAGACATCAGTCAGAAAGTTAAAGCTTGGTTTCAAATGGGTCTTCCAAATGGACAATGACCCCAAGCATACTTCCAAAGTTGTGGCAAAATGGCTTAAGGACAACAAAGTCAAGGTATTGGAGTGGCCATCACAAAACCCTGACCTCAATCCTATAGAACATTTGTGGGCAGAACTGAAAAAGCGTGTGCGAGCAAGGAGGCCTATAAACCTGATTCAGTTACACAAGCTCTGTCAGGAGGAATGGGCCAAAATTCATCCAACTTATTGTGGGAAGCTTGTGGAAGGCTACCCGAAATGTTTGACCCAAGTTAAACAATGTAAAGGCAATGCTACTGTCACGATCGTTGTAAGAACCGGACCAAGGCGCAGCGTGATAGGCGTACATCTTTTAATGAGTACTTTACATCCACAACAAAACGATACGTGAAGTCTAAAGGTTCTACACCAAAACAAACCTATACAGAACAAGATCCCACAAATAACTGTGCAAAACAGGCTGCCTAAGTATGGTTCCCAATCAGAGACAACGAGCAACAGCTGCCTCTGATCGGGAACCACCCTGGCCAACATAGATCTAAACGATCTAGAATAAACACGTAGAAACTACAACATAGAAACTAACACCCTGGCTCAACATAAAAGAGTCCCCAGAGCCAGGGCGTGACAGCTACCAAATACTAATTGAGTGTATGTAAACTTCTGACCCACTGGGAATGTGATGAAAGCTGAAATAAATAATTATCTCTACTATTATTCTGACATTTCACATTCTTAAAATAAAGTGGTGATCCTAACTGACCTAAGACAGGAAACTTTTACTGAGATTAAATGTCAGGAATTGTGAAAAACTGAGTTTAAATGTATTTGGTTAAGGTGTATGTAAGCTTCCGACTTCAACTGTATGTACAATAAATAACCGTTCCCACATTGTAATTCTGCAATTTCAATAAATAAGTTCTTACTATATCTTCATAGTGTGTAAGAGCAAGTAGAAAATAGTAGGCCTTTGCCTTTAATGACAGCATTCCAATACAGAGTTAGACTATTTTGATGGTGCCAACGCAAAAGGTCAACGTCTTATGAGTTCCAATCCAACTTAGCTATTTAGTGACTTTTTTCGTGTTTATCTTTTAAAAAATTGTACAGAAAATTCATGCTATTGTACTAATGCAGCCATATACTGTATTTCACATTTTATTGTGTTACAGTCTGAATTCAAAATAGATTAAATAGCTAGATATTTTTTCTCACCCATCTACACTCAATACCCCATTATGACATAGTGAAAACATGTTTTTAGAAATGTTAGCACATTTATTGAAAATAAAATACAGAAATATGTCATTTACATAAGTATTCACATCCCGAGTCAATACATGTTAGAATCACCTTTGGCAGCGATTACAGATTTTAAGAGCTTTGCACACATGGATTGTACAGTATTTGCTCGTTATCATTTTCAAATTGGTTGTTTATCATTGATTGACAACAATTTTCAAGTCTTGCCATAGATTTTTCAAGCAGATTTAAGTCAAAACTCAGGAACATTCACTATCTTCTTGGTAAGCAACTGCAGTGTAGATTTGGCCTTATGTTTTAGGTTATTGTCCTGCTGAAAGGTGAATTCCTCTCCCAGTGTCTGATGGAAAGCAAACTGAACCAGGTTTTCCTCTAGGATTTTCCTCTGATTAGCTCCATTCCGTTTATGTTTTATCCTGAAAAACTCTGCAGTGCTTGCCACATTGTTTGCAGTATTACTTTAGTGGCTTTTTGCAAAGAGGATGCATGTTTTGGAATATTTGTTATTCTATACAGGCTTCCTTCTTTTCACTCTGTCAATTACTTTAGTATTGTGGAATAACTACAATGTTGTTGATCCATCCTCAGTTTTCTCTTATCATAGCCATTAAACTCTGTAACTGTTTTAAAGTCACCATTGGCCTCATTGTAAAATCGTTTTCCTTCCTCTCTGGCAACTGAGTTAGGAAGGATGCCTGTATCTTTGTAGTGATACCATCCAAAGTGTAATTAATAACTTCACAATGCTCAAAGGGATTTTCCATTTCTGCTTTTTTTTTAACCCATCTACCAATAGGCGCCCTTCTTTGCGAGGCATTGGAAAACCGCCCTGGTCTTTCTGGTTGAATCTGCGTTTGAAATGCACTGCTCGACTGAGGGACCTTACAGATCAATCACAGATCAATCAATCAATCAAATCTATTTATAAAGCACTTTTTACATTAGCAAATGTCACAAAGTGCTATACAGAAACCCAGCCTAAAACCCCAAACAGCAAGCAATGCAGATGTAGAAGCACGGTGGCTAGGAAACTCTCCCTAGAAAGGCAGGAACCTAGGAAGAAACCCAGAGAGGAACCAGGCTCTGAGGGGTGGCTGTGCCAGGTGGAGATTATCAGAGTACATGGCCATTAAGGCCAGATTGTTCTTCAAGATATTCAAACATTTATAGATGACCAGCAGGGTCAAATAATAATCACAGTGGTTGTAGAGGGTCAACAGTTGGGGTAGTGGCATACATAACAGTGTCGTCTGCATACAGATTAATATTACAAGTTTTAACAGATAGACCAATATTTATATGAATAGTAAAGAGAACAGGTCACAAATGGCTTTTGAGAGCAATTTTCAGTTTGTCAAATAGAATCTCCATTAGACTGAAAGCTTAACTTATTCTGCACTCCACCCTACACTCTATGTATACATCGTACTGTACTTCTATTATGTTTTTGTAGACAACATGTTTGGACAAAGAGCTAGGTCAGAATCCCAATATAGCCAATAGCGAAGATGAGAGCAGGACAGGTATGTCACAAACTCCTATATTAATCAGCCGCCCTGTGCCTCTCATCCAACGCTGTTAAAAAATTGTTATACAGTGGGGAAAAAAAGTATTTAGTCAGCCACCAATTGTGCAAGTTCTCCCACTTAAAAAGATGAGAGAGGCCTGTAATATTCATCATAGGTACACGTCAACTATGACAGACAAAATGAGAAGAAAAAAATCCAGGAAATCACATTGTAGAATTTTTAATGAATTTATTTACAAATTATGGTGGAAAATAAGTATTTGGTCAATAACAAAAGTTTCTCAATACTTTGTTATATACCCTTTGTTGGCAATGATACAGGTCAAACGTTTTCTGTAAGTCTTCACAATGTTCTCACACACTGTTGCTGGTATTTTGGCCCATTCCTCCATGCAGATCTCCTCTAGAGCAGTGATGTTTTGGGGCTGTCGCTGGGCAACACGGACTTTCAACTCCCTCCAAAGATTTTCTATGGGGTTGAGATCTGGAGACTGGCTAGGCCACTCCAAGACCTTGAAATGCTTCTTACGAGCCACTCCTTCGTTGCCCGGGCGGTGTGTTTGGGATCATTGTCATGCTGAAAGACCCAGCCACGTTTCATCTTCAATGCCCTTGCTGATGGAAGGAGGTTTTCACTCAAAATCTCACGATACATGGCCCCATTCATTCTTTCCTTTACACGGATCAGTCGTCCTGGTCCCTTGCAGAAAAACAGCCCCAAAGCATGATGTTTCCACCCCCATGCTTCACAGTAGGTATGGTGTTCTTTGGATGCAACTCAGCATTATTTGTCCTCCAAACACGACGAGTTGTGTTTTTACCAAAAAGTTATATTTTGGTTTCATCTGACCATATGACATTCTCCCAATCCTCTTCTGGATCATCCAAATGCACTCTAGCAAACTTCAGACGGGCCTGGACATGTACTGGCTTAAGCAGGGGGACACGTCTGGCACTGCAGGATTTGAGTCCCTGGCAGCATAGTGTGTTACTGATGGTAGGCTTTGTTACTTTGGTCCCAGCTCTCTGCAGGTCATTCACTAGGTCCCCCCGTGTGGTTCTGGGATATTTGCTCACCGTGTGATCATTTTGACCCCACGGTGTGAGTACTTGCGAGGAGCCCCAGATCGAGGGAGATTATCAGTGGTCTTGTATGTCTTCCATTTCCTAATAATTGCTCCCACAGTTGATTTCTTCAAACCAAGCTGCTTACCTATTGCAGATTCAGTCTTCCCAGCCTGGTGCAGGTCTACAATTTTGTTTCTGGTGTCCTTTGACAGCTCTTTGGTCTTGGCCATAGTGGAGTTTGGAGTGTGACTGTTTGAGGTTGTGGACAGGTGTCTTTTATACTGATAACAAGTTCAAACAGGTGCCATTAATACAGGTAACGAGTGGAGGACAGAGGAGCCTCTTAAAGAAGAAGTTACAGGTCTGTGAGAGCCAGAAATCTTGCTTGTTTGTAGGTGACCAAATACTTATTTTCCACCATAATTTGCAAATAAATTCATTACAAATCCTACAATGTGATTTTCTGGATTTTTTTTCCTCAATTTGTCTGTCATAGTTGACGTGTACCTATGATGAAAATTACAGGCCTCTCTCATCTTTTTAAGTGGGAGAACTTGCACAATTGGTGGCTGACTAAATACTTTTTTTCCCCACTGTACATTTCTGAGGTGTACTCACTTTTGAGGATACAAGCTCAAGTACATATTAAAAATATTATGAAGATCTGAAAAATCATGTATGATTTTTTGCCTATTCTACAAAAGTGGGGCAATAGGGATTGAAATGACTGATGCTTTCTAAATATATTAACAATAAATTATAAATGATTTACTCTAAGATTTCACATTTCTTATAACTGTAAAATAAATATGATCATACTTAGTGACAGTACAATATTTGCACTATTTCATAAAACTGATGACAGATCATTTTCTCCTAAACGTCCACTGAACGGAAGCTTTAAACACGAAGTGATTTCGTTAATCTGAGACCAAGAGAAAGTGGTCTTCTTTAAATTCTATGAAAGTATTTACTATTTATTTTCATGTTGAGAGCTCTAAATCCTGCTGAGAATATCACAGCGAGATGAAACCACAATGGCTGGACTCGCTAGACTGTCACCGTTCATATGCTGTCAAGCTGGGCTCACTCACTCAGGGGAAGAGAAAATCAATTATTTGGCAAGTTAATTTACTGCAATTTTATCCATTTTGCCATGTAGTGGAGAGACATTTTTTCAGTTTGAAAGCAAATTTCCTGGAATTCTACGCATTTTGCCATGACTTATGCCATGATATCTGAGTGAGAGTGACTAACAAAATCAATGTGGGCCCCCTGGAGGTCAGGGCCCCTGGGCATGTGCTCTGCATACCTGGTTGGTATTCGGCCAAGATTACTACAAGTTTAGATAGCTGGCTAGACTAATTTAACAATCAAAAAAGTGTTACCTGATATGGCTAATTGAGTGACTGTCAGTGACTGACATAACAAGAGAAAAATTGCTGATGTAAATTGAGACTCAGACTGAGTTCCCAAAATTAATTAATTTTTTGCAGTTTTGCCATGGGGCGGAGAGAAAACGTAGCAATTTCTAACACATTTCATGCAATTCTACTCATTTTGCCATGGGGCAGAGATACATTTTTTCAGTAAAAAAAAGAAGCATATTTCCTGCAATTCTACACATTTTCCATGACTTATGCCATGGTAATGATATCTGAGTGAGATTGTGTATTCTACTATTCTAACTCTCAACAGAAAGTTGAGAACTCTACTGAAGGTTGGGGGCCCCCTAGCGGCCTGTGGCCCTAAGCAACCGCTTCTGCCTGGAGCCGGCCCTGGTCTGAAACCTGACACTTCAAGTCAGCCCCACTGAGTGAGTGGAAAAGGGAGAGCAGACAGATGGGGCTTTCTGGCATTATAAGGTATGGGAACCTATGGCATTCACGGAGTGATTTGTACACCAAAAGTTGTCACGTATCC
This sequence comes from Coregonus lavaretus, assembly GCF_964263955.1. NCBI lineage: Eukaryota > Metazoa > Chordata > Actinopteri > Salmoniformes > Salmonidae > Coregonus > Coregonus lavaretus. The sequence goes on along the minus strand of NC_139991.1, from coordinate 35,834,710 downwards.
TCCCTCTCCGGCGTTCGAGGTCACCAGTCTGCTCATTAAAACGCACACCTGTCACCATCGTTACCATGAGACTCACCTGAACTGATTACCTCCCCTATATATGTCACTCCCTTTGGTTCCTTCCCTAGGCGTATTGATTTTGTTCCTGTGTTTCATGTCTGTACGCTACTCGTGTTTCATGTTTTGTTCTATATATTATTTATTATTAAATTCACTCCCTGTACTTGCTTCCCGACTCCGAGCGTACATGTTTCAGAATAACGCCTCACCAAAGGGAAGCATCAAGGAGTTTTTTGTTTTTGTCGATGACGTCGGGTCTGGGTGCCGCTGCCGAAGCAAACAGGGATGCCTCAGCTGGCTCGTCATGCTTCCATGTCTCAGCTGGCTCGCCAGGTTCTTAAGACCCGGTTGGCCCATCAATCGTCCGTTGCCGAGTTTACCGAGGATGCCTCAGCTAGCTCGTCAGGCTTCCATGCCTCAGCTGGCTCGCCAGGTTCACAAGACACGGTAGGCTGGTCAGGCTCCCGTGCCTCAGCCGGCTCGTCAGGCTCCCATGCCTCAGCCTGCTCGACAGGTTCCCACGCCTCAGCAGAAGTGATCGACCCGATCCTGGTCCCCGGGACTATCACTCTGGTCGGTGTCCTATGGCTGGAGCTGCGCGTCAAGGAGGGGGTACTGTTACGTATACTCCCTCTCCGGCGTTCGAAGTCGCTAGTCTGCTCATTATTACGCACAACTGTCACCATCATTACGTGCAACTTCGCCTCAAGAGACTAACCTGGACTCAATCACCTTCCTGATTACCTCCCCTATATACACTACCGTTCAAACGTTAGGAGTCACTTAGAAATGTCCTTGTTTTCGAAAGAAAATGTTTTTTTTTGTCCATTAAAATAATGTTGTAAATGGCTATTGTAGCTGGAAATGGCTGATTTTTTAAATGGAATATCTACATAGGCGTACAGAGGCCCATTATCAGCAATCATCAGTCCTGTGTTCCAATGGCACATTGTGTTTGCTAATCCTTTTGCAATTATGTTAGCACAGCTGAAAACTCTTCTGCTGATTAAAGAAGTAATAAAACTGGCCTTCTTGAGACTAGTTGAGTATCTGGAGCATCAGCAATTGTGGGTTCGATTACATGCTCAAAATGGCCAGAAACAAATAACTTTCTTCTGAAACTGTGATGAGTGTGATGGAAGGAGTCAGGCGCAGGAGGGTAATCACGAATACAGAGTTTATTCCTTCATTACATAAAATACGTTGGAATAGCGACAAACGAAACAGGCACAGGGGAAACTATCTACCCTGGCAATACACTGTAACGGTATCTCCATACAATACATAGGCACAGGGGAAATACAGTATCTACCCTGGCAACAAAATGGTACGAGTAGCTCCACCGAGCTACACTACTCTCACATTCAAACAATCACCCACAAGGACAAGGGGGCAGAGGGAACACTTATACACAGACTAATGAGGGGATTAGAACCAGGTGTGTGTGATTGACAAGACAAGACAAATGTGATGATGATAATTGGGGTGGCAGTGGTTAGTAAGCCGGTGACGACGAACGCCGAAGCCTGACCGAACAAGGAGGGGAGGCAGCCTCGACGGAAGTCCGAAGACCGGGGCCTCACTGCGGTGACGGTCAGCGTTGGCCTTCTGACGATGCACGGCGCGCTGGAGGTGAACGTGGGCAGCGTCCCACATCTCCTCCACACGCCGAAACCAGTCATCCACCGCAGGAGCCTCGGTCTGGCTCTGGTGCCACGGTGCTAGAACCGGTTGGTAACCTAAAACACATTGGAATGGTGTTAGGTTAGTAGAAGAGTGGCGGAGAGAGTTCTGGGCATATTCTGCCCATGGCAAGAATACCGACCCACATCCTGTTTTACCCGTTCCACCTGCCCATTTGGCTCGGGGTGGAACCCAGAGGTCAGGCTGACCGAGACCCCCAGACGTTCCAACGCCTTCCAAACCTTGGACGTGAACTGGGGACCTCGGTTGGACACTATATCCTCTGGCACCCTGTAGTGCCGGAAGACGTGAGTAAACAGGGCCTCCAGGGCCATGGGGAGACCAGGCAGAGGAAGGAGCCGGCAGGACTTGTAAAAGCAGTCCACAACGACCAGGATGGTGGTGTTTCTTGGGAGAGGGGGAAGATGAGTCAAAAAGTCAATACTAAGGTGAGACCATGGTCGTTGTGGAACTGGTAAAGGTTTAACTTAACAGCTGGGAGGTGCCTAGGTGCCTTACTCTCGGCGCACACCGAGCAGGAGGAGATGTACACCCTCACGTCCTTAGCCAAGGTTGTGGGTTCGATTCCCACAGGGGGCCAGTATGAAAAATGTATGCACTCACTAACTGTAAGTTGCTCTGGATAAGAGCGTCTGCTAAATGACTAAAATTTAAATTTAAACGTACGCCACCAGTACTTTCTGAACAAGCAGTACGACTGATACCTGGGTGACCAGAGGAGGATGACGTGTGTGCCCAGAAGATCAGACAATCACGGATAAGAGCAGGGACGTACCGCAGCCCAGCTGGACACTGAGGTGGAGATGGATCTGTGCGTAATGCCTGCTCTATATCCGCGTCCATCGCCCATACTACCGCTGCCACAATGCAGGAGGCCAGGAGCATGGGGGTGTTGTCTCTGGGCCTCTCCTCTGTGTCATACAGCCGTGACAGTGCGTCTGCCTTCACGTTCTTCGTACCCGGAATGTATAACAGTGAAGAATCAATCCGGGTGAAGAATAGGGCCCATCTGGCCTGGCGAGGATTCAGCCTCCTCGCTGCCCGGATGTACTCCAGGTTACGGTGGTCCGTCCAGACGAGGAAAGGGTGTTTCGCCCCTTCGAGCCAATGCCTCTACACGGTCAAAGCTCGGACAACAGCCAAAAGCTCCCGATCACCAACGTTGTAGTTTTGCTCCGCCGGGCTGAGGTTCTTAGAGAAGAAGGCACAGGGGCGGAGCTTGGGTGGCGTGCCCGAGCGTTGGGACAGGACAGCGCCTATCCCTACCTCGGACGCATCCACCTCCACTACGAATGATAGTGATGGATTGGGGTGGGCCAGTACCGGGGCTGAGGTGAACAGACCCCGCAGTCTCCTGAAGGCCAGATCAGCCTCAGCAAACCAGCGGAGCCGGGATTGTCCACCCTTCAACAGAGATGTAATGGGAGCTGTGACTTTGCCAAAGCCCCGGATAAACCTCCGATAGTAGTTGGCAAAGCCAAGGAAGCGCTGCTCCTCCTTCACCGTGGATGGAGTCTGCCAATTACGCACGGCTGAAATGCGATCTCGCTCCATCTCCACACCTGAGGTGGTAATGCGGTATCCGAGGAAGGAGACGGACTGCTGGAAAAACATACACTTTTCTGCCTTGGCATAAAGGTCATTTTCCAACAGTCGTGCCAGCACTTTGCGAACCAGGGTCACATGTTCGGCGCGACCAAGCATGTCCCGAAACACCTTGTTCACAAAGGATTGGAAGACGGATGGAGCATTCATCAAACCATAGGGCATCACCAGGTATTCATAATGCCCTGTGGTTGTGCTGAATGCTGTCTTCCACTCAACCCCTCCTGAACACGCACCAGGTTGTATGTACTCCTGAGATCTAGCTTAGTGAAGAAGCGCGCCCAATGCATTGACTCGATCACTGAAGGAATGAGGGGGAGAGGATAACTAAATCTAATCGTCTCCTTGTTCAGTGATCGATAATCAATGCACGGGTGCAGACCGCCGTCTTTCTTCTTCACAAAGAAGAAACTCGAGGAGGCGGGTGAAGTGGAGGGACGTATGTACCCCTGGCCCAGGGACTCGGTGACGTATGTTTCCATAGCCTCCGTTTCAGCCTGCGACAGGGGGTACACATGACTACTGGGAGGTACAGTGTCTACCCGAAGGTTTATCGCACAATCTCCCGCCCAATGAGGTGGTAATTTAGTCGCACGCGTACTGGAAAATGTGTGCGCCAAATCAAGGTATTCGGGGAGAATGCGCACTGTCTGGACTTTCCACCGTGGTTGCACCAACGGAAACACCTAGACCCCTACCCTGACACTCTCGCGACCACCCCGTTAGAGCCCTCTGCGGCCATGAGAAAGTGGGGTTGTGGAGTGCTAGCCAAGGGATACCTAATACCACAGAAAAAGCAGGAGACTCAATAATCAAAAAAATAACCTGCTCACAATGTGTCTCCTGGGTGATCATGGTGACTGGTATAGTGACTTCCGTAACAAACCCAGACCCTAATGATTGACTATCAAGTGCTTGGATGGGGAGTGGAATGGATAGGGGAACCAATGAAATGCCTTGACGGCGTGTGAATGCCCTGTCCATAAAGTTCCCAGCTGCGCCTGAATCGACTAGCGCCTTACACTGGGGAACTACCATGTGATCGGGAAAGTGGATAGGTAGGGTACAGTGTGCAGTAGAGGGCTCTGAACAAGTGTGTGTGTTCGATACCTGGGGTGATGCGAGAGTGCCCTGCCTGCCGCCTCCAGACCCAAAAGAACGTTGACTACGAGGTGTGGTGTACTGTCCCTTCGTGCCACCAGAGTGGCACTGTCGCTGTCTTCCTCCGCTATCTCGGACGGCGGCTCCACCCAGCTCCATCAGCTCGGGATCCGAGTCGTCCTGGGTGGAAACACGCAGACCCCTACCAGGACGTCCTCTGGCTGCCAGCAGGTTGTCCAAACGAATGGCCATGTCCACCAGTTTCGTAAAGGACATCATGGTGTCCCGGCAGGCTAGCTCCCGTCGGACGTCCTCCCACAGATGGCACCGGAAATGGTCGATCAGGGCCCACTCGTTCCACCCGGACCCCGCTGCAAGAGTCCGAAACTCCAACACTAAGTCCTGCGCGGTCCTCGTCCCCTGCCTCAGGTGGACCAGCCGCTTGCCCGCCTCTCGACCCTCAGGCGGGTGATCGAAGACCGCCCGAAAAAGGCGAGCGTACACCCCATTGTCCTCCAACACGGCTCCTCCTTCGTTCCAGACCGCGTTGGCCCACTCCAGGGCTTTCCCACAGAGGCAGGAAACGAGGACGGACACCTTCTCCCGCTCCGATAGCGCCGGCCTGATGCTGGAGAAGTAAAGCTCCAGTTGGAGGAGGAATCCTTGGTAGAGCGCCGCCGTCCCATTGAACGGCCGTGGTCGGGATACAGTGGTGTGAAAAGTGTTTGCCCCTTCCTGATTTCTTATTTGTTTGCATGTTTGTCACACTTAAATGTTTCAGTTCATCAAACAAATTTAAATATTAGTCAAAGATAACACAAGTAAAAACTAAATGCAGTTTTGAAATGAAGGTTGTTATTATTAAGGGAAAACAAAATCCAAACCCACATGGCCCTGTGTGAAAAAGTGATTGCCCCCTACAACCTAATAACTGGTTGGACCAACCTTAGCAGCAACAACTGCAATCAAGCGTTTGCGATAACTTGCAATGAGTCTTTTACAGCGCTGTGGAGGAATTTTGGCCAACTCATCTTTGCAGAATTGTTATAATTCAGCCACATTGGAGGGTTTTCAAGCATGAACTGCCTTTTTATGGTCATGCCACAGCATCTCAATAGGATTCAGGTCAGGACTTTGACTAGGCCACTCCAAAGTCTTCATTTTGTTTTTCTTCAGCCATTCAGACTTGCTGGTGTGTTTTGGATCATTGTCCTGCTGCAGAACCCAAGTTTGCTTCAGCTTGAGGTCACGAACAGATGGCCAGACATTCTCCTTCAGGATTTTTTGGTAGACAGCAGAATTCATGGTTCCATTTATCACAGCAAGTCTTCCAGGTCATGAAGCAGTGAAACAGGCCCAGACCATCACACTACCACCACCATATTTTACTGTTGGTATGATGTTCTTTTTCTGAAATGCGGTGTTACTTTTACGCCAGATGTAATGGGACACACACCTTCCAAAAAGTTCAACTTTTGTCTCGTCAGTCCACAGAGTATTTTCCCAAAGGTCTTGGGGATCATCAAGATGTTTTCTGGCAAAAATGAGACGACCATTAATGTTATTTTTGCTCAGCAGTGGTTTTCGTCTTGGAACTCTGCCATGCAGGCCATTTTTGCCCAGTCACTTTCTTATGGTGGAGTCATGAACACTGACCTTAACTGAGGCAAGTGAGGCCTGCAGCTCTTTGGATGTTGTTGTGGGGTCTTTTGTGACCTCTTGGATGAGTCGTCGCTGCGCTCTTGGGGTAATTTTGGTCGGCCGGACACTCCTGGGAAGGTTCACCACTGTTCCATGTTTTCGCCATTTGTGGATAATGGCTCTCACTGTGGTTCGCTGGAGTCCCAAAGCTTTAGAAATGGCTTTATAACATTTTCCAGACTGATGGATCTCAATTACTTTCTTTCTCATTTGTTGCTGAATTTCTTTGGATCTCAGCATGATGTCTAGCTTGTGAGGATCTTTTGGTCTACTTCACTTTGTCAGGCAGGTCCTATTTAAGTGATTCCTTGATTGAGAACAGGTGTGGCAGTAATCAGGCCTGGGTGTGGCTAGAGGAATTGAACTCAGGTGTGATAAACCACAGTTGAGTTGTGTTATAACAGGGGTGGCAAACACTTTTTCACACAGGGCCATGTAGGTTTGGATTTTGATTTCCCTTAATAATAACAACCTTAATTTCAAAACTGCATTTTGTGTTTACTTGTGTTATCTTTGACTAATATTTAAATGTGTTTGATGATCTGAAACATTTAAGTGTGACAAAACATGCAAACAAATAACAAATCAGGAAGGGGGCAAACACTTTTTCACACCACTGTATCTGGATCCCTCCGGGTGCTGGGGTGTAGGTGGCTCGATCCGGTTGGCCAGCTGGTCTCGACAGATCGGGTCCTCTCCTCTCCAGGCGTTGGACAACCTGAAGAACCCGATCCATCGCTTCCCCCAAGCTGGCCAGCATCGTGGAATGCTCCTGAACTCGTGCCACGACTCCAGGCATGCGCTCTTCTCCTGCTGACTCCATAGTGGGTGGGTGATTCTGTGATGAGTGTGATGGAAGGAGTCAGGCGCAGGAGAGTAATAACCGAATACAGAGTTTATTCCTTCGTTACACAAAATACGCTGGAATAGTGACAAACGAAACAGGCACAGGGGAAACGATCTACCCTGGCAATACACTGTAACGGTATCTCCATACAATACATAGGCACAGGGGAAATATCTACCCTGGCAACAAAATGGTACGAGTAGCTCCACCGAGCTACACTACTCTCACATTCAAACAATCACCCACAAGGACAAGGGGGCAGAGGGAACACTTATACACAGACTAATGAGGGGATTAGAACCAGGTGTTTGTTATTGACAAGACAAGACAAATGTGATGATGATAATTGGGGCGGCAGTGGTTAGTAAGCAGGTGACGACGAACGCTGAAGCCTGCCCGAACAAGGAGGGGAGGCAGCCTCGGCGGAAGTCGTGACAGAAACTCGTCAGTCTATTCTTGTTCTGAGAAATTAAGGCTATTCTTTGCGAGAAATTGCCAAGAAACTGAAGATCTCGTACAACGCTGTGTACTACTCCCTTCACAGAACAGCACAAACTGGCTCTAACCAGAATAGAAAGAGGAGTGGGAGGTCCCGGTGCACAACTGAGCAAGAGGACAAATACATTAGAGTGTCTAGTTTGAGAAACAGGCACTTCACAGGTCCTCAACTGGCAGCTTCATTAAATAGTACCCGCAAAACACCAGTCTCAACGTCAACAGTGAAGAGGCGACTCCGGGATGCTGACCTTCTAGGCAGAGCTGCAAAGAAAAAGCCATATCTCAGACTGCCCATCTTAATCTTTTATTTTTATTGGCCAGTCTGAGATATGGCTTTTTCTTTGCAACCCTGCCTAGAAGGTCAGCATCCCGGAGTCGCCTCAAATAGCCTTTTAAAATGATAAACTTGGATTAGCAAACACAACGTGCCATTGGAACACAGGACTGATGGTTTCTGATAATGGGCCTCTGTACGCCTATGTAGATAATCCATTAAAAATCTGCCTTTTTCAGCTACAACAGCCATTTACAAAATTAACAATGTCTACACTGTATTTCTTATCAATTTTATGTTCTTTTAATGGACAAAAAAAATGCTTTTCTTTCGAAAAGAAGGACATTTCTCCAGGCTCTCACCAGGCTCGAATTTGGATCTCACGATATTACCTTATTTAGAATATCTGAACAGCATGGGATATTAGGTGAGAAGGACATCTCCAATAAGAATCCCTATTGTAAACCTGCTAGGGTGAATGACAACTAGGGTATTAACTTCAGATAAAATTATTATAAACTTGGTTATTATTATAAATATATGCTTTCCTATGCATTAAATGAAACAGAAACAGTAAATGACTCCACCAATGCAACAGACATAAGGTTCAAGATCTATATTATCACATATTCAATGTACCACATCAAAATAAATAAAAAATACTAATCCCCCAATGATTTTCCACAACCCATGTCCAAATTACTTGCAAGCTTGCTTAAACCCTGGGCGCGCGTAAAAAAAAAAAAAAAGACAACATACATAAAGTCCCAAAGTACCCCACATTTGTAGTTACTCGCTACTTGTAGATAATGCCTCATCAAAGTATATCAGTTCCGTGCAGGTGTCCTCACAAGATCCATAGCAAACACAGCTATCAATACAGCCAGTACTCCGAAGCAGCAACAGACATCATGTGGAAACCCGAACTCGTCGATCGTCACAAGCAATTCTCTCCAAGTCTCCCACGATGCTAGGCTAACCTCGAGGATGTCGAATGTCTCCACAATGCGAAGGCAGCTTCAGTCTCCACTAGGCCTTCTTAACAAAATAATAACACTCTCTTATTGAAAAAAAATCAGGATTTCTCTTAAACTCTATAGGTATGTTTTTGTTCTCTCTTTATCGTTTCCTTTAGTCGTTTTTCTTCACCAACACCGATAACGTCTCTCCTCTCTTTTCTTTCAACCTTCCCTCTCCTTTTTCCCAGGCCTTTTTTTTTGTTAACCAGTCATCTCTCCCATTGGCCACAACTTAACAAGCTCCCTTATTGGTCAAAACAAGTTACGTGGGAAACTTAAACTTAAAAGTAAACCAATCTATTCACTTGTACATTAAAGAAACATTGCTTCAAAAGAAATGCATTAACGACATTACCAATGAGGAGCAATTCGATCACCTTTTAAATCTAATACCAATTAATTATAACAAATAAATTATATACTTGGTTTTAGCAAGGGTATTACATTTCTAAGTGACCCCAAACTTTTGAATGGTAGTGTATGTCACTCTGGTTCCTTCCCTAGACGTTATTGATTCTGTTTCAGTGTTTCATGTCTGTACGCTACTCATGTTTCTTGTTTTGTTCTATGTATTATTTATTATTAAATTCACTCCCTGTACTTGCTTCCCGACTCCGAGCGTACACGTTACAAAAGACCCCAACATCGAAGCTTAAGTGATCTCAAATTTAATTATATTTTATTTTTAACCCGTCAAAAAATATGTTTTAATATATTCTTCATTAGTCCACTTCTGAATTTTGTCCCACAAAAGTGTGCATTTAAACATCCAAGTTGATGCATTTAGCATTTTCCGGAGAGTTCTGTAGTGGAGCTTCTGAACTAGCTGTTGGAACTTCTGAACTAGCTGTTAGTCTGAACTAGCTGAAGTAGGGGAGATCAGGGCTGGAACTCAGTGGTATGTTGTCACAGTGCTCAGAACAGAAAATATGGAGGGTGCTTTGTGTTGAAACTTGATTTATCTCTGTGGCTGAATCTGAATTAGCCACACTAGCGGAAAATACATTTTCAGTTGCCCAAAGCCCCTTCTGTGGTTAGAAGGTCACTGTGACCTTCTAACCATCTCCCTGAGGCCACGGTCACTCTACAGCTGCCCTAGGGGTGGGCGCTAATGGGACCCCCACTTATTACCACCCTCTTTAAGCTACTCTTTACACACTTTGTCCCCTGTGTTTGAGTGCTGGGTGCCACTGACCCTCCCATACATTTCCAATAAGATATATTCTACCTCCCTTTCCAAATTATAACCCGGCTTGCGCTCGCTGCCACCCTAAAGCTGTTTAATTACGGTCATTGGCACTTGTCTGAAAGCCTCCTTTATCCCCCATGCTCCAGAAATAGCCCCTGTCGCAGCACAGAGGCAGCCCAGATCAAACGCTTCCCAATGGGAAGGGGTCATTACTGCAGCGCAGGGCGGACACGCCCCTACGGGTGCCGCACCACGCCCTGGCCCAAATTGTAGACCTGGCCCTCACCAAGACACAAGGCCGTTCTTTGATGCAATGCAGTCTGTTTCGATGCCAGTGTCTACAGTGTGGTATGCTGTTCATGCAATAAATGTACATAACGACACAGTATTGCCAGAAATATGTAACACATTATATTGTGCATGTGACCAATACACTGGATTACAAATTGACATTATAGTTTGTGGTTTGACAGAATGGTTTATTGGTTCATTTGTTTATTTCATCTTTTAGGATACACAATCACATTTAAAAGCTGAATTGCATTATAGGCCTACAAAATAAAAATGGAGATAACAAATATAGCTGCAAGCCTGGAGCAATAGAAATAGTCCTAGCAATAAACAGTCCCACTGGGTCACCTGTCGAACACCATGGCAATGAAATGGGAAAAGGCCATACCTTTAATGTTTTTTAGACATCAACATACAGTGTCTTCAGGGACATGTTATCAATCATTAGCATGAGTTTCAAGCTGATCCAACAAAGTGGCCTGGATTTATATGCATTTAAAGCCCAAAGTCACTCCTAAACACCACAGAGTCTGAGTTTGACTCTGAGGAGGGATACAACATCATGAACAAGATAGCACTCAACATCCGAGCAAAGCTGATGGCAGAGCTGAACAAAATACCTCGGGCCTCATTTATCAATCATGCGTAAGCACAAATCTGTGTGTAAACCATGCATAGGATCATTTCCACACAATGTGTGAGATTTAGCAAAACCCCCAGTTACATCCAATTTGCATACACAAGAAGAGTTTCTGTGCCATCAAGGGGTTCGCAAATACAACCGGAGAAATAGACGACCCCCACATCGCCATTAAAGCACCATCCCAAAACGAGTTCAACTATGAGAACAGAAAAGACTTCCACCCACTTAATGTGCAGGTGATATTTGCTGCGCAAAAAATGCTGATGAATGTGGTGGCAAGGTGGCCAGGTGGAACGCACGACTCGTTCCTTCTGCAGAACAGCAATGTTGACCTTCGCCTACAGGAGGGAGCTGTTGAGGATGGATGGGTTACTGGTGAGTGTTGCCTACTCATTTGAAGTATATTTGCCTTTGATAAAGCAACTTTAATTGTCCTAATGGTTCTCTCTCTCTTTATAGGAGACAAGGGTTATCCTCTAAAACCCAGGATGATGACCCCCTTGACAAATCTCGCGAAGGCACAGGAGATAAAATAATCATGAAAATCAAATAAGAATCTTGTATGGCAGAAAAGTATGTATACCAAAATCTAATAAGTAATCTAATTAAGTATCTGTAAGATGTTTTAAATGTTTTGCCTTATACAGTATGCCAGTGGTATATTTGTATATGTGTTAACTTATATGCCTTATGTAGCAAACACAACTGAATACATTATTGTGGTGATTTTCCTACAAAGACATGGTATGACATATATGAGACAAAATATATTAATCAAATGTGTCCTCTATGAGTATTATAAGAAAAGTGTAAGCTCTAACAATGTAACAACTACAAAATAAATGTTTTCCTAATAGGTTTGATGTTTTTTCATATAAAAACATCATATAAAACCCCACGACAATAACTATAAGAAAAATATATTAATATACACAGTACCAGTCAAAAGTTTGGACACACCTACTCATTCAAGGGTTTCTCGTTATTTTAAATATTTTCTACATTGTAGAAAAGCAGTGAAGACATCAAAACTATGAAATAACACATATGTAGTAACCAAAAAAGTGTTTCTTCAAAGTAGCAACCCTTTGCCTTGATGACAGCTTTGCTCACTCTTGGCATTCTCTCAACCAGCTTCATGAGGTAGTCACCTGGAATGCAGTTCATTTAACGGTGTGCCTTGTTAAAAGTACATTTGTGGAATTTCTTTCCTTCTTAATGCGTTTGAGCCAATCAGTTGTGTTGTGACAAGATAGGGGTGGTATACAGAAGATAGCCCTATTTGGTAAAAGACCAATTCCATATTATGGCAAGAACAGCTCAAATAACAAAGAGAAACGACAGTCCATCATTACTTTAAGACATGAAGGTCAGTCAATACGGAACATTTCAAGAACCTTGAAAATGTCTTCATGTGCATCCGCAAAAACCATCAAGCACTATGATGAAACTGGCTCACATGAGGACCGCCACAGGAATGGAAGACTCAGAGTTACCTCTGCAGCAGAGGATAAGTTAATTAGAGTTACCAGCCTCAGAAATTGCAGCCCAAATAAATGCTTCACAGAGTTCAAGTAACAGACACATCTCAACATCAAATGTTTAGAGGAGACTGTGTGAATCCGGCCTTCATGGTCAAATTGTTGCAAAGAAACCACTACTAAAGGACACCAATAAGAAGAAGAAACTTGCTTGGGCCAAGAAACACGAGCAATGGACTTCAGACAGGTGGAAATGTGTCTTTTGGTCTGGAGTCCAAATTGGAGATCTTTGGTTCCAACTGCCGTGTCTTTGTGGCACGCGGTGTTTGTGAACGGACGATCTCTGTGTGTGTGTTTCCCACCATAAAGCATGGAGAAGGTGTTATGGTGTGAGGGTCCTTTGCTGGTGACTCTGTCTGGGATTTATTTAGAATTCAAGGCACACTTAACCATCATGTCTACCACAGCATTCTGCAGCGATACGCCATCCCATCTGGTTTGGGCTTAGTGGGACTATCATTTGTTTTTCAACAGGACAATGACCCAACACACCTCCAGGCTGTGTAAGGGCTATTTGACCAAGAAGGAGAGTGATGGAGTGCTGCATCGGATGACCTGGCCTCCACAATCCCCCGACAACCACCAAATTGAGATGGTTTGGGATGAGTCAGCTCTAGAGTGAAGGAAAAGCAGCCAAATAGTGCTCAGCATATGTGTTGGAAAAGCATTCCAGGTGAAGCTGGTTGAGAGAATGCCAAGAGTGTGCAAAGCTGTCATCAAGGCAAAGGGTGGCTTTTTGAAGAATCTCAAATGTAAAATATATTCTGATTTGTTTAACACTTTTTTGTAACTACATGATTCCATATGTGGTCCTCTGTAGCTCAATTGGTAGAGCATGGCGCTTGTAACGCCAGGGTAGTGGGATCGATCCCCGGGACCACCCATACGTAAAAATGTATGCGCACATGACTGTAAGTCACTTTGGATAAAAGCGTCTGCTAAATGGCATATTATTATTATTATTATTATATGTGTTATTTCATAGTTTTGATGTCTTCACTATTATTCTACAATGTAGAAAATAGTAAAAATAAAGAAAAACCCTTGAATGAGTAGGTGTTCTAAAACTTTTGACCGGTAGTGTTAATTTATAAATTGTATATAAAATGTAATTGTCAGTTATGAGTTTTGTATATCATTTGTATATAAATGATATACACATTTCTATACAATTTCTATATTTTTAGTTTCAGGTATGACTTTCCATGGTTAGAAAACACATGCATTTGATTAAAAGTATACAATACTTTATTTATACATTTATACATTCTGCTACATTCTGTAGCTCAGCTGGTAGAGCACGGCGCTTGTAATGCCAAGTTAGTGGGTTCGATCCCCGGGACCACCCATACACAAAAATGTATGCACGCATGACTGTAAGTCGCTTTGGATAAAAGCGTCTGATAAATGGCATATTATTTATTATTATAACCGGTCCATTATAATTTGGTATTTGGTATTTTATTAGGATCCCCATTAGCAGCAGCTACTCTTCCTGGGGTCCACACAAAACATGAAATATGACATAATACAGAACATTAATAGACAACATCTCAAGGACAGAACTACAGTCGTGGTCAAATGTTTTGAGAATGACACCAGTATTGGTCTTCACAAAGTTAGCTGCTTCAGTGTTTTTAGATATTTTTGTCAGATGTTACTATGGTATACATAGTGGCGCAGTGGTCTAAGGCACTGCATCGCAGTGCTAGCTGTGCCACTAGAGATCCTGGTTCGAATCCAGGCTCTGTCGTAGCCGGCCGCGACCGGGAGACCCATGGGGCGGCGCACAATTGGCCCAGTGTCGTCCAGGGTAGGGGAGGGAATGGCCGGCAGGGATGTAGCTCAGTTGGTAGAGCATGGCATTTGCAACGCCAGGGTTGTGGGTTCGATTCCAGTATAAAAAATAAAAATGTATGCACTCACTAACTGTAAGTCGCTCTGGATAAGAGCGTCTGCTAAATGACTAAAATGTAAATGTATACTGAAGTATAATTACAAGCATTCCATAAGTGTCAAAGGCTTTTATTGACAATTACATTTAGTTTATGCAAAGAGTCAATATTTGCAGTGTTGACCCTTCTTTTTCAAGACCTCTGCAATCCGCCCTGGCATGCTGTCAACTAACTTCTGGGCCACATCCTGACTGATGGCAGCCCATTCTTGCATAATCAATGCTTGGAGTTTGTCAGAATTTGTGGGTTTTTGTTTGTCCACCCGCCTCTTGAGGATTGACCACAAATTCTCAATGGGATTAAGGTCTGGGGAGTTTCCTGGCCATGGACCCAAAATTTAGATGTTTTGTTCCCCGAACCACTTAGTTATCACCTTTGCCTTATGGCAAGGTGCTAAATCATGCCGGAAAAGGCATTGTTCGTCACCAAACTGTTCTTGGATGGTTGGGAGAAGTTGCTCTCGGAGGATTTGTTGGTACCATTCTTTATTCATGGCTGTGTTCTTAGGCAAAATTGTCAGCCACTCCCTTGGCTGAGAAGCAACCCCACACATGAATGGTCTCAGGATGCTTTACTGTTGGCATGACACAGGACTGATGGTAGCGCTCACCTTGTCTTCTCCGGACAAGCTTTTTTCCGGATGCCCCAAACAATCGGAAAGGGGATTCATCAGAGAAATGACTTTACCCCAGTCCACAGCAGTCCAATCCCTGTACCTTTTGCAGAATATCAGTCTGTCCCTGATGGTTTTCCTGGAGAGAAGTGGCTTCCTCGCTGCCCTTCTTGACACCAGGCCATCCTCCAAAAGTATTCGCCCCACTGTGCGCGCAGATGCACTCACACCTGCCTGCTGCCATTCCTGAGCAAGCTCTGCACTGGTGGTGCCCCAATCCCGCAGCTGAATCAACTTTAGGAGACAGTCCTGGCGCTTGTTGGACTTTCTTGGGCGCCCTGAAGCCTTCACAACAATTGAACCTCTCTCCTTGAAGTTATTGATGATCCAATAAATGGTTGATTTAGGTGCAATCTTACTAGCAGCAATATCCTTGCCTGTGAAGCCCTTTTTGTGCAAAGCAATGATGACGGCACGTGTTTCCTTGCAGGTAACCATGGTTAACAGAGGAAGAACAATGATTTCAAGCACCACCCTCCTTTTAAAGCTTCCAGTCTGTTATTCTAACTCAATCAGCATGACAGAGTGATCTCCAGCTTTGTCCTCGTCAACACTCTCAGCTATATTAACGAGAGAATCACTAACATGATGTCAGCTGGTCCTTTTGTGGCAGGGCTGAAATGCAGTGGAAATGATTTGGGGGGGATTAAGTTCATTTTCATGGCAAAGAGGGACTTTGCAATTAATTGCAATTAATCTGATCACTCTTCATAACATTCTGGAGTATATGCAAATTGCCATCATAAAAACTGAGGCAGCTGTCACGATTCTCTAAAGCAGAATCCAGAAGCAGACCAGGACAAGGTGAGTAGAATGAAGGTGAGTATTTATTTACATTTTCAAATGTGGAAGCAGAATAATCCAGGAGACGGAGCGGGCAGCGGAGGTGAGTTGGTGGGATTGAATAGGCAGATCCAATGATGTCACAGAAGCCACCGACGACCAGGCAGGGGTGGGGTGAATGTTCCGGGAGAATGACTGTAGACAGAGTAAACAAAGGTAAGTACACGGCAAGCAAAAAGTACAAAACAACAAAACTAACTCTAGTAACTTTGAGGCTGATACGCTGACACAACATACTGTTAATGGCTAACGATCCGGCAGGGAATGGATGTCAGGTCAGAGCTTATGAAGTGGAGTGGTGATGATCAGGATCATGAACTTCGGTGACAGCTTCCTCGACTCAGTCCGCAGAGGAAGATCCCGTGTAGCCAACCAGACCTTATCTCCGACGGCATAAACGGGGGCTGGAATACTGCGCCGATTCGCCTGGAGCTGATACCGGTCAGAAACTCTAAGGAGGGCCTTTCTGGCCCGATGCCAGGTCCGGTGGCAACGACGAATGTGGGCCTGGACAGAGGGAACCGAGAGATCCTTCTCCTTAGAAGGAAACAAGGGAGGTTGGTAGCCGTACAGGCACTGGAAGGGGGACATCCCAGTGGCAGAAGTAGGGAGAGTATTATGGGCATACTCGACCCATGGCAACTGAGAGACCCAAGAGGTGGGGTTGGAGGAGACAAGGCAGCGCAGCGTGTACTCCATCTTCTGGTTGGCTCTCTCCGCCTGACCATTAGATTGGGGGTGAAATCCAGATGTGACACTGTAGCTCCAATGGCCAAACAGAAGGATTTCCAGACAGCAGAGGTAAACTGAGGACCACGGTCGGAAACTATGTCACTGGGCAACCCGTGGACCCTGAAAACCTCCCTAACAAGGATCTCGGACGTCTCAGAGGCAGAGGGAAGCTTGGAGATGGGCACAAAGTGGGTGAACTTGCTGAATCTGTCCACAATAGTCAGAATGACCGTGTTCCCATCAGAAGAGGGCAACCCAGTGACAAAGTCCAGGGCCAGATGTGATCATGGCCGCCGGGGAATAGGTTGGGGGTGAAGAAGTCCAGAGCTGGGCCGATTGGTACTCTTATTCTGCGCACAAACTGGACAGGCAACAACAAACTTCCGGGTATCTTCTCCCATGGCAGGCCACCAAAATCGTCTGCGTAGTAACGCCATAGTCCGAGCCACGCCAGGGTGACAAGCCATCTTGCTGGCGTGGGACCATTGGAGGACAGCAGAACGGACAGACTCTGGCACAAACAACCGACCGGGTGGACCGTTACCGGGACCGGGCTGCGTCCAAAGGGCCGCCATAACCTCCTCCTCAATCCTCCACGTAACTGCTCCCACGACGAAGTTCTGGGGAAGAATCGTCTCAGTCTTGGCCCCACTCTCCTCCGTCTTGGAGAACATCCGGGACAAGGCGTCCGCCTTGCCGTTCTTTGAACCAGGTCGGAACGTCAGGGAAAAATTAAAGCGTCCAAAAAACACGGGAGTTGAGACGTCTAGCCGATTGCACGTAAGCAAGATTCTTGTGGTCAGTCCGCCCCCTCCAACCAGTGACGCCACTCCTCCAAGGCAAGTTTCACAGCGAGAAGCTCCCGGTTACCCACATCATAGTTTCTCTCCGCAGGTGAAAGACGACGAGAGTAGAAGACGCAGGATGGAGTTTACCGTCAGTGGAGCTTCGCTGGGACAGGATGGCGCCAACCCCCACATCAGACGCGTCCACTTCTATGACAAACTGACGGGAAGTGTCAGGTTGAGAGAGAATAGGGGCGTTGGTGAATCGGCTTTTCAAGTCCAGGAATGCTCGGTCTGCCTCAGGATTCCAACAGAAGGTTCTGGTGTTAGAAGTCAGGGCAGTTAATGGAGCGGCCACACGGCTGTAATCACGGATAAATCTACGATAGAAATTTGAAAACCCCAGAAACCTCTGGAGCTGCAATCTCATACCTGGCTGGGCCCAATCAAGAACCGCCCTAACCTTCTCTTGGTCCATCTTAATCTCTCCCCTGGAGATGATGTACCCGAGGAAGGATGTAGTGTGGGCGTGAAAATCACAATTCTCTGCCTTCACAAACAGGCGGTTCTCCAACAATCGCTGCAGAACCTGCTTGACATGCTGGACGTGGCTGGAAAGCTTAGAGAAGATGATGTCATCCAGGTAAACAAACACAAAAAGACCGATCATATCTCTCAGAACGTCATTCACCATACTCTGGAACACTGCTGGAGCATTGGTCAGTCCAAACGACATCACTTGATACTCGAAGTGTCCCATAGGTGTATTGAACCCAGTCAACCACTCGTCCCCCTCTCTGATCCGGACCAGATGATACGCATTGCGTAAATCAAGCTTAGTGAACACAGTAGCACCCTGTAATGAGTCGAAAGCAGAGCTCATCAAGGGCAGGGGATACTTGTTCTTGACAGTAATATCATTCAAACCCTGATAATCAATACACGGTCGAAGAGAGCATCCTTCTTACTCACGAAAAAGAATCTGGCTCCCAGGAGTGATGACGAGGGACGAATGAGACCAGCAGCTAGCGACTCCTTTATGTAGGTCTCCAAGGCTTCACGTTCAGGTCGAGATATACTGTATAAACGTCCCTTGGGATAGGCAGCTCCAGGGAACAGATTAATCGCACAATCATATGGTCGGTGAGGAGGAAGTGACAGAGCCTTCTGCTTACTGAACACTTCACCCAAATCGTGATATGTTTCAGGAACCAGGGACAAATCTGGGGGGGGCAGAATCAATGACCTGACTGGGAACAGAATGGGAACAGGCAGCCCTAAGGCAGTTAGCATGACATTCAATGCACCAACTAGTTACCTTGCCAGTCACCCAATTGAACGTGGGATTGTGTTCTCTCAGCCAGGGGTATCCAAGAACCAGGGGAACACGGGGAGAAGGTAGAATGAAGAAGGAGATAACCTCTGAATGATTCCCTGACAACAGCATCTTAATAGGTTCAGTCCTCATAGTGATACGTGCCAGCAGACTGCCGTTCAGAGTGGTAGCTTCAATGGCTTCCGGTAATTGCTCCTTGGAAAGCCCCAGCTGTTCCATCAAGTCGGCATCCATAAAGCTGCCATCGGCACCTGAATCAATAAAAGCGTTAATCGCTAAACTCTGATTCTTGTTCATGAGGGTTGCAGGAAAACGGGGTCTGACAGGGCTCTTGAGAGGTTGAAACTGGCTCGCTAAAAGTTCTCCCAAACTTAGCGAACGAGGCAGTTTAACGGGCGCTGAGGACACGCGGAGATGTAATGTCCCGGGTTACCACAGTAGAGGCAGCTGTTGGTCTCACGTCTACGTTGGCGCTCCTCCTTGGTTAACCCGTGCCGCCCCACTTGCATGGGTTCAGGATCTGGAGGCAGGACCCCTCCTCTAATCCCGTGTGGTGAATACTGATCGGCTGAATCAGTATTCAGCCGTCAGGTGTGCAGATAGCTGATGAGATGCAGGTGCGGGTAATAGAGAGATCTCCCGCCTAGCTTCGTCGCCCGGCAACCAGACAGGGTGCGTTCAGGAACCTCAGGAAACAGACTCCAGGACAGAAAACAGGCAACACAGGCAGAAACAGACTCAGGAAGCGGGATTCATGACAGCAGCAGACTTTGTGAAAATTAATATTTGTGTCATTCTCGAAACTTTTGACCATGACTGTACATAAATGATAAGGGAAAGGATGATGAAGATTCAGGCCTGTTAAGTATAACATCTTTATTAATAGATGACGATTCCCTGATGATTATGCCAACCAGTCACTCATACAGTGTCTACATAGTCCTGGAAATCTCAAAAAACAAATCTGTACCAAACAAGGATGATAAACCTTGGTAAATATTTCCCTGAAATATTTACACAAGTGTAGTATAGTGCCTTCAAAAATACAGATAGATTGAGAAATAGGCCTACTGTATGGATGCCATATTTAAAGTAACTGTCCAGTGTTTCCAGATTTAAATGAAATATGACCTATAATTAATTACAATATGAGTGAAATAAAATATGAGTGGTAATTAAGTATGTTAAAAAGCAGCTTTTCTGTGTTGGAAGGTTGTGGCGTACCCCAACAATAGAATGGTGAGGGCGTATACTGGTCATAAAAAATATTAACGCAATTAGACCGCTGATTGGCCAGCTCATCCTCCTCAGGAGGATGACATCATCCTC
The DNA here is from genome assembly GCF_964263955.1 of Coregonus lavaretus. Lineage (NCBI taxonomy): Eukaryota > Metazoa > Chordata > Actinopteri > Salmoniformes > Salmonidae > Coregonus > Coregonus lavaretus. Next base: position 35,814,584 of record NC_139991.1, on the reverse strand, counting down.
TATGAGGAAATAGCAAGCTTTTTTAAAAACTATTTGTTTGAGATATATACGTTTTTTCTTCCAATTCATGCTTTCGCCACAAATACGAGAATAGGATGAGTCAACAACATTATTTGGGATATTAACTTTTAAAAGTGAGATTTTCACTGACAGTTATTCTAACATTCTATGTCCTATAGAGGCAAACAGCAGAAGGTATACTTTTGGGTGTCCTGGGTTGCTTAACTTAGCTTAACTTTCTGTCATGAATTATGATTCTTTGTCCATATTCATAGAATATGTGAAGTATAATCTTATGTATAATAAAACAATTTAAGTTGAACGATTTACATGATCTTCCATAATGTTCATTCTGTTCTCTATTTAAAAAGGTCCATTGAGCTTACATTCTGCTCCTTATTCTTGGACTTGGAATGCAGCTCAGAGAATTTTGCATTGATAGCTGAGCCGATGTTAACTGGTAGGGTTTTCGGCCACTTCTGGAGAGTAGCCCCTATGATATAAAAGGGGAAAAGGAAATTAAGTAAACACTTACAATAAAGGATGAAAGTAAGTAAATGTACAAAGGCCTGTGTTCCTGTTTGCATTTTCTTTTTTTAGCTTACTGTAAATGGGGTCCAGCTTTGTTTTCTCTAGCGGCTGATGGTGAGGTCCACTCCCCTTTGACATCTCCCGGTGGTTGCTCTCCAGCAAGACCTCCACGGGATAGACTGCCGTGATCAATGTCCTTATAAAGGATGAGGCAGAGTTGGCATTTACAGTATAGGCCCAAGCCAGCTTGTCAACAAACACCCCTGTCCCTGGATAGATTTTCATCAAATAAAATATGCAAATAGAATAAACATTAATTGTTTGAATGTCTGAAAATAGATGAATGTCCCTTTAAAGCCCATTACCTGATCTGTATCAGTCACAGGAACTGGAGAGGGGAGAGGGGTTCCTCACATCCGTTTCCTCACATCTATAACACATTGATTAGATTGAAGATAAGTAGTGAAATAACATATTTCAGAGGTATGCTACAGCAGATGTGAAAACCTTATAGTTTCTGTGAATATAAGATGAAACAGCCAGCCTGGGTCAGCTCATTTACCGACACTAGCAAACATGCCTCACACAAGCATTACTAAAAATAGTCAAATATGGATGGGCATTGATGTTCAAAATGAAACAACTGACTGGTTTGTAGCATCACTCAGACATCAAGCGGGTCCATACGAACAACAAATGTGGGGTTACCTAGGGGTAAAACATTATTAGTAGCCATGGTATCAGTTAGCTTTCAATACTGATTAAGGGGGGCAGCCTATTGCAAGAATCCTAGATAAGTGGCACAGATGCTGATTCTTGCCTCGGTTTAGCCCAGCAGATAAGAGTCAAGACTATTACTCAATATTACCTTGAAGAACCATCTCCTTCCATGTGTCATTCTGCTGTTTCAGTTTGAAAGTTCTCCTGTTTAAGTTTGGACATCTCCTGCTCCAATTCATCCACTCTGTTCATGAGCTTAACGCTGTCTGATGACCGATACTCTTTTAGGAACTCTTCAGCTGATCTCTTCTTCGTCACTTTTGACTTCTGGCTATCATATGAATGACAATATGGGTGAATGACAAATGCTGACAATCACTGTTCATTGAACACAAGAGGGACAATTTTGTAGCAGTAATAAAACCTAAATGAGTAAATGAGCCTTACCTTTGGTTGCAAGGGGGTCGGGTTATCTATGTCAGTTGAGTCGTCTGACTCCTCCAAAATGTTTGGGTGGAACAGATGCCCTCTTGCTCTGCTAGGGAGCCTGGGGTTGGACATAGTTATCACTGCAAACAAAGGTAAGGCTCATTTACTCATTTAGGTTTTACGTCAGAATGCTGTTCATTGACTATAGCTCAGCCTTCAACACCATAGTACCCTCCAAGCTCATCATTAAGCTCAGGGCCCGGGGTCTGAACCCCACCCTGTGCAACTGGGTCCTGGACTTCCTGACGGGCCGCCCCCAGGTGGTGAAGGTAGGAAACAACACCTCCACTTCGCTGATCCTCAACACAGGGGCCCCACAAGGGTGCGTGCTCAACCCCGTCCTGTACTCCCTGTTCACCCATGACTGCATGGCCACGCATGCCTCCAACTCAATCATCAAGTTTGCAGACGACACAACAGTAGTAGGCCTGATTACCAACAATGACGAGACAGCCTACAGGGAGGAGGTAAGGGCCCTGGCGGAGTGGTGCCAGGAAAAATAACCTTTCCCTCAACATCAACAAAATGAAGGAGCTGATCGTGGACTTCAGGAAACAGCAGAGGGAGCACGTCCCTATCCACATCGACGGGACCGCAGTGGAGAAGGAGCTGAAGTTCCTTTGCATACACATCACTGACAATCGGAAATGGTCCACCCACACAGACAGTGTGGTGAAGAAGGCCTCAGGACCTCAGGAGGCTGAAGAAATTCATCTTTGCCCCTAAGACCCTCAGAAACTTTTACAGATGCGCAATTGAGAGTATCCTGTCGGGCTACATCACCGCCTGGTACGGCAACTGCACCCCCGCAAACCGCAGGGCTACTCAACCCTGCACCTTAGAGGCTGCTGCCCTATCTACATAGACATGGAATCACTGGCCACTTTAATAATGGAACGCTAGTCACTTTAATAATGTTTACATACTGCTTTACTCATCTCATATGTACAATATCTCACAAAAGTGAGGATACCCCTCACATTTTTGTAAATATTTGACTATATCTTTTCATGTGACAACACTGAAGAAATGACACTTTGCTACAATGTAAAGTAGTGAGTGTACAGCTTGTATAACAGTGTAAATTTGCTGTCCCCTCAAAATAACTCAACACACAGCCATTAATGTCTAAACCGCTGGCAACAAAAGTGAGTACACCCCTAAGTGAAAATGTCCAGATTGGGCCCAATTAGCCATTTTCCCTCCCCGGTGTCATGTGACTCATTAGTGTTACAAGGTCTTATGGGTGAATGGGGAGCAGGTGTGTTAAATTTGGTGTCATCGCTCTCACACTCCCTCATACTGGTCACTGGAAGTTCAACATGGCACCTCATGGCAAAGAACTCTCTGAGGATCTGAAAAAAATTATTGTTGCTCTACATAAAGATGGCCTGGGCTATAAGAAGATTGCCAAGACCCTGAAACTGAGCTGCAGCACGGTGGCCAAGACCATACAGCGGTTTAACAGGACAAGTCCACTCAGAACAGGCCATGGTCGACCAAAGAAGTTGAGTGCACGTGCTCAGCGTCATATCCAGAGGTTGTCTTTGGGAAATAGACGTATGAGTGCTGCCAGCATTGCTGCAGAGTTTGAAGGGGTGGGGGGTCAGCCTGTCAGTGCTCAGACCATACGCAGCACACTGCATCAAATTGGTCTGCATGGCTGTCGTCCCAGAAGGAAGCCTCTTCTAAAGATGATGCACAAGAAAGCCCGCAAACAGTTTTCTGAAGACAAGCAGACTAAGGACATGGATTACTGGAACCATGTCCTGTGGTCTGATGAGACCAAGATAAACTTATTTGGTTCAGATGGTGTCAAGCGAGTGTGGCGGCAACCAGGTGAGGAGTACAAAGACAAGTGTGTCTTGCCTACAGTGAAGCATGGTGGTGGGAGTGTCATGGTCTGGGGCTGCATGAGTGCTGCCGGCACTGGGGAGCTACAGTTCATTGAGGGAACCATGAATGCCAACATGTACTATGACATACTGAAGCAGAGCATGATCCCCTCCCTTCAGAGACTGGGCCGCAGGGCAGTATTCCAACATGATAACGACCCCAAACACACCTCCAAGACGACCACTGCCTTGCTAAAGAAGCTGAGGGTAAAGGTGATGGACTGGCCAAGCATGTCTCCAGACCTAAACCCTATTGAGCATCTGTGGGGCATCCTCAAACGGAAGGTACAAGGTCTCTAACATCCACCAGCTCCGTGATGTCGTCATGGAGGAGTGGAAGAGGACTCTAGTGGCAACCTGTGAAGCTCTGGTGAACTCCATGCCCAAGAGGGTTAAGGCAGTGCTGGAAAATGATGGTGGCCACACACAATATTGACACTTTGGGCCCAATTTGGACATTTTCACTTAGGGGTGTACTCACTTTTGTTGCCAGCGGTTTAGACATTAATGGCTGTGTGTTGTGTTATTTTGAGGGGACAGCAAATTTACACTGTTATACAAGCTGTACACTCACTACTTTACATTGTAGCAAAGTGTCATTTCATGTTGTCACATTAAAAGATATACTCAAATATTTACAAAAATGTGAGGGGTGTACTCACTTTTGTGAGATACTGTATATATTTTATTATATTAGTCAATGCCACTCCGACATTGCTCGTCCTAATTTGTATATATTTCTTAATTCCATTCTTTTACTTTTAGATTTGTGTATTGTTGTGAATTGTTAGATACTACTGCACTGTTGGAGCTAGGAACACAAGCATTTCGCTACACCCACAATAACATCTGCTAAATATGTGTATGTGACCAATAACATTTGATTTGGTTTGAAAATTCTATCCTTGTTAACTTGAAAAAGTGAAATCTTCCACCTGACATTTTGCAGAGTGAACTCTTTTCTCCTGATGTTCCTGTGTGGACTTTTTCTCTTGTCTTATTACTTTAGCCTACTATAAATGAAGATGGTGTGCACAAAGCATTATGGGCCAACCCAAATTTCCCCTGGGTGCTGACGTTTTTTTGGTATTTTTTTCACTAATGGTTAAAGTTAGGATTTGGGGAGGGGAGGCTGATCCTAGATCAGGTCATAGATCCTAAGTCAGGGATGGGCAAATCTAGTCCTCAGGGGCCTGATTGGTGACACACGTTTGCCCCAGCCCCTGCTATGACACCTGACTCCTCAACTAATCATGGTCTTGTGTTGTCCATTAATTTACTTCAATTAGGGGAGGCGTGGTAGGGTTAGGGGAAAATAATAAAGAAGGAAAATATATTTTAAAAGACATATATTTAAAATAATATATATTTTACAAAAATATATATATACAGTGGGGAGAACAAGTATTTGATACACTGCCGATTTTGCAGGTTTTCCTACTTACAAAGCATTTAGAGGTCTATAATTTTTATCATAGGTACACTTCAACTGTGAGAGACGGAATCTAAAACAGAAATCCAGAAAATCACATTGTATGATTTTTAAGTAATTAATTTGCATTTTATTGCATGACATAAGTATTTGATACATCAGAAATGCAGAACTTAATATTTGGTACAGAAACCTTTGTTTGCAATTACAGAGATCATACGTTTCCTGTAGGTCTTGACCAGGTTTGCACAGATTTTGGCCCACTCCTCCATACAGACCTTCTCCAGATCCTTCAGGTTTCGGGGCTGTCGCTGAGAAATACGGACTTTCAGCTCCCTCCAAAGATGTTCTATTGGGTTCAGGTCTGGAGACTGGCTAGGCCACTCCAGGACCTTGAGATGCTTCTTACGGAGCCACTCCTTAGTTGCCCTGGCTGTGTGTTTCGGGTCGTTGTCATGCTGGAAGACCCAGCCACGACCCATCTTCAATGCTCTTACTGAGGGAAGGAGGTTGTTGGCCAAGATCTCGCGATACATGGCCCCATCCATCCTCCCCTCAATACGGTGCAGTCGTCCTGTCCCCTTTGCAGAAAAGCATCCCCAAAGAATGATGTTTCCACCTCCATACTTCACGGTTGGGATGGTGTTCTTGGGGTTGTACTCATTCTTCTTCTTCCTCCAAACACGGCGAGTGGAGTTTAGACCAAATAGCTCTATTTTTGTCTCATCAGACCACATGACCTTCTCCCATTCCTCCATTGGATCATGCAGATGGTCATTGACAAACTTCAGACGGGCCTGGACATGCGCTGGCTTGAGCAGGGGGACCTTGCGTGCGCTGCAGGATTTTTATCCATGACGGCGTAGTGTGTTACTAATGGTTTTCTTTGAGACTGTGGTCCCAGCTCTATTCAGGTCATTGACCAGGTCCTGCCGTGTAGTTCTGGGCTGATCCCTCACCTTCCTCATGATCATTGATGCCCCACGAGGTGAGATCTTGCATGGAGCCCCAGACCGAGGGTGATTGATCGTCATCTTGAACTTCTTCCATTTTCTAATAATTGCGCTAACAGTTGTTGCCTTCTCACCAAGCTGCTTGCCTATTGTCCTGTAGCCCATCCCAGCCTTGTGCACGTCTACAATTTTATCCCTGATGTCCTTACACAGCTCTCTGGTCTTGGCCGTTGTGGAGAGGTTGGAGTCTGTTTGATTGATTGTGTGGACAGGTGTCTTTTATACAGGTAACGAGTTCAAAAGGTGCAGCTAATACAGGTAATGAGTGGAGAACAGGAGGGCTTCTTAAAGAAAAACTAACAGGTCTGTGAGAGCTGGAATTCTTACTGTTTGGTAGGTGATCAAATACTTATGTCATGCAATAAAATGCAAATTAATTACTTTAAAATCATACAATGTGATTTTCTGGATTTTTGTTTTAGATTCCGTCTCTCACAGTTGAAGTGTACCTATGATATGAAATACAGATCTCTACATGCTTTGTAAGTATGAAAACCTGCAAAATCGGCAGTGTATCAAATACTTGTTCTCCCCACTGTATACTGTATATTGGAAATGATGCAGACAATTACATTGATAGAAGCCACACTCTATCTGCAATATTAAAGCTGACCTATCCCCTAAAAAATAAAAAATAAATAAAAATAATGGTCTTCTGTTTAGTATGCATTTAATTTAATCATGTGTGTTATTCTGCGTTTAGACGAGGGACAACAAAGCAAGAAGGCAAAAGCAAGACTTATACGTTACTAAGGTGTTTTCAGTAAACATTTCATCCTCCATGTTGTCGAGAAATAAAAATCTACATCAGGTTGATCTTCAACACTACGGCAGACGGCAAAAGTTTAAATATTTGAACTCTCGTGGCAAGTACAGTCTACCGTGGCTCTCTCTGTCTCGCTCATTCTCCCTCTCTCTTTCTTCTTTAGAGGAAGGAAATGTCTTTATTTCTCTCATGCTCTCTGTCACGCTCTCTCATGTTTTTCAAATCATGAGAGCACCTAACAGAGTAAAGCCTTGATATGATAACATTATTGCCATGGTTTTTAATGAGTTGTTGATTTCTCTCTTACCAATGATACTGATGAGATTGTCAGTGATGCACAAATGCCAAACCAAACACCGGATCAAATAGCAACACCTTTCACATGGGCCCAGGTGAATGATGTCGATTAAGCTAATTAAATAATGTTGTATGACATTAAATAATCAAAGTTAACAAATTTATTTAACTTAAGACAGACAAACAAAGTAATGACAAAATGCACACTACTGTAAACACACTTACCCTCCCTCTCTCTGTCCATTCTCATTTATGTTTCTGTTGTGGCTTTCTTTCTTTTTTGTGCAAAGTACAGTAGACCAAAGCAAGGTCAGAATAAAGTAATGGAAAACTAAAATCAAACTGAACCTACATAATTAAACTTCCAATATTGTTTCCTATCACTTGTAGGACAATGTCCCTCAAGAAACAGATACCGGTGATGCACACTCACATGGAAGACCAAAGTCGCATCTCTATTCTCTCCTTTGCTTTGAGACATGACACTACTGGTGTGTTGATGGAAGACCTGCTGACACTACCTCGGTTACATTCTGCTGGGACAAGTGCAGTTCCAGCAAGCAAGTATTTTTTTTAGAGAAGCCACTAGTTGGTATTGTAGATCAACTTGAACATAATAATTACTGCAGAGTATGTACGAAGTACCGTGGCAATTCATAAACTAAAGAAGAAACACTCACATGTGTGTCCTGTTCCTCATCCATAACAGTGAAAAACAGTTTAGAGGAAGGACATTTCTTTATCAATGTCCAATTGAAGGATCAACTGAAAGATCTTCTTGAGAATCAGGGTATGCATGATCTATGTTTCCATTCTGATGACAGTAGTAGACATGTAATATGTGATATACAGTGAGGGAAAAAAGTATTTGATCCCCTGCTGATTTTGTACATTTGCCCACTGACAAAGAAATCATCAGTCTATCATTTTAATGGTAGGTTTATTTGAATAGTGAGAGACAGAATACCAACAAAAAAATCCAGAAAAACGCATGTCAAAAATGTTATTAATTGATTTGCATTTTAATGAGGGAAATAAGTATTTGACCCCCTCTCAATCAGAAAGATTTCTGGCTCCCAGGTGTCTTTTATACAGGTAACGAGCTGAGATTAGGAGCACAATCTTAAAGGGAGTGCTCCTAATCTCAGCTTGTTACCTGTATAAAAGACACCTGTCCACAGAAGCAATCAATCAATCAGATTCCAAATTCTCCACCATGGCCAAGACCAAAGAGCTCTCCAAGGATGTCAGGGACAAGATTGTAGACCTACACAAGGCTGGAATGGGCTACAAGACCATCGCCAAGCAGCTTGGTGAGAAGGTGACAACAGTTGGTGCAATTATTCGCAAATGGAAGAAACACAAAATAACTGTCAATCTTCCTCTGCCTGGGGCTCCATGCAAGATCTCACCTCGTGGAGTTGCAATGATCATGAGAACGGTGAGGAATCAGCCCAGAACTACACGGGAGGATCTTGTCAATGATCTCAAGGCAGCTGGGACCATAGTCACCAAGAAAACAATTGGTAACACACTACGCCGTGAAGGACTGAAATCCTGCAGCGCCTGCAAGGTCCTCCTGCTCAAGAAAGCACATATACAAGGCTGGGTGAAAGTGTTGTGGTCAGATGAGACCAAAATCGAGCTCTTTGACATCAACTCAACTCGCCATGTTTGGAGGAGGAGGAATGCTGCCTATGACCCCAAGAACACCATCCCCACCGTCAAACATGGAGGTGGTAACATTATGCTTTGGGGGTTTTTCTACTAAGGGGACAGGACAACTTCACCCCATCAAAGGGACGATGGACGGGGCCATGTACCGTCAAATCTTGGGTGAGAACCTCCTTCCCTCAGCCAGGGCATTGAAAATGGGTCGTGGATGGGTATTCCAGCATGACAATGACCCAAAACACATGGCCAAGGCAACAAAGGAGTGGCTCAAGAAGGAGAACATTAAGGTCCTGGAGTGGCCTAGCCAGTCTCCAGACCTTAATCCCATAGAAAATATGTGGAGGGAGCTGAAGGTTCGAGTTGCCAAACGTCAGTCTCGAAACCTAAATGACTTGGAGAAGATCTGCATAGAGGAGTGGAACAAAATACCTTCTGAGATGTGTGCAAACCTGGTGGCCAAGTACAAGAAACATCTGAACTCTGTGATTGCCAACAAGGGTTTTGCCACCAAGTACTAAGTCATGTTTTGCAGAGGGGTCAAATACTTTTTTTTGTTTGTGATGCGGTAGCAAGACCATTACTACAGAACTTCAAACAATTTATTGGAGAGTATGGTTGTGGACTGTGCCTTCACCCTGGAGTGCAACACACAAGGGGAAATGGAACGTCAAGGTTTACACGTTTAGATGAGAAACCGAACGACAGAGATCCCCAAACAACTGTGGAGATATGAGAAATAGCTGAGACTGAAGTCCAGACTATATTGTCCAGACCATAAAGGGCTCTTCTGCCATTTTGATCAAATCAAATCAAATCAAATCAAATTTTATTGGTCACATGCGCCGAATACAACAGGTGCAGACATTACAGTGAAATGCTTACTTACAGCCCTTAACCAACAGTGCATTTATTTTAAACAAAAAAGTAAAAATAAAACAACAACAACAAAAAAAGTGTTGAGAAAAAAAAGAGCAGAAGTAAAATAAAGTGACAGTAGGGAGGCTATATATACAGGGGGGTACCGTTGCAGAGTCAATGTGCGGGGGCACCGGCTAGTTGAGGTAGTTGAGGTAATATGTACATGTGGGTAGAGTTAAAGTGACTATGCATAAATACTTAACAGAGTAGCAGCAGCGTAAAAAGGATGGGGTGGGGGGGCAGTGCAAATAGTCCGGGTAGCCATGATTAGCTGTTCAGGAGTCTTATGGCTTGGGGGTAGAAGCTGTTGAGAAGTCTTTTGGACCTAGACTTGGCACTCCGGTACCGCTTGCCGTGCGGTAGCAGAGAGAACAGTCTATGACTAGGGTGGCTGGAGTCTTTGACAATTTTGAGGGCCTTCCTCTGACACCGCCTGGTATAGAGGTCCTGGATGGCAGGAAGCTTTGCCCCAGTGATGTTCTGGGCCGTACGCACTACCCTTTGTAGTGCCTTGCGGTCGGAGGCCAAGCAGTTGCCATACCAGGCGGTGATGCAACCAGTCAGGATGCTCTCGATGGTGCAGCTGTAGAATTTTTTGAGGATCTGAGGACCCATGCCAAATCTTTTTAGTCTCCTGAGGGGGAATAGGCTTTGTCGTGCCCTCTTCACGACTGTCTTGGTGTGTTTGGACCATGATAGTTCGTTGGTGATGTGGACACCAAGGAACTTGAAGCTCTCAACCTGTTCCACTACAGCCCCGTCGATGAGAATGGGGGCGTGCTCAGTCCTCTTTTTTTTCCTGTAGTCCACAATCATCTCCTTTGTCTTGGTCACGTTGAGGGAGAGGTTGTTGTCCTGGCACCACACGGCCAGATCTCTGACCTCCTCCCTATAGGCTGTCTCATCGTTGTCGGTGATCAGGCCTACCACTGTTGTGTCGTCGGCAAACTTAATGATGGTGTTGGAGTCGTGCCTGGCCATGCAGTCATGGGTGAACAGAGAGTACAGGAGGGGACTGAGCACGCACCCCTGAGGGGCCCCCGTGTTGAGGATCAGTGTGGCAGATGTGTTGTTACCTACCCTTACCACCTGGGGGCGGCCCGTCAGGAAGTCCAGGATCCAGTTGCAGAGGGAGGTGTTTAGTCCCAGGATCCTTAGCTTAGTGATTAGCTTAGAGGGCACTATGGTGTTGAATGCTGAGCTGTAGTCAATGAATAGCATTCTCACGTAGGTGTTCCTCTTGTCCAGGTGGGAAAGGGCAGTGTGGAGTGCAATAGAGATTGCATCATCTGTGGATCTGTTGGGGCGGTATGCAAATTGGAGTGGGTCTAGGGTTTCTGAGATAATGCTGTTGATGTGAGCCATGACCAGCCTTTCAAAGCACTTCATGGCTACAGACGTCAGTGCTACGGGTCGGTAGTCATTTAGGCAGGTTATCTTAGAGTCCTTGGGCACGGGGACTATGGTGGTCTGCTTGAAACATGTTGGTATTACAGACTCAGTCAGGGACATGTTGAAAATGTCAGTGAAGACACTTGCCAGTTGGAATCAATGGAATGGTCCCTGACTACATGCAGTGTGTGTTACTTGGAGTGTGAAGACAGATGGCCACTTTATGGACTGATTCTAAGAGCTATGCACAGCTATGGTACATTGGTACACAAACCCAGATAATTGACATGCACCTTCTATATATAAATCCTCCAGGTAGTATTGCTTGAGTTCCAAGATGAGTAACTGAACGCAAATTCTGGAAAGCCCACAAGTGGCAACACTGGCTTCTCTACTATAGCTTGCCAGTCCTGAAAGGCATACTCCCACAGAAGTATCACTCTCATAGGGCTTTGTTGATAGAGGGTGTAAGCATTCTGTTAGGGTCTGAAATAAGTGCAGAGCAGATCGATCATGCCCACAAAGCATTAGTGTACTTTGTTGGAGGTGTAGAGTCACTGTACAGAGAAGAGCACATGACATTCAATGTTCATTCACTTCTGCATCTAAGCCAAAGTATAGTACACTGTAAAACCGGATAAGTTCTGGCTACTCAAACATTTTGAGGAAACCGATTACCTAAAAAAAAAATGTTAAGAAACTTAAATAGCTGAAGTTAGCTGTACTACCTTCATATGAGTAATACAAAAGCAGTTTTTTTTTGTAAGGTTTACTTAAATGTAACACCCCCACTAAGCCACGCCTCCAATAATTCCCCAGTGTGCCTTGCCTTTTCGACTGAATTGTAGAGCTACCACCCATGACTGTATTTGTTAGTGACAGAGACATGGTTGTTGAATTCGTTAATTTTCAGTCTTGTGGCCTTCACCAAGTGAGCTCCTAGGCAAATATTATCATTTTAATTGAACCATTGCATACAGTGCATTTGGAAAGTATTTAGACCCTTTCACTTTTTCCACATTTTGTTACGTTACAGCTTTTTTCTAAAATGGATTACATTGTTTTTTCCCCCCTAATCAATCTACACACAATACCCCATAATGACAAAGCAAAAACAGGTTTTTATACATTTTTGCAGATGTTTTTTTTTTTTTACAATGGAAATATTACATTTATATACATTTTCAGACCCTTTATTCAGTACTTTGTTGAAGCTCCTTTGACAGCAATTACAGCCTCAAGTCTTCTTGGTTATGATGCAACAAGCTTGGCACACCTGTATTTGGGGAGTTTCTCCCATTCTTCTCTGCAGATCCTCTCAAGCTCTGTCAGGTTGGATGGGGAGCATCACTGTACAGCTATTTTCAGGTCTCCCCAGAGATGTTAGATCGGGTTCAAGTCTGGGCTCCGGCTGGGCCACTCAAGGACATTCAGAGACTTGTCCCAAAGCCACTCCTGCATTATCTTGGCTATGTACTTAGGGTCGTTGTCCTGTTGGAAGGTGAACCCCAAACTGAGGTCGTGAGCGCTCTGGAGCAGGTTTTCATCAAGGATCTCTCTGTACTTTGCTCTGTTCATCTTTCCCTCGATCCTGACTAGTCTCCCAGTCCCTGCTGCTGAAAAACATCCCCACAGCATGATGCTGCCACCACCATGGGATGGTATTGGCCAGGTGATGAGCGGTGCCTGGTTTCCTCCAGACGTGACGCGTGCCATTCAGGCCAAAGAGTTCAATCTTGGTTTCATCTGTCTGGCCACTCTACCATAAAGGCCTGATTGGTGGAGTGCTGCAGAGATGGTTGTCCTTCTGGAAGCTTCTCCCATCTCTACAGAAGAACTCTGGAGCTCTGTCAGAGTGACCATCGGGTTCTTGGTCACTTCCCTGACCAAGGCCCTTCTCCCCCGATTGCTCAGTTTGGCCGGGCAGCCAGTTCTAAGAAGAATCTTGATGGTTCCAAATCTCTTCCCTTTAAGAATGATGGAGGCCACTGTGTTTTTGGTGACCTTCAATACTCCAGACATGTTTTGGTACCCTTCCCCTGATCTGTGCCTCGACACAATCCTGTCTCAGAGCTCTACGGCCAATTCCTTCGACCTCATAGCTTGGTTTTTGCTCTGACATGCACTGTCAACTGTGGGACCTTATAAAGACAGGTGTGTGCCTTTCCAAATCATGTCCAATCAATTGAATTTACCACAGGTGGACTCCAATGAAGTTCTAGAAACATCTCAAGGATGATCAATGGAAACAGGATGCACCTGAGCTCAATTTCGAGTCTCATAGCAAAGGGTCTGAATACTTACGTAAATAAGGTATTTCAGTTTTTTATCTTTTATAAATGTGCAAACATTTCTAAAAACCTGTTTTCGCTTTGTCAATATGGGGTATTGTGTGTAGATTGATGAGGATTTGTATTTATTGAATCCATTTTTGAGTAAGGTTGAAACCAAAATGTGGAAAAGACAAGGGGTATGAATACTTTCCAAATGCACTGTTATGATAAACAGAGTAGCAGTAGTGTATGTGATGATTTTATGTATGTGTGCGTCAGTGGAGCCTCCTCAGAGGAGAAAGAGGAGGACCATCCTCCTCAGTGAAATTTCATAAAAATGAAAAAATAGTGAAACTATATTAAATATATTCATATTTCACCAAATAATTGATTAAAACACACTGTTTTGCAATGAAGGTCTATACTAACTTCAACAGCACTCTCTGGGGTAGCACCATGGTGTAGCCGGAGGACAGCTAGCTTCTGTCCTCCTCTGGGTACATTGACTTTAATACAAAACCGAGGAGGCTCGTAGGCCTCACCCCCTTCCATTGACCTGCATGGTAATTATGACCACTTACGGAGGACGACCTCCAACCAATCATAGCTTTTGCGGTATGAACTGACAGGTTTTTGTTGAAGAACCGCTTTTATTCTCTGGGGTACATGGAAAAGGTGCCAATTAAAACTGAGGGTCGACCTTTGCCTGAGATCAGTTTCATGAAGGAGGATGAAAAGGTGAGGGAATTCAATACCAATTGGTATCAAAAGTATAGCTGGTTAACAGGGAGCCTTTCATCAAGCCGCCTGTATTGCTGGCCTTGCCTGCTTTTTGGAAAGTGTGAGTCTTGGGCAAAAGGGGGGGTGGGGGTACAGTGACCTGAAGAACATCGATCGTTCAGCTAAACGGCAAAACAAAGCAGGGAGCATATAAATGCCCACATCAGATTCAAGCTTCTAGGAAAAAGCCACATCGATCATGACGAAGGTCTGCGTATTCAAACTGCGCAACACAACGAGAAAGTAAGAAACAGGGATGTTCTCAAGCGGCTTATCAACACCACTGCGTTTTTGGGCATGCAAGAATTTGCTTTTAGAGGACACGACGAGAGGGAAAGTTCCGCTAACAAGTGCAACTACAACGAGCTTGCAGCGGTAATTGCACGTTACGATGCTTTACTTGGTGAACATATGGAACTTTCTACTGTCTTTTTTGGGATGTCGAAATCAATTCAGAATGATTTGAAAGCTTTCATCGCATCATCCATTAAAAGTTAGATTAAAGAGAGAGGTTGACGCAGCGCTTTTTTTTTGCGGCCACTCAAGTAGGGTTTCCACTTTCCTCCTGTATTTATTTTGCAAAGATGATAACACATAATCACTCAGGACAGACACAAGCAAAAACTCATTACATAAATGTTGCAGCAGCCTAGGCTATACCTAAACATTAGAGATCTGACATGCTGTATAGGATGAAAACAAGACAATGTTTCAGTCTGATCAACTGTAGGCTACTAATAAGAGCAGCTGCATACAGCCTATGTGCACTGTCCATTTCGTTGGGGTAACTAATTGGTAACGTTATGTATTTATAGTCCATTTGTGTGTCAGGAGTGTCACATCCTGATCTGTTTCACCTGTCTTTTGCTTGTCTCCACCCCCCTCCAGGTGTCGCCCATTTTCCTGTGTTTTCTGTTTGTGTGTTGCCAGTTCGTCTTGTCTCGTCAAGCGTACCAGCGTGTTTTTCCAGTACTCCTGTTTCTTCCTAGCCCGTTCTTTCAGGTTTTGACCACTGCCCTGACCCTGAGCATGCCTGCCGTTCTGTACCTGTCTGACACTGCCCTGGATTACTGACCTCTGCCTGCCCTGAACCTGTCATCTGCCTGCCCCCTGTTTTGTTAATAAACAATTGTGATGCGAACTGTCTGGATCTGGGTCTTATCCTGAGTTCTGATAAGGAGAAAATGTGAATGTGATCAAATGTTGTTTATATTCTAAATTGGGCTGGCTAGGCTGCCTATACGTTTTCAATCAAAAAATGATTTACTGGAGTTAATCTATCAACATAATAGTGATGACAGATGTGACTTAATTTTTTTAAAGACCTACAGTTGCATAGGCCTGCATGATGCAAACATGCATAAAGCAAGCTCAGCCCTGTGAGTTCTATTGTCTATCAGTTGTTGTCTCCGTGTCTGGGTAGAGGAAACCCCCCTCTTAATCTAGTCTAAATATAATTCATATGAACAAGTATAAGATTGCTGCAGTTTGACAGGGTTTTCACACCCCCCCCCCCCAGGAGTTTTTTTCAGTTTTTTAAAAACCATGTGACCTAATTAGGAAAAACTGGTCCCATCATAGCCCTTATGAAACCTTTTTACAACTGATTAATCACTGTCATACCTTATAGGGTCCAGAATTTTCCTGGTTAGGTTAACAGATAAGGAAAAATTCTGGGCCCCAGGGGGTAAAAATTGCCCCACCACTCTGCTTGCAGCTGTCAGTTATCGTCAGGTATGTAGATGATCAAGGCTTTATTCAGGAACGTTTCTTGGGCTACTTTGATGTGTCAAGTGGGCGAGATGCGCAGTCTGTGTTTGACTTTGTGAATTTTGAGATTTCTGAGTTTATCTTAATGGAGCAACTTGTTGTTCAAACCTACGATGGCGCAGCTGTAATGGAATGTCCCCTACTGTTCTCTGATTAAGAGGTGATGACAGCTCCACTCCACTACCATTGTCAACTCTCTCCTGACATGAACTGAAGCCACGTCTCATGTGCCCGCTCATCCACTGGCACATTGAATGTTTCCTTTCCAAGCACTGTGAGTACCCCTATCAATTTTCTCTCATTACTGTATGTAGAGTCAGTCACATACACAAACACAATCACTTTATTACACATCAATGATTTTACTCCTTGCTAAGAAACAAACATCAAGCTCAAAAGACTCCACAGATGGGAGACCTACTCAACACATGCACATGGCCATAGCACAAGCTGAGTTTCCTGCCTTATTGGTAGTCCTCATAGAAACTTGGGCACCCAAGGTGAGGCAGTGTTAGATACAGGATGCACCTGTTCGTTGATGCAGAAGCAGCTATGGCAGCAGTTGGCCATACCATGTGAGCAGCTCATCACAGGAAATGCTCAACTCACTTATGTGTGGCATGTGGACCCTGGAAACCTATGTCATGGCTGACAACCACTTGGCTTTTCACCTCATTCTGGGTCTAGATTTCTTTTCAAATTAACCTTGGAGAACGCAACTATGGACTGAAGATAAAAGGAAAATGTTCATTTTTCCACATTCATGAATCGTTCTCCTGGAAGATTGACCTGGTTCAGACTCAAAGAAGACTACAGGGCCTCAGTCAGCCTTTATGTTGCCATGCCGTCTGTCCTCTCCACTAGAGGTCATCCCCTCTCAGGTCCATCCACAGATTTTATTGACCTGCTCAGAAATCAACCTCCTGAGATGCAGTCTCTCATCCAATCTTGGCCATCTGTTTGTTCAGAGAAGATAAGAAGAACCAATATGGCCAAGCATGCCATACTTACCTCCGATGATAAAATGGCGCCGGAGGAGATGGCTGCCGTTTTACTGGCTCCTAACTGATTGTGCTATTTTGTGTGTTTTTTCACGTGTTTGTAACTTATTTTGTACGTAAAGTTTCTGCCACCATCTCTTATGTACGAAAATAGCTTCCGGATATCAGAACAGCGATTACTCACCTCGAACTGGACAAAGATTTTTTCTTTAACGAGTCGGACGCGAATTATTTACTCCAGATACCGGAGCAGGCCCAAATCCCCGTCATTCGCATGAAGAAAAGATGTCGATACAGGGGAAGCAGGTCCGGGTACCTTCTTAGAATTCGCCGGCGAGTGGGTAACCCGCCTCTACCATCCGTCCTATTGGCCAACGTGCAATCATTACACATTCAAGACTATCCTACCAACAGGACATTAAAAACTGTAATATCTTACGTTTCACCGAGTCTTGGCTGGTTTTCTCCGTGCATCGGCAAGACAGAACAGCTGCCTCCGGTAAGACAAGGGGTGGCAGTCTGTGTCTATTTGTGAATAACAGCTGGTGCGCAAAATCTAATATTAAGGAAGTCTCAAGGTTTTGCTCTTCTGAGGTATCTCATGATAAGCTTTAGACCACACTATTTAGCAAGAGAGTTTTAATCTATATTTTTCGTAGCTGTCTATTTACCACCACAAACCGATGCTGGCACTAAGACCGCACTCAATGAGCTGTATAAAGCCATAAGCAAACAAGAAAAAGCTCATCCAGAGGCGGCACTCCTAGTGGCCGGGGACTTTAATGCAGGGAAACTTACATCTGTTTTACCTCATTTCTACCAGCATGTGCAACCAGAGGGTTCTCAGTACATCACGCAGACAGGAAGAAGAAAGGCGGTGGTGTATGTTTCATGATTAACTACTCATGGTGTGATTGTGATAATACAGAAATTCAAGTCCTTTTGTTCACCCAACCTAGAATACAATCAAATGCCGACCGTATTACCTCCCCAAGAGAATTATCTTCGGTTATAGTCACATCCATCTATATTCCCCCTCAAGCCGATACCACGACGGCCTTCAAGTAAATACACTGGACTTTATGCAAACTGGAATCCACATTTATTGTAGCTGGGGATTTTAGCAAAGCAAATTTGAGGAAAACGCTACCGAAGTTCTATCAACACATTTACTGTAGTGCTCGCTCTGGAAAAACACTCGACCACTGCTACTCCCCCTTTCGAGATGCCTACAAGGCCCTCCCCCACCTTCCCTTCGGCATATCAGATCACGACTCCATTTTGCTCCTTCCTATAGGCAGAAACTCAAACAGGAAGTACCCGTGCTAAGGTCTATTCAACGCTGGTCTGACCAATCAGAATCCATGCTTCAAGATTGTTTAGATCACGTGGACTGGGATATGTTCCGGGTAGCCTCTGAGAATAACATTGATGTATACACGGACAAGGTGACTGAGTTCATCAGGAAGTGTATAGGGGATGTTGTTCCGACTGTGACTATTAAAACCTACCCAAACCAGAAACCGTGGATAGATGGCAGCATTCGAGCCAAACTGAAAGCGTGAATATGGTTGAATACAAACAGTGTAGTTATTTCCTCCGTAAGGCAATCAAACTGGCAAAACGTCAGTACAGAGACAAAGTGGAGTAGCAATTCAACGGTTCAGACACGAGACGTATGTGGCAGGGTCTACAGACAAAAGCTGAAGAACATCCAGGTACTTTCTGCAGGTGCTGGAATTGTAGGCAAACTCATGGAAAACATAAAGGAAAACGCTGCACACTGCTGCTCATGCTCCCAGGTGATATTTATTTATAACAACGTTTTGATCCTTAGGTCTTCATCAGGCATCCGCATCCCGGGTGGGGGTGGAAGGTCCTATAAATAGGGGCAGTATTCAGTATTCACTTCCTGAAACAGGAGGTAAAACATATATTACATAGGTTCACAATTTTAACATTCAATGTAAATATGTGATCATACACAAGGAATGAGATCAATATTTACAGTTATATACAGCTGAAGTTGGAAGTTTACATACAGTTAGTTTGGAGTCATTAAAACTTGTTTTTCAACCACTCCACAAATGTCTTGTTAACAAACTATAGTTTTGGCAAGTCGGTTAGGACATCTACTTTGTGCACGACGCAAGTAATCTTTACAACAATTGTTTACAGACAGATTATTTCACTTATAATTCACTGTGTCACAATTCCAGTGGGTCAGAAGTTTACATACACTAAGTTGACTGTGCCTTTAAACAGCTTGGAAAATTCCAGAAAATGATGTCATGGCTTTAGAAGCTTCTGATAGGCTAGTTGACATCATTTGAGTCAATTGGAGGTGTTCCATGTATTTCAAGGCCTAACTTCAAACTCAGTTACTCTTTGCTTGACATCATGGGAAAATCAAAATAAATCAGCCAAGACAAAAATTGTAGATCTCTACAAGTCTTGCTCACCCTTGGGAGCAATTTTCAAATGCCTGAAGGTACTACGTTCATCTGTACAAACAATAGTATGCAAGTATAAACACCATGGGACCACGCAGCCGTCATACCGCACAGGAAGGAGACACGTTCTGTCTCCTAGAGATGAACGTACTTTGGTGCGAAAAGTGCAAATCAATTCCAGAACAACAGCAAAGGACCTTGTGAAGATGCTGGAGGAAACCGGTACAAAAGTATCTATATCCACAGTTAAACGAGTCCTATATCGACATAAACTGAAAGGCCGCTCAGCAAGGAAGAAGCCACTGCTCCAAAACTGCCATTAAAAAGCCAGACTACGGTTTGCAACTGCAAATGGGGACAAATTTCGTACTTTTTGGAGAAATGTCTTCTGGTCTGATGAAACGAAAATAGAACTGTTTGGTCATAATGACCATTGTTATGTTTGGAGGAAAAAGGGGAACGCTTGCAAGCCGAAGAACACCATACCAACCGTGAAGCACGGGGTGGCACCATCATGCTGTGGGGGTGCGTTGCTGCAGGAGGGACTGGTGCACTTCACAAAATAGATGGCATTATGAGGAAGGAAAATGATGTGGATATATTGAAGCAACATCTCAAGACATCAGTCAGGAAGTTAAAGCTTGGTCGCAAATGGGTCTTCCAAATGGGTCTCCCCAAGCATACTTCCAAAGTTGTGGCAAAATGGCTTAAGGACAACAAAGTCAAGGTATTGGAGTGGCCATCACAAAGCCCTGACCTCAATCCTATAGAAAAGTTGTGGGCAGAACTGAAAAAGTGTGTGTGTGCAAGGAGGCCTACAAACCTGACTCAGTTACACCAGCTCTGTCAGGGGGAATGGGCCAAAATTCATCCAACTTATTGTGGGAAGCTTGTGGAAGGCTACCCAAAACGTTTTACCCAAGTTAAACAATTTAAAGGCAATGCTACAATGTTTCATTTTTGAATTTCGATCTCTGCACCATACATAGAGAGTGAACGGTGCCCAGACAAGATGAGAAAACTTTTTCTGAGCCAGGCAAAGTCACGCATTAACAACATTATCATGGATATATTCATGTAAATGGCAATAGAAAAAAAGCTAAAACAAACAAAACTGTAGCTAGTGTTCTGTCATTCCACTGTTTAATGTGACTGAGTTAGCTGAAGTTGGCTAGCTTTCTAGCAAGTGACAAGAACGTTATGAACTAACAACCAGATTTTTGTCCGGACTATATCTTCTGGTGGAATAATTAATTTGTATGATTTTACTTATCAAAATAAAGTTTTATTGAAAATATGTAATTCATTGTTATTTTAATATGTTGGTAACCATTTTATAAAAGCAATAAGGCACGTGAAGCAGTGCTGTATCTAATAACGTTTTAATGAAAATATGTAATTCATTGTTATTTTAATATGTTGGTAACCATTTTATAAAAGCAATAAGGTACATGAGGCAGTGCTGTATCGTAAATACACTCACAGGTGATTCGACCAGCAACATGACGATATTTTTATGAAGGCGCAGTGATAATTCAGATGGAACTGTTAACAGGCATAGTGTGTCTGTGACGGCCAATACAGCAAGGATTGGAACACTGCTGGTTCAATCAGCATCCAGGACTCAAACAGCAAAATTACCTTTAAAAAACGGATTAAACAACATCTCACGGAAGACGGTGACTGGAGGGAACACAAACACAAACATAATTTTTGTTGTATTGTTTGTATTGTTTGTATATCGTTGTATTTAAAATTTGTGTGACTGTCCTTGTCTATCAATGTTTTGTTACTTGTCATGTTTTGTGTTTTTTTGCGGACCCCAGGAAGAGTAGCTACTGCTTCTGTAAAAGCTAATGGGGTTCCAAATAAACAAATAGACAGGTAAATGGCATTGTTCGGCCTGACACAATATTCAGAAAATCCATCATGGGGGAATGTATTCACATTTAAATCATTATATAGTTCATAAACTAGTTTTGTAATATAATACATTTTTACAGTTGGTCTAGTCTAGTGTATGTAGCTTAAACTGTGTCTTTAGCTTAAACTGTTAAAGAGCTGTACCATTTTGAAAACCAACCACTTTAGGCTGCCATTGTGTCCCTCCTCTAGCCCGTCGCCACCTGTCCACTGGCTCCCCCTCCTCATCCTGTTCCCCCGCTGCGCCTCGTTGGAGGGCAGCCGGCTTTTACGGTGGACCGGATCCTGGAGTGCCGGCGGGTGGGGAGGGGTCTCCTATTTCTGGTGCCCAGGAGGGACATTCTGGACCCAGGGCTGATACAGCATACCGTCGCCGAAGTGAACGGCTAGGGCCATTCGTCGGGGGGGGGGTGTCATCCTCCGACAACCATAGGCACCTCCTCACTCACAGTCGGGACTAATTATCTGCCTATTGGTGTCAGCTGTGGCTATCTGATTCACCTGTGTATTTATGCCCTCACTTCCCTGTGTTCCCTTGCTCAGTTTTCTCTGCTAGTTCCTTGATGTCAAGCAGTACGTATCAGTGTCGGATCACGTGACGGAGTTACAGGTACTCGAGAAGTGTTCTCCCTGTGTCATTGTGTTTTTCCAGTCAGAGTTAGTATTTCGTATTGTTTGCTGTCAGACTGTTATTTGGAGACCTATGTGCTCCTAATTTGTTTTTGTGAATAGTCCGTTGTTTTGTATCCTGGCTTTTGGACCACCAGTAAAGATCCTAGTTTCACCATCCTTGCCTACTGTCTATCCTGCACCGCACCTGGGTCACACCTCAGACCAACCCTTATACTAATGTAAGTCAGTGTTACAATTCTCATTCCTTACAATGGGCAAAAATATAGTGTAATTTATGTGCTTGTGTCATAAAGAACACTGCTGTTATTCTACATACTTCTTCTATTACTGTAAAACTTCAATTAGTAGCCTGGGCGTTAATTTTTTTCAATCACTGAACACAACTGCCACTTATTAGACAGCAGCATATATTTCCTTAATGCACACAGCTGTTGCTCAACAACATTTTGAAAAGACTACCACACTGTTTATGATGATGATTATGACCAGTATAAACATTATAATAAGAAATTCATTTCAGATCATAAACCCCCGATTTCGAGCTTCAGCACCATTTTCTCACTCCTTGCAGAACAAGTTCTCACAGTCTCACTTCAGTATAAACGTGAAAGTAGGGACCTGGACAAATGTTAAATACAGAAGTCTATCTATCTGATCTCACTGCGTTGCGCCTCGCTGCACCCGTAGTAGAGCCGACCATGTCAAACTACACTGCTGTCTCATCCATTGCAATGATGTTGCTCTCCTTTATTTTATTTTGAGCAATCTTTACGGTACTCAATGAAGTTCAGTCGCAACAATTCATTTAGACCCGGCCTTTATTTGAAACAGGCGTTTATTTGCTGAAATGCGTCCCGATGCCTGGCTATTAAAAGGGCCAGGCGGCTATTTTACAGTATTCCACTTCCCAGTTTTGCTGGTGCAACTTCTTGTTTAAGCTATGGCCTGTACAGTGTAAGTCATAGAAATGAGAAAAGGCAAGTATCTTGTTTTGTACTTTTAGTACTTCAAACAAAGTCGTGATGTTTTGAATGTTCATTCAGCTTTCAAAGCATTCTGAATTGACCAATTTAACAGCTGCTTTCACAAGAATAATCTCCCTAGGGAAGCCTGAACCCCCCCTCCCAAACATAGTCTACCCGTTGTTAATAATTGTAAATGTCTTTAGGATTAGGAACGTATCAGCACCATTTAACATAAGACAGCTTTATCCTCCTATTATAAGACAGCTAAATATCCTTGAGTATAAAAAGCCTCTTCAGCCGAACAGCATGGAATGAACCCGGCCCCAGATATGTAGAATGACAAGCATCTTTCAGTCCCTATTTCTGTTCCTTTACATCATATACTGTAAGCCTTCCTGTTGCCAGGGGAAATGAAATATTTATTATATAGCCCTAAGGGCTTCTGCAGATAGAGTTTTTGGTGGACTTAAAGAAAGGATAAGTCTTTCGGCTTGGCTTCCTCTTGAAGAAGCAGGAGGTGGAGGTACGGTCACATTAGCTATTAAAGAAACAGGCAGCAGGAATGGCAGTCAAGAGGTTAGGGAGCAGAGTAAGTGAGTTCCACATATAGTGTGAATGAAAGGCTATCTGCCCCCTCAAGGAATTCAAGTCATGATTACCCGATCACCCAATTACCATTAAACCCTCTTCAAATTCCATCTTTTCTCTAAATTTCAGGTTGATGTACTCTTGGATGGATGGATGGAGAGATGGAAGAAATCAATGGATTTAATCTGTCTACTCTATTTAATCCTTAATTCTTAAATGAAAGAGTATTTGAATTTAGGGGTGGGATTCAGATTCAGATTCAGATTCAGTGTTTAATAATCACATGTACAGTGTTGCAGGTGTGATTGCAGGGTACAGTGAAAATATTATGCTCAGAGCCCCAACATGCAGGACTAAGTGAAATAAAAGAATGAAAATAATAAAAAACAAAAACAAAATATAAGAGGTGTGTGAGTAGATGAGTTAGATAAACAAGGACTTCTTTACCTTTTGGGAGCATAGGGCATCCAAGGCCCTCTACCTATATAAAATATCAACTTCAGATGTGTAGAAACTCTGATTTGAAATCTTGAACCAAATCGTGGCCAGAATAATGGGTACTGAGTAATCCTTTCTTTGTGCTCTGATAAGTAGCCCTTATTGTGTGGAGTGTCTATCCCAGTGGTGGAAAAAGTACTAAATTGTTATTCTTAAGTAAAAGTAAAAGTAAATGCTATACATCAAATTCCATATATTAAGCAACCCGGACAGCACGATTTTCTTGTTTTTTATTTATTTACGGACAGAAAGGGGCACACCAACACTCAGACGTAATTTAGAAATGCAGTATTTATGTTTAGTGAGTCCGCCAGATCAGAGGCCTGAGGAATGACAATGTGTTGTATTGATAGGTGCATGAATTCGACAATAATTCTGTCCTACCTAAGCACTGTAAATGTAACAAGTACTTTTTGGTGTCAGGGAAAATATATGGGAGTAAAAAGTACATGTTTTCTTTAGGAATGAAGTGGAATAAATGTAAAAGTAAAAATATAAATAGTACTGCTCTATCCAGGCACTTAGGGCGGCTCTCCGATGGATCTATCAGGTGAGGGAAGCTCCATGGCTCCAGTCTGTAGGAAAATACTACCATTTCCTGCAGTCACAATGAGGATAAATTGTCACTATCAGGACTAGCTGAGACCCATTCCCACAGCCACTGGTCTGGACTGGCTTTGGTTTTCAGATAGTTTCCCCACACACGCACGCACGCACACAGACAGTCACACATGCATGCTTACACACACACACACTTTTCTTTATTTACTCACACACATACTATACACACCAATTTGGGTGTGCACACTCAAACACTACCTCTTCCCATATTTACTCACATACACACACTAATACGTGTGCGCACACGTGCACTGACATACACATATCAATCACTTGGATGGCAGGCATCCCTTGTGTCACTCTCACTCAACATCAAACACACACAGAGGCTCCACACAGAGGAAGTGAAGTGGGGGGTAGATATCGCATAAAAAGTAAAACAACAAACAAAATATTTTAATGATGGAGATTGAAAGTCTCAGTCGGTTTTGGATCATGTTGAGGCAGTTTGGGCTGGAAAGGCAGTGGAGGTTCAGTGGAGGGGGCATCGATGGGACGGCCAAGGAGAAACAAAGACAGTCTGAATAAACAGGCCCGGAGCTCTTCAACAGCGCACCACACCTGCTTCTCTGAATGGTCAGACACTCCATTGGAGCCGCTTCTCAGGTACTGGTCCTGCGTTGCCAGGAATGTAGCACCCACCTGGGTGATGCCATGGCTGCTGAAAAGTGCACAAAAAGCCACCAACCACATCTTGGCGGTGGTTAGGCGCATTCCCTGAACAGTCCCTGAACTTCCTCTGCTACCTCTGAACACAGCATGTAGTCCTTGGTGTAAAACTTCATACAGATTAAACAAAAAGCCACATTATTTGAATCCAAACAGCTAGCTAGCTATCAAGCCAAAATACAGACCTTTCATCACAATCCTGCAACTCTGAGAGTCAAGACCACAGGATATAGTGATCAAACCCTAGAGTAGCCAAAACCCTAAAAAAAAGTATTAAAAAATGCAACAAAAAAACCTTACAAATAATAAAATATGTACAATATTTACAGAGTTCTCTGCCTAGGCTAGGGTGGGGGATAGAGAAGGGGGTAATGGAGTGATCTGAGTGAATTAGCATCTGTTCAAAGGAGCTGTTGGAGTGACTGTTTGAGGGTTGGATCCTGACTTGCTATTGAATTATTACACAATTATGCTAATTGAGGAAATATGGAGCAACCCTCCCACACCTGTCTTTCTGTGTCTCTCTGTTCAGGCCAGAGCAATACACAAACCTTTTTATGTTGTTTTCATGATTTTTGACATTCAAATTCTGTTTCACCATAGAACACTGTGAGGAGACAGAAGAGGGTTGATGGGGGTAGGAACTATGCAGTCAGAACACTGAGCCTGGTGTAATAGCTGATCATGGGGTCCATATTCCAAGAGTATAATGAAGTCCTTTTAGTTAACGCATCATTGGAATCTGGACAGTGATTTCACGCCAGAGAGGGGGTGTTTCAGTTGGTCCTGCTGTGAGGAAGTCTGTCTTTATGTCCCTGCTCACTCTGGAGGCGGAATCAAGCTCAATATCTTGGAATGAATCATGGCTCTGTTAAACTAATGTAAAGAAGTGATTCAAGAGTTGAATTGGGAGTTGAATTGGGAACTGAATTGGAAGCCAAATATGAATCTCGATATGGTAAAGAATCAAGGCTGTGTTAATCAGATGTAAGGTCAAGAAACAAATTAGGAGTTCAATTAGGAGCTAAATTAAGAGCTGGACTCTGTTTAGCTGATGTAGCCCAAAGAGGCGAGTTGCAGTACCATTTGAATCGGGCTCCATTTGGCTAAATGACTATGACTGTCCACTCTCTCTGTTTATTGAGGGCGGCGCAACGAAGGTGGAATTTCACAGCACATGACCCAGCCAATGCTCACATACCTACAGTACATATATAAATACACATACAGTACACCTATACAGTACACTTACTAACGCACACAGACACCCCCTCCCCCACACACATTTGTACACACACAATCACACAGGCACACACAAACCTACAGTACACACACACACACGTCCGAGTTAGCTTGCCTACCCCATTTGCAAGCACACACACATCTACGAGAGTATATGTGAGTATTTCACAGCCTATAAGACCTATAAGACCATGCTTGCCATGCCAAGATCAGCATAAATCTGTGATCATTCTCACTGTCAGAAACTGGATAAGTATAGAGGAAAAAAGATACCAGTTCATGCTTTTACGCACTAATCTGCCACCTTCCCACCCCCTCACCCCACACCTTACGCAGATTGTAGTTATAGCGTGATATTTCTCCTCTGCAGGCTAGCTAATCCAGCTGGCCATAAAATGACTGCCCTGCCCATGTCCACACAAGATTTCCTGGAAATCATGCTGTACAGGGTGAGAAAAATCGACTTCTGAAAGAAGAGAGGTGTTCTGACGGAGACATATGATCGTCTGTGTTTGAGATCATAGGTAGGGATAGGTGTTTTACCAAACTCCATGGGCCTCATTTATCAAAGCTGTGTGCACGCAAAAAGACTCTAAACCTTGTATGCGCTAGTTTTCACACAGAGGTTGGTATTTATACATTTTGAACATGACAGGAGAGTGTGGGTATCTCCACGCACAGCTCAGACCATGCATAATCACAACTTCTAGTGTATGATCAATATTGCAAGCAATTATTGTTATTTTGGAGGAAATTGAGGTGTTTCATGCACGTGAATTATAATAATGGTAGACTAATAAAAAATATTAAAATGTAGGCCTAATGATTAAACATGCATTTGCCGTTGGTAAGTAAATAGCAGCATGTAGCCTAATATGCTTATTTTACTTTTATTATATAGGCCTAAATCATAATCAGATTGCTGGACAAACACTTTCCTAATTGTTCTTGACAAACTCAAACCGGTGTGCCTCGCACCTACTACCATACCCTGTTCAAAGGCACTTAAATATTTTATCTTGCCATTCACCCTCTGAATGGCACACATACACAATCCTTGTCTCAATTGTCTGAAGGCTTAAAAATCATTCTCTAACATTCCTCCCCTTAATCTACACGGATTGAAGTGGATTTAACAGGTGACATCAATAGGGATCTTAACCTTCACCTGGATTCACCTGCAGGTGTTCCGAAATATTTAACAAGAATTCATCTTTTGCATACAATCAATCTTGCAGAATTCAATAGTCTTTTTGTGTGCACTCGCTATAGGCATGCATTTTCTGTTTGAAAAAGTAACTGTAAAAGATTAAACATTCTGCCCACAACTTTACATACATTTTATCAAATTTGCATTATTTTAGAAATTGTCATGGCCCAGTTCCAAATCATACAGAAAATGAGGGCATTTTTGTTACCATAAAAGGTGAATGGAGGGCATTTTCCAGATGGTGTTGTAACACTCCTTCACAAGAACACAAATATAGTATGGCTCTGATTTATCAATGAAAGCATGAGTTTACAGTGGGGGGAAAAAGTATTTAGTCAGCCACCAATTGTGCAAGTTCAAGGTCCTGGAGTGGCCTAGCCAGTCTCCAGATCTCAACCCCATAGAAAATCTTTGGAGGGAGTTGAAAGTCCATGTTGCCTAGCGACAGCCCCAAAACATCACTGCTCTAGAGGAGATCTGTATGGAGGAATGGGCCAAAATACCAGCAACAGTGTGTGAAAACCTTGTGAAGACTTACAGAAAACGTTTGACCTGTGTCATTGCCAAAAGGGTATATAACAAAGTATTGAGAAACTTTTGTTATTGACCAAATATTTATTTTCCACCATAATTTGCAAATAAATTCATTAAAAATCCTACAATGTGATTTTCTGGAGATTTTTTTTTCTCAATTTGTCTGTCATAGTTGACGTGTACCTATGATGAAAATCACAGGCCTCTCTCATCTTTTTAAATGGGAGAACATGCACAATTGGTGGCTGACTAAATACTTTTTTCCCCACTGTATGTTGTGTGTGACAGTTTGATGAATCCCAATTATTTGTTGCGCACGCAAATCCTAGAATGTTCACGTATGCTAGAATTTAGTGAAAAATATACGCATGGTATAATGACACAGGATGAGACCCAGATGAAGACACAGGAGGCAGATGGTTCAAGTCTCTGATATTTATTAATAGACAAGTGTCACGTTACCGATGTGGATGTGGTGGAGGAGTCAGGCGCAGGACACTGAGGTAAAGTCCAACAGTATATTTAATAGTCCAAAGAAACTGGAAAACCTCTGACCTCAAAAACACAAAGAGGCGAGGGAGAATTACGCACACGCGTAAACACTAAACACAAAAAAAACAGGGAGCAAAGACGTAGCTCCGACACTGTGGCAGTAAAAATAACAACACACAATAATACTAACACAAAACAAGGAACTTATAGGGCACGCAATCAACACACAAATGGCCACAGGTGATACAGACAGACAAAAGCAATCGACTGACGAAACATAGAGCGGTGGCAGCTAGTACTCCGGGGACGGCGCTCGCCGAAGCCTGCCCGAACCAGGAGGAGGAGCAGTCTCGGCCGAAACCATGACAACAAGGGGCATGCAAGAGGCAGGTCGAGGACAGGCAGAAGTTCGTAAACCAGGTCAGAGACAGATAGGTACAGGAGGTCAGGGCAGGCGGAATGGTGGGCAGGTGAGCTCAGGGTCAGGGCAGGCAGAAATGGTCTGAATCGGGAGGACTAGAAAACACGGACTGGAAAAACGAGCACGGAAAAAACGCTGGTAGGCTGGACGAGACAAGACGAACTGGCAACAAACAAACAAAAAACACTGGTATAAATACACAGGGGATAATGGGGACAAATGGGAGACACCTGGTGGGGGGTGGAGACAAGCACAAGACTGGTGAAACAGATCA
This sequence comes from Coregonus lavaretus, assembly GCF_964263955.1. NCBI lineage: Eukaryota > Metazoa > Chordata > Actinopteri > Salmoniformes > Salmonidae > Coregonus > Coregonus lavaretus. Next base: position 35,785,110 of record NC_139991.1, on the reverse strand, counting down.
GGGTGTGACACATGGTTGATAAATGAGGCCCCTGGTCCTAATCATAGGGCTCAGCATATCCCTATACCAATGCTTTACACTTTGAAATTCAAGGAATGGGTACACAGAGATTAAAATCTCAGAATTGGAACACACACACACACACACAAAATTATATTAGCTTTGTCAAGTGTAAAGTATCTAGCACTACATACAGTAACTCTAACTAACAAGCTGTGTTGTGTTGGAGATCTGTATCCAGGGATGTTGAATCTTAGCTGGTTGGATAAAACAGTCAGCCTCCCTTTCACAGGGTTATTCTGGTGTTATTATGAGCGGACAGGATGCTCATTATGGTTACCGGATGGCATGGCGGTCTGGTGTGCATGTTGGAAATGCCTGTGGCATGAGTGAGTGAGTGAGTGAGTGAGCGAGCGAGTGACTGAGTGAGAGCGTGAATGAGAGAGCATGTATAATAATTGAGTGAGAGAGACCAAGCATCCATCTCACAGAGATCTGTTTCAGAGCCTTACATTTCTTCCTTCATCACCAACCAAACCTGCACAGGAGGACAGAACCAACAACAAGTAACACAAAAAGCCAGGTGGAGTCACCCTGTAGAGGAGATAAGCACACACATCCAGTGGAGGCTCCTCAGAGGAGGAAGGGGGGGACCATCCTCAGTGAATTTCATAAACATATAAATAGTGAAACATGAAAAAGTTATCCTTTTTAGATACAAATATATTAAATATATTCAAGTCAACAAATAATTGATTAAAACACAATGTTTTGCAATGAAGGTCTACAGTAGCCTCAATAGCACTCTGTAGGTTGCACCATAGTTTCCGTCCTCCTCTGGGTACATTCACTTCAATACAAAACCTAGGAGGCTCATGGTTCTCACCCCCTTCCATAGACTTACAGTTTTGACAAATTAATTTCTTAAAAAATTAAGGACAAGCAAGAGAAAGAGAGAGATAGCTATATTTAATTGTATATTTGTTTAACCTTCACTTAGCTAGCGAATGCAGCTAGCTACTGTGCAGCTCACCCTGCACTATCATAAAGAACATGAGCACATCTACTACTACTAAGCTTCCCAGTAAAGAAATACAAATAAGTAAGTATCTAAGAAGAAAAGTGCTCAAAATAGCCAACATTAACATATGTAGCTTAAGAAACAAGGTTAATGAAATCAATAATTTACTAGAAACAAATGACATTCATATTCTGACTATCTCTGAAACTCACTTAGATAATACCTTTGATGATACAGTGGTAGCAATAAAAGGTTATAAAATGTATAGAAAAGATAGAAATGCCAATGGTGGAGGTGTTGCTGTTTATATTCAGAACCACATTCATGTCAAGAATAGAGAGGATCTCATGTTAAATACTGTTGAAGTCATATGGCTACAGGTTAATCTGCCTCACCTAAAGCCCAATCTGGTGGGAAGCTGCTATAGACCACCAAGTTCTAACAGTCAGTATATGGGTAACATGTGTGAAATGCTTGATAATGTATGTGATTTAAATATTGACTGGCTTTCATCAGGCTGCCCACTCAAGAGAAAGCTTCAAACTGTAACCAGTGCCTGCAACCTGGTTCAGGTTATCAGTCAACCTACCAGGGTAGTTACAAACAATACAGGAATTAAATCATCAACATGTATTGATCATATATTTACTAATGCTGCAGAGATTTGTTTGAAAGCAGTATCCAAAGTTCCAAAGGCTGGGCCTAATAATGTGTGTAAGAGGCTTACAATAAGTTTTGTCGTGATTCCTCTGTTGTTGATGTAAATAATATATGATAGTCCATGGTGTGTAATGAGGAGCAAACAGACACTGCACTTGACACATTTATGAAATTGCTTATTCCAGTTACTAATAAGCATGCACCCATTAAGAAAATGACTGTAAAAACGGTTAAATCCCTGTGGATTGATGAAGAATTTAAAAATAGTATATTTGAGAGGGATGAGGCAAAAGGAATGGCAAATAAGTCTGGCTGCACAACCGATTTGCAAACGTATTGGAAATTGAGAAATCATGTGGCTACTCTAAATAAAAAGAAGAAGAAACTACGCTATGAAACAAAGATACAGTGAGGGAAAAAAGTATTTGATCCCCTGCTGATTTTGAACGTTTGCCCACTGACAAAGAAATGATCAGTCTATAATTTTAATGGTAGGTTTATTTGAACAGTGAGAGACAGAATAACAACAAAAAAATCCAGAAAAACGCATAAAAAAATGTTATAAATTGATTTGCATTGTAATGAGGGAAATAAGTATTTGACCCCCTCTCAATCAGAAAGATTTCTGGCTCCCAGGTGTCTTTTATACAGGTAACGAGCTGAGATTAGGAGCACACTCTTAAAGGGACTGCTCCTAATCTCAGCTTGTTACCTGTATAAAAGACACCTGTCCACAGAAGCAATCAATCAATCAGATTCCAAACTCTCCACCATGGCCAAGACCAAAGAGCTCTCCAAGGATGTCAGGGACAAGATTGTAGACCTACACAAGGCTGGAATGGGCTACAAGACCATCGCCAAACAGGTTGGTGAGAAGGTGACAACAGTTGTGCGATTATTCGCAAATGGAAGAAACAAAATAACTGTCAGTCTCCCTCGGCCTGGAGCGCCATGCAAGATCTCACCTTGTGGAGTTGCAATGATCATGAAAACAGTGAGGAATCAGCCCAGAACTACACGGGAGGATCTTGTCAATGATCTCAAGGCAGCTGGGACCATAGTTACCAAGAAAACAATTGGTAACACACTACGCAGTGAAGGACTGAAATCCTGCAGCGCCAGCAAGGTCCCCCTGCTCAAGAAAGCACATATACATGCCCGTTTGAAGTTTGCCAATGAACATCTGAATGATTCAGAGGAGAACTGGGTGAAAGTGTTGTGGTCAGATGAGACCAAAATGGAGCTCTTTGGCATCAACTCAACTCGCCGTGTTTGGAGGAGGAGGAATGCTGCCTATGACCCCAAGAACACCATCCCCACCGTCAAACATGGAGGTGGAAACATTATGCTTTGGGGGGGGGGGGGTTTCTGCTAAGGGGACAGGACAACTTCACCACATCAAAGGGACGATGGACGGGGCCATGTACCGTCAAATCTTGGGTGAGAACCTCCTTCCCTCAGCCAGGGCATTGAAAATGGGTCGTGGATGGGTATTCCAGCATGACAATGACCCAAAACACACGGCCAAGGCAACAAAGGAGTGGCTCAAGAAGAAGCACATTAAGGAGTGGCCTAGCCAGTCTCCAGACCTTAATCCCATAGAAAATCTGTGGAGGGAGCTGAAGGTTTGAGTTGCCAAACATCAGCCTCGAAACCTTAATGACTTGGAGAAGATCTGCAAAGAGGAGTGGAACAAAATCCCTCCTGAGATGTGTACAAACCTGGTGGCCAACTACAAGAAATATCTGACCTCTGTGATTACCAACAGGGATTTTGCCACCAAGTACTAAGCCATGTTTTGCAGAGGGGTCAAATACTTATTTCCCTCATTAAAATGCAAATAAATTTGTAACATTTTTTTGTTGTTATTCTGTCTCTCACTGTTTAAATAAACATACCATTAAAATTATAGACTGATAATTTCTTTGTCAGTGGGCAAACGTACAAAATCAGCAGGGGATCAAATACTTTTTGACTTTGAATGAATACTTTGAAATGACTTAAAGAATGATAGTAAAATGATTTGGAGCACCTTAAACGAAATGTTGGGAAAAAAGGCAAACTCAGCTCCATCATTAATTGAATCAGATAGCTCATTCATTACAAAACCAACTAATATTGCCAACTACTTTCATGATTTTTTTCATTGGCAAGATTAGCAAACTTAGGCATGACATGCCAGCAACAATTGCTGACACTACACATCCAAGTATAGCTGACCAAATTATGAAAGACAAGCATTGTAATTTTGAATTCTGTAAAGTGACGGTGGAAGAGGTGAACTATTTATTGTTATCTATCAACAATGTCAAGCCACTGAGATCTGACATCTTGGATGGAAAATTACTGATAATAGCGGATGATATTGCAACTCCTATATCATATGTTGAACAATGTTGAACATTAGACTATGTTGTATTGACTTTAATCCAACTTTAACTTTTCTCCCCAAAGACTTTCTCTACCTCAAAGACAATAGAAGTAAAAATGGCTCGACACCTAGGTGTGATACCACGTGACCTCACAGGACTAGAAAAGCACTGTTCCCCTCTCTCGCACTCTCATTTTTTCCTGGGCCCCTCAAGCTGGATCTCTCCATGCAGCTTCAGCTGCTCCTCAAGAAGGGAGAAGAACCTCCATCTTCAGCAGGCTGACCACAGAGCCTGGACCTTCGACTTTAATGGCAAGTGCTGGTAACTGATAAGTTAGGGGAAAAGTACCTTTTAGGGAAATGCCCAAACTGAAGAATAGTACCTGTAATCCAGTAGAGAAATTGGGACGGAAGAACACTAAACAGTCTCAGAAGAAGATGTAGGCCGTGTCCCAATCGATAAGGATGCTGGCCTTTGAGGCAGAATTTCTAGGCAGGACTTCATAATTGGAGTGTCCCAATCCCAAGGTACCTGAAACTGCTGCCTTCTAAGTTGACTTCATTTGACAGATTTTGAAGGCAGCATCCCATGTATCCTTCGCCGGGAATAGTTAGATGGCGCTGCAGAGATGGATAGCTGCCGTCTTATGGGATCCTGACCAATTCTGCAATTGTGTGTGTATTTTTACGCTGATCTCAACTTTTTTTGGACATAATATTTCCGCCATCTTTTCCTATGACCAAAAACAGCTTCTGGACATCAAAACAGCAATCACTAGATTCGGCAGCTGTGGATGTACTGCTCATCCCGGACCAGGTCCTAATCCCCTGGACTCGAAAGAGGAAGAGACTGCGCTAGAGAGGCAAATGAGCGGGCTCCCTGACGAGACTACGTCGACGAGTAAATAAACTGCCTATACCCTCTGTTCTATTGGCGAATGTACAATCACTAGAGAACAAACTGGATGACCTCCATTCGAGACTATCCTATCATCAGGACCTGAAGAACTGTAACACCCTAGCGCATCTGTGTACCGATAGGACACATGGGGGGTGAGTAGCTTAGTATTGCTCCGGCAAAACTGTGATTATATTTATTAAGGACCCCATTAGCTGGTGCCAAGTCAGCAGATACTCTTCCTGGGGTCCAGTCACGTTAAGGCACATCAGAAAATAAACAAACATAAACGAAATAAAACAAGACATCACATATACCACACTACTACATATCCACAGCAAAAAATTTACAATATCACCATACAACAATATTAAAATGTACAGTATATGTGTGTAGAATGCGTGTGCTAGCGTCTGTGTGAGGATGCGTATGTGTCTCTTCACAGTCCGCGTTGTTCCATAAAGTGTAGTTTTATCTATTTTTGATTTTTTTTTGATTTTACTGCTTAGTTACTTGATGTGGAATAGAGTTCCATGTAGTCATGGCTCTGTGTAGTACTGTGCATTTTCCAGAGTCTGTTCTGGACTTGGGGACTGTGAAGAAACCCCTGGTGGCATGTCTTGTGGGGTATGCATGTATGTCTGAGCTTTGTGCTAGTCGTTTGAACAAACAGCTCTGTACTTTCAACATGTCAATCCCTCTCACAAGACAAGTTGTGACGCAGTCAATCTATCCTCTCCTTTGAGACTTGCATGCCATTGATGTTAGCTCTCTGTGTACATTTAAGGGCCAGCCGTGCTGCTCTGTTCTGGGCCAACTGTAATTTGCTTATGTCCTTCTTTGTTGCAATTGACCATATTACTGGGCAGAGTCCAGGTGCGACAAAACTAGGGCCTGTAGGACTTTTGTTGATAGCCTTGTCAAGAAAGCAGATCAGCGCTTTATTACAAACAGACCTCTCCCAATCTTAGCTACCTGTGGCGAGTATTGAGGATACGAAGAGGCAGGACGCAGACGCAGGAATCAACAATGTAAAGGTTTACTTACCACTGAGCAAGAGAACAGTAAAGAGCGAGTACACGACAAGACACTAACGATCAAACACAACACTGAACAGTCCAGGGCTATATAGGGGTGGTGATGAGATTATGAGATGCAGGGTGCGTTGGGTTTCCATTCCGGTGTGACCAAGGTGGTGTGCTCAGACCGGTGGCTCAGTAGACCGGCGAACCAGAGCGCAGTAGGGAGGCAATGGGAGGAGACGTGACAGTAGGGAGGGAGTTCTGGGCATATTCTGCCCAGGGAAGAAACCTCGCCCACTCACCAGCTCCTGGTTCATGCGCTCCACCTGCCCATTCAACTGAGGCCTATACCCAGAAGTGAGGCTGGCCGTGGCCCCGATCTTCTCCAGGAAAGCCTTCCACACTCTGGAGGTGAATTGGGGGCCACGGTCCAAGACGATGTCCTCCGGAAGTCCATAATGGCGGAAGACCTGTTGGAACAGGACCTCAGCGACCTGGAGAGCAGAAGGAAGAAAAACGGCATGATTTGGAGAACCGATCTACGACCACCAGGACTGTGATGAAGCCGACAAAGTGGGAGGTTGGTGACAAAGTCTATGGACAGGTGTGACCAAGGTCGCTGAGGCACTGGGAGAGGAACTAGTTTGCCTGCCGGGGCGTTCCGAGGTGTCTTCGTTTGGGCACATATGGAACAGGAGTTGATATAGTGGGAGATATCAGTAGCCAAGGTGGGCCACCAGTATATTTGTGAGAGAGAATGTAGGGTGGGCGTCATACTGGAGTGCCCTGCCGTTAGGATGGTGTGTGCCCAGATCAGCAGGCGGTCATGGACCCTGGTGGGTGCATACACGCACCCCGGAGGGGCGTTGGCAGGCGCTGGGTCCTCCTGAGCCACCGGGCAGATGTCTTCGTCCACATCCCAAACAACAGGTGCCACGCTGAGAGACGGAGGCAGGAAAGGACCCCCCAGATCCTTCCTTTCTCCGGTATGGTGCATCCTGGAGAGTGCGTCGGCTTTCACATTCTGGGATCCTGGGCAGTAGGACAGAATAAACTGAAAGCGAGTAAGAAATTTGGCCCACCTGGCTTGACGAAAGTTCATCCGTTTCGCTGCCCGTATGTGCTCCAAATTCCGGTGGTCAGTGAGAATCCAGATTGGATGAACTGCACCCTCCAGCTAGTGTCTCCATTCATCCAGAGTGAGGACCACCGCCAATAGCTCCCTGTCTCCAACTCCATAGTTCCTCTCTGTGGAGGTAAGCTTTTTCAAGAAAAAGGCACAGGGATACATTTTCTCTGGCTTACCTTGCCGCTTGGAGAGGACCCCACCTACGCCCTCCACAGATGCGTCCACCTCCAGGATGAAAGGACGAGCTGGATATGGGTGTTTTAGGAGGGGTGCTGTGGTGAACCTCTCCTTCAGCCTCTTAAAAGCAGCGTCAGCCTCAGGGTTCCAGGCCAGCTTATGTGGCCCCACTTAAGGAGAGAGGTGAGCGGGGCACCTATGGAGCTGAAGGACCTGATGAAATGCCGGTAGAAATTTGCGAAGCCCAGGAAGCTCTGTAGGCCCTTGATGGTGGTGGGGACTGGCCATGACCTGACGGCGTCCGTCTTCGCTCTTTCCATGAACACCCCCTGAGGACTGATCCTGTATCCCAGGAAGGAGATGGCCTGTTGGTGGAATTCACATTTCTCCCCCTTTACCAACAGGCTGTGTTCCCGGAGGCGGAGTTAGACCGCTCTGACGTCCCTGATGTGCTCCTCGAATGTAGCCGAGCAGATCAGGATATCGTCGATGTACACCACCACCTGTCTGCTCAGCATGTCTCGGAACACGTCATTGATGAAGGACTGGAACACAGAAGGTGTGTTGGCGAGGCCGTAGGGCATGACGCAGTATTCATAGTGGCCTGAGGTAGTGCTGAATGCCTTCTTCCACTCGTCTCCTTCCCGGATTCGGATCAGGTTGTAGGCACTCCTCAGGTCCAACTTGGTCCCAAATACAATGCTTTTAGTTTTTGAAATATTTAGTACTAGCTTATTACTTGCCACCCATTCTAAAACTGACTGCAGCTCTTTGTTAAGTGTATAATGTCATCGGCATACATAGATACATAGGCTTTACTTAGTGGCAGTGGCAGGTCATTAGCAAAGATTGTAAAAAGTAAGGGGCCTAGACAACTGCCCTGGTGAATACCCGACTCTACCTAGATTATGTTAGAGAGGCTTCCATTAAAGAACACCCTCTGTGTTCTGTTAGCAGGTAACTCTCGATCCACGATATAGCAGGAGACGTAAAGCCATAACACATATGTTTTTCCAGCAGCAGATTATGACCGATAATGTAAAAAGCTGCACTGAAGTATAACAAATTAGCTTCCACATGCTTCTTATCAATTTATTTCAGCCAATCATCAGTCATTTGTGTAAGTGCTGTACATGTTGAGTGCCCCTCCCTATAAGAATGCTGAAAGTCAGTTGTTAATTTGTTAACACTGAAATAGCATTGTATCTGGTCAAACACAATTTTTTCCAAATGTTTACTAAGGGTTGGTAGCAGGCTGATTGGTCTGCTGTTTGAGCCAGTAAATGGTGCTTTACTATTATTGGGTAGCGGAATAACTTGCTTCCCTCAAATCCTGAGGGCACAAACATTCCTGTAGGCTTAGATTGAAGTGATAGTGAATAGGAGTGGCAATATAGTCCGCTATCATCCTCATTTTCCATCCAAGTTGTCAGACCGAGGTGGCTTCTCATTGTTGATAGACCATTTTTTCACCTCTTCCACACTCACTTTTCAGAATTCAAAATTACAATGCTTGTCTTTCATAATGTGTAGGTTCAGGCATCGATGGGACAGCCAATGAGAAACAAAGACAGTCTGAAAAAAAGTCCCGGAGCTGTTCAACAACACACCACACCTGCTACTGAGGCTACTGTAGATGGGGGTAGGATCTAGGCAGTCAGAACACTGGGTCTGATGTCATAGCTGATCATGGAGTCCATATTCCGAGAGTATAATGAAGTCATTTTAGTGAACACATCTTTGGAATCTGGACAGTGATTTCACGCCAGAGAGAGGGGGTTTCAATTGGTCCTGATGGTTCCAGTTCCAGTTCAACTAATCTGGGCTGCTGTGAGGAAGTCTGTCTTTATGTCCCTGCTCACTCTGGAGGCGGAATCAAGCTCCATATCTTGGAATGAATCATGGCTCTCTTAAACTAATGTAAAGGAATGATGGTGGACATCTTGAAGCAAGTGGGGACAGCAGACTGGGATAAGGAGAGATTTAATATGTCCGTAAACACTCCAGCCATGCTCTGAGTAGTGTTCTGAGGATGCGGCTAGGGATGCCGTCTGGGCTGGCAGCCTTTATCCTCAAAGCGGGCGAAGAAGGTGTTTAGCTTTTCCGGGAATAAGATGTCGGTATCCGCGACGTGGCTGGTTTTCCCTTTGTAATCCGTGATTGTCTGTAGGTCCTGCCACATACGTCTCGTGTCTGAGCCATTGAATTGCGACTCCACTTTGTCTCTGTACTGACGTTTTGCCTGTTTGATTGCCTTACGGAGTGAATAACTACACTGTTTATATTCAACCATATTTCCAGTCACCTTGCCATAGTTAAATGCAGTGGTTCGCGATTTCAGTTTTACGCGAATGCTGCCATCTACCCACGGTTTTTGGTTTGAGTGTGCAAGACGGTATTGAATGTGTCACTGTCTGTCACCTTGATAACTCAACTATTTATCTCTACCTGTGCACCTACTTTTATTCACAGGCTAGGTTGTAGCAACCTCATGATGGATACAGGGAAACATTTTCTATCATGTAGTAGCCTAAACCTATCGATGTTACATTGATCTGGGTGAATGGAATATGATTGACAGTCATCCAATATGCTGTAATAAAAATACGGCCATGCTCATAAAAAAAGTAAATGTCCTCCCTCATCTTAAAAGGCACCGATCGCCACTGACACACACATACCGCACAGAGACATTCTGTACACACACACACACACACACACACACAAACACACTCACACACGCACTGTGCTTAATTCCTACCTTGCTTGCCATGGTATTGGTTATTAGCTGGCTAACTAACCAAGCAAACCAGATGACAGGTTTGATATGATGCAGCTTTCAATATGACCTGGCCAGCAAAATGTCCTGCTAGCACACGTTAGCAAGCTAGCTAGCTTGTTTCAACTCTGATTTGCTAGCTAACGTTAGGTAGCTAGCATTTGAGGGCTGACTGTTCTCATTAAAGTTAGTGTAGTGCAAAAATGAATGAAGGATCCAGCTATGTTGGTAATTCATGTCATGTCTGACTACTGCAGTACTGCTTGTCCATATGTTAGCTAACAGCAACAAGCCCATACGAGCTAGCTAAACGTTGTGTCAGCATCCAGCAGTGATCAGTTTGGTGGTGGCATAGTAATGGCATCACCAGCCCGAATTCTAAGCAAGCTGGCACCCGTTATGAAACTGGGCTGTGCTGGCCTGGGTTTCCCTCGACCCAGCTCGAATTTGAGAATTCCATTCGAGCCAGCTCGAATTTGGCCCTAATTTTAGGTGCCAGTGTAAACAGGGCTACAGTGTGTGCTGTACAGTAGGGCAGAGAGAGACAACTGTCAAGCTGTCCAACACTACCACCCCCAGCATGGAAATACACAGACTTGTCTACAGCGCCCTGTTGATTTGTTGGGTGTCCTCTGGTTATTTTAGTCTGGTTTTACCTAAGAGCTTACTGTATAGCTAATGTTTGGCTAATGTTTTTAATTTCAAGTTGACATTCATGTATTAATTGCTTGTTGTATTTTTCAGTGACACTTCATTTTAAGGGATACTTATTACAGTTTAATTAATTAGTGGAGGCTCCTCAGAGGAGGAAGGGGAGGACCATACTCAGTGAATTTCATAAAAATTAAAATAGTGAAACATTAAAAAAGTTAACCTTTTACAGATAAAACTATACTACATATATTCACGTCACCAAATAATTGATTAATACACACTGTTTTGCAATGAAGGTCTACAGTAGCCTCAGCAGCACGCTGTAGGGTAGCACCATGGTGTATCTGGAGGACAGCTAGCTTCTGTCCTCCTCTGGGTACAATGATTTCAATACAAACCATAGGAGGCTCATGGTACTCACCCCCTTCCATAGACATACACAGTAATTATGACAACTTCCGGAGGATGTCCTCTAACCTATCAGAGCTCTTGCAGCGTGAACTGACATGTTGTCCACCCAATCAAAGGATCAGATAATGAATCTAGTACTGAAAGCATAAGCTACAGCTAGCTATCACTGTAGTGCATAAAATTTAGTGAGTAGTTGACTCAATGAGCGAGAAAGACAATAGTTGAACAGTTTTGAACAAATGGATTACTTCCTAAATTAAGGAGAAGCAGGAGAGAGAGAGCTAGCTATATTTAGTTATATATTTTTTTACTTTGACTTTCACTTAGCTAGCAAATGCAGCTAGCTAGTTTAGCCTACTCAAACATCCGGCTCAAACAGAGAGGGATACTATGTTAGCTAGCCGGCTATGGCTGTCCAACATTGGAACTCTTCCAAGTCAAGACAACCCTTACAGAAATGTACCATGGTAGTACAATGAAAAAAAACACCATGACACTATGATGTTTTTCTGGTCACTACCATGGCAAAAAAATACCATGGTACTGGTGCAAATACCATGGTATTTTCCTGCCATGGTAGTGACCAAAAAAACATGATCTTTTTTTCATTGTACGAGCTAACATGGTACAAAAATGAACCATGGTAGTACAATAAAAAAATACCATGGTTTTGTACTAGAATCATGTAGTGAAACATAAATGTATGGTAGTTGTTTACAATGTATTATGATGGCGTGTTAAACCGTTTATCGGGTAAAGTGACCAAAAAACGTAGTAATTAATGGTACTCACATAATGCAACATTGACTACTCGCTCTGCAATGAAACAGCGTAGGCCTAGTACACACTTTGTATTTTGTATTTATTACGGATCCCAATTAGCGGCTGCCAAGGCAGCAGCTACTCTTCCTGGGGTCCAACCACAATTTAAATACAATAAAACAATACATAACACAACACTCTACCATAACATATTTACAATACAAAATCCATAATACAGCAAAATAACAATATTAAAATGTGTGTGTGTAGAGCGCGTGTGTTAGCATGTGTTTGCGAATGCTGTGTGTGTGCCTATGTGTGTGTGTGTGTGTCTCTCTTCACAGTCCGCGCTGTTCCATAAAGTGTAGTTTTATCTGTTTTTTAAATCTAATTTTACTGCTTGACTGAGTTACATGATGTGGAATAGAGCTCCATATAGTCATGGCTCTATGTAGTTCTGTGCGTTTCCCGTAGTCCGTTCTGGACTTGGGGACTGTGAAGAGACCTCTGGTGGCATGTCTCGTGGGGTATGCATGGGTGTCCGAGCTGTGTGCCAGCATTCCAAACAGACAGCTCGGTACATTCAGCTTGTCTACACCTCTTAAAAAAACAAGCAGTGATGAAGTCAATCTCTCTTCCACTCTAAGCCAGGAGAGACTAACATGCATGTAATTAATGTTAGCTCTTTGTGTACTTTTAAGGGCCAGCCGTGCTGCCCTGTTCTGAGCAAACTGTAATTTTCCCAAGTCCCTCCTTGTGGCATCTGACCACACTACTGAACAGTAGTCTAGATGTGACAAAACTAGGGCCTGTAGGACCTGCCTTGCTGATAGTGTTGTTAAGAAGGCATAGCAGTGCTTAATTATGGACATACTTCTTCCCATTTTAGCTACTGTTTTATCAATATGCTTTGACCATGACAGTTTATAATCCAGGGTTACTCCAAGCAGTTTAGTCACCTCAACTTGCTCATTTTCCATATTATTCATTACGAGATTGTCACGACCGTCTTGAAAGGGAGCAGACCAATACGCAGCGCGTTGAGTGAACATGATGACTTTAATGAGTACAGCACGTAAATACAAAACAAAAGACGATAGTGAAGTCCAACAGTGACAATGACTGAACCTGGAACAAAAACCCACAACCACAAGGTGAAAACACACAGTATAAATATGGCTCCCAATCAGACATAACGAGCCGACAGCTGACACTCGTTACCTCCGATTGGGAGTCACTGACCAAACACGGAAACAAAACCAAAACCAAACACAACAAATGAACACACCCTATACCCAACACAACCAAATGAATACACCCTGGCTCAAACAACACAGTCCCGGAGCCAGAGCGTGACAGTACCCCCCCCTAAAGGCGCGGACTGCGACCGCGCCTCAATACGGGCTAAACAAGGGAGGGCTGGGCGGGCATACCTCCTCGGCGGTGGTTCTGGCTCCGGTCGTGGTCCCCACCCCACCATAGTCACTACCCGCTTTCGTAGCCTCCTCCAACTGACCCCCACCGGATTAAGGGGCAGCACCGGACTAAGAGGCAGCACCGGACTAAGGGGCAGCACCGGACTAAGAGGCAGCACCGGACTAAGGGGCAGCACCGGACTAAGGGGCAGCACCGGACTGAATGGCGGATCCTGGCTGGCGGAAGGCTCTGGCTGATCCTGCCTGGCGGAAGGCTCTGGCTGATCCTGTCTGGCGGAAGGCTCTGGCTGATCCTGTCTGGCGGAAGGCTCTGGCTGATCCTGCCTGGCGGAAGGCTCTGGCTGATCCTGTCTGGCGGAAGGCTCTGGCTGATCCTGTCTGGCGGAAGGCTCTGGCTGATCCTGTCTGGCGGAAGGCTCTGGCTGATCCTGTCTGGCGGAAGGCTCTGGCTGATCCTGTCTGGCGGAAGGCTCTAGCGGCTCCGGTCTGGCGGACGGCTCTGAAGGCTCATGGCAGACGGGCGGCTTATGCAGCGCTTGGCAGACGGACAGTTCAGACGGCGTTGGGCAGACAGGCAGTTCAGGCGCCGTTGGGCAGACGGGCAGTTCAAGCGCCGTTGGGCAGACGGGCAGTTCAGGCGCCGTTAGGCAGACGGGCAGTTCAGGCGCCGTTGGGCAGACGGCAGACTCTGGCCGGCCGAGACGCACTATAGGCCTGGTGCGTGGTGCCGGAACTGGTGGTCCCGGGCTGAGGACACGCATCTCAGGGCTAGTGCGGAGAGAAGGAACAGGGCATGCTGGACCCTGGGGACGCACATAAGGCCTAGTGCGTGGTGCCGGAACTGGTGGTCCCGGGCTGAGGACACGCATCTCAGGGCTAGTGCGGGGAGAAGGAACAGGGCATGCTGGACCCTGGGGACGCACATAAGGCCTAGTGCGTGGTGCCGGAACTGGTGGTCCCGGGCTGAGGACACGCATCTCAGGGCTAGTGCGGGTGGCAGGAACAGGCCGGACCGGGCTGGCGACGCGCACCGTAGACTTGGTGCGGGTGGCCGGAACAGGCCGGACCGGGCTGGCGACGTGCACCGTAGACTTGGTGCGGGTGGCAGGAACAGGCCGGACCGGGCTGGCGACGCACACCGTAGACTTGGTGCGGGTGGCAGGAACAGGCCGGACCGGGCTGGCGACGCGCACCGTAAGTTTGGTGCGAGTGGCAGGAACAGGCCGGGTCGGGCTGGCGACGCACACCGTTGGCTTGATGCGTGGAGTAGGAACAGGCCGGTCCGTACTGGGAACACACACCACTGGCTTTAACTGGGGATCAGGAACGGGCCGGACCGGACTGGTAACACACATCAGTCTCTCACGCCGTGCCGCAACAACTTCCCTTCCTCTACTCGCCAATGGCTCCCGTAATCCGATAGCCTTCTCTCCACATCTCCCTGTGGCAGCCTCCTGCTGCCCAACCGCCCAAGCCATGTGCCCCCCCCAAAAAACTTTTTGGGGTTGCCTCTCGTCCCTCCGACGATGGCCCTGCCGACGCCGTTGCTCCTCTCTCCGTCGCCTCTCCACTGTCTCGCTCCATGGACGGCGATCCATCCCCTCCAGGATTTCCTCCCAAGTCCAGGACCCTTTTCCGTCCAAAATCTCCTCCCATGTCCATGAATCCTTTGGAGCTGGGTCCTGTTGCCGCTTGACACGCTGCTTGGTCCTATTATGGTGGGTTTTTCTGTCACGACCGTCTTGAAAGGGAGCAGACCAATACGCAGCGCGTTGAGTGAACATGATGACTTTAATGAGTACAGCACGTAAATACAAAACAAAAGACGATAGTGAAGTCCAACAGTGACAATGACTGAACCTGGAACAAAAACCCACAACCACAAGGTGAAAACACACAGTATAAATATGGCTCCCAATCAGAGATAACGAGCCGACAGCTGACACTCGTTACCTCCGATTGGGAGTCACTGACCAAACACGGAAACAAAACCAAAACCAAACACAACAAATGAACACACCCTATACCCAACACAACCAAATGAATACACCCTGGCTCAAACAACACAGTCCCGGAGCCAGAGCGTGACAGAGATGTAGTTGAGATTTAGGGTTTAGTGAATGATTTGACCCAAATACAATGATTTTAGTTTTGGAAATATTTAGGACTAACTTAATTCCATGGCACCCATTCCGAAACTATCTGCAACTCTTTATTAAGTGTTGCAGTTATTTCAGTTGCTGTAGCAGCTGACATGTATAGTGTTGAGTCATCCACATGCATAG
Organism: Coregonus lavaretus; assembly: GCF_964263955.1. NCBI lineage: Eukaryota > Metazoa > Chordata > Actinopteri > Salmoniformes > Salmonidae > Coregonus > Coregonus lavaretus. The sequence goes on along the minus strand of NC_139991.1, from coordinate 35,769,505 downwards.
ACACACTGGCTTTACTCAAAGCCAGTGGCATGTCGTTAGTAAAGATGGAAAAAAGTAAGGGGCCTAAAAAGCTGCCCTGGGGAATTCCTGATTCTACCTGAATTAAGTTTGAGAGGCTTCCATTAAAGAACACCCTCTGTGTTCTGTTAGACAAGTAACTCTTTATCCACATTATAGCAGGGGGTGTAAAGCCATAACACATACGTTTTTCCAGCAGCAGACTGTGATCGATAATGTCAAAGTCTAACAAAACAGCCCCCACAATATTTTTATCATCAATTTCTCTCAGCCAATCATCAGCCATTTGTGTAAATGCTGTGCATGTTGAATGTCCTTCTCTATAAGCATGCTGAAAGTTTGTTGTCAATTTGCTTACTGTAAAATAGAATTGTATCTGGTCAAACACAATTTTTTCAATAGTTTACTAAGGGTTGGTAACAGGCTAATTGGTGGGCTATTTGAGCCAGTAAAGGGGGCTTTACTATTCTTGGGTAGCGGAATGACTTTTGCTTCCCTCCAAGCCTGGGGGCACACACATTTTTGTAGGCTTAAATTGAAAATATGGCAAATAGGAAATATTGTCCGCTATTATTCTCAGCAATTTTCCATCCAAGTTGTCAGACCCCGGTGTAAGGGATCGGGGGTTGGCTGGGTCTAGACAGAGTCTGACACTTCCCCGATCTACAGAGAGGGGGAGTCATCAGACTCGATCTGGTTCACCTGAGTTCTGAGCACACCTGTCCGTAATTAGGGTAGGATATAAGGTGTGCTCAGAGGTTCAGTCGGTGCGAGGTATTGTTCCTTTGTGACTTGCTAAGCGTTTTGTTTCGAGAGAGAGAGAGAGAGTTTGTTGTTTTGATTAACCGTGTATCCGACCTGTGCCTTGTTTGACTCCCCGAATTGCTTAATCCTCTGCTTGTCTACCCCAGTGATTACCGTGCTCTGATCCTGTGCCTGTGCCCTCGACTACGACTAAGCCCGCTCCTTTGGTACCTCTGCCTGTCTATGCCTTGCCCGGTTTTGACCACAGCCCGCCCGACCACGATTAAGCTATACCCTTGTCTGTACTCTAATAAAGCATCGCTATTCTGCGATTGGATCTTACCACTCTGTCCGAGTATTCATTACAGAATACCTCGCCCTTACCATGGATCCAGCGGAATTACAGAGGCGATGGGAGATACAGGAGAAACGGATGGATGAACTCCTACAGCTACTCCACGCTGGTGCGGCTGAAGGCACCACACCGAGCACGGTCAGTCCTCGTCATGCACCTCCGATTTCTCTACCTACAAGGTACGACGGGGAACCTGGCAAATGTCAGGGGTTTCTACTCCAGATGTCCCTGTATCTGTCATATAATCGTACTATGTTTTCCGATGACCGTAGCAGGGTGGATTTCATGATTTCTCTGCTAACGGGAAGAGCACTGGATTGGGCTACTGCGCTTTGGGCAGCTGAGGTCCCCGAGCTGAATGCGGAAGTTCAGTTCAAGAGACTGTTTCAAGAGGTGTTCGACCACCCAGTATCTGGGCGTAGTGTGGGAGACCAACTGTGCGAACTTCAGCAGGGCCGTCGCACAGTAGCCGACTACGCTTTAGAGTTCCGTACTATAGCAGCCGGTAGCGGATGGAGCGAGACTGCTTTGCTCCTTTTTTTCCGAAGAGGGCTGCGCAAAGACGTACAGACTGAGTTGGCTTGTCGAGGAGATATCACTGCGCTACATGAGTTTATCAAAATAGCCATCGCTATTGATAATCTTATAGTGCAACACAAGGCATCCACTGTTCGGGAGCCCTCGATCACTGGTCCTATGCAATCGACAGAGCGGAGGAGAGAATCTGAGGAGGAACCTATGCAACTGGGACGGTCACCTCTACAAGGGTCGGTGAGACAACAACGTCGGAAAGACGGACTATGCCTGTATTGTGGTCAGTCGGGTCATTTCGTTCGTCAATGTCCGGTACGACCTAACCATACCCCAGGATATCGCCTCGGAACTGCCAAACCGGTGAGTGAGACTCCCGTTTTGAACATTACATCTAGACAAATGTATGTACCGGTTACCTTATCTGTCGGAGAGAAAGTGCGCAGGTTGGAAGGACTTATTGATTCCGGAGCGGCAGCCGGCTTTCTGGATATGGGTCTTGCTAAGGAGTTGGGGGTTCAACTTATCCCAATTCAACCTCCCCTGCGAGTCAACGCGCTAGACGGTGAGACCATGGGCACTGGGTTCATTACGCACCGTACCGGGGAGATCAAGTTACAAGTGGGCTCTCTGCACCATGAGAACATCATTCTGTTCGTCATCTCCGCTCCACGGGAGCCGCTAGTCCTCGGCCACCCCTGGCTCGTTACCCATGATCCGGTCATCTCCTGGAAATCTGGCGATATCACGGCTTGGAGTGAGGTATGTAGGGCTGAGTGCCTCATTTTACCTTGCAAAACGTCTACTGTGGAGGATGTGAAGGGTGCGGTGTCTACTGTTGTTCCTACAGAGTACCAGGATTACGCGCCGGTGTTCTCCAAGGAGAGGGCTACCGTGTTACCACCGCATCGGGCCTGGGATTGTGCAATTGATCTGCTATCCGGGGCTACACCTCCTCGCGGACGAATCTACCCTTTGTCACAGCCGGAACGGGAATCAATGAGCAAGTATATTGACGAGGCACTTCAGCAAGGGGCCATTCGCCCATCTACGTCTCCAGCGGCATCCAGTTTTTTCTTTGTTAAGAAAAAGGATGGCGGACTGCGTCCTTGTATAGACTATCGAGGTTTGAACGATATCACCATTAAAAATCGTTACCCCCTTCCTTTGATTCCAGCAGCCCTCGAGCAGGTGGGGCAGGCCTCCATCTACAGTAAACTGGACCTCAGGAGTGCGTACAATCTGGTGCGCATTAGAGAGGGGGATGAATGGAAGACCGCCTTCATCACCCATCGAGGACATTATGAATATTGTGTCATGCCCTATGGACTTACTAACGCGCCCTCGGTGTTCCAGGCGTTCATGAATGACATTTTTAGGGACTTGATTGATCGTTTCGTCATAGTGTACATTGATGACATCCTAATTTACTCTAACTCTCTGAGTGAACATGTGTCCCATGTACGACAGGTTCTGGACCGACTCCGCCAACACTCTCTGTTCGTGAAGGCCGAGAAGAGTGAGTTCCATGTCACGACGATTTCCTTCCTTGGGGCCATACTCACTCCCGACGGGGTAAGACTGGATGAATCCAAGGTACAAGCTGTACGAGACTGGCCTCAACCCCAGACAGTGAAAGAGCTTCAGAGATTCTTGGGGTTTGCCAATTACTATAGACGGTTCGTGCGTAATTTCAGCACCACCGCTGCTCCCCTGTCGGTGATGACCAGCCACAAGGGGCGTGGTCTGAAATGGACGGAGGGGGCAGTGCGGGCTTTTGAGACATTGAAACAACGATTTACCACTGTCCCCATTTTATGTCAGCCGGATCCTACCTTGCCGTTCATCGTGGAGGTGGACGCCTCGGAGGTTGGAGTTGGAGCCATGCTATCCCAGCGCCAAGGTGAGCCTCCCAAATCACGACCCTGTCCTTTTTTTTCGAAGAAGCTGAATCCGGCCGAGCAGAACTACGACGTGGGAAATCGTGAATTACTGGCGGTGAAGTTAGCGCTGGAGGAGTGGAGACATTGGCTGGAGGGAGCAGCTCATCCGTTCCAAGTGCTTACGGACCACCGCAATCTGGAGTATCTTCACAGTGCTAAACGACTGAACTCCCGACAGGCAAGGTGGTCAATGTTCTTCAACCGTTTTCAATTCACTGTCTCTTATATTCCCGGGTCCAAGAATTGTAAGGCGGACGCGCTTTCCCGACGGTTCGAGCGCGCGGACAGACCAGTTGAACCAGAACCTATCCTCGCCATGAGTTGCCGTGCTGGTCCTGTGAGGTGGGCTATCGATGACACGATTCAGGAGAGCCTACAAGCGGAACCAGCCCCTCCAGAAACCCCGGTGTCGAAGGTGTTTGTACCAGCTCCGCTTCGACCTCAACTGATGGAATGGTGCCACACGTCGCTAGGATCTGGTCATCCCGGAATCACTCGAACTATCCGACTCATCAGTCGAAAATACTGGTGGGATTCCCTCACCGATGACGTCCGAGACTACGTATTATCCTGCCCAGTATGTGCTCAGTCCAAGGCGCCTCGAGCACTACCGGAGGGTAAGCTAATGCCATTGCCAACTCCTCAACGACCCTGGTCGCACATTGCGATGGACTTTGTTACCGACCTACCAGAATCAGAGGGCCATACTGTAATTCTCGTGGTCATCGATCGATTCTCAAAGATGTGTCGGTTAGTACCCATGACCCGTTTACCTAACGCCACTCAGATGGCGGAGACTATATTTAACCAGGTGTTCCGGCAGTTTGGTGATCCAGAGGATATTGTTTCCGACCGGGGACCCCAGTTCGTATCCCGGGTTTGGAAGGCCTTCTGCGAACGCTTGGGCATGTCAGTGAGCCTCACCTCCGGATATCATCCCCAGGCCAATGGGCAGACAGAACGGCTCAACCAGGAAATTGGGAAGTATCTACGGCAACAATGTTCGCGGCAGCCGCAAGAGTGGAGCCGATTCCTGCCTTGGGTAGAGTATGCTCAGAACTCACTCATTCACACCTCCCTACGTCTAACGCCCTTTCAGTGTGTTCTAGGGTATCAACCACCCCTGTTCCCGTGGGATACCGCACCCGGGATGGTACCGGCGGTGGACGAGTGGTTCCGTCGGAGTGCGCAGGTCTGGGAGACGGCCCATCAACATCTCAGTCAAGCCTCACAGCAGCAAAAGACCTATGCCGACCGACGCCGGAGACCTACTCCCACTTATCAAACCGGGCAACGAGTGTGGCTGTCTACCCGAGACCTGCGGTTCCGACGGAGCTGCAAGAAGCTCCAACCCAGGTACATTGGTCCCTTCAAAGTACAGAGACGTATTAATCCTGTCACCTACCGTCTGTTACTCCCTCGACAATACAGGATAAACCCAACGTTCCACGTCTCCCTGTTGAAACCTGTCCATTATAGCCCGATGTATCCACCCATCGCTCAACAACCTACTACACCACCTTTGGAGGATGAACAGGACACCACCTATACAGTCCACGAGATACTGGAGTCAAGACGGAGACGAGGGGGCATCGAATATCTCGTGGACTGGGAGGGATATGGACCGGAGGAACGGTCCTGGGTTCCTGCTAAGGACATACTAGACCCCGCTCTCAAGGTCACTTTCCACGCTGAACACCCAGATCATCCCGGACCCCGACCCAGAGGAAGACCACCCGGTAGAGGTAGAAGGCCATCAGGAGCCGGCCCTGGGGAGGGGGATACTGTAAGGGATCGGGGGTTGGCTGGGTCTAGACAGAGTCTGACACTTCCCCGATCTACAGAGAGGGGGAGTCATCAGACTCGATCTGGTTCACCTGAGTTCTGAGCACACCTGTCCGTAATTAGGGTAGGATATAAGGTGTGCTCAGAGGTTCAGTCGGTGCGAGGTATTGTTCCTTTGTGACTTGCTAAGCGTTTTGTTCCGAGAGAGAGAGAGAGAGAGTTTGTTGTTTTGATTAACCGTGTATCCGACCTGTGCCTTGTTTGACTCCCCGAATTGCTTAATCCTCTGCTTGTCTACCCCAGTGATTACCGTGCTCTGATCCTGTGCCTGTGCCCTCGACTACGACTAAGCCCGCTCCTTTGGTACCTCTGCCTGTCTATGCCTTGCCCGGTTTTGAGCACAGCCCGCCCGACCACGATTAAGCTATACCCTTGTCTGTACTCTAATAAAGCATCGCTATTCTGCGATTGGATCTTACCACTCTGTCCGAGTATTCATTACACCCGGTGGCTTGTCATTGTTAATAGACAACAATACTTTTTTTACGCCTTCCACACTCACTTTACGGAATTCAAAATTACAATGCTTGTCTTTCATAATTTGGTCAGATATACTTGAATGTGTGGTGTCACAATTGTTGCTGGCATTTCATGCCTAAGTTTGCTAATTTTGCCAATGAAAAATGTATGAAACTAGTTGGCAATATCAGTTGATTTTGTGATGACCATCTGATTCAATGAATGATGGAGCTGAGTTTGCCTTTTTTCCAAAAATTTCATTTAAGGTGCTCTAATGCTTTTTACTATCATTATTTGTCATTTATCCTTGTTTCATAGTGTTGTTTCTTCTTCTTTTTATTCAGTTGAGTCACATGATTTCTCAATTTGCAATATGTTTGCCAATCGGTTGTGCAGCCAGAATTATTTGCCTTTCCTTTTGCTCATCCCCTCTCAACCATACCATTTTTCAATTCCTCATCATCCACGGGGATTTAACAGTTTTTACAGTCATTTTCTTAATGGGTGCATGCTTATTAGTAACTGGACCAACATATATTCTTTAAATCAACAACATAGGACTCACTACAAAACTTCTGGTATTACCTCTTATACACAATATTAGGCCCAGCCTTTGGAACTTTGGTTTTCCTAGATATGGCTACTATATTGTGATCACTACATCCAATGGATTTGGACACTACTTTCAAACAAATCTCTGCAGAATTAGTAAAGATATGATCAATACATGTTGATGATTTCATTCCTGTATTGTTTGTAACTACCCTGGTAGGTTGACTGATAACCTGAACCATGTTGCAGGCACTGGTTACAGTTTGAAGCTTTCTCTTGAGTGGGCAGCCTGATGAAAGCCAGTCAATATTTAAATCACCCAGAAAGTATACCTCTCTATTGATATCACGTACATTATCAAGCATTTCATACATGTTATCCAGATACTGACTGTTAGCACTTGGTGGTCTATAGCAGCTTCCCAACAGAATTGGCTTTAGGTGAGGCAGATGAACCTGTAGCCATATTACTTCAACAGTATTTAACATGAGATCCTCTCTAATCTTCACATGAATGTGGTTCTAAATATAAACAGCAACACCTCCTCCATTGGCATTTCTATATTTTCTGTAAATGTTATAACCTTGTATTGCTACCACTGTATCATCAAAGGTATTATCTAAGCGAGTTTCAGAGATAGTCAGAATATGAATGTCATCTGTTACTAGCAAATTATTGATTTCATGAACCTTGTTTCTTAAGGTACATATGTTAACGTGGGCTATTTTGAGCACTTTTCTTCTGGGATGCTTGCTTGTTTTTATAGCTTTACTGGGAAGCTTAGCAGCAGTAGATGTGGTCATGTTCTTTATGTTAGTGCAGGGTGAGCTGCACACAGTGGCCTTTTCTGCTCAGGCACACTGGCTCAGTGCTAACAGAATAAATCTGGTTCTTAGGCACATGATTACTGTATACAATAGCTGTAGGATTAGCAGAGGCATTCAGGGCAGTTAGAGGGACATAAATTAGGTTACTTATATTGTGTCTACCAAGACCCCTGTTGTAATGTACATTTGCTGAAGCATTTTGACAACTCTGCTTCACTATGGTTGAGATTAGCTGAGCTGGGCTTGGGTCATTGCTAAGTCATTGTCTCAACGCAGGCTTATAATGCTGTGAAAGGATTCAGGAACCCAAATGATTTGGGTGGATCCAATCCTCCTTATAAAACGTGTTTTGTTTCCAAAAGGTATCGAAAATGTCAACAAAAGTTACATCCGTTGAGCTGCAATAATCACGTAGCCAATTGTGAAGAACAAGAATCCTGCTAAAGCGTTCAATGCCATGATTCAGAGAGGGCACAGTGCCAGATATGATGGGTTTTTTGTTAGTGTCTAGCAGAGAGTCAATCAGTTCTTTAAAATCCAGTTTCAGCTGTTCAGAGCTGCCCTTCATAATGTCATTAAAACCCACATGGACTACGATAGAATCGATTTCCATGTCCTGACTTAGTACATTCGGGAGAAGCTTAGTAATGTCATTTACTCGAGCTCTGGGATAGGACATTGTTTTTGCACCAGGAACGCTTACATTTCTTATCATGAAGCTGCCCCAAAAAAAACTTTAGCTCGCAGTGAAAAACCACAACACATGGTCTAATGTAGCCTCTTAAACCTTGGGACCTGGATAGGGTATGGTGAGAAGAATGACGGGAGTTGGTGTTTCTCTCTTCAATACAGTTTTTAATTGGCTCTCTCTCATTCAACTGACTTGGCTACTCTTATACAATTCTAAATAGCCAACATACTAAAAAAAACTATCTGTGAAAAGGTATTAATTATCATCTCATCCTACAGATACATTTTCATAATGTACAGTGCATTCGGAAATGTATATAGACCCATTGACTTTTTCCAAGTTTTGTTACGTTACAACCTTATTCTAAAATGGATGAAAAAAAAAATCAATCTCCACACAATAACCCATAATGGCAAATCGAAAACAGGTTTTTAGAATTGTTTGCATATATATTACAACTAAAAAACAGAAATACCTTATTTACATAAGTATTCAGACCCTTTGCTATGAGACTCGAAATTGAGCTCAGGTGCATCCTGTTTCCATTGATCATCCTTGACATGTTTCTACAACTTGATTGGAGTCCACCTGTGGTAAATTCAATTGATAAGACATGATTTGGAAAGGCACACACCTGTCTATATAAGGTCCTATAGTTGACAGTGCATGTCAGAGCAAAAACCAAGCTATGAGGTCGAACAAATTGTCCGTAGAGCTCCGAGACAGGATTGTGTCGAGGTCTGGGGAAGGGTACCAAAAAATGTCTGTAGCATTGAAGGTCCCCAAGAACACAGTGGCCTCCATCATTCGTAAATGGAAGAAATTTGGAACCACCTAGACTCTTCCTAGAGCTGGCCGCCCGGCCAAATTGAGCAATCAGGGGAGAAGGGCCTTGCTCAGGGAGGTGACCAAGAACCTGATGATCACTCTGACAGAGCTCCAGAGTTCCTCTGTGGAGATGGGAGAACCTTCCAGAAGGACAACCATCTCTGCAGCACACCACCAATTTTAACTTTATGGTAGGGTGGCCAGTCGGAAGCCACTCCTCAGTAAATGGCAGCCCGCTTGGAGTTTGCCAAAAGGCACCTAAAGACTCCCATGAGAAACAAAATTCTCTGGTCTGATGAAACCAAGATTGAACTCTTTGGCCTGAATGACAAGCGTCACATCTGGAGGAAACCTGGCACCATCCCTACAGTGAAGCATGGTGGTGGCAGCATCCTGCTGTGGGGATGTTTTTCAACGGCATGGACTAGGAGACTAGTCAGGATCGAGGGAAAGATTAATGGAGTACAGAGAGATCCTTGATGAAAACCTGCTCCAGAGCTCTCAGGACCTCAGACTGGGGGTGAAGGTTCACCTTCTAACTGGACAAAGACCCTAAGCACACAGCCAAGACAATGCAGGAGAGGCTTCGGGACAAGTCTCTGAATTTTCTTGAGTGGCCCAGCCAGAGCCTGGACTTGAACCCGATCAAACATCTCTGGAGAGACCTGAAAATGGCTGTGAAGCTACGCTTCCAATCCAACCTGACAGAGCTTGAGAGGATCTGGAGAGCAGAATGGGAGAAACTCCCCAAATACAGGTGTGCCAAGCTTGTAGTGTTATACCCAAGAAGACTCAAGTCTGTAATCACTTCCAAAGGTGCTTCAACAAAGTACTAAGTAAAGGGTCTGAATACTTATGTAAATGTTTTTTATTTTAATAAATTAGCACACAAAAAAACTGTTTTGCTTTGTCATTATGGGGTATTGTGTTTAGATTGATGAGGGAAAAAAACTTTTTAATCCATTTTAGAATAAGGCTTTAACGTAACAAAATGTGGAAATAGTCAAGGGGTCTGAATACTTTCCCTGTGCACTGTGATTCTCAACGTATCCCTAAAAACAGCAAGTTACAATGTTTCCCTTTGTTTACACTGTGTGAACGTTCATTGGGCCTGTCGCCATTACTATGACAGGCTAGCTAGAATGGAGCTAACTTTAGCCAATGTTAGCTTCTATTATAAATTAATTAAACTATCAAAACATCATCAAAAATAACAACAATTATATAATTACACTCCGATTAACTTGGTATTTCATATCCTATGCTTTATAACTCGCTCACCGCGATGATAACGTTTAAAATATGTTGTTTAGTTGGCTTGGCTCCCTCATTCAACTGACTAGGCAGACTAGTGTGAGAGCCACTGTGAGAGAGCGTGAAGCACCCGCTAGAGCGAGCGGCTCCCCCTGCCGGTGAAACAAACCCAACACCCCTTGACTATAAGTACTGTAAATGATTACAAAATGCCAAAGATTAGGCTACCATATATCTCACATTCTCCCACATTTCAGGTTGGCAACACAGGGAACCCAAACATGAGCAAAAAACGGTACTATTAATACAGAAAGTATTAACCGTTTTTCACAGCAACTATTTCCCATTTTCTTTGATGTTACAGACAAACTAGGACCAACAATAGTAGCCTGCCTCTGACTTTATCAGAAACTTGCCCATAGTGGTATATAAACTTAGCAATATAATACCAACCAACCTCTTTTGACCTTGCAGGGTTTATTTATTTAATGCATTATACTGCCATTGTACTATGGTAATGCACAATTATAAAGATGGTACCATATGATCGTTTTTGGTACCATTTATCATAATTGTGCGTTACCATGGTAGAATGTATAATTCAGTTTAAAACCATGGTACATTTCCGTGATTCAGATCTATACCATGGTATAAATGATGCAGTACCATGGTAATATTTAGGTACAATGGCAGTACCATGGTAGTACCGTCATACTTCAAGGCTAAACCCATGGTACATTTCCATGATTCAGACTATACCATGGTATAAGTGAAAGTACCATAGCAGTACCATGGTATATATATGAAAGTACCATAGTAGTACCATTGTACAATTTTTGTAAGGGAAGCTTTTGGTTTTACTAATTTATTGTCACCGGGGCCTGCAGGTGTTACTGCTAAACTGCTTTCTGACTGTACACTGTACTTGTCACGACTGTCTGTGAGATGCGGTAAACGAAGTCAGGCGCAGGACACAAAACTCTCGGATACGTACTTTTAATACGAAAAGGATCCAAAAGGACACAGAAAATAACTCCACGCAGGGAGGAAATAACCTGCTCACAAAATAGACAACCGTGAAGGGGAAAACAATCACACACAAAGTACAGATGAGAGACAGGGGTAATTATTAGGGAAACAATTAACATAATGACGAACAGGTGTAAACAATACAGACAAAACTAAACAAACACCGATAACATCGAACGGCAGTAGCTAGTACTCCGGGGACGACGAACGCCGAAGCCTGCCCGAGCAAGGAGGAGGAGCAGCCTCGGCAGAATCCGTGACAGTACCCCCCCTTGACGTGCGGCTCCAGCCGTGCGCCGACCCCGGCCTCGGGGACGGCCAGGAGGACGCGGAGCAGGGCGAGTTGGGTGACTCCGGTGGAACTCTGTCAACAGGGAGGGATCTAGGATGTCCCTCCTAGGGACCCAGCACCATTCCTCCGGACCGTACCCCTCCCACTCCACGAGATACTGCAGACCCCCCATCTGACGCCTCGAATCCACAATGGAACGGACTGAGTACGCCGGAGCCCCCTCGATGTCTAGTGGGGGCGGAGGGGCCTCTCGGACCTCATTCTCCTGGAGTGGACCAGCTACCACCGGCTTGAGGAGAGACACATGGAACGAGGGGTTAATGCGATAATTAACAGGCAGCTGTAACCTATAACATACCTCGTTCAATCTCCTCAGGACTTTAAATGGCCCCACAAACCGCCGGCCCAGCTTCCGGCAGGGCAGGTGAAGAGGCAGGTTTCTGGTCGAGAGCCAGACCCGATCTCCCGGTGCATAAACCGGACCCTCACTGCGGTGGCGATCGGCGCTCGCCTTTTGCCGTCTGATGGCCCGCTGCAGATGGACGTGCGCAGCGTTCCATGTCTCCTCCGAGCGCCGAAACCATTCATCCACCGCAGGAGCCTCGATCTGGCTCTGATGCCAGGGTGCCAGAACCGGCTGATAGCCCAACACACACTGGAAAGGAGTGAGATTAGTGGAGGAGTGGCGGGGTGAGTTTTGGGATATCTCTGCCCAGGGAATATACCCTGACCACTCCTCCTGCCGGTCCTGGCAGTAGAACCTCAGAAACCTACCCACATCTTGGTTTACTCTCTCCACCTGCCCATTACTCTCAGGGTGAAAACCTGAGGTAAGGCTAATCGAGACCCCCAAACGTTCCATAAACGCCCTCCAAACTCTAGAGGTGAACTGCGGACCCCTATCAGACACTATATCCTCAGGCACCCCGTAGTGCCGGAAAACATGAGTAAACAGGGCTTCGGCCGTTTGTGGGGCTGTAGGAAGACCTGGCATAGGGATGAGACGGCAGGCCTTAGAAAACCGATCCACAACGACCAAGATCATGGTATTCCCCTGGGAGGGGGGAAGATCCGTGACAAAATCCACCGACAGGTGAGACCACGGCCGTTGTGGAACGGGGAGAGGTTGTAACTTCCCCCTGGGCAGGTGTCTAGGCGCCTTACACTGGGCGCACACCGAGCAGGAAGAAACGTAAACTCTCACGTCCTTAGCTAAGGTGGGCCACCAGTACTTCCCGCTAAGACAGTGCACCGTCCGACCAATACCAGGATGACCAGAGGAGGGTGACCTGTGAGCCCAATAAATCAGTCGGTCACGGACCTCGAGCGGCACGTACCTCCGTCCCTCTGGACACTCTGGGGGAGAAGGGTCGGTACTTAACGCCCGCTCGATTTCCGTGTCGACCTCCCACACCACCGGTGCCACGAGACAAGACTCCGGTAGTATGGGAGTGGGCTCAATGGACCTCTCCTCTGTGTCATATCGTCGGGACAGGGCGTCTGCCTTAACGTTCTGTGACCCGGGGATATACGTGATCTTAAAGACAAACCGGGCCAGAAACATGGCCCACCTAGCCTGACGAGGGTTCAGTCTCTTCGCTGCCCGGATGTACTCCAGGTTACGATGGTCAGTCAGAATGAGAAAAGGGTGGTTAGCCCCCTCAAGACAATGTCTCCACACCTTCAGGGCCTGGACCACAGCTAGCAGCTCCCTGTCCCCCACGTCATAATTGCGCTCCGCCGGACTGAGCTTCTTATAATAGAAAGCACAGGGGCGGAGTTTTGGAGGCATGCCCGAGCGCTGAGACAGTATATCACCGATCCCCGCCTCGGACGCATCCACCTCGACTTGGAACGCCAAAGAGGGATCCGGATGTGCCAGCACCGGAGCTGAGGTGAACAGGTCCTTCAAATGACTAAACGCCCTGTCCGCCTCAGCCGACCACTGCAAATGCACCGGGCCCCCCTTTAGCAGGGAGGTAATGGGAGCCGCAACCTGTCCAAAACCCCGGATAAACCTCCGGTAGTAATTGGCAAAACCCAAAAACCGCTGCACCTCCTTTACTGTAGTTGGAGTCTGCCAATTACGCACGGCTGAAACGCGGTCAATCTCCATCTCCACCCCTGACGCAGACAACCGGTGTCCCAGGAAGGAGATGGACTCCTGGAAAAACAGACATTTCTCTGCCTTCACATACAGATCATGCTCCAACAGTCTACCCAGCACCCGACGTACCAGGGACACATGCTCGGTACGTGTAGCGGAGTATATCAGAATGTCATCAATATACACCACTCCCCCCTGTCCATGCAAATCCCGGAAAATCTCGTCTACAAATGATTGGAAGACTGAAGGAGCATTCATTAGACCGTATGGCATGACGAGGTACTCATAGTGACCCGAGGTGGTACTGAAGGCTGTTTTCCACTCATCTCCCTCCCGAATGTGCACCAGGTTGTAAGCGCTCCTGAGATCCAATTTTGTGAAGAAGCGCGCCCCGTGTAATGACTCCGTCATACTAGCAATCAGAGGGAGAGGATAGCTGTATTTAATAGTGATCTGATTGAGACCACGGTAATCAATACACGGGCGTAAACCCCCATCCTTCTTCTTCACAAAAAAGAAACTTGAGGACGCAGGAGAAGTGGAAGGCCGTATGTATCCCTGTCTCAAGGATTCGGCGACGTATGTCTCCATAGCAGCCGTATCCTCCTGAGACAGAGGATACACATGGCTGCGAGGGAGCGCCGCGCCAACCTGGAGGTCTATCGCACAATCCCCCTGTCGATGAGCTGGTAATTGAGTCGCATTCTTCTTACAGAAGGCGCTAGCCAAATCGGCATACTCAGGAGGAATGTGCATTGTGGGCATTTTGTTCGGACTCTCCACCGTCGTTGCCCCTACGGAAACACCTACACACCGCCCCACACACTGATCAGACCATCCCTTGAGAGCCCTCTGTTGCCATGAAATGTTGGGGTCATGAGATATTAACCAGGGAAGTCCCAACACCACTGGAAACGCAGGAGAGTCAATTAAATACAACTGTATAGTCTCCTCATGACCCTTCTGTGTTTTCATCTTCAGTGGCGCTGTGACCTCCCTAATCAATCCCGACCCCAAAGGCCGGCTATCTAGGGCATGGATAGGGAAGGGCACATCGACTGGTAATATAGGGATCCCTAACTTATATGAGAAATGGCGATCGATAAAATTCCCAGCTGCGCCTGAATCGACTAGCGCCTTATGCTGGGAGTAAGAAGAAACTTCTGGAAACATCACTTGGATACGCATATGAACAGCAGAGAGCTCTGAGTGAGTTGGGACCTTACTCACCGGGAATGACTCATCAGTGCGCTGCCTGCTGCCTCGAATCCGAGGAGACCCTCCCCAGCACCGAACCGCCATGTGTCCTCGGCGGCCACAGTTGGTGCAGGGGACAGCCTCCTTCCTGGCCTCCCTACTACCAGCACCCCCGAGCTCCATAGGGCTCGGCTCGGAGGTGCTGGGGGATGGAATGGACGGCCCCAGCGCTGGACGTCCGCGGGTAGCCAACAGGGTATCCAAGCGAATCGACATGTCCACCAGCTGATCGAAGCTTAGGTTGGTGTCCCTGCAGGCCAGCTCTCGACGAACGTCCTCCCTCAGGCTGCATCTGTAGTGGTCGATGAGGGTCCTCTCATTCCATCCCGAATTGGCAGCCAGAGTCCGGAAGTCCAGTGCGAATTCCTGCGCGCTCCTCCTCCCCTGTCTGAGGTGGAATAGACGCTCACCCGCCGCCTTGCCCTCCGGGGGATGATCGAACACTGCCCTGAAGCAGAAGGTGAACTCTGCATAGTTCACAGTAGCGGCGTCTATCCCTCCCCACTCGGCGTTGGCCCACTCCAGTGCCTTGCCGGACAGACAGGAGATGAGGGCGGACACACTCTCGTATCCCGAGGGTGCCGGGTGAATGGTTGCCAGGTAAAGTTCCACCTGGAGCAGGAAACCCTGACACCCGGCTGCGGTGCCATCATAAGCCCACGGGAGCGAGAGCCGAATCCCACTGGACTCCGGATGTGAGACGATAGGAGTAGCCGATGGTGGTGGTATCGTTGGAGGAGGTGTGGGCAAACCTCCTCTCTCCCATCGTCCCAAAGTGTTCATAACGTTATCCATAGCGGCACCAAGATTTTGGAGCATCGCTGCCTGTTGTAGGACGCTCTCCTCGAGTGATCCAGTCGGTGCCGTCGCTCCTGCTGACTCCATGGTAAGGTGTGTGATTCTGTCACGACTGTCTGTGAGATGCGGTAAACGAAGTCAGGCGCAGGACACAGAACTCTCGGATACGTACTTTTAATACGAAAAGGATCCAAAAGGACACAGAAAATAACTCCACGCAGGGAGGAAATAACCCGCTCACAAAATAGACAACCGTGAAGGGGAAAACAATCAAACACAAAGTACAGATGAGAGACAGGGGTAATTATAAGGGAAACAATTAACATAATGACGAACAGGTGTAAACAATACAGACAAAACTAAACAAACACCGATAACATCGAACGGCAGTAGCTAGTACTCCGGGACGACGAACGCCGAAGCCTGCCCGAGCAAGGAGGAGGAGCAGCCTCTGCAGAATCCGTGACAGTACTGCATGATTGTGTCAGGTTTACTAACGTGTTAGTTATAGTAGTTCTAGTTGACTATGATGTGACAACGATGTAGGCTGTGTGTAGCAGTTAGCGGTCATGATATGAAGGTTTGGCTTTGAAAGTTTTTTTCGCCTGGTCACAGATTGCTGATGTGCACTGAAGGGAAAAGGTGAGAGGAGGAGAGCGCGTAGATAGTTGTGAGAAGGAATTATATATACAACGAGCAAAGTGAACGTGCTGTTTTTATGTGGCTGCTATGAAAGTGAACTGTTTGTATGTGATAGGGGTGTATTCATTCCGCCGATTCTGTTGAAAAACATTTCTTAAATGGAAGCAAACGGAACAAAACGGGGATAAACATACCTGAATTTGTCCAATAGAAACTCTAATTTGCAACTGTTGGACTAATGAATACACCATAGATCAGCTAGAGTGTGCAAGGCGGTACTGAATGTGTCACTGTCTGTCACATTGATTACTCAAAATTCCCTCAACCTGTGCACCTACGTTGTAAACTTTCCTTCATAGGCTAGGTTGTAGCAACCTCATGATGGGTACAGGGGAAATTTGATTATCATGTAGTAGCCTAAACCTATTGATGTTACATTGAGCTGGGTGAATGGAATATGAATGACAGTCATCCAATATGCTGTAATATAAATAAGGCCATGCTCATCATTTTTTAAATGATCTCATCTTAAAAGGCACCAACCGCCACTGAATTACATATGTAAATACACTGTAGCAAGTAATGTACTTAATTGTAATACCTCAAAGTTACACTGTACAAACAACATGTAACTGGTTGTAATTGCAGTCTGTAATTACAGATGTGTAACAATGAACAAATGTTACAAATGGGCAAGTTTCCACTAAATGAATTTAGTGTTTTGTTTATTCTCAGCTGCATCCAATTAAGTAACAACTGTTACAAGGTTGTTACAAGATTTGATTTGATCTCTCGTGGACAGATGCGCTGTATAGCGATGTGTCTTATTTAATGTCATATGTTGAACAATGTTAAACATTAGACTATGTTGTATTTTTTTTTTTATTATTATTTTTTTATTATTATTATTATTATTATTATTATTATTATTATTATTTATTTTTTGGGGGGGGAATGGATCAGCTTAATATTGCAGATAGATTGTATCTTCTATCAATGTAATTGTCTGCATCACTTCTAATCCCCCATGTTTTATTTTATTTTTTATATATATATTCCCCTTTATTACTTTTCAACCCCACCATCCTTTCCCTACTTGGAGTAAATTAGTGAACAACAACGCCCAGGCCTCTACTTCCGGTCTATACTTACTATCTACACCTTATGGACAGAGTTAATTTTACAATAATTCTATATATATATATATATATATATATATATATATATATATATATATATATATATATATATATATATATATATTTATTTATTTTTTTGCTCCTGAACTTCTTCTACTCTCAACCTCTCCGATCATTTTCATGATGTCCATCCGGTTTGCTTCTAAATGCCATATCTTTCTAACTGTGCTCTTTCCCAAAAGCTCCCAACATACAACCTATATACTTATTATGGACACAGTATGCTTACATTATTAGCTATCTTTGTTATTATTTGTTGTTATTTGTTATTAGTCCCATCCTTCAACTCTATTCAATACCTCCCATCTATCTCTTAACACCATCCATATAGGATTTCTATTTGCCATATATATTTCAACCGTACTGTGATGTTTTACAAAAGTTCTGAACCTTTCTATTCTCATTGCTTCTACAGATTGTGAATTAAAAATAAACATTTTTGCTAAAAGTATTATTATATTATTGATTGATTGACTATGACTTTTCAGATCACCCAGTAATGCTATCTGCAAGGTTAGTTCCAGGTAAATATTGCAATCCTTTAGCCATTCCTGGACCTGTGTCCAAAAACAAGCTACAAATGGACAGAACCAAAACAAATGATCTAATGATTCTATCTCTTCACAGCAAAATCTGCAGAGCTGGGAAGATTGTATCCCCCATATAAATAACATTCTATTGGTAGCAAGAATTTTATATAATAATTTAAATTGAAAGATTCTAATTTTTGAATCCGGTGTCGTTTTGCGTGTCAGTTCATAAACACTATGCCATGGGATCGGTACGTCAAAGATCTCTTCCCAACTATTTTGCAATCTATATGGGACGGCTGTCAATCCTTTGGTCCTTAAGTGAAACTGATATACTTTTTTATTTATCACAGTTTTCCTTAACCAATTATGTTCTTTAATGCAAGGCCGACAGACAAGTTCCTTACTTTCTCCCCCTTCAACTTTCCTCTTCCACTTTTGCAGTAAGGCTGCAATTATTTGGTTGTAATTTTGGGTAGAGCAGACATTTCCATATTTTTTTGTTAGCTGCATGTGCGACATAACTCCACCAGTCCTACCGATGATATCATTTACGAAGATTATACCTTTTTTAAACATTCTGTCAAAAAATAAAGTTTTTTTGTCAATTAGTATATTTGAATTTAACCACAATATTTGTTGCATTATTTGTTCTGTCGTTTCTGGAGGATTAAATTGAAATTGCAACCAACTTTCTATGGCTTGTTTTAGAAATAGTGATTTTTTGGGAGATTATTTCTTTTTCAAATAACTGAAAGTGAGAGGTTGTAATCTGAATAAAGGGAAAAAGGCCTTTCTTGAACAGTGGGTGAGACAATCGTACTAATTTGCTTGAGAACCAGTTCGGATTTAAGTATAACTTTTGGATGACTGAAGATTTTAGTGAAAGGTCTAATGCTTTAATATTTAATAATTTCTGTCCTCCGAATTCATATTCATTATATAAATATGCTCTTTTAATTTTGTCTGGCTTGCCGTTCCAAATAAAATTGAATATTTTTTTCTCATATAATTTAAAAAACTGTTTGCTAGGCGTAGGCAAGACCATAAGCAAATAGGTAAACTGGGATAATACTAAAGAGTTAATCAGGGTGATTTTTCCACAAATTGACAGGTATTTTCCTTTCCATGGTAGTAAGATCTTATCTATTTTTGCTAACTTTCTATTAAAATTTATTGAAGTGAGATCATTTATTTCCTTTGGGATATGTATTCCGAGTATATCCACATCACCATCAGACCATTTTATTGGTAAACTACATGGTAATGTAAAAATTGTATTTTTTAGTGATCCAATACGTAATATAGTACATTTGTCATAATTTGGTTTTAATCCAGAGAGGTTAGAAAATGTATCTAGATCCTCTATGAGGCTGTGGAGGGATTCTAGTTGTGGATCTAAAAGAAAACATGAATCATCTGCGTACAATGACACCTTTGTTTTTAAGCCCTGTATTTCTAATCCTCTGATATTATTATTGGATCTGATTTTAATAGCTAACATCTCGATGGCCACAATAAATAGATATGCCGATAGTGGACAACCTTGTTTCACTCCTCTTGACAGTTTAAAACTTTCTGAGAAATAGCCATTATTTACTATTTTACACCTAGGGTTACTATACATGATTTTGACCCATTTTATAAGAGATTCTCCAAAATTGAAATGCTCCAGGCATTTATATATAAATCCCAGTCGAACTTTATCAAATGCCTTTTCGAAGTCTGCTATGAATAGCAGGCCTGGTTTCCCATATTTTCCATAGTGTTCTATTGTTTCCAATACTTGCCTTATATTATCTCCAATGTATCTTCCATGTAAAAAACCTGTCTGATTAGAATGAATAATATCCGACAATACCTTTTTAATTCTATGCGCTATACATTTTGCTAGGATTTTTGCATCACAACACTGAAGTGTAAGGGGCCTCCAATTTTGTAAATGGACTGGATCTTTATATTTTCCACTTGTATCCTGTTTCAGTAATAATGAGATCAGACCTTCTTCTTGAGTGTCAGATAATCTACCATTTACATAGGAGTGGTTAAAACATGCTAATAACGGTCCTCTTAGTATATCAAAAAAGGTTTGGTATACCTCGATTGGTATGCCATCCAACCCTGGAGTTTTCCCGGACTTAAAGTCTTTAATTGCATCCAGAAGTTCCTCCTCTGTAATTTCACCTTCACATGAGTCTTTCTGTGTGGCTGTTAATTTGACATTATCAATAGAAAAAAAATATCTACAATTAGCTTCAGTTAGAGGAGATGGAGGCGACTGAAAAGAAAACATATGCTTAAAGTACTTTGTTTCTTCCTTCAAAATATCATTAGGTGAATTATGGGTGACTCCGTCAATTGTAACCAGTTTCATTAAGTTCTTTTTGGTAGCATTCCTATGTTGAAGATTAAAAAAGAATTTTGTGCATTTTTCCCCATATTCCATCCAGTTTGCTTTATTTTTATAATATATTACACTTGATCTTTCTTGAATAAGTTTTTCCATTTCTTTTTGTTTTTCCTCTAATTTATTCTGAGCCTCTATGTTACAGTTTTTATTGCCATCTATCTGTTCTGTTACACTTTCTATTTCCTTTCTTAGTATAAACTCTTTTGACCTAAATTGCTTTTGTTTTCGAGATGAGTACTGAATTGCATGGCCTCTAAAGGCACATTTAAAGGTGTCCCATACAATAAGGGGATTCGCTGTACCTATGTTATGTTGGAAAAATTCAGTTATAAATTCCTTTGTTCTAATTATAAATAAATTATCATCCAATAGGCTTTGATTAAATTTCCAATATCCTCGCCCACGTGGAAATTCAGTCAGAGTAATGTATATGCCTATTATATGATGGTCCGACCGCATTCTGTCCCCTATCAACACTTTTTTTTACTTTTGGTGCCAACGAGAATGAGATAAGAAAGAAGTCAAGACGACTAGCTTGATTCAGTCTCCGCCATGTATATCTCACTAGATCAGCATATTTAAGCCTCCATATATCTACTAGTTCTAATGTATCCATGACATTCACAATTTCCTTAAGAGCATGTGGGTGATTGTTTGTGGTGTGATTTCCTTTTCGGTCCATTGAGCTATTTAAAACAGTATTATAATCCCCCACCATAATAATATTGTCTTGAGTTGCTTGCAGGCTTGATAATTTATTATATATATTGTCAAAGAATTGTGGATCATCATTATTTGGTCCGTAAAGGTTAATGAGCCATATCTGTTTATGGTCCAATACCATATTTAAAATAATCCATCTACCTTGCGTATCTATTTGGACAATTTGCACATTCGGATCGAAATTACTATTAATTAATATCATCACCCCTTTTGAATTTCTTTGCCCATGGGAGAAGTATATTCCCCCCCCCCCCCCATTCTTTTTTCCACGCTACTTCATCTCGAATTGTTGAATGAGTTTCCTGTATACAATAGATATTATATTCCTTCTCTTTGAGCCATGTAAATATTGTTCTTCTTTTGTTATTATCAGCTAAGCCATTACAATTATAACTGGCTATACTTATTTCACCATACACCATAATGAGATACAAGTTTCAAGTCTATTTATCATTATATATGTTTGTAAATTTACCAATAAAAAATAGCGTAATGATTGAGTGTCCATATAGCTGTACCGTGATATTTGCATTGCTACGGAGTAACCCTTCAATTGTTCTCCACTAATTCCCCCGCTAAAGCCCCTCCCCATCCCAAGTTGAGCCGTCATCCCAGTGATCAGCATCCCACCCACGTCCCTCCGGATCCCTAAGGCCCCGAGAGGCCAGGACCCATCCATCGAAAACAGCACACAGTGCCACCCACAAAACAGAAGCAGGTTAACCGCCAAAAGCATTTCCAATGCTTTCACCTCTATATATATATATATATATATATATATATATATATATATATATATATATATATATAACTATTATTATTTTTTTAATTATGCATATCCTATTTTCCATCATTATTAATTAATATGCGTAATAATGTCGGCAGTTCACGCATAGGATTCTAACATATAACCCGGATTGCCATTGTATTACATTTAATTCATTGACAAGCAATTATTATCCTAGCAAATAATTCCTGCGGTCCATCCCATACCCCCCCCCCCCCCCCCAACATCCCCACCCCCCCACAACAGATGCCAGACAAGCACACACGCACATACTCACATACTCCAACACACTCAACCCCCCTCCTCCACAATCCACCATAAAATCCGATACTCAACGGCTGTTATATCCCAGAGCCCAACTCGAGAAATAACTTGATCTACGAGTGCACATACAGTTAAAGCTGATTGAGAAAGCATGCAGATTGAGCAGAAATTGATAACAATGTGAGATTTGATTAATCTACTTAATCTATGTCAAGTCCTAGGTGATGGAGATCAGATCCACCCTCTTCACCTGAGACACAAACACTCTGATCCCCTGTTGTAACCATTTTCCCAAGCATCTCCATGCGGTCAGACCTTTGATTATTTTGTGCCACCTGGGCCACAATGATAAACCCCCTCTCTGATTGTCCGAGTGTGACCCCCTCCCCATGGGTTACTGCAGCCAGTGTTGCCAGCACTGCCACTACCTGGGTGGGCGTACCCCACCGGAATCCCCACCGGCTAGGTAAAAGGTCGTCAAGGTTCTCATTAGCAGCTTTGAGAATTTCCTTGTATATTATGCTCTCCCATCAGGGGGCTCTGGCTTTTTTAGGACCAACCCTGCCAGGCAGGCTCAGAATCTTGAGGGGGCGGTGCTGCTCAAGTAGGTCTCTGACCGCATTTATTTCTCTGTTTAGGCTGCATATTCACAGCAGGTCCATAAAATAGATGGGAACTTCTCTTTGGTGTATGGGTCGCTCAGGTGGGTGTCCAGGTTATAGGGTTAGGGATCTTTCCATCATGATAGGACAATGAATAATTAGATTAGATGTATACTATATTTAAAAATGTATATCCCTCATCTACACAAAATTGAAAGCTCTCTCTCTCACTACCCCTGTTCATAGACCCCCGGTCGGCTCTGGGATATGCAACCATTTCCCCTCTCACTCACTTAACGCCGCACCTTTTCAAACACAAAAATGCACACCACATGGTTGACTGCGGAAGAAACGGGCCCAGCGTGCAAACTCACCCGCATCCACATCTGCCGCAAGGGGGAAAGGACGCCAGAGAGAACACAGGACCAACCACAACAACCATCCGCCAAAACAACAACCTCCCGCCAAAAAAGCCATGTTCTAATTATTTGTATTTAAAGATGTATTATTCTGCTTGTTATATCGTTTTATCCATTTATAAAATACTATACTTACTATAAATGTTATTTAATATTACAATCCCTATCATTGCTAGTATCAGGTGCTCCAATATTTGACTCCTCTATTACAACTTTTAGAATAGCCATGGAGTAGTCTTTGTGTCTCTGAACATTTGGTTGTCAATATATAATTTATCCACCACTAGTGCAACACGTTTCCCTTTTAATCTGTTTTCCTTGAAGATTGGATACAGAACTTTGCGCCTTTCTACAATCTCCTTCGGGAACTGATCATTCATGCCTATTTTCGTGCCAGCAAGTCTTTTTCCCAGGCTTTTCACCATAGCTTTATCCTTAAAAAAAGCAAATTTGGCAACGATTGGGCGCTCATATTTCTGTCCTCTTTTTCCGAAACGATGTACACGTTCGAGTTGGATTTTATCGACAGCCTCGAGTGGGATTTGTAGCGCTGTATGCAGGAAGTCCTTCATAATATTCTCTGTTATTTCTCCCTCCTTTTCCTGAATACCCGTAAGTACTAGATTTTCCCTCATCGATCTAGTTTGGATGTCTAGTAAGGCTTCTCTCAGAAGATTGTTCTCCTTTTTTAATTCCCTAACGTCCGTTTCCATTTTAGAGACTGTCACTTTTATTTCTTTGGTTTCTTTCTCCATTACCAAAGACTATGTTGTATTGACTTTAATCCAACTTTAACTTTTCTCCCCAAAGACTTTCTCTACCTCCAAGACAATATAAATAAAAATGGCTCTTGACACCTAGGTGTGATGCCATGTGACCTCGCAGGACTAGAAAAGCCTCTCTCTCTCACTAACTTTTTTTCCTGGGCCCCTCAAGCTGGATCTCTCCATGCAGCTTCAGCTGCTCCTCAAGAAGGGAGAAAAACCTCCATCTTCGGCAGGCCGACCACAGAGCCTGGACCTTCGCCTTTCATGGCAAGAGCTGGTAACTGATAAGTTAGGGAAAAAGTACCTTTTTGGGATAATTTAGTTGCTAATGGCAGCCTACAGTACCCCGGTCGGCCTTCAAGTTGAGATACTCCATGAGAGGGGGCCTCAACGTCACTTACTAGAGTAGCTCAAACTGCACATGCAATGTTTCCAAAAACTCCTCCATGTAGCAAGATGGCGACACGCTGAAATGAAACTTCCTGATCATCAAACGCGCCACTGAGTATTCTCATAGGAAGCAATGGGGTGATGTCATCGATGGCTTCGTTCATATTTTTTACAGTTTATGGTGCCCATGATTGAACAAGACAACAACATTTGGAAACAATGGAAACAAAATTGCATACTTTAGAAGATTAATTGGACCAGCAAGAAAACAGAATGATGAAACAACATGAGAATATTGTTCTTACAGGAAGACAAGGAAAAAGGGGACTTTTCCAGCTATGTGGTCAAGCTGATAACAGAGGTACTTGAAGTGGATATATCACCAAAGGATCTGGAACGATGCCGTAAGATCTGGGTGAAACAGGAGAACCCTAAATACCCTCTCATGGTAATCTTCAAGCTGTGGAACTATCAGACCAAAGTCAACATTCTGAAGGCTAAGGGGGAAAGGAAATTAAAATCTACGGCCAGTCCATTCGATTCATCCACGAACTGTCTTCTAGGCTGAGAAAATAAGCAAGCAAAAGAATCCGATCAGAGAGTCACTGGAGGAAAAAGGAATCCAATCTCAACTTCGCTTCCCGGCAGTGCTGTGGGTATATAAGGGAATGCAAAGGATGGAATTCACAAGCGCAAAGCCCTAATCAAGGGTGGGAGAGAATGGATGTGTGGATGCATAGGGTATAGCGCCTCAAAGTACAAAGAAGTACTTTACTTATGTTTTTTGTGTGTTTTGTTAAATGTCTGCTCAGCCCACATGCTCACACTCTCTATATGTAATGTATATAGTAACTATGTATTCGTACTATGACTCTCCCATTTCATGGAATGCCCAATGCCCTCATACGACAGTCTGCTAAAATGTTTTATCAGGTTCTTCAATGATAGACAAGGTTAACTTTGATTGTATAGTAAAGACCAACAAAATCCAACTTATTACATGGAATGTGCACAGGCTCTCTCCAAATTCAAGGAACCTCCAAAGAGGCAGAAAAATGTAATCTCTACAAATAATTTACAGGACACCTGGAGATGACTATTCCCAGCTACAAAGGCTACTCTTTTTTTTCTCAAAGAAAAGCTATTCAAGAATTGACTACATGAAAAAAAAAATGCTCTGAACAACTTACTGGGTTCAAAAATCAATGACATAGTGATATCGGATAATTTTCTGGCATCATACTTAACTACAACAACATATAATACACTTAATGACAGAATATGGAGAATGAACAGAAAATCTTCAAGACACAAAATGGGATGTTTTTAAGGCGTACATTAGGGGAATGATAATCTTATACTCTGCAAAAGCAAAATCTGAGTTAGAAAAAACATTTTAGAAAAAAAAATATTTACAAGGTAAAGAACAAAATACAATACATGCCAAACCAGTTTTCATTTTAAAAGACAAAGATACAAATGCGTTAATTAGAAATAACAACGCGTTTAATTACTATTTTAAAAGCTTCTATGAAAATCTATATAGATCAGAATTAACAGTTGGACTGATCCTACATCTTTCTTAGACTCAACAACCCTGAAGAAATTATCAGCAGACAAAAAAGACTCACTAAAATCAGAGATCACCCAAAAGTAAATGTTAGACACTGCTAAAACATTTGCGCTGAGAAAAGCACCAGGAATGGATCGCTTTCGGATAGAATTCTATTAACACAAATGACAACATATGTCACTCAATTCAGTGCTTCCTAGTTCCATTCAGGGGCGCAACTTTGGTTTTAGAAGTGGGGGGGACACTATATATTTGTTTAGGGGGTAGATCAGCTTTAATATTGCAGATAGATTGTGGCTTCCATCAATGTAATTGTCTGCATCATTTCCAATCCCCCATATTTTTTTTGTAAATATATACACTACCGGTCAAACGTTTTAGAACACCTACTCATTCAAGGGTTTTTCTTTATTTTTACTATTTTCTACATTGTAGAATAATATTGAAGACATCAAAATGATGAAATAACAAACATGGAATCATGTACTAACCAAAAGAGTGTTAAACAAATCCAACTATATTTGATATGTGAGATCATTCAAATAGCCACCCTTTGCCTTGATGACATCTTTGCACACTCTTGGCATTCTCTCAACCAGCTTCATGAGGTAGTCACCTGGAATGCATTTCAATTAATAGGTGTGCATTCTTAAAAGTTATTTTGTGGAATTTCTTTCCTTCTTAATGTGTTTGAGCCAGTTGTGTTGTGACAAGGGGGGGGGGGGGGGGGTATACAGAAGATAGCCCTATTTGGTAAAAGACCAAGTCCATATTATGGCAAGAACAGCTCAAATAAGCAAAGAGAAACGACAGTCCATCATTACTTTAAGACATGAAGGTCAGTCAACATGGAACGTTTCAACAACTTTGAACGTTTCTTCAAGTGCAGTCACAAAAAACATCACACGCTATGATGAAACTGGCTCTCATGATTACCGCCACAGGAATGAAAGACCCAGAGTTACCTCTGCTGCAGAGGATACGTTAATTAGTGTTACCAGCCTCAGAAATTGCAGCCAAAATAAATGCTTCACGGAGTTCAAGTAACAGACACATCTCAACAGCAACTGTTCAGAGGAAACTGTGTAAATCAGGCCTTCATGGTCAAATAGCTGCAAAGAAACCACTACTAAAGGACACCAATGAGAAGAGGAGACTAGCTTGGGCCAAGAAACACGAGCAATGGACATTAGACCGGTGGAAATGTGTTCTTTGGTCTGGAGAACAAATTGGGGATTTTAGGTTCCAACCGCCGTGTCTTTGTGAGACGCGGTGTGGGTGAACGGATGATCTCTGCATGTGTATTTCCCACCGTAAAGCATGGAGTAGGAGGTGTTATGGTGTGGGGGTGCTTTGCTGGTGACAATGTCTGTGATTTATTTAGAATTCAAGGCACACTTAACCAGCATGGCTACCTCAGCATTCTGCAGCGATACGCCATCCCATCTAGTGTGGGCTTAGTGCGACTATCATTTGTTTTTCAACAGGTCAATGACCCAGCACACCTCCAGGCTGTGTATGGGCTATTTTACCAAGAAGGAGAGTTATGGATTGCTGCATCAGATAACCTGGCCTCCACAACCCCCCGACCTCAACCAAATTGAGATGGTTTGGGATGAGTCGGACCGCAGA
Source organism: Coregonus lavaretus (assembly GCF_964263955.1). NCBI lineage: Eukaryota > Metazoa > Chordata > Actinopteri > Salmoniformes > Salmonidae > Coregonus > Coregonus lavaretus. The sequence goes on along the minus strand of NC_139991.1, from coordinate 35,742,037 downwards.
GTGAAGGAAAAGCAGCCAACAAGTGCTCAGCATATGTGGGAACTCCTTCAAGACTGTTGGAAAAGCATTCCAGGTGAAGCTGGTTGAGAGAATGCCAAGAGTGTGCAAAGCTGTCATCAAGACAAAGGTTGGCTATTTGAAGAATCTCAAATATAAAATATATTTTGATTTGTTTAACACTTTTTTGGTTACTACATGATTCCATATGTGTATTCACTATTATTCTACAATGCAGTAAATAGTACAAATAAAATAAAAACTTGAATGAGTAGGTGTTCTAAAAACTTTTGACCGGTAGTGTATATTTTAAAATATATTTTCCTTTATTATTTTCCCCTAACCCTACGATCCCTCCCCTAATTGGAGTAAACTAATGGACAATAACACTCATGCTTCTACTTCCAGCTTACACATACTATATACATTTCACGGACACCGTATATTTTACAATAGTTATCTTTTGTTTGTTTTTAGTCCCATCCTTCAGCTCCACTCAACCCATCTCATCTACAGTGAGGGAAAAAAGTATTTGATCCCCTGCTGATTTTGTACATTTGCCCACTGACAAAGAAGTGATCAGTCTATAATTTTAATGGTAGGTTTATTTGAACAGTGAGAGACAGAATAACAACAAAGAAATCCAGAAAAACGCATGTCAAAAATGTTATAAATTGATTTGCATTTTAATGAGGGAAATAAGTATTTGACACCCTCTCAATCAGAAAGATTTCTGGCTCCCAGGTGACTTTTATACAGGTAACGAGCTGAGATTAGGAGCACACTCTTAAAGGGAGTGCTCCTAATCTCAGTTTGTTACCTATATAAAAGACACCTGTCCACAGAAGCAATCAATCCATCAGATTCCAAATTCTCCACCATGGCCAAGACCAAAGAGCTCTCCAAGGATGTCAGGGACAAGATTGTAGACCTACACAAGGCTGGAATGGGCTACAAGACCATCGCCAAGCAGCCTGGTGAGAAGGTGACAACAGTTGGTGTGATTATTCGCAAATGGAAGAAACACAAAATAACTGTCAATCTCCCTCGGCCTGGGGCTCCATGCAAGATCTCACCTTGTGGAGTTGCAATGATCATGAGAACGGTGAGGAATCAGCCCAGAACTACACGGGAGGATCTTGTCAATGATCTCAAGGCAGCTGGGACCATAGTCACCAAGAAAACAATTGGTAACACACTACGCCGTGAAGGACTGAAATCCTGCAGCGCCCGCAAGGTCCCCCTGCTCAAGAAAGCACATATACATGCCTGTCTGAAGTTTGCCAATGAACATCTGAATGATTCAGAGGAGAACTGGGTGAAAGTGTTGTGGTCAGATGAGACCAAAATCGAGCTCTTTGGCATCAACTCAACTCGCCGTGTTTGGAGGAGGAGGAATGCTGCCTAAGACCCCAAGAACACCATCCCGATGTTATCCTAAGGGAACAACTCAGATGGTTAAACTGAATGAACCGCCGCACGCAGCTATAATAACTCTATGGCTTGTCCTCCCCAACCTCCCCAAGATGACCCCAGTTGAAAACGGCGTGTCTCTGCATGAACCAGAGGCCATAAAATGTCAAGAGCATGTTGAAATCACTACTATTCAGGCTTCATTCCAGGCCTATTTATTTGCACAGTCGCTGCGGTCAGACCCAGTGAGCTATGGTCAAGTGGGACACATCATTGAACTCGGAACGGCCTAGCAGTGATAGTTGTTCCTCCCCCTTGCTCGTTGGTGTTGATTTTAGCCTGTCCATTTGGTGATGGTAAATTCCTGTTGAAACATATTGGAAATGGACATTGTCCATTTCCCATATATTACAATGGGCATTTACCATCACGAATTGGACATGTAGTTAAAGGGTTTAAACCTATAAAGTCCACTACTGGGACACTCTACTGTACAAATACAATTCATATGTGCTGTCCTTTGACTGTTTATGATGATTTTAAGCAATGAGATGGCTGACTTGATTGCTGTCTAATTGCAATATGTTACAATGGCATTTGCCATATGATATATTGCAAGTTCATACTTTCCATTTAGGATATGAAGGGAACCATGTATTCTATTCATATTGATATCTGTAGAGCTACCAGTGACCATGAAACACGTGGCAAAAGGAACTTTACAAATTGCATGCATGGAAGCAGAGTTAGAGCGTAATCTGTAATCCAATTCCTAAGGGAACAACTCGGATGGGTCAAACTACATGAACCTCTTTGAAGTCAGTATGGCCTAACTCTGCTTCTGTTCATGTAGTTTGACCCATCCGAGTTGTTCCCTTAGGATAACATTGGATTACAGATTATGCTCTAACTCTGCTTCTGTTTATGCAATTTGCAAAATTCCTTTTGCCACGTGTTCAGGGTCACCGGTAGCTCTATAGATATCAACGTGAATAGAATACATGGTCCCCCATGCAGAGACACGGAATGATGCCGTTTGTTTGCTGTTCAGTGATAATTTAACCTGTCCATTTGGTGATGGTAACTCCCTGTTTAAACATATGTGTAATGGAGGCTGTCCATTATCAATATAACATATGGACAATGCCAATATATTATACTGCAATTGGACAGTCAGCCATCAAGTCAGCCATCAGTCAATAAGATATCATACTGACACCAAACTGATACATACTGACACCAAACTTACTTTGTCTAACTCGTTTCGAAGATAACATTTACATTTACATTTACGTCATTTAGCAGACGCTCTTATCCAGAGCGACTTACAAATTGGTGCATTCACCCTATAGCCAGTGGGATAACCAGGAGGAGGGAGTGAAAAGATGACAGGTCCACAGGGAGTCTAGTTTTCTTCCATTTCCGCTCAGCTGCCCGGAGCTCTGTTCTGTGAGCTCGCAATGAGTCATCAAGCCACGGAGCTGGAGGGGAGGACCGAGCCGGCCGGGAGGATAGGGGACACAGAGAGTCAAAGGATGCAGAAAGGGAGGAGAGGAGGGTTGAGGAGGCAGAATCAGGAGATTGGAGGGAGAAGGATTGAGCAGAGGGAAGAGATGATAGGATGGAAGAGGAGAGAGTAGTGGGAGAGAGAGAGCGAAGGTTGCGGCGGCGCATTACCATCTGTGTAGGGGCAGAGTGAGTAGTGTTGGAGGAGAGCGAGAGAGAAAAGGATACAAAGTAGTGGTCGGAGACATGGAGGGGAGTTGCAGTGAGATTAGTAGAAGAGCAGCATCTAGTAAAGATGAGGTCAAGCGTATTGCCTGCCTTGTGAGTAGGGGGGGACGGTGAGAGGGTGAGGTCAAAAGAGGAGAGGAGTGGAAAGAAGGAGGCAGAGAGAAATGAGTCAAATGTAGACGTAGGGAGGTTGAAATCCCCCAAAACTGTGAGGGGTGAGCCATCCTCAGGAAAGGAACTTATCAAGGCGTCAAGCTCATTGATGAACTCTCCAAGGGAACCTGGAGGGCGATAGATGACAAGGATATTAAGCTTAAATGGGCTAGTGACTGTGACAGCATGGAATTCAAATGAGGAGATAGACAGATGGGTTAGGGGAAAAATTGAGAATGTCCACTTGGGAGAGATGAGGATTCCTGTGCCACCACCCCTCTGACCAGATGCTCTCGGGGTATGCGAGAACACATGGTCAGACGAGGAGAGAGCAGTAGGAGTAGCTGGCCCAAAATTCATAGCACCTTCTGTTAAAACCATAAAAAACCTTAAAACACGTAGTTACATTAGAGCTGTGGGTCCAGTTCGGAGCCCGAGCAGCGACCTTCATTAGTTCTGAAAATGTAGGGGACCCTGTTGCTACAGGGTCCCTGAATGAGCTAACGGCCAGAAACTTGTAGGGTCCATTTCTATGGGCCAAGGCGGTTTCAATGCACCTAGTCTTGTGATTCTGGGACTTTTCTAAATGTCGTCCTTTTCATGATGTTAAAAATTTATTGAATATATTGCAAATGGACAAGGCTGTTTCTCAGCCGGAGAACCTCCTAGAGCCACATAACTTATTGTGCAGAACCGACTTAAGCTATATAACAGGTTTAAAACGTTTCAGAGCTCTAGGTCTGACGGTTCTTTGATGGTTCGAACGCCGGTATCTATTGCAGGCTCCTTGCGTCTGTAAGCCACACACTGTGTCACTCCATCTTGGCTGTGTGTGTGAGTTTTTCTCAGAGGTCTGATGGGCAGTGTGAGCACTTGTCAGGCTAGAGCATGTCTCTATGGGTGCTGTCTCTGTGTCCTGGGCTTATGGAGTGGTTCTTTGGGTCTCAAGAGAATACTTGAAGTACACCGGGCTGTGTGACTCTGTCCAATTGCAATATGAAAATGCTTATTTAACTTATTGAAGATGGCAATATCTCTGTGCCACCTCCGCGATGACCAGATGCTCTCGGACTATGAGAGAACGCGTAGTCAAATTAAGAGAGAGAAGCTGCAGTAGAAGTGTTCTCACCCTGGGGTGATCCATGTCTCCATCAGGGCCAAAAAGTCTAGGGACTGAACGGCAGCATAAGCTAAGAACTCAGGGTTCTTGACTTCAGATCAGCAGTCCAAAACGCTGCCGGAGACCAGGAACTCCACATGGGTTGTGTGCGCAGGGTACACTAAATTAGAAGGGTTGCAGTCAAGGGGTGGGGAGCGTCTGTAAAGTCTACAGGGAGAGAAGCGAACAGGTATAGAATACACACACATATTTAACGAAGCTATAAAAGAGCTAAATGAGTTCATCAGAAAATAATTAGGTAAGTGAGAGAGTGGTGTGGAGCCTTCCTCTCTGTCCTTTCTCGAACAACTCTGCAGAACAACTCGGCAGAACCATCTTAGTTTTGGCGACGAGACCACCGCTGACACGACTGCCGCTTACATGGAAGGGGAGTGGTTTCTCCTAGGCAGTCAGCAATTAGTACCGGGAGGCGTGCTCTTCACATCTGCTAGGCAATTAGCAATTAGTGATAGTGGAAAACAGAGGAGACTGAAGTAATACAGTGCCTTGCAAAAGTATTCATCCCCCTTGGCGTTTGTCCTATTTTGTTGCATTACAACCTGTAATTTAAATTGATTTTTATGTGGATTTCATGTAATGGACATAAACAAAATAGTCAAAATTGGTGAAGTGAAATGAAAAAAATAACTTGTTTCAAAAAATTCAAAAAAATATATAACGGAAAAGTGGTGCGTGCATATGTGTTCACCCCCTTTGCTATGAAGCCCCTAAATAAAATCTGGTGCAACCAATTACCTTCAGAAGTCACATAATTAGTATGAAAAATGTATGCACTCACTAACTGTAAGTCGCTCTGGATAAGAGCATCTGCTAAATGACTAAAATGTAAAATGTAAAATGTAAATAAAGTCCACCTGTGTGCAATCTAAGTGTCACATGATCTGTCACATGATCTCAATATATATACACCTGTTCTGAAAGGCCCCAGAGTCTGCAACACCACTAAGCAAGGGGCACCACCAAGCAAGCGGCACCATGAAGACTAAGGAGTACAGATCAAATAAAATCAAATCAAATTTTATTGGCCACATGCGCCGAATACCACAGGTGCAGACATTACAGTGAAATGCTTACTTACAGCCCTTAACCAACAGTGCATTTATTTTTAACAAAAAAGTACAAATAAAACAACAACAAAAAAGTGTTGAGAAAAAAAGTAAAATAAAATAACAGTAGGGAGGCTATATATACAGGGGGGTACCGGTGCAGAGTCAATGTGCGGGGGCACCGGCTAGTGAGGTAGTTGAAGTAATATGTACATGTGGGCAGAGTTAAAGTGACTATGCATAAATAATTAACAGAGTAGCAGCAGCGTAAAAGGATGGGGTGGGGGGGCAGTGCAAATAGTCCGGGTAGCCATGATTAGCTGTTCAGGAGTCTTAAGGCTTGGGGGTAGAAGCTGTTGAGAAGTCTTTTGGACCTAGACTTGGCACTCCGGTACCGCTTGCCGTGCGGTAGCAGAGAGAACAGTCTATGACTAGGGTGGCTGGAGTCTTTGACAATTTTGAGGGTTTCCTCTGACACCGCCTGGTATAGAGGTCCTGGATGGCAGGAAGCTTGGCCCCAGTGATGTACTGGGCCATACGCACTACCCTCTGTAGTGCCTTGTGGTCGGAGGCCAAGCAGTTGCCATACCAGGCGGTGATGCAACCAGTCAGGATGCTCTCGATGGTGCAGCTGTATAATTTTTTGAGGATCTGAGGACCCATGCCAAATCTTTTCAGTCTCCTGAGGGGGAATAGGCTTTGTCATGCCCTCTTCACGACTGTCTTGGTGTGTTTGGACCATGATAGTTCGTTGGTGATGTGGACACCAAGGAACTTGAAGCTCTCAACCTGTTCCACTACAGCCCCGTCGATGAGAATGGGGGCATGCTCAGTCCTCTTTTTTTTCCAGTAGTCCACAATCATCTCCTTTGTCTTGGTCACGTTGAGGGAGAGGTTGTTGTCCTGGCACCACACGGCCAGGTCTCTGACCTCCTCCCTATAGGCTGTCTCATCGTTGTCGGTGATCAGGCCTACCACTGTTGTGTCCTCGGCACAAACATGGCATAAGTCATGACAAAATGTGTAGAACTGCAGGAAATTATCTTTAAAACTGCAATTATTCTCTCTGCCCCGTGGCAAAATTAGTATAATTGCATGTTTTTACTGTTAAAATGGCAAAGTTTTCTCTTTGCCCCATGGAACAATTTGTCAAATTGCAGGACATTAACTCTAAAGCTGCAACTTGTACTCTCTGCCACCAAGAGGGGGGTCACTAAAATATTTTTCCCACGAGGTGTGTGTGGGGGGGCACACATACACATGACAAGACACGCACTCTACACATACACTACTGTTCAAAAGTTTGGGGTCACTTAGAAATGTCCTTGTTTTCGAAAGAAAATCATTTTTTTGTCCATTAAAATAACATCAAATTCATCAGAAATACGGTGTAGACATTGTTAATGTTGCAAATGGCTATTGTAGCTGGAAATGGCTGATTTTTTATGGAATATTTATATAGGCGTGCAGAGGCCCATTATCAGCAACCATCAGTCCTGTGTTCCAATGGCATATTGTGTTTGCTAATCCAGGTTTATCATTTTAAAAGGCTAATTGATCATTAGAAAACCCTTTTGCAATTATGTTAGCACAGCTGAAAACTGTTGTGCTGATTAAAGAATCAATAAAACTGGCCTTCTTGAGACTAGTTGAGTATCTGGAGCATAAGCAATTGTGGGTTCGATTACATGCTCAAAATGGCCAGAAACAAATAACTTTCCTCTGAAACTCGTCAGTCTGAGAAATTTGTTCTGAGAAATTAAGGCTATTCCATGCGAGAAATTGCCAAGAAACGGGAGATCTTGTACAACGCTGTGTACTACTCCCTTCACAGAACAGCGCAAACTGTCTCTAACCAGAATAGAAAGAGGAGTGGGAGGCCCCGGTGCACAACTGAGCAAGAGGACAAATACATTAGAGTGTCTAGTTTGAGAAACAGACGCCTCACAGGTCCTCAACTGGAAGCTTCATTAAATAGTACCCGCAAAACACCAGTCTCAACGTCAACAGTGAAGAGGTGACTCCGGGATGCTGACCTTCTAGGCAGAGTTGTAAAGAAAAAGCCATATCTCAGACTGCCCATCTTAATATTTGCTTTTTATTGGCCAGTCTGAGATATGGCTTTTTCTTTGCAACTCTGCCTAGAAGGTCAGAGTCACCTCGGAGTCACCTCTTCACTGTTGACGTTGAGACTGGTGTTTTGCGGGTGTCATTATTTCTATATAGCCTACACTTTCTCAGTCTAAATTGATATAAGGACGGGTGTGGTTTCATAACAATGACTACAAGAGCTCACCGATTTGACAGCTACAATGCAGTTACACCTCCGACACCGCCTAAACAAAAGCAATGATAAGCTATGCATTTGTCGATTACCGCAGGTTACCGCTGATCTGATTGAATCCTGGTCTTAACCCTTCGAGGTTCTTGCATTAATAAAATGTATTTATAAAGCCTTTTTTACAACAGCAGACGTCACAAAGTGCTATACAGAAACCCAGCCTAAAACCCCAAACAGCAAGCAATGCAGATGTAGAAGCACGGTGGTTAGGAAAAACTCCCTAGAAAGGCACGAACCTAGGAAGAAACCTAGAGAGGAACCAGGCTCTGAGGGGTGGCCAGTCCTCTTCTGTCTGTGCCGGGTGGAGATTATAAGAGTACATGGCCATTTAAGGCCATATTGTTCTTCAAGATGTTCAAACGTTCATAGATGACCAGCAGGGCCAAACAATAATCAGAGGGTGCAACAGGTCAGTACCTCAGGAGTAAATGTCAGTTGGCTTTTCATAGCCGAGCATTCAGAGGTCGAAACAGCAGGTGTGGTATAGAGAGAGAGAGTCGAAAACAGCAGGTACAGGACAAGGTAGCACGTCCGGTGAACAGGTCAGGGTTCCCTAGCCGCAGGCAGAACAGTTGAAACTGGAGCAGCAGCACGACCAGGTAGTCCTGAGGCATGATCCTAGGGCTCAGGTCATCCAGGAGGGGAGGGAGAGAGGGAGAGAGAGAGAATTAGAGGGAGCATACTCAAATTCACACACGACAGGATAATTACACCAGATATAACAGACTGACCCTAGCCCCCCGGCACATGGACTATTGCAGCATAGATACTGGAGACTGAGACAGGGGTGGGTCGGGGGACACTATGGCCCCGTCCGACGATACTGCCGGACAGGGCCAACCAGGCAGGATATAACCCAAACCACTTTGCCAAAGCACAGCCCCCACACCACTAGAGGGATATCAACAGACCACCAACTTACTACACTGAGACAAGGCTGAGTATAGCCCACGAAGATCTCCTCCACCGCACGAGCCAGAGGGGGCGCAAAACCGGACAGGAAGATCAACTCTGTGACCCAACCCACTCAAGTGACGCACCCCTCCTAGGGACGGCATGGAAGAGCACTAGTAAGCCAGTGACTCAGCCCCCGTAATAGGGTCAGAGGCAGAGAATCCCAGTGGAGAGAGGGCAGAGACAGCAAGGGTGGTTCGTCGCTCCAGTGCCTTGTTCACCTTTGCACCCCTGGGCCAGACTACACTCAATCATATGACCTACTGAAGAGATGAGTCTTCAGTAATGACTTAAAGGTCGAGACCGAGTCTGCTTCTCTCACATGGATAGGCAGACCATTCCATAAAAATTGAGCCCTACAGGAGAAAGCCCTGCCTCCAGCTGTTTGCTTAGAAATTCTAGGCACAATAAGTAGGCCTGCGTCTTGTGATCGTAGCGTATGTGTAGGTATGTACGGCAGGACCAAATCAGAGAGATAGGTAGGAGCAAGCCCATGTAATTCTTTGTAGGTTAGCAGTAAGACCTTGAAATCAACCCTAGCCTTAACAGGAAAGCATGGATGATCTTATCTGCATAATTTTTGGACAAAACGTTAGATTTATACAATGTTACGAAGATGGAAAAAAGCTGCCCTAGAACTATTCCTCAAAAGAGAGTTCAGGGTCCAGAGTAACGCAGAGGGCCTTCACAGTTTTATTTGAGACGACTGTTCAACCATCAAGATGAATTGTCAGATCCAACAACAGATCTCTTTGTTTCTTGGGACCTAGAACTAGCATCTTTGTTTTGTCCGAGTTTTAAAGTAAAACATTTGCCGCCATCCACTTCCTTATGTCTGAAACACAGGCTTCCGGGTAGGCAATTTTGAGGTTTCACCATGTTTCATCGAAATGTACAGCTGTGTGTCGTCCGCATAGCAGTGAAAGTTGACATTGTGTTTCCAAATGACATCACCAAGAGGTAGAATATATAGTGAAAACAATAGTGATCCTAAAACAGAACCTTGAGGAACGCCAAAACGTACAAACCATCCACAGAGACAAACTGATATCTTTCCAAAAGATAAGATCTAAACCAGGCAAGAACTTGTCTGTGTAGACCAATTAGGGTTTCTAATCTCTCCAAAATAATGTGGTGATCAATGGTGTCAAAAGCAGCACTAAGGTCTAGGAGCACGAGGACAGATGCAGAGCCTTGGTCTGACGCCATTAAAAGGTCATTCACCACCTTCACGAGTGCAGTCTCAGTGCTATGATGGGGTCTAAAACCAGACTGAAGCATTTCGTATACATTATTTGTCTTCAGGAAGGCATTGAGTAGCTTCACAACAGGTTTTCCAAAAATTTTTTGGAGTAATGGGAGATTCGATATAGGCCGATAGTTTTTTACATTTTCAGGGTCAAGGTTAAGCTTTTTCAAGAGAGGCTTTATTACTGCCACTTTTAGTGAGTTTGGTACACATCCGGTGGATAGGGAGCCATTTATTATGTTCAACATAGAAAGTAGCTCTTTCAGTAGTTTAGTTGGAATAGGGTCCAGTATGAAGTTTGACGGTTTAGAGGCCATGTCTATTTTCATGAATGTGTCAAGAGATAGAGGATAAAAAAAATTGAGTGTCTCCATTGATCCTAGGTCTTCACAGTTCTGGCAGACTCAGGACAACTGAGGTTTGGAGAAATACGCAGATTCAAAGAGGAGTCCGTAACTTGCTTTCTAATGATCATGATCTTTTCAACAAAGAAGTTCATGAATTTATCACTGCTGAAGTGAAAGCAATCCTCTTGTTGAATGCTGCTTATTAGTTAGCTTTGCAACAGTATCAAAAATAATTTTTGGATTGTTCTTATTCTCCTCAATTAGGTTGGAAAAATAGGATGATCGAGCAGCAGTGAGGGCTTGCACGGTACTGTCTTTCCAAGCTAGACGGAAGACTTCCAGTTTGGTGCAGTGCCATTTCTGTTCCAATTTTCTGGAAGCTTGCTTCAGGGCTCAGGTATTTTCTGTGTACTTGGGAGCAAATTTCTTGTGACAAATGTTTTTTTGTTTTTAGGGGTGCGACTGCATCTAGGGTATTACGCAAGGTTACATTTAGACCCTCAGTTAGGTGCTTAACTGATTTTTGTACTCCGACGTCCTTGGGTAGGTGGAGGGAATCTTTGGGTTGTCCAAGGATTTATAGCACGGCTGTTGATGATCCTTGGTTGGGGTCTGAGCAGATTATTTGTTGCTATTGCACAACGTAATAAGATGGTGGTCGGATAGTCCAGGATTATGAGGAAAAACATTTAGATCCACAATATTTATTACACGGGACAAAACTAGATCCAGGGTATGACTTTGGCAATGAGTAGGTTCGGAGACATGTTGGACAAAACCCACTGAGTCGATGATGGCTCCGAAAGCCTTTTGGAGTGGGTCTGTGGACTTTTCCATGTGAATATTAAAGTCACAAAAATTTGATTATTATCTGCCATGACTACAAGGTCTGATAGGAATTCAGGGAACTCAGTGAGGAACGCTGTATACGGCCCAGGAGGCCTGTAAACAGTAGCTCTAAAAAGTGATTGAGTAGGCTGTATAGATTTCATGACTAGAAGCTCAAAAGATGAAAACGCAGTCATTTTTTTGCTAAATTGAAATTTGCTGTCATAAATGTTAGCAACACCTCCGCCTTTGCGGGATGTGTAGGGGATATGGTCACTAGTGTAACCAGGAGGAGAGGCCTCATTTAACACAGCAAATTCATCAGGCTGCGTTGAGACAATGGCTTAGCAATGACCCAAACCCAGCTCAGCTAATCCCTACCATTGTGACACAGAGTTGTCAAAATGCTTCAGCAAATGTACATTACATCAGGGGCGTCGGTAGACACAATGTGGGTAACCAAGTTTGTGTCCCTCTAGATGCCCTGGGTGCCTCTGCTGATCCTGCAGCAGCTGTTGTGTGCAGTGATCATGTGCCTAGGAACCAGATTTATGCTGTTAGCACTGAGCCGGTGTGCCCGAGGAGGCAGTCCACTGTGTGCAGCTCACCGTGCACTAACATAAAGAACATGAGCACATCTACTGCTGCTAAGCTTCCCAGTAAAGCAATAAAAACAAGTAAGCATCCCAGAAGAAAAGTGCTCAAAATATCCCACATTAACATATGTAGCTTAAGAAACAAGGTTCATGAAATCAATAATTTGCTAGTAACAGATGACATTCATATTCTGACTATCTCTGAAACTCACTTAGATAATACCTTTGATGATACAGCGGTAGCCTTGGACAAGGTTATAACATTTACAGAAAATATAGAAATGCCAATGGAGGAGGTGTTGCTGTTTATATTCAGAACTACATTCCTGTGAAGATTAGACAGGATCTCATGTTAAATACTGTTGAAGTAATATGGCTACAGGTTCATCTGCCTCACGTAAAGCCAATTATGGTGGGAAGCTGCTATAGACCACCAAGTGCTATAGACCACCTTTATTTAACCAGGTAGGCCAGTTGAGGACAAGTTCTCATTTACAACTGCGACCTGGCCAAGATAAAGCAAAGCAGTGCGATAAAAACAACAACAACACAGAGTTACATATGGAATAAACAAAACGTACAGTCAATAACATTTACATTTTAGCAGACACTCTTATCCAGAGCGACTTACAGTTAGTGAATACATATATATATATATATTTTTATACTGGCCCCCCGTGGGAATCAAACCGACAACCCTGGCGTTGCAAACGCCATGCTCTATCAACTGAGCTACATCCCTGCCGGCCATTCCCTCCCCTACCCTGGGCCAATTGTGCGCCGCCCATGAGTCTCCCGGTCACGGCCGGCTGCGACAGAGCCTGGATTCGAACCAGGATTTCTAGTGGCACAGTTAGCACTGTGATGCAGTGCCTTAGACCACTGCGCCACTCAGGAGAATAACACAATAGAAAATCTATAAACAGTGTGTGCAAATGAAGTAAGTTATGGAGTTAAGGCAATAAATAGGCAATAGTGCAAAATAATTACAATTTAGTATTAACACTGGAGTGATAGATGTGCAGAAGATGATGTGCAAACAGAGATACTGGTGTGCAAATGAGCAAAATAAATAACAATATGGGGATGAGGTAGTTGGGTGGGCTAATTACAGATGGGCTGTGTACAGGTGCAGTGATCGGTAAGCTGCTCTGACAACTGATGCTTAAAGTTAGTGAGGGAGATAAGAGTCTCCAGCTTCAGAGATTTTTGCAGTCCGTTCCAATTCATTGGTAGCAGAGAACTGGAAGGAATGGCGGCCAAAGGAGGTGTTGGCTTTGGGGATGACCAGTGAGATATACCTGCTGGAGCGCATACTACGGATGGGTGTTGCTAAGATAAGGCAGGGATTTGCCTAGCAGTGATTTATAGATGACCTGGAGCCAGTGGGTTCGGCGACGAATATGTAGTGAAGGCCAGCCAACTAGAGCGTACAAGTCACAATGGTGGGTAGTATATTGCTGAGTAGAGTGTTGGAGGCTATTTTGTAAATGACATCGCCGAAGTCAAGGATCGGTAGGATAGTCAGTTTTACGAGGGCATGTTTGGCAGCATGAGTGAAGGAGGCTTTGTTGCGAAATAAGAAGCAGATTCTAGATTTAACTTTGGATTGGAGATGCTTAATGTGAGTTTGGAAGGAGAGTTTACGGTCTAACCAGACACCTAGGTATTTGTAGTTGTCCACATATTCTAAGTCAGACCTGCCGAGAGTAGTGATTCTAGTCGGGCGGGCGGGTGCAAGCATCGTTCGATTGAAGAGAATGTTAGTTTTACTAGCGTTTAAGAGCAATTGGAGGCTACGGAAGGAGTGTTGTATGGCATTGAAGCTCGTTTGGAGGTTTGTGAACACAGTGTCCAATGAAGGGCCAGATGTATACAAAATGGTGCCGTCTGCATAGAGGTGGATCTGAGAGTCACCAGCAGCAAGAGTGACATCATTGATATACACAGAGAATAGAGTTGGCCGGAGAATTGAACCCTGTGGCACCCCCATAGAGACTGCCAGAGGTCCAGACAACAGGCCCCTGATTTGACACATTGAACTCTATCTGAGAAGTAGTTGGTGAACCAGGCGAGGCAGTCATTTGAGAAACCAAGGCTATTTAGTCTGCCAATAAGAATGTGTTGATTGACAGAGTCGAAAGCCTTGGCCAGGTCAATGAAGACGGCTGCACAGTACTGTCTTTTATCGATCGCGGTTATAATATCGTGTGAAAAGCTTGATAATGTATGTGATATCAATAGAGAGGTATACTTTCTGGGTGATTTAAATATTGACTGGCTTTCATCAGGCTGCCCACTCAAGAGAAAGCTTCAAACTGTAACCAGTGCCTGCAAATTGGTTCAGGTTATCAGTCAACCTACCAGGGTGGTTACAAACAGTACAATAATTAAATCATCAACATGTATTGATCATATCTTTCCTAATGCTGCAGAGATTTGTTTGAAAGCAGTATCCAAATCGATTGGATGTAGTGATCACAATATAGTAGCCATATCTAGGAAAACCAAAGTTCCAAAGGTTGGGCCTGATATTGTGTATAAGAGGTCATACATTAAGTTTTGTAGTGATTCCTATGTTGTTGATGTAAATAATATATGTTGATCCGTGGTGTGTAATGAGACACTGCACTTGACACATTTATGAAATTGCTTATTCCAGTTACTAATAAGCTTGCACCCATAAAGAAAATGACTGTGCAAACTGTTAAATCCCTGTGTATTGTTGAGGAATTGAAAAATTGTATGGTTGAGAGGGATGAGGTAAAAGGAATGGCAAATAAGTCTGGCTGCACAACCGATTGGCAAACGTATTGCAAATTGAAAAATCATGTGACTAAACTGAATAAAAATAAAAATAAATAACACTATGAAACAAGGATAAATGACATAAAGAATTATAGTAAAAAGCTTTGGAGCACCTTAAATGACATTTTGGGAAAAAAGGTAAACTCAGCTCCATCATTCATTGAATCAGATGGCTCATTCTTCACAAACCAGCTGATATTAACAAGTACTTTATTTTTTATTTTTTTATTCATTGGCAAGATTAGCAAACTTAGGCATGACATGCCAGCAACAATTGCTGACACTACACATCCAAGTATATCTGACCAAATTATGAATGACAAGCATTGTAATTTTGAATTCCATAAAGTCAGTGTGAAAGAGGTGAACAAATTTTTGTTGTCTATTAACAATGACAAGCCACCGGGGTCAGACAACTTGGATGGAAAATTGCTGAGGTTGAGAGCGGACAATATTGCCACTCATATTTGCCATATTTTCTATTTAATCCTACTAGAATGTGTGCCCCCAGGCTTGGAGGGAAGCAAACGTCCTTCCGCTACCTAAGAATAGTAAAGCCCCCTTTACTGGCTCAAAAAGCCGACCAATTAGCCTGTTACCAACCCTTAGTAAACCATTGGAAAAAATGGTGTTTGACCAGATTCAATGTTATTTTACTGTAAACAAATTGAGAACAAACTTTCAGCATGCTTATAGAGAAGGACAGTCAACAAGCAGAGCACTTACACAAATGACTGATGAATGGCTGAGAGAAATTGATGATAAAAAGATTGTGGGGGCTGTTTTGTTAGACTTTTGACATTATCGATCATAGTCTGCTGCTGGGAAAATGTATGTATTATGGCTTTAGACCCCCTGCTATAATGTGGATAAAGAGTTACTTGTCTAACAGAACACAGAAGGTATTCTTTAATGGAAGCCTCTCAAACATAATCCAGGTAGAATCAGGAATTCCCCAGGGCAGCTGTCTAGGCCCCTTGCTTTTTTCCATCTTTAATAACGACATGCCACTTTGAGTAAAGCCAGTGTGTCTATGTATGCGGATGACTCAACACTATAGACGTCAGCTACTACAGCAACTGAAATAACTGCAACATTTAACAAAGAGATGCAGTTAGTTTCGGAATGGGTGGCAAGGAATAAGTTAGTCCTGAATATTTCCAAAACTAAAAGCACTGCATTTGGGTCAAATCATTCACTAAACCCTAAATCTCAACTACATCTCGTAATGAATCATGTGGAAATTGATCAAGTTGAGGTGACTAAACCGCTTGGGATAACCCTGGATTGTAGACTGTCATGGTCAAAGCATATTGATACAACAGTAGCTAAGATGGGGAGAAGTATGTCCATAATTAAGCGCTGCACTGCCTTCTTAACAACACTATCAACAAGGCAGGTCCTACAGGCCCTAGTTTTGTCGCACCTAGACTACTGTTCAGTAGTGTGGTTAGGTGCCACAAAGAGGGACTTGGGAAAATTGCAGTTGGCTCAGAACAGGGCATCACGGCTGGCCCTTAAATGTACATGGAGAGCCAACATTGATGACATGCATGTCAGTCTCTCCTGGCTCAGAGTGGAAGAGAGATTGACTTCATCACTGCTTGTTTTTGTGTGAGGTGTCGACGAGCTGAATGTACCGAGCTGTCTGTTTGGAATACTGGCACACATCTAGGACACCCATGCATACCCCACAAGATATGCCACCAGAGGTCTCTTCACAGTCCCCAAGTCCAGATCGGATTATGGGAGGCACACAGTACTACGTAGAGCCATGACTACATGGAACTCTATTCCACATCAGGTAACTGATGCAAGCAGTAGAATCAGATTTTTTAACCCTCCCGTTGTCCTAGGGTCAAAATGACCCGCCACTGTGTTGAACCAACTTTATTTAATTTTTATATTTTTGGGATCATTTGTGAGAAGGAGGCAGTGAGACTTTAAAGAAAGTATCACTGCCTCCTTCTCACAAATGATCCAAAAAATATAAAAATTAAATAAAGTTGGTTCAACACAGTGGCGGGTCATTTTGATCCTAGGACAACGGGAGGGTTAAAACAGGTGAAAATACACTGTGTGGAACAGTGGGGACTGTGAAGAGACACAGGCACATACACACATACATATAGACATTCAATCAACACACACGTACACATGGATGTTGTATTGTAAATATGTGATAGTGGAGTGGTGGCCTGAGGGAACACTCTAAATGTATTAGGTCAAGTGTTATGAAATGTAATGCCGTGTAATATTTGTAATTGTATATAACTGCCTTAATGTTGCAGGACCCCAGGAATAGTAGCTGCTGCCTGGGCTCATACCTGGTTGACCTGGGGTGCCGGCGGTGGAATTCAGCGATGAGGCCTGGGTCCAGGATGTCCCTAGCGGGGACCCAGCACCTCTCCTCCGGGCCATAACCTTCCCAGTCAACCAAGTACTGGAATCCCCTGCCCTGCAGTCAAACCTTCAGGAGGCGCCTCACCGTGTATGCCTGTTGGCCGTCGATGAGACTGGGGAGAGGTGCGGGCCTGGAAACAGGAGCCAAAGGACTGTGAGACATTAACACTAGACACATGAAAAGTGGGATGTATACGGAGGGTAAGGGGCAACAGAAGATGAACAGCAGAGGGGGAATTTGTAAGTCGCTCTGGATAAGAGCGTCTGCTAAATGATGTAAATGTAAATGTAATAATTTTGGAGATGGGGAAAGGGCCGATAAAATGGGGGGAAAAGTTTGCGGGACTTCAACCGGAGGTGCAGATCCTGAGTGGACACCCATACCCTCTGCCCGAGACGATACCGGGGAGCGGGGTCCGGTTGCGGTCCGCCTGTCGTCGATACCTGGAGGTGGTTTTGAGAAGAGCCGACCGGACTCTCTTCCAGGTACGGCGACAGCGGTGGACGAACATCTGGGCTGAGGGTATGCCGACCTCTTCCTCTTGCTCCGGGAAGAGCGGGGGCTGATATCCCAGGGAACACTCAAAAGGTGAGAGACCAGTGGCAGAGCAGGGAAGGGTGTTGCAGGTGTACTCAACCCACATGAGTTGCTGGCTCCAGGTGGTGGGGTTGGTGGAAACAAGGCAGCGAAGAGTCGTCTCCAGGTCCTGATTGGCTCGCTCCGACTTGGGGTGGAACCCAGAGGACAGGCTGGCCGACGACCCAATGAGCATGCAGAACGCCTTCCAGAACCGGGACGAGAACTGAGGATCCCGGTCGGACACGATGTCCACCGGGAGTCCATGGATCCGGAACAAGTGCTGCACCATGAGCTGGGCCGTCTCTTTGGCAGAGAGTAGTTTGAGGAGAGGAATGAAATGGACGGCTTTGGAAAACCGGTCCACCACAGTAAGGATGACGGTGTTGCCATCAGACGGGGGAGACCAGTGACGAAGTCCAGCGATATGTGTGACCAGGGACAGTGAGGAAGCTTGCCGAGGATTCTTATTCTGCGCACAGATCGTGGAGGCGGTAATGAACGCGGAGACGTCAGGGACCATGGTAGGCCACCAAAAGCGTTGTCGCACAACGGCCATGGTCCGATGGGAACCCGGGTGGCAGGAAAGCCCACTCCAGGACCGAGGGGTGGACAGCGTCAGGAACAAACATCCGGTTATCTGCCCCCCACCCCCCCACCCCCGGTGTTCGGCTGGGAATGCTGCGCCTCACGGACCTGCAGCTTGAGGTCCAGGGCAGAACGCTGGAACAGGACAGCCCCTACTCCGACATCCGAAGCGTCGGCCTCCACCATGAACTGACAGGACGGGTCAGGATAAACTAATATGGGAGCTGTGGTGAAAACTGGGAGCAGTGTTTGAGGTCCCGGAACGCCCGGTCCGCAGCTGGGGACCATGTGAACGGAACCTTGAGAGACGTGAGTGCAGACAGGGGAGAAGCCAGGGTGCTGTAACCCCGGATAAAGCAGTGATAAAAATGGGCAAATCCCAGAAACGTTGCAGCTGCACTCTGGACGTAGGTTGGGGCCAATCCACCACAGCTCTCACCTTTCCGGGATCCATCTGTATATTCCCCACAGCGATGATGTAACCAAGGAAGGGGATGGTGGAGCGATGGAATTCGCACTTTTCTGCTTTAACAAAAAGCTGGTTCTCCAGGAGGCGCTGGAGGACCTGTCTGATGTGGAGCACGTGTTCTTGGGCTGAGCGGGAGAAAACGAGGATGTCGTCAAGGTAGACGAAGACAAACCAGTTCAACATGTCGCGGGAACGTCATTAACCAGGGCCTGGAACACAGCCGTAGCGTTGGTTAGACCAAATGGCATGACCAGATATTCGTAGTTACCGCTGGCCTTGTTGAAGGCAGTCTTCCACTTGTCCCCTTCCCAGTATCCGCACCAGGTGGTAGGCGTTCCGCAGGTCCAACTTGGAAAAAACGGTGGCCCCCTGGAGCGGCTCGAAGGCCGAGGCGATGAGTGGTAACGGGTAGTGGTTCTTAACAGTGATGTCATTGAGGCCCTGGTAGTCGATGCACGGGTGCAGGTTTTGTCCTTCTTCTCCACAAAGAAGAACCCTGCGCCGGCGGGGGAGGCAGAAGGCCGGATACACCCTGCAGCCAGGGAGTCCTCGATGTAGGTATCCATGGCCTTGGTCTCCGGACCCGACATTGAATACAGTCGTCCCCGTGGTGGTGTGGTTCCCGGGAGAAGGTAAATCCCGCAGTCATAGGGTCGGTGCGGAGGAAGCGAAGTGACCGGGCCTTACTAAAAACCTCCCGGGGGTCCTGGTACTCTGTGGGAATGGCAGAGAGGTCCGGGGCAATTTCCGAGCCCACAGGAAGACGTCCCGGGGCAGGCTGCGCCGACTTCAGGCAATGGGCGTGGCAGAACAGGCTCCAGCCCATGATGGCACCAGCAGTCCAGTTGATGAGGAGCCAAGACAACCTCAGGGGACTTAATAAGCAGGAATTGGATAGCCTCGCTGTGGTTCCCTGACACTCGTAGGTTGATGGGAGTGGTATTGTGGGTGACCCTGCCTATAGAGCGCCCGTCCAGCGCTCTAACGTCCATGGGAATGGAGAGGGGCTGAGTGGGGAAGTCCAGTTCGGATGCCAGGGTAGTGTCAAGAAAACTCTCATCGGCCCCTGACTCGATGAGTACACAGAGAGATTTCGACTGGTTCCCCCACAGCAGGGTGGCATGGAGATGGTGCGAGTAAGGGGAGAGAGAAACTACAAGGTTAACCAATAAAATGGGCGGATGGTGAAGTAGACATACTTGGTATTCACATCTCAAAAAATATAAATGAACTTACTGTCACACCCTGATCGGTTTCACCTGTCTTGTGCTTGCCTCAACCCCCCACCAGGTGTCTCCCATTTGTCCCCATTATCCCCTGTGTATTTATACCAGTGTTTTCTGTTTGACTGTTGCCAGTTTGTGTCTTTTTAACGTTCCAATACGTAATATGGTACACTTGTCGTATTTAGGTTTTAGTCCAGAGATTGCTAGAAAAGTGATCAAGATCTTCAATGAGACTGTGCAGGGATCCAGATTGCGGACTTAAGAAAAAACTTGAGTCATCGGCATACGTTGACACTTTTGTTTTTATCCCCTGGATTTCTAACCCCTTGTATTTCTTGTTGGATCTAATTTTAATAGCTAGCATTTCAATGGCCATAATAAATAGATATGGAGACAACGGACAGCCTTGTTTTACTCCTCTTAAAAGCTCAATACTTTCTGAGATGTAACCATTATTTACTATTTTACATCTGGGGATGCTGTACATAACTTTAACCCATTGTAAAAAGAGATTCACCAAAATTAAAGTAATCCAGGCATTTATATATAAATTCTAGTCATACTTTATCAAACGCCTTTTCAAATTCTGCTATGAAGACCAGGCCTGGTATCTTTGATGTTTCATAATGTTTAATTGTTTCAAGTAATTGTCATACAGTGGGGAAAAAAAGTATTTAGACAGCCACCAATTGTGCAAGTTCTCCAACTTAAAAAGATGAGAGAGGCCTGTAATATTCATCATAGGTACACGTCAACTATGACAGACAAAATGAGGAAAAAAAATCCAGGAAATCACATTGTAGGATTTTTAATGAATTTATTTACAAATTATGGTGGAAAATAAGTATTTGGTCAATAACAAAAGTTTCTCAATACTTTGTTATATACCCTTTGTTGGGAATGATACAGATCAAACGTTTTCTGTAAGTCTTCACAATGTTTTCACACACTGTTGCTGGTATTTTGGCCCATTCCTCCATGCAGATCTCCTCTAGAGCAGTGATGTTTTGGGGCTGTCGCTGGGCAACACGGACTTTCAACTCCCTCCAAAGATTTTCTATGGGGTTGAGATCTGGAGACTGGCTAGGCCACTCCAGGACCTTGAAATGCTTCTTACGAAGCCACTCCTTCGTTGCCCGGGCGGTGGGTTTGGGATCATTGTCATGCTGAAAGACCCAGCCACGTTTCATCTTCAATGCCCTTGCTGATGGAAGGAGGTTTTCACTCAAAATCTCACGATACATGGCCCCATTCATTCTTTCCTTTACACGGATCAGTCGTCCTGGTCCCTTGCATAAAAACAGCCCCAAAGCATGATGTTTCCACCCCCATGCTTCACAGTAGGTATGGTGTTCTTTGGATGCAACTCAGCATTCTTTGTCCTCCAAACACGACGAGTTGAGTTTTTACCAAAAAGTTATATTTTGGTTTCATCTGACCATATGACATTCTCCCAATCCTCTTCTGGATCATCCAAATGCACTCTAGCAAACTTCAGACGGGCCTGGACATGTACTGGCTTAAGCAGGGGGACATGTCTGGCACTGCAGGATTTGAGTCCCTGGCAGCGTAGTGTGTTACTGATGGTAGGCTTTGTTACTTTGGTCCCAGCTCTCTGCAGGTCATTCACTAGGTCCCCCCGTGTGGTTCTGGGATATTTGCTCACCGTTCTTGTGATCATTTTGACCCCACGGTGTGAGATCTTGCGTGGAGCCCCAGATCGAGGGAGATTATCAGTGGTCTTGTATGTCTTCCATTTCCTAATAATTGCTCCCACAGTTGATTTCTTCAAACCAAGCTGCTTACCTATTGCAGATTCAGTCTTCCCAGCCTGGTGCAGGTCTACAATTTTGTTTCTGGTGTCCTTTGACAGCTCTTTGGTCTTGGCCATAGTGGAGTTTGGAGTGTGACTGTTTGAGGTTGTGGACAGGTGTCTTTTATACTGATAACAAGTTCAAACAGGTGCCATTAATACAGGTAACGAGTGGAGGACAGAGGAGCCTCTTAAAGAAGAAGTTACAGGTCTGTGAGAGCCAGAAATCTTGCTTGTTTGTAGGTGACCAAATACTTATTTTCCACCATAATTTGCAAATAAATTCAATAAAAATCCTACAATGTGATTGAGATTTTTTTTCCTCAATTTGTCTGTCATAGTTGACGTGTACCTATGATGAAAATTACAGGCCTCTCTCATCTTTTTAAGTGGGAGAACTTGCACAATTGGTGGCTGATCAGGATGAACAATTTCTGGTAAAACCTTTTTTATTCTATGTGCTATGCATTTTGCCAGGAATTTTGCATCACAACATTGAAGTGTGAGAGGCCTCCAGTATTTTAAATGGACTGAATCTTTATACTTACCACCTGGGTCCTGTTTTAGTAGGAATTAAATCAGACCTTCTTGTTGAGTACCTGAAAGTCTACCATTTTTATAGGAGTAGTTAAAACATGCTAATAATGGATCTTTGAGTACATCAAAAAAAGGTCTGATATACCTCTACTGGTATACCATCAAGACCTGGTATTTGTCCAGACTGAAAAGATTTAACGGCCTCAAAAGGTTCCTGTTGTAAGTTGACCTTCACACAGGTCTTTCTGTAAATTTGTTAATTTTACATTATTATTAGGAAATAAATCCTTACAGTTAACATATTTCAGTGGAAATTGAGGAGACTGAAATGAAACATGCTTAAAATATTTTGCTTCCTCTTTCAAAATATAATTTGGTGAATCATGGAGGACTCCATCATTTGTAACGAGTTTCTGTAAATTATTTTTGGTAGCATTTCTATGTTGAAGATTCAAGAAAAATTTAGTGCAATTTTCACAATTTTCCATCCAATTAGCTTTAGTTTTGTAATACATTACATCTTGATCATTCTTGAATAAGTACCTCCAATTCTTTTTGTTTTTCCTCTAAACTATTTTGTGCCTCTATAGTACAGTTTTATTACCATCTACCTGCGCTGGTTATTTCCTCTATTTCCTTTATTAGTCTAATCTCTTTTGACCTAAACTGCTTTTGATTTAATGATGAGTATTGTATTGAATGGCCTCTAAAAGTACATTTAAAAGTGTCCCGTACAATAAGGGGATCTGCTGTACCTATGTTGTGCAGAAAAAAGTAAATGATGAATGATTTTGTCTTAGTTAAGAACAAATTGTCATCCAATAGGCATTGATTACATTTCCAATATCCCCGTCCACGTGGAAATTCTATAAGAGTTGTATGGAGGCCAATTAGATGGTGGTCCGATTGCATTCGGTCTCTTATTAATACTTTTTTTTACTTTTGATGCCAACAAAATGAGACCAGGAAGTAATCAAAACGGCTAGCTTGATTAAGCCTCTCCATGTATATCTCACTAGGTCAGGGTTTTTCAGCCTCCTTATATCCACAAGTTCTATTGTATCCATGATATTTGTGATCTCCTTAAGTGCTTGACGTAGTGTGATTTCCTTTACGATCCATTGAGGTACTTAAAACCGTATTATAATCTCCCACCATAATAATAGATTCATTCGTTGCTTGTGAGCTCAGTAGATTATTATATATATTTTCGAAGGCGTGTGGATCATCATTATTTAGCCCATATAGATGAATTAGCCTGTTTTTGGTCCAATAGCATATTTAAAAGAATCCATCTTCCTTGAGGATCTGTTTGCAAAGTTTGCACAATTGGATCAGCATTTTTATTAATTAGTATAATCACCCCTTTTGAGTTTCTTTGCCCATGACAAAAATATATTTCTCCCTCCCAGTCCTTTTTCCACTCAACCTCATCTATATTTGTAGAGTGAGTTTCCTGTCAACAATAGATATTATATTCTTTCTCTTTTAGCCAGGTAAAAATGTATCTTTTTTTTTATGATCTGCTAAGCCATTACAATTGTAATTGGCTATACTTATTTCCCTACTTACCATAACCAAGTTTCAATTATACTTACCTCAACCAATATTTGTAAACTTACCATTAAAAAGCACCATGATGATTAAGTGTCCATATAGCTGTACCATAATATTTGCACTGTTAAGCATACTGTAGCTGCAACTTAGTAATCTTCCAATTGTCCTAACATTCCACCCACTAAAACCTCCCCCATATCTAGGTCTATTGTCACTAATACCATCAGACCATCTCCCTGACTCATGACACACCTTTTCTTCCTAAGGCAAACCCTTGGCAGTCAATTGGCCTAGAGCAGAGGGAAATATGGGCAGTCCCATGATAACATAATTCAATACTGCCACCCTTCACTAACACATTCAAAGCCTCGTAGATCTATTATTTTAAAAACATTACAATACATTCATGACAGATTTCACAACATATTAAGTGTGTGCCCTCAGGCCTCTACTCTACAACAACATATCTATAACACAAAATCCATGTGTACGTGTGTATAGTGCGTATGTTATCGTGTGTTTGTATGCATGTGTCTATGTTTGTGTTGCTTCATAAATGTGTCAAGTGCAGCGTCTGGTTGCTCGTCATTACACACCACAGACCAACAAATATTCTTCACATCAACAACATAGGAATCACTACAAAACTTATTGTATGACCTCTTATACACAATATTAGGCCGATCCTATATGTATCGCAAGACCAGTTCTTTATGTCCATTACATGCAAGATATATTTAATGTAGTCCTCATTATATCCTGTTTTATATCCTGTTTTATTCCGACAAAAAAGGAAGAAGGAAAAAGGAACACAAATTCTATCTTTTTGGAGGGGCAGAAAACTGTTTTCAACCAGCGATTGAGTTGTGAGACTGCTGTAGAGCTCATCACTCCCCCTAACTGGAAGGGGGCCAGAGACAATTACTCGATGCCGACATCTTTCTAGCTGATTTACACGCTGAAGCTATGTTGCACTTGGTGACCTCTGACTGTTTCATCCTAACATCGTTGGTGCCGACGTTGATAACAATATCGCTATACTCTCTACACTCGCCAGTTTTAGCCTTAGCCAGCACCATCTTCAGCTGAGCCTTTACGTCGGTAGCCCTGCCCCCTGGTAAACAGTGTATGATCGCTGGATGATTCTTTTTAAGTCTAATATTGCAGGTAATGGAGTTGCCAATGACTGGGGTTTTCAATTTGTCAGAGCTAATGGTGGGAGGCTTCGGTGGCTCAGACCCCGTAACGAGTGGAGGAGAAACCTGAGAAGGCTCGGCCTCTGAATCCGACTCATTCCTTAATGGGGAGAACCGGTTGAAAGTTTCTGTCGGCTGAATGAGTGACACTGGTTGAGCATGCCGACAGCATTTCTTTCCAGAAGCCTTGAGAAAATTGTCCGACTGCGGGGACTGTGCAGGGGGATTTATACTACTATCTGTACTTACTGGTGGCACAGACGCTGTTTCGTCCTTTCCTACACTTAAATTGCCCTTGCCTAACGATTGCATCTGAAGCTGTGCTTGCAACACAGCTATCCTCACCATAAGGAGATAGTTGTCCTGTATATTATGAGTACAGCGACTGCAATTAGATGGCATAGTGTTAATGTTACTACTTAGCTTTTTCCAGCTGGTGGAGGTCCTGTGGAACCATGTCCAGATAAAGTGTCCGGGGTGAAAAAGTTGAATGAAAAAAGTTGAGCGAGGAAAAAAGTACGACGTTGGTAAATTTGTTAAATATAAAAAACGAAAAGTTTGGCATACAGTCAAGTAGAAACAAACAGCACGGAGACAAGTCCAGAAGTTAAGGGTGGAGCAATGAGGGCGTGACCCTGTCCTATCCTTGAAGTCATTGTGAGATCAAGCTAGGTGGAGATATGAGTCCTGTTTAAATTGTTTACACCAACGTGTTGATGTTTGTGTATGTTCCTAAGTCAATAAAAATATCTTAACTCCCACAACAACAAAATTTGTTACCACAGCAGACGAGAAACCCAAGGCAGTCTGTGTGGAGTGAGGCTGTATAATATCTGGATTGTTCGCTCCATGGCAATCTCTGAGGAGACTTCGTGGTAGAGATGGCAGTTAGAAGAGATAGCTCTCCTATTCCTTAACTACAGTGGGGGAAAAAAGTATTTAGTCAGCCACCAATTGTGCAAGTTCTCCCACTTAAAAAGATGAGAGAGGCCTGTAATCTTCATCATAGGTACACGTCAACTATGACAGACAAATTGAGATTTTTTTTCTCCAGAAAATCACATTGTAGGATTTTTAATGAATTTATTTGCAAATTATGGTGGAAAATAAGTATTTGGTCACCTACAAACAAACACGATTTCTGGCTCTCACAGACCTGTAACTTCTTCTTTAAGAGGCTCCTCTGTCATCCACTCGTTACCTGTATTAATGGCACCTGTTTGAACTTGTTATCAGTATAAAAGACACCTGTCCACAACCTCAAACAGTATCACTCCAAACTTCACTATGGCTAAGACCAAAGAGCTGTCAAAGGACACCAGAAACAAAATTGTAGACCTGCACCAGGCTGGGAAGACTGAATCTGCAATAGGTAAGCAGCTTGGTTTGAAGAAATCAACTGTGGGAGCAATTATTAGGAAATGGAAGACATACAAGACCACTGATAATCTCCCTCGATCTGGGGCTCCACACAAGATCTCACCCCGTGGGGTCAAAATGATCACAAGAACGGTGAGCAGAAATCCCAGAACCACACGGGGGGACCTAGTGAATGACCTGCAGAGAGCTGGGACCAAAGTAACAGCCTACCATCAGTAACACACTACGCCGCCAGGGACTCAAATCCTGCAGTGCCAGACGTGTCCCCCTGCTTAAGCCAGTACATGTCCAGGCCCGTCTGAAGTTTGCTAGAGTGCATTTGGATGATCCAGAAGAGGATTGGGAGATGTCATATGGTCAGATGAAACCAAAATATAACTTTTTGGTAAAAACTCAACTCGTCGTGTTTGGAGGACAAAGAATGCTGAGTTGCATCCAAAGAACACCATACCTACTGTGAAGCATGGGGGTGGAAACATCTTGCTTTGGGGCTGTTTTTCTGCAAAGGGACTAGGACGACTGATCCATGTAAAGGAAAGAATGAATGGGGCCATGTATCGTGAGATTTTGAGTGTAAACCTCCTTCCATCAGTAAGGGCATTGAAGATGAAACGTGGCTGGGTCTTTCAGCATGACAATGATCCCAAACACACTGCCCGGGCAACGAAGGAGTGGCTTCGTAAGAAGCATTTCAAGGTCCTGGAGTGGCCAAGCCAGTCTCCAGATCTCAACACCATAGAACATCTTTGGAGGGAGTTGAAAGTCCGTGTTGCCCAGCGACAGCCCCAAAACATCACTGCTCTAGAGGAGATCTGCATGGAGGAATGGGCCAAAATACCAGCAACAGTGTGGGAAAACCTTGTGAAGACTTACAGAAAACGTTTGACCTGTGTCATTGCCAACAAAGGGTATATAACAAAGTATTGAGAAACTTTTGTTATTGACCAAATACTTATTTTCCACCATAATTTGCAAATAAATTCATAAAAAATCCTACAATGTGATTTTCTGGAGAAAAAAAAATCTCATTTTGTCTGTCATAGTTGACGTGTACCTATGATGAAAATTACAGGCCTCTCTCATTTTTTTAAGTGGGAGAACTTGCACAAATGGTGGCTGACTAAATACTTTTTTTCCCCACTGTATCTAACTCCGTTCCAAGAGAAGGAAGCTGACCATAATCATCACTATTTCTATGAAACAAAGTTGGAATAATTGGTGCCCCTAGGGCATTTCAAACGGCTGTAAGGGGACCTTTTTGCAAAAGAATGTGTATGTTTTTTTTTACGATTGTGTTTAGCTTTTTGTGTATTTTTGTGTATTTTAATGTGTATATATGGATGTGTAGTTTTAAATGTGTATATTGTATTTGGATGTGTATTGTGTGCTCACCTGGAAATGAGACCCTGGTGTCTCAGTGTTGACTCCCTGTTAAAATAAAGGTAACAAAAAATGTGATTGTATTTGGGTAAATCTTTCCATTCTACATCAACTAATATGACAGCTTAATGACTTTAAATAATTTGTATGATTATGATAACATCGCACCACCAGTAGGAGTAGTAACACAAATGATACATTTGAGTTAATTGAGGATTTTCTTAAATGGAGGCCACAGATGCTCAAATCTAAAGTCCTAACCCTTTAAAAAATGTTTTACTAAAGTGATATGATAGATTTTTCTCACAATGTAATTTACCTTCACTTAAACTGAGTAACACCAATGACAGTTCGTATTTAGACACACCAAATTATTACATTTCACATTTACATTTGTGTCATTTAGCAGACAATCCTATCCAGAGCGACTTACAATAAGTGTTATAAGACTTACAATAATAAATTATCAATGGAATCCTCAAATTTATGACATGCTTAAAGGGTGTGATTAGCTAATAATTGTATTTAATAAGAGTTTGCCACTGGAGGGAATGCTCAAGGTCACAATATCTTTGTAATGAGTTTTTTCAAGGTGGTAACATTATATTTTACATTTTAGTCATTTAGCAGAAGCTCTTATCCAGAGCGACTTACAGTTAGTGAGTGCATACATTTTTCATACTGGCCCCCCGTGGGAAACGAACCCACAACCCTGGTGTTGCAAGCACCATGCTCTACCAACTGAGCTACAGTTGACTAACATCAATGACATAAAACTTAGGGACACATACAGTGTGTTCGGAAAGTATCCAGACTTTATCCTTCACTTTTTCCACATTTTGTTGCGTTACAGCCTTATTCTAAAATGGATTCAATTGTTTTATTTTCCTCATCAATCTACACACAATACCCCATAATGACAAAGCAAAAACAGGTTTTTAGAATTTTTGAAATAAAATCTGTAATATCACATTTACATAAGTATTCAGACCCTTTACTCAGTACTTTGTTGAAGCATCTTTGGCAGCGATTACAGCCTTTAGTCTTCTTGGCTATGCCTGAAAAACATCCCCACAGCATGGTGCTGCCACCACCATGCTTCACCGTAGGGAATGTATTGGCCAGGTGATGAGCGGTGCCTGCTTTCCTCCAGACGTGACGCTTGGCATTCAGGTCAAAGAGTTCAATCTTGGTTTCATCAGACCAGAGAATCTTGTTTCTCATGGTCTGAGAGTCCTTTAGGTGACTTTTGGCAAACTCCAAGTGGGCTGTTAGGTGCCTTTTACTGAGGAGGGGCTTCCTTCTGGCCACTCTACCATAAAGGCCTGATTGGTGGAGTGCTGCAGAGATGGTTTTCCTTTTGGAAGGTTCTGCCATCTCCACAGAGGAACTCTGGAGCTCTGTCAGAGTGACCATCGGGTTCTTGGTCACCTCCATGACCAAGGCCCTTCTTCCCCGATTGCTCAGTTTGGCCGGGCGGCCAGCTCTAGGCAGAGTCTTCCATTTAAGAATGACGGAGGCCACTGTGTTCTTGGGGACCTTCAATGCTACAGAAATTTTTTGGTACCCTTCCCCAGATCTGTGCCTCGACACAATCCTGTCTCTGAGCTCTACGGACAATTCCTTCAACCTCATTGCTCGGTTTTTGCTCTGACATGCACTGTCAACTGTGGGACCTTATATTGACAGGTGTGTGCCTTTCCAAATCATGTCCAAACAATTGAATTTACCACAGGTGGACTCCAATCAAGTTGTAGAAACATGTCAATGATGATCAATGGAAATACTTTCTGAATGCACTGTATATTTTAATAGCATTTGTTTTTATTTAAATACCTTTCTTTACTTTCTAGCATTCAAAATAATAGATAAATATCTCTAAATCCCCAAAACATGTCACTACAACTCTACTCATCACTACTGCATTATGTTTATAAACATTTTAAAGTATTTTTTAAAAGGCGAGGGAAGCAAATGCCACCGAAATTCTAAAACTACCCATAACCTTACCATATACAGTATATCCAATCCTTTTGGATCCACACGAATTGCCTTGTGGTAGGCCTATTAGGGGTGGACTTAGGATTGGGATTCAATCACAGAAACCCCTGCTGGTCAATGTCAAGTACACAAGAAACTCACTTGAGAACCTGATAAACTGGACACCTGATCAGTTTACCAATTGGTCATATGATGAACACTGTACACTAGCTTCAATGGATTATCTACATTGCATTATTTATTATCCAGGACAATCCAATGGAGATTATACTTTGAAGACAGGAGTGTATTTTGGCGAATCTGAGCAAAAACCCTATGTGATTGAGGATATGGCTTGACATGAGTGGTGAAGGGAGTGTATCTCTGGCCACATGCTTCGGGCAAGAGAGTACTATACTGTACTGTTTTCCCATTCCATACATTTAAACAGGAAATTAAGAGTCCCTCTACGGTCTATGTGTTTGTGTGTTTGATGTCTTTTCCCTGTGGTCACCTTTGACCGCTGGTTTAGAATGAAGGGGTAAACATATGGACATTGTTTGTGTGTGTGTGTGTGTGTGTGTGTGTGTGTGTTTGTGTGTGTGTGTGTGTGTGTGTGTGTGTGTGTGTGTGTGTGTGTGTGTGTGTATGCGTGTGTGTGAGTAGTGATATAATTTATGTTGATATGTTTTTTTGTGTGTTTTTTTTCAGGAGTGAGTGAAATGCAAGTGATGTGTACATACAGTACAAAAGGCAATAGAAGGACATAGACTAACAGTCCAGTCAATCATGGGGGATCAAAGCACTTAATCAGAACCAGCTGGGTAACTCCTGACCCTAAAAATGTTATCAATTGTAGGGCCAGTAGTTTTTATCCAGGGGATAAACGAAACCAGAGCTGGCACAATAATCTGTCTGCAGTGTTCAAATCATCAAATGTATATTGACATGCACATCCCAGAATTAACTACACAAATATATAGCTACCTCACATACTGTATCTCCTCTTTAAGTGTAACATCATACCTCCTGACCATTGACCAGACATGGCCAAGTCTTCACTTAAGCCAATCTTCATATCCTCTTACCCCAGATAGGCTACGTTGTCTTGTACACACAAATGGTACCAAAAAGTCCATAATTTGTCAATAAATTATTAATAAAAAATTGGGAAATTGGGTTGCAACATAAAATGTCACATGTAATAATGTGGGTAATAAATCAGTGAGTTCATGAAATACTGCCTGGACTGGACTGAGTGTGCTAGTCTTATACCGTGCTTCCTCTGTCCCCCGCGCTCAGTGGTTGGCTTGGCACAAGGACCAGCACCTTGGCACAGCACCATCCTTAGAGCTGGCTTACTATAACAGGCCTTCCCAAACACACTCATCATTTCTTTAAACCAAAATAAAATAACAACCATAATAATACGCAGGCTTCCTGTTTACGACCGTAGTATTTCGTTATGTATGATGGGCCTGCTGTTGCTAAAAACCATTTCATGTGGAGATTAGTGGAATGCGACGTGTTCGTCAAACTGCATGCTTATTTTCTCAGAGACAAATAAGCACCCTTACTCCTCTCTCTCTGGTCTGAGGCCTGTGTCGAACCCATTGTGGTTTATTGCTCCTGGTGTAATCCTCGCCTATTCACGCTCCTGCCATGATTGCAGACTGGGGATTCTCAAAATGGCCCTACAGTACTTTATTTTAAGTGTTATGCTGCTCTTCAGAAAGTGCAGAGGGCTTAGAATTCATGTTATAATTGTTGCAATATAATTTTAACAGGTACCACTCCCCGTCTTTAACCCTTTTTGTTTTAAGAAGTTGTAAGGAAGAAAATACTTTTTTTTGTGGTTGTTGTCACGATCGTTGGTTAGAGATGACCAAGGCGCAGCGTTGAAAGTGAACATATCCTTTATTTATACAGATCACACGATCAAAACGATAACGTGACGTCTACGGTTTAACACGAACCGAAATGAACAAAAACCCACAACACTAAGGTGAACACTGACAGTTTAAATATGGCTCCCAATCAGTGACAGTACCCCCCCCTAAAGGCGCGGACTCCGACCGCGCCTACACCCCAAATAGGGAAGGGCTGGGTGGGTATTGCTCCTCGGAGGCGGCTCCGGCTCCGGGCTTGACCACCACCCTACTACAATCCCCCCGTAGTGCCCCCAGTCCGATCTGACCCAGTTAGCTGGATCAGGACTGCCGACGCGCACCCCTGGCTTGGCGCGTGAGGCAGGAATGGACCGGACCTGGCAGACGATACGCACCCTTTGCATGGTGCGTGGAGCCGGAACAGGCCTCACCAGGCTGAAGACTCGCATCCCTGGCTTGGTGCGAGTAGCAGGAATGGGCTGAATCCGGCTGACGACTCGCACCCTTGGCTTGGTGCGAGTAGCAGGAATGGGCTGAATCCGGCTGACGACTCGCACCCTTGGCTTGGTGCGAGTAGCAGGAATGGGCTGAATCCGGCTGACGACTCGCACCCTTGGCTTGGTGCGAGTAGCAGGAATGGGCTGAATCCGGCTGACGACTCGCACCCTTGGCTTG
Organism: Coregonus lavaretus; assembly: GCF_964263955.1. NCBI lineage: Eukaryota > Metazoa > Chordata > Actinopteri > Salmoniformes > Salmonidae > Coregonus > Coregonus lavaretus. The sequence goes on along the minus strand of NC_139991.1, from coordinate 35,709,721 downwards.
TTGCGAGTAGCAGGAATGGGCTGAATCCGGCTGACGACTCGCACCCTTGACTTGGTACGAGTGGCAGGAATGGGCCGGACTGGGCTGGCGACGTGCACCACAGACCTGGTGCGGAGAGCAGGAACGGGCAGAGCCGGGCTGACGAGACGCACCACAGGCTTGATGCGGAGAGCAGGCACGGGCCGTGCCGGACTGACGACGCACACCACTGGCTTGGTGCGGGAAGCTTGGATGGGCCGGACTGTACTGGGGACACACACCACTGGTCCTACACCGGGATCTGGAACGGGCCGGACCGGACTGGCAACACACGCCAGTACCTCTCGCCGTGCCTCTACTTCCTCCATCCCCTCTTCGACCAGTGGCCCCCGTAACCCGGCGGCCTTCTCCGGCAACCCACTGGGCCGCTCTATCGCGGCCTCCTGCTGGTCCGACGTCGTGAGCCCCCCCCTAAAAATTTTCGGGGCGTCTCTCCTACCCGTGGACCAGGTCTCCATGTCCCTCGCCAGCCTCTCGCCCTTCTGCCATAATGTCAAGCCCTTCTCTTCCTCACTCGGCTTGACCCAGTCCAGGAGGCGAAGGAGATCTGTGAGGGATCTCCCTGGCGATGGCTCCTGGACACGCTGCTTGGTCCCATCTTGGTGGGTTTTTCTGTCACGATCGTTGGTTAGAGATGACCAAGGCGCAGCGTTGAAAGTGAACATATCCTTTATTTATACAGATCACACGATCAAAACGATAACGTGACGTCTACGGTTTAACACGAACCGAAATGAACAAAAACCCACAACACTAAGGTGAACACTGACAGTTTAAATATGGCTCCCAATCAGAGATAACGAGCCGACAGCTGACACTCGTTACCACTGATTGGGAGTCACACGACCAAACAATGAAACACAACCAAATACAACACAACCAAATGAACACACCCTGGCTCAAAATACACAGTCCCGGAGCCAGAGCGTGACAGTTGTTTTATTTGGAAAAGGAAGTCTCTCTGAACTAGTAGAAAGGATAATGACAATGCAGATTCTGATCTTTAAGGTCTTATGTCTTTACCGTCAGAGCTGAAGCAGAATTGCTGGGTGAGCTAGAAGAGCCTTGACTACTTACAGAGATCTCCAATTGCAGGATCATTGGCTTTTGGGGGTTTCAGGATAGTATGACATAGCTGAGAGAGGCTGATGAAGGCTCTGTATCGTACACTGATTCAGTTGCACTGAATGTGCTCAGTTTTCCACAGTGGTGTAAAGTACTTAAGTAAAAATACTTTAAAGTACTACTACAGTGCATTGCAAAAGTATTCATCCCCCTTGGCGTTTTTCCTATTTTGTTGCATTACAGCCTGTCATTTAAATTGATTTTTATTTGGATTTCATGTAATGGACATACACAAAATAGTCCAAAAGTGAAATGAAAAAAATAACTTGTTTCAAAAAATTCTCAAAATAAATAACGGAAAAGTGGTGCGTGCATATGTATTCGCCCCCTTTGCTATGAAGCCCCTAAATAAGATCTGGTGCAACCAATTACCATCAGAAGTCACATAATGAGTTAAATAAAGTCCACCTGTGTGCAATTTAAGTGTCACATGATCTGTCACATGATCTCAGTATATATACACCTGTTCTGAAAGGCCCCAGAGTCTGCAACACCACTAAGCAAGGGGCACCACCAAGCAAGCGGCACCATGAAGACCAATGAGCTCTCCAAACAGGTCAGAGACAAAGTTGTGGAGAAGTACAGATCAGGGTTGGGTTATAAAAAAACATCAGAAACTTTGAACATCCCAAGGAGCACCATTAAATACATTATAAAAAAATTAAAGAATATGGCACCACAACAAACCTGCCAAGAGAGGGCCACCCACCAAAACTCACGGACCAGGCAAGGAGGGCATTAATCAGAGAGGCAACAAAGAGACCAAAGATAACCCTGAAGGAGCTGCAAAGCTTCACAGCGGAGATTGGAGTATCTGTCCATAGGACCACTTTAAGCCACAGAGCTGGACTTTACGGAAGAGTGGCCAGAAAAAAAGCCATTGTTTAAAGAAAAAGGCATGTGGGAGACGCCCAAACATATGGAAGAAGGTGCTCTGGTAAGATGAGACTAAAATTGAGCTTTTTGGCCATCAAGGAAAACGCTATGTCTGGCGCAAACCCAACACCTCTCATCACCCCGAGAACACCATCCCCACAGTGAAGCATGCTGTGGGGATGTTTTTCATCGTCAGGGACTGGGAAACTGGTCAGAATTGAAGGAATGATGGATGGCGCTAAATACAGGGAAATTATTGAGGGAAACCTGTTTCAGTCTTCCAGACATTTGAGACTAGGACAGAGGTTCACCTTCCAGCAGGACAATGACCCTAAGCATACTGCAAAAGCAACACTCGAGTGGTTTAAGGGGAAACATTTATATGTCTTGGAATGGCCCAGACCTCAATCCAATTGAGAATCTGTGGTATGACTTAAAGATTGCTGTACCACAGCGGAACCCATCCAACTTGAAGGAGCTGGAGCAGTTTTGCCTTGAAGAATGGGCAAAAATCCCAGTGACTAGATGTGCCAAGCTTATAGAGACATACCCCAAGAGACTTGCGATTGTAATTGCTGCCAAAGGTGTCTCTACAAAGTATTTACTTTGGGGGGTGAATAGTTATGCACGCTCAAGTTCTGTTTTTTTTGTTTCACAATAAATAAATGCAATTTGCATTTTCAAAGTGGTAGGCATGTTGTGTAAATCAAAAAGATACAAATCCCCAGAAAATCAATTTTAATTCCAGGTTGTAAGGCAACAAAATAGGAAAAATGCCAAGGGCAGTGAATACTTTCGCAAGCCACTGTATGTAGTTGTTGGGGGTATCTGTACTTTAACATTTATATTTTGAAAAATGTTTACTTTTACTCCACTACATTCCTAAAGAAAATATGTACTTTTTGCTCCCAAAACTACTGGTTACATTTCGAATTCTCAGGCAGGACAGCAATATGGTCCAATTCATGCACCTATCTATATCACGCATTGTCATCCCTTCTGCCTCTGATCTGGCGGACTCGCTAAGCACAAATACTGTGCTTGTAAATGAGTGTTGGAGTGTGCTGTCCGTAAATAAACAAAAAACAAGAAAGTCGTGCCGTCTGGTTTGCTTAATATAAGGAATTTGATTTACTTTTACTCAAGTATGACAATTGAGTACTTTTTCCACCACTGGTTTTCCACTGGTAAAAGTGAACTTAAAACCTGCCTATTTTCTATAGTACTAACGAAGTATCTCTTTATCTGATAACCAACTGGAACTCATCCTGAAAGTGAGGTAATTCTTGTTCCATGTGAAACATTTATGACACACAAAACACAAAGACTATTTGTTGGAACCTGTGTCACCAAATTGAATCAGCATAATTTCCTTCTCATAAATCTGCAAATGTTTTTGTTTTTTTTACTCTGCATTAAATAAATCTATTTGACAGCTTAAATTCAAGCAATGCATTACTAATAAAACATTTTGGAAATCGTTACACTACATAAAATACTGCCCTTTTGATGGAGTGAACTTGCTCCACAACATCATTGTAACTAAACTGCTACCAAATAGGCCAACTGTACATTGAGTGTACAAAACATTAGGAGCAACTGCTCTTTCCACGACATAGACTGACGAGGTGAATCCAGCTGAAAGCTATGATCCATTATTGATGTCACCTGTTAAATCCACTTCAATCAGTGTAGGTAAAGGTTAAATAAGAATATTTAAGCCTTGAGACAAGTGACACATGGATTGTGAATGTATTTGTATTTGTATTCATTAAGGATCCCCATTATCTGTTGCCAAGGCAGCAGCTACTCTTCCTGGGGTCATGCAACATTAAGGCAGTTACATACAACTACAAATATTACACGGCATTACATTTCATAGCACTTTTCCCAACACATTAAGTATGTGCCCTCAGGCCACTACTCTACTACCACATACAGTGGGGGAAAAAAGTATTTAGTCAGCCACCAATTGTGCAAGTTCTCCCACTTAAAAAGATGAGAGAGGCCTGTAATTTTCATCATAGGTACACGTCAACTATGACAGACAAATTGAGGAAAAAGAATCCAGAAAATCACATTGTAGGATTTTTTATGAATTTATTTGCAAATTATGGTGGAAAATAAGTATTTGGTCACCTACAAACAAGCACGATTTCTGGCTCTCACAGACCTGTAACTTATTCTTTAAGAGGCTCCTCTGTCCTCCACTCGTTACCTGTATTAATGGCACCTGTTTGAACTTGTTATCAGTATAAAAGACACCTGTCCACAACCTCAAACAGTCACACTCCAAACTCCACTATGGCCAAGACCAAAGAGCTGTCAAAGGACACCAGAAACAAAATTGTAGACCTGCACCAGGCTGGGAAGACTGAATCTGCAATAGGTAAGCAGCTTGGTTTGAAGAAATCAACTGTGGGAGCCATTATTAGGAAATGGAAGACATACAAGACCACTGATAATCTCCCTCGATCTGGGGCTCCACGCAAGATCTCACCCCGTGGGGTCAAAATGATCACAAGAACGATGAGCAGAAATCCCAGAACCACACGGGGGGACCTAGTGAATGACCTGCAGAGAGCTGGGACCAAAGTAACAAAGCCTACCATCAGTAACACACTACGCCGCCAGGGACTCAAATCCTGCAGTGCCAGACATGTCCCCCTGCTTAAGCCAGTACATGTCAAGGCCCGTCTGAAGTTTGCTAGAGTGCATTTGGATGATCCAGAAGAGGATAGGGAGAATGTCATATGGTCAGATGAAACCAAAATAGAACTTTTTGGTAAAAACTCAACTCGTCGTGTTTGGAGGACAAAGAATGCTGAGTTGCATCCAAAGAACACCATACCTACTGTGAAGCATGGAAACATCATGCTTTGGGGCTGTTTTTCTGCAAAGGGACCAGGACGACTGATCCGTGTAAAGGAAAGAATGAATGGGGACATGTATCATGAGATTTTGAGTGAAAACCTCCTTCCATCAGCAAGGGCATTGAAGATGAAACGTGGCTGGGTCTTTCAGCATGACAATGATCCCAAACACACCACCCGGGCAACGAAGGAGTGGCTTCGTAAGAAGCATTTCAAGGTCCTGGAGTGGCCAAGCCAGTCTCCAGATCTCAACACCATAGAACATCTTTGGAGGGAGTTGAAAGTCCGTGTTGCCCAGCGACAGCCCCAAAACATCACTGCTCTAGAGGAGATCTGCATGGAGGAATGGGCTAAAATACCAGCAACAGTGTGTGAAAACCTTGTGAAGACTTACAGAAAACGTTTGACCTGTGTCATTGCCAACAAAGTGTCAGGAGCGACGTGTATGCGGTGAGTGAAGTCAAGCGTAGGACACAGAGATACTAGCAGACGTACTTTACTAAATGTAAAGAACAAAACAAAAACTCCGAACCAGGAGGGAAAAAACACCATACACGTAATAAGACAAAAGCGATGCCGATACCGCCTAGACACAAAACAATAACACACAAATACCAAACGTGAGACAAGGGTAATTATAGGATATACAATCAAACATAATAGACAACAGGTGTAACTACTCAAGACAAAACAAGACAAACACCGAAACATCGATCGGCAGTAGCTAGTACTCCGGGGACGACGAACGCCGAAGCCTGCCCGAGCAAGGAGGAGGAGCAGCCTCGGCAGAATCCGTGACAGTACCCCGTGCGCCGACCCTGGCCTCGGGGACGGCCAGGAGGACGCGGAGCAGGGCGAGTCGGATGACTCCGGTGGAACTCCGTCAAGAGGGAGGGATCTAGGATGTCCCTACTAGGGACACAGCACCGTACCCCTCCCACTCCACGAGATACTGCAGACCCCCCATCCGACGTCTCGAATCCACGATGGAACGGACTGAGTACGCCGGAGCCCCCTCGATGTCCAGTGGGGGCGGAGGAGCCTCTTGTATCTCATTCTCCTGGAGTGGACCAGCTACCACCGGCCTGAGGAGAGACACATGGAACGAGGGGTTAATGCGGTAATTTATGGGCAGTTGTAACCTATAACATACCTTGTTCAATCTCCTCAGGACTTTAAATGGCCGACCCAGCTTCCGGCAGGGCAGGCGAAGGGGCAGGTTTCGAGTCGAGAGCCAGACTCGATCTCCAGGTGCATAAACTGGACCCTAACTGCGGTGGCGATCGGCGCTCACCTTATGCCTACTGATAGCCCGCTGCAGATGGACATGCGCAGCGTTCCTAGTCTCCTCCGAGCGCCGAAACCACTCATCCACCGCAGGAGCCTCGATCTGGCTCTGATGCCAGGGTGCCAGGACCGGCTGATACCCCAACACACACTGAAAAGGAGTAAGATTAGTGGAGGAGTGGCGAAGTGAGTTTTGGGCTATCTCTGCCCAGGGGATATACCCCGACCACTCCTCCTGCCGGTCCTGGCAATAGGACCTCAGAAACCTACCCACATCCTGGTTTACTCTCTCCCCCTGCCCATTACTCTCAGGGTGAAAACCCGAGGTAAGGCTAATCGAGACCCCCAAACGTTCCATAAACGCCCTCCAGACTCTAGAGGTGAACTGGGGTCCCCGATCAGACACTATATCCTCAGGCACCCCGTAGTGCCGGAAGACGTGTGTAAACAGGGCCTCAGCAATTTGTAGGGCAGTAGGGAGACCTGGCATTGGAATGAGACGGCAGGCCTTAGAAAACCGATCCACAACGACCAAGATCGTGGTATTCCCCTGGGAGGGGGGAAGGTCCGTGAGAAAGTCCACCGATAGGTGAGACCACAGCCGTTGTGGAACGGGTAGAGGTTGTAACTTCCCTCTGGGCAGGTGTCTATGCGCCTTACACTGAGCGCACGCCGAACAGGAAGAAACGTAAACCCTCACGTCCTTGGCCAAGGTGGGCCACCAGTACTTCCCGCTAAGGCAGTGCACCGTTCGACCTATACCCAGATGACCAGAGGGTGAAGTGTGAGTCCAATATATCAGTCGATCACGGATCTCGAGCGGCACGTACTTCCGCCCCTCTGGACACTCAGGAGGAGTAGGGTCTTTACGTAACGCCCGCTCGATCTCCGCATCGAACTCCCACACCACCGGACAAGACTCCGGAAGTATGGGAGTGGGCTCAATGGACCTCTCCTCTGTGTCATATCGTCTGCCTTCACGTTCTGTGACCCTGGTATATACGTGAGCTTAAATACAAACCGGGCAAGAAACATGGCCCACCTAGCCTGACGAGGGTTCAGTCTCCTAGCTGCCCGGATGTACTCCAGGTTACGATGGTCAGTCAGAATGAGGAAAGGGTGTTTAGCCCCCTCAAGCCAATGCCTCCACACCTTTAGGGCTTGAACCATGGCTAGCAGCTCCCTGTCCCCCACGTCATAATTACGTTCCGCCGGGCTGAGCTTCTTAGAGTGAAAAGCGCAGGGCCGGAGTTTAGGGGGCGTGCCTGAGCGTTGAGACAGTACAGCCCCAATACCGGCCTCTGACGCGTCCACCTCCACCTGGAACGCTAAAGCGGGATCCGGATGCGCCAGCACCGGAGCAGAGGTGAACAGGTCCTTCAGTTTACCAAACGCCCTGTCCGCCTCAGCTGACCACTGCAAACGCACCGGGCCCCCCTTCAGCAGGGAGGTGTTGGGAGCTGCTACCTGTCCAAAACCCCGGATAAACCTCCGGTAGTAATTGGCAAAACCCAAAAAACGCTGCACTTCCTTAACCGTGGTTGGAGTCTGCCAATTACGCACGGCTGAAACGCGGTCAATCTCCATCTCCACCCCTGACGCGGACAATCGATGGCCCAGGAAGGAGATGGACTCCTGGAAAAACAGACATTTCTCTGCCTTGACATACAAGTCATGCTCCAACAGCCTACCCAATACTCGACGCACCAGGGCTACATGCTCGGCTCGTGTAGAAGAGTAAACTAGTATGTCGTCAATATACACTACTACACCCTGCCCATGCAAATCCCGGAAGATCTCGTCCACAAAGGATTGGAAGACTGAAGGAGCATTCATTAACCCGTATGTCATGACGAGATACTCATAGTGACCCGAGGTGGTACTAAATGCTGTCTTCCATTCATCTCCCTCCCTAATGCGCACCAAGTTGAAGGCGCTCCTGAGATCCAGTTTTGTGAAGAAACGCGCTCCATGTAATGATTCCGTCATACTCGCAATCAGAGGGAGTGGATAACTGTATTTCACAGTGATCTGATTGAGACTTCGGTAATCAATACACGGGCGCAACCCTCCATCCTTCTTCTTCACAAAAAAGAAACTCGAGGATGCAGGGGAAGTGGAGGGCCGTATGTATCCCTGTCTCAGAGACTCGGCTATGTATGTCTCCATAGCCACCTTCTCCTCTTGAGACAGAGGATACACATGACTCCGCGGAAGTGCAGCGCCTGCCTGGAGGTCTATCGCACAATCCCCCTGTCTATGAGGTGGCAATCGCGTCGCCCTAGTCTTGCTGAACACGAGTGCCAAATCCTCATACTCAGGAGGAATGTGCAGTGCGGGCAACTGGTTCGGACTTTCCACCGTGGTCGCCCCTACGGAAACACCTAGACATCGCCCAACACACTGGTCAGACCACTCCTTGAGAGCCCTCTATTGCCACGAAATGGTGGGGTCATGGGCGATTAACCAAGGAAGCCCCAGCACCACGGGATACGCAGGAGAGTCGATCAGATATAACTGAATGATCTCCTCATGACCCCCCTGCGCCTTCATCTTTAGTGGTGCTGTGACCTCCCTAATCAAACCAGATCCCAACGGACGGCTATCTAGGGCATGAATAGGGAAAGGCACATCTACTGGTAGGAGGGGAATCCCTAACTTAACACAAAAATTACGATCTATAAAATTCCCATCTGCGCCTGAATCGACTAGCGCCTTATGCTGGGAATGAGCTGCAACCTGGGGAAATACTACAGGTATACACAGATGAACAACAGAGAGCTCTGGGCGAGTTGGGTGCCTACTCACCTGGAATGACTCCCCAGTGCGTGACCTGTTGCCTCAATCCCCTGGAGGCCCTCCCCAGCACCGAACCGCAGTGTGTCCTCTACGGCCACAGTTGGTGTAGGAGACGACCTCCCTCCGGATCTCTCTCCTCCTCGCTCTAGCGCCAGCACCCCCGAGCTCCATAGGGCTCGGCTCGGAGGTGCTGGGGGATGGAATGGACGGCCCCAACTCCGGACGTCCGCGGGTAGCCAGCAGGGTATCCAGACGGATTGACATGTCCACCAACTGGTCGAAGGTTAGATTGGTGTCCCTGCAGGCCAACTCTCGTCGAACGTCCTCTCGCAGGCTGCACCGATAGTGGTCGATGAGGGCCCTCTCATTCCACCCCGCATCTGCCGCTAGAGTCCGGAAGTCCAGGGCGAACTCCTGTGCGCTCCTCTTCCCCTGTCGGAGGTGGAACAGGGGTTCCTCCTTCAGGTGGAGCTCTACCTGGCAACCATACACCCGGCGCCCTCAGGATACGAGAGCGTTTCCGCTCTCATCTCCTGTCTCTCCGCGTAGCTGATGGTGGCGGCGTCTATTCCCCTCCATTCGGCATTGGCCCACTCCAACGCCTTGCCGGAGAGACAGGAGATGAGGGCGGAAACACTCTCGTATCCTGAGGGCACCGGGTGCATGGTTGCCAGGTAGAGCTCCACCTGAAGGAGGAACCCCTGACACCCGGCTGCGGTGCCATCATATGCCCTCGGGAGCGAGAGCCGAATCCCACTGGACTCCGGAGCTGGTATGATGGGGCTGACCGATGGTGGTGGTAAGGTAGGAGGAGGTGTGGGCAGGCCTTCTCTTTCCCATCGGCGCAGTGTGTCCATGACGCCTTGCATGGCGGAGCCGAGTCGCTGGATCATGGCGTCCTGGCTGCTGACCCGATCCTCCAGTGACTCCGTCACCGCCGCTGCTCCTGCTGACTCCATAGGTGGTGTGTTATTCTGTCAGGATGCTGATGTGGATGCGGTGGTGGAGTCAAGCGCAGGACACAGAGGAATAGTCAAGACGACTTTACTAAACACCTCTTTAGGTACACACAAAATAACAGCCTCCAAAAACACAAGAGGCGCAACAAATACGCGAGTGCGTAAATCACACGAAAAGCCAAGGTCACAGAACCTATACATACATGACAGGCGGACAATAACACACAAAATACAAACATAACATAGGGGAACTTATAGGTGACATAATCAATACAGAATACGAAACAGGTGCACTAACTAGACATGACAAAACAAACATTTAAAACATCAAACGGTAGCAGCTAGTACTCCGGGGACGACGAACGCCGAAGCCTGCCCGAGCAAGGAGGAGGAGCAGCCTCGGCGGCATCCGTGACAGGACTGATGGTTACTGTTAATGGGCCTCTGTATGCCTATGTAGATATTCCATTAAAAAACATCCGTATCCAGCTACAATAACCATTTACAACATTAACAATGTCTACACTGTATTTCTGATCAATTTGATGTTATTTTAATGGACAAAAACATTGCTTTTCTTTCGAAAACACTGACATTTCTAAGTGACACCAAACTTTTGAACGGTAGTGTATATATATATATAGTACCAGTCAAAAGTTTGGAAACACCTACTCATTCCAGGGTTTTTCTTAATTTTTTACTATTTTCTACATTGTAAAATAATAATGAAGACCTCAAAACTATTAAATAACACATATGGAATGATGTAGTAACCAAAAAAGTGTTAAACAAATGAAAATATATTTTATATTCTTCAAAGTATCCACCATTTGCCTTGATGACAGCTTTGCACACTCTTGGCATTCTCTCAACCAGCTTCATGAGGTAGTCACCTGGAATGCATTTCAATTAACAGATGTGCCTTCTTATAAGTTAATTTGTGGAATTTCTTTCCTTCGGAATGCGTTTGAGCCAATTAGTTGTGTTGTGACAAGGTAGAGGTGGTATACAGGAGATATCCCTATTCTGGAAAAAGACCAATGCAATATTATGGCAAGAACAGCTCAAATAAGCAAAGAGAAACGGCAGTCCATCATTACTTTAAGACAGTAAATCCGGAAAATATCAAGAACTTTGAACGTTTCTTCAAGTGCAGTCGCAAAAACCATCAAGAACTATGATGAAACTGGCTCTCATGATTACCACCACAGGAAAGGAAGACTCAGAGTTACCTCTGCTGCAGAGGATAAGTTCATTAGAGTTACCAGCCTCAGAAATTGCAGACCAAATAAATGCTTCACAGAGTTCAAGTAACAGACACATCTCAACATCAACTGTTCAGAGGACACTGCGTGAATCAGGCCTCCATGGTCTATTTGCTGCAAAGAAAACACTACTAAAGGACACCAATAATAAGAAAAGACTTGCTTGGGCCAAGAAACACGAGCAATGGACATTAGACCGGTAGAGATCTATCCTTTTGTCTGATGAGTCCAAATTTGAGATTTCTGATTCCAACTGCCATGTCTTTGTGAGACGTAGAGTAGGTGAACGGATGCTCTCCGCATGTGTGGTTCCCACCATGAAGCATGGCGGAGGAGGTGTGATTGTGTGGGTGTGCTTTGCTGGTGACACTGTCTGTGATTTATTTAGAATTCAAGGCACACTTAACCAGCATGGCTACCACAGCATTCTGCAGCGATACGCCATCCCATCTCGTTTGGGCTTAGTGGGACTATCATTTGTTTTTCAACAGGACAATGACCCAACACACCTCCAGGCTGTGTAAGGGCTATTTGACCAAGAAGGCGAGTGATGGAGTGCCGCATCAGATGATCTGGCCTCCACAATCACCTGACCTCAACCCAATTGAGACGTTTTGGGATGAGTTGGACCGCAGATTGAAGGAAAAGCAGCCAACAAGTGCTCAGCATATGTGGGAACAACTTCAAGACTGTTGGAAAAGCATTCCAGGTGAAGCTGGTTGAGAGAATGCCAAGAGTGTGCAAAGCTGTCATCAAGGCAAAGGGTGGCTACATTGAAGAATCTCAAATATAAAATATATTATGATTTGTTTAACACTTTTATGGTTACTACATGATTCCATATGTGTCTTCACTATTATTCTACAATGTAGAAAAAATTGTACAAATTAAGAAAAACCCTTGAAAGAGTAGGTGTTTCCAAACTTTTGACTGGTACCGTGTATATGCATATAGTATTTGGAAAGTATTCAGACCCCTTGACTTTTTCAACATTTTGTTACGTTACAGCCTTATTCTAAAATGGAATATATAGTTTTTTTTCCTCATCAATCTACACACAATGCCCCATGATGACCCAATTTTTTGCAAATATATTAATAATAAAAAAAACTGAAATATAACATTTACAAAAGTATTCAGTCCATTTACTCAGTAGTTTGTAGAAGCACCTTTGGCAATGATTACAGCCTAAGGTCTTCTTGGGTATGACGCTACAAGCTTGGCACAGCTGTATTAGGGGAGTTTCTCCCATTCTTCTCTGCAGATCCTCTCAACCTCTGTCAGGTTAAAGGGGAAGTATCGCTGCACAGCTATTTTCAGGTCTCTCCAGAGATGTTCGATCAGGTTCGAGTCCGGGCACTGGCTGCGCCACTCAAGGACATTCAGAGACATGTCCCGAAGCCACTCCTGCATTGTCTTGGCTGTGTGCTTAGGGTCGTTGTCCTGTTGGAAGGGGAACTTTCACCCCAGTCTGAGGTCCTGAGCACTCTGGAGCAGGTTTTCATCAAGGATCTCTCTGTACTTTGCTCCATTCATCTTTCCCTCTATCCTGACTGGTCTCCCAGTCCCTGCTGCCGAAAAACATCCCCACAGCATGATGCTGCCACCACAATGCTTCACACTAGAGATGGTGCCAGGTTTCCTCCAGACATGACACTTGGCATTCAGGCCAAAGAGTTCAATCTTGGTTTCATCCGACCAGAGAATTTTGTTTCTCATGGTCTGAGAGTCCTTTAGGTGCCTTTTGGCAAGCTCCAAGCGGGCTGTCATGTGCCTTTTACTGAGGAGTGGCTTCCGTCTGGCCACTCTACCATAAAGGCCTGATTGGTGGAGTGCTGCAGAGATGGTTGTCCTTCTGGAAGGTTCTCCCATCTTCACAGAGGAACTCTGGAGTTCTGTCAGAGTGGCCATTGGGTTCTTGGTCACCTCCCTGACCAAGGCCCTTCTCCCCCGATTGCTCAGTTTGGCCGGGCGGCCAGTTCTAGGAAGAGTCTTGGTGGTTCCTAACTTCTTCCATTTAAGAATGATGGAGGCCACTGTGTTCTTGGGGACCTTCAATGCTGCACACATTTTCCTGTCTCGGTGCTCTACGGACAATTCCTTCGACTTCATGGCTTGGTTTTTACTCTGACATGAACTGTCAACTGTGGAACCTTATATAGACAGGTGTGTGCCTTTCCTAATCATGTCCAATTAATTGAATTTACCACAGGTGGACTCCAATCAAGATGTAGAAACATCTCAAGGATGATCAATGGAAACAGGATGCGCCTGAGCTTAATTTCGAGTCTCATAGCAAAGGGTCTGAATACTTATGTAAATAAGGTATTTCTGTTTTTTTTTGTAAATTTGCAAAAATGTCTAAAAACCTGTTTTCACTTTGTCATAATGGGGTATTGTGTTTAGATTGATGAGGACATTTTTTTATTTAATCCATTTTAGAATAATGCTGTAACCTAACAAAATGTGGAAAAAGTAAAAGGGTCTGAATACTTTCCGAATGCACTACTGTATATGTATTATTATTATTTTTAATTCCTTCTTCATTATTTTCCCCTAACCCTACCACCCCTCCCCTAAATGGAGTAAACTAATGGAAAACAATACTTAGACTTCTACTTCCAGCTTATACATACTATATACATTTTACGGACACGCTACATTTTACATTAGTTATCTTTTTTAGTCCCACCCTTCAGCTACCATCAACCCCTCCCATCTACTGCTCTGGAAAAAATTAAGAGACCGCTACAAATATATACGTTTCTCTGGTTTTACTATTTATAGGTATGTGTTTGGGTGAAATTAACATTTTTGTTTTATTCTATAAACTACTGACAATATTTCTCCCAAATTCCAAATAAAAATATTGTCATTTAGAGCATTTATTTGCAGAAAATGAAAACTGGTCAAAATAACGAAAAAAGTGTTGTTAGACCTCGAATAATGCAAAGAAAATAAGTTCATGTTCATTTTTAAACAACACAATACTAATGTTTTAACTTAGGAAGAGTTCAGAAATCAATATTTGGTATAATAACCCTGATTTTCAATCACAGCTTTCATGTGTCTTGGCGTGTTTTCCACCAGTTTTTCACATTGATGTTGGGTGACTTTATGCCACTCCTGGCGCAAAAATTCAAGCAACTCGGCTTTGTTTGATGGCTTGTGACCATCCATCTTCTTCTTGATCACGTTCCAGAAGTTTTCAATGGGGTCCAGGTCTGGAGATTGGGCTGGCCATGGCAGGGTCTTGATCTGGTGGTCCTCCATCCACACCTTGATTGACCTGGCTGTGTGGCATGACGCATTGTCCTGCTGGAAAAACCAATCCTCAGAGTTGGGGAACAATGTCAGAGCAAAAGGAAGCACGTTTTCTTCCAGGACAACCTTGTACGTAGCTTGATTCATGCGTCCTTCACAAAGACAAATCTGCCCGATTCCAGCCTTGCTGAAGCACCCCCAGATCATCACCGATCCTCCACCAAATTTCACAGTGGGTGCGAGACACTGTGGCTTGTAGGCCTCTCCAGGTCTCCATCTAACCATTAGACAACCAGGTGTTGGGCAAAGCTGAAAATTGGACTCATCAGAGAAGATGACCTTACTCCAGTCCTCTACAGTCCAATCCTTATGGTCTTTTGCAAACCTCAGCCTGGCTCTTCTCTGCTTCTCATTGATGAAGGGCTTTTTTCTAGCTTTGCACGACTTCAGCCCTGCCCCTAGGAGCCTGTTCCGAACCGTCCTCGCCGTGCACTTCACCCCAGCTGCTGTTTGCCATTCTTTTTGTAGGTCACTTGATGTCATCCTACGGTTGTTGAGTGACATTCGAATGAGTTGGCGGTCATCCCGGTCAGTAGAGAGTCGTTTTCGCCCTCTGCCGGTCTGTAGCTTTGTTGTCCCCAATGTCTGCTGCTTGACCTTGTTCTTATGAACCGCCATCTTTGACATTTTAAGGATGGAAGCAACCTGACGCTCACTGTATCCTCTGCCAGTAAAGCCAGAATTGAACCCTTCTTTTCCTCACTCAAAACGTTCCTTTTCAGCTCTTTTGGCATGGTCAATAGTACTTTTTTTATTCATATTACTTTTCAGGTACTATTAGCACTGTTGTTGCCATCCAGCTGGTCCTATTGCAAGAGGATAGTGATGACCACATGTTGGATTAATTTGTATTTTAAGAATAATGACTAAAGGATTTCACCCCAAATACAGTATAAATGTGTGAACGGTGTTAGAGTTATAATGTAGTGGCAACCCACTAACAGAGGGGGGCGGGACTAAACATTCCATGGTGAAGTGGACTGAGAAAACGGGTTAAAAAAAGCCTCCTAAAGGTGGGCGGAGCAAAGTGCCTTTGTGTGTCAAGGGGTATAAAACAGTATGTATGGGTTTTTGGCGCAAGAGCTCTCCATGAATAAAAATACAGATCATTCTTGCTGGTTGTGGACCTTGAATCATTTATGATTAAAACCAGGGCCTTACAACCCCTGGTAATGATTCAAGCTTAGGTTGAATTAGAGATAGACATTCTCGTGACACCACAGCAGCGTTTTTTATACTTTTCCTCGTTAAATAAGATTTGGTTCAGGTGATCACCTAATCAGAACCTAATTCAGTAGAATGAGGTGTGACTGTGTTGGAATTCAACAGACACTGGAATGGAATGGCTGTCATACATGTAGAGATGCTGATTTAAGAAACATTTGCAGTGGTCTCTTAATTTTTTCCAGAGCTGTATCTCTGAAAACCATCCAGTTTTGATTTCTACTTGCAATATATATTTTCAACTGTGATGTGATGTTTCACAAACGTTCTGAACCTTTCTATTCTCATAGTTTCTACAGATAGTAAATTAAAGATTAACATTTTTACTAAGAGTAGTATTATATTATTTATCGATTGACCAAGCTTTTCTAACAGTATAAGCACAGCTATGTTAAAGTGGCCATATCTTTCACTCTAGTCCTACAGCGCTGTACCCATGTGAATCTGCAGTGCTGGGCTATGTGACCATAGAGAGTACTGTAGTGAATACAGGCTCTATTTGCCGCTGGTATTTCTGAGGGAGGAGGGAGGCGTGAGTAGTCGGGATCATTTCTAGTGGCCCTGAACATTGGCCCTCTCACAGCACAAGAGCCTGTGAAACGCTCTGAGCTCCTTGCGTGTTCAGGTAAACACCCTCGGCCCCTCCAAGGGTCAACACCAGTTACATCACAAAAGCTGGATTCATGGTCAGCTCGTAAGGTGTGGAGGAGGGAAGGAAAGGGGACAGATTATTGTGCTCTTTCTCTCTCTGTGGCTGTCCTTCCATCTCTTTCATGTCTCCTTCTCTCATCCACTGCTTCTCTCGCTCTTTTACTTCCTCTCACTTGCTATGAATGTCCTTTCTCTTCTCTCACTGTCTTTTGCTGCCTCTCTATCAGTGGTGTAAAATACTTAAGTAAAAATAATTTAAAGTACTACTTAAGCCGTTTTTGGGGGTATCTGTACTTTACTATTTATATTTTTGACTACTTTTACTTTTACTCCACTACTTTCCTAAAGAAAATAATGTACTTTTTACCCACATTTTCCCTGACAACCAAAAGTACTTGTTACATTTCGAATGCTTAGCAGGACAGGAAAATGGTCCAATTCACGCACTTATCAAGAGAACATCCCATGTCATCCCTACTGCCTCTGATCTGGCGGACTCACTAAACACAAATGCTTTGTTTGTAAATTATGTGTTGGAGTGTGCCCCTGGCTTTCCATCTGGTTTGGTTAATATAAGGAACATGAAATGATTTATATTTTTACTTTTACTTTTGATACTTAAGTATATTTTAACTTTTTCTTGAGTCGTTTTCTATTAAGGTATCTTTACTTTTATACAAGTATGACAATTGGGTACTTTTTCCAACACCGCTCTCTATTACCCTTCCAATCACTATACCTCTAATTATCTCCCTATATTCTTGGCAGCTCACTATACCTCTCTCCTGCTGGTTCCACTACCTACTGTATCTCCTCTCACTCCCCCTTCACATAACACGCTCTGTCTCCTCCTCTTGCCTCCGTTTTTTCTGGACACAGGTAAATGGAGTCTCTGAGAGAGTTTGGCAGCTGAGGCCGCTAGCTGCCCACATCATTACCCAAAACACCTGGGAGGAGGTGTTAGCCTAAGGAGGGCCAAGTTCGGCTTGTCTGTCCTCAACCAACAAACCAACAATCCCACCACAGAATTCCCAAACCCAGCAACCAAACAATAAAACCTCCATCTCGAAAACTCAAAAACTACCTCTGAATCTTCTATTTGCAACCTATGTGTGTCACTTGAGTTAAATATACTACCAAAAATGTGTGAAAGAAAATATAGGGATACATACTGCGGAGCGTTAGGCGTTTCTCATGGTAACACATTCCTTTCGCTATCATAAGCACTTGTTACTGTAAGCTTAAAATGCACAATCCAGTTTGTTACAGTGACCGCAGTGGTAGTATGCGGAAACCTCTAGTGGTAGTATGCAACCTCTAGTGGTAGTATGCAGAAAGTTCATGTTATTTAGAGTTAAAAGGTTATTGAGTCCACAGTCTATATCAGGGATGGGCAACTTTGATGGGGGTGGGGGCCACAAAAATGGTGAACTCATCATGAGTTGCACCCCCCCCCCCCCCCTCATATGTTATAACACATTTTGTGCAATTCAACAGATTTTGACATAGGGTGAGGGAAATGATTTCAGTTTTAATATGAGTGAGACTGGCTAACAAAATCGATGGGGGCCCCCCGTTAGATAATTCAACCATGATTACTACAAGTTTAGATAGATGGCCGCTAGACTAACTTACCAATCTAAAAAAAAGAATGCTGACATGGGCTAATTGTGTAACAACAGAAAAACTGCTCATGCACAACCAAATTTGTAAATTGCACCTTGTGTATTCTACTATTCTAACTCGCAACAGTTATTTGAGACTCCACCCACCCCCAGTTAAGCATGATTTACAGGGTCCACTGCAGTGGAGGCTGGTGGGAGGAGCTATAGGAGGACGGGCTCATAGTAATGGCAGGAATGGAATTAATGGAACGGAGTTGTAAATGAGAACTTGTTCTCAACTGGCTTACCTGGTTAAATAAAGGTGAAATAAAAATAAATAAAGTCAAACATGGTTTCCATATGTTTGATGTGTTTGACACATTCCATTTATTCCATTTCAACCATTACAATGAGCCAGTCCTGCTATAGCTCCTCCCACCAGCCTCCTCTGGTCCACTGAGCTATCATTCAAAATAACTGCGTTATGTTTCCACAATAAGAACCAATAAAATGCGGAGCCAGTTAGGCCTACTGAAAGTCTAATACTTTAGAGAGAAAGATGGATAATGACAGGCCTTCTATTTTTTTCTTTAAGTATATACAATAATTAAGTTTATATATATATGTTCCCAAACCCAATGCTTAGCCATCCTAAGCTGTATTTTTGGTGCCAGAAAACAGGCGGAGACCACTGTCATTTCCCAACATCGATTCAGTCCTCCTCTGCCTTCAGTCTCATGTATCCTCCCTGCTGGAACCCAACCACCACACTTGTCCCTGTAAACCACCCAGTAATAACAGGCTTGTCTAAAGCCAGACCCTGTTAAACGCCCCTGGCTGCTTAGTTTAGAGTCTATCCTTCTGAGGAGATGTATTTTTCTCTATATACAGTATATTCATAGTTTTATTTCCGCTCACAGCAGAACTTGTTGCAACAAACAAATTGCCACAGTTCTTTGTCCCGTTCTGCTGCAGCTGAAATGGGAAGATAAGAAAGTAATTTATCAAATCTGATTCCATTCCTTATTTCAGAGGGCTGGGCAGGATGCTAGCCCAACTAAAATCCCAGAGGAGCAGTGGGTTTTTTCTCTTCAGGGCCCATTTTGAATGGGGCCTTTCTGCAAAACTCATTAATATCATAGTACAGTCACACCTATATTCGCTTGCTAAACTTCCTGCACAAATCCAAACAGGTCCGAGAGACAGACTGACTTCTGAGATTTACCTGTTTGCCTCCTCCATAGAACAGCACTCCTGTGTAGGGTAAGAGCTCAGGCTTATAAAGGGCACTCACTAAGGCACAACTGAGACTTGTTTCACAGAAAACAGCCATCAAAAGGCTTAATTTAACTGTAGGTGAGCCTTTTAACTCCTTCCTCTACCTGAGTTAGGGCTGTTTATATTCTCATCTGTTTGCGTTCCAATTCACAAACATCTAAGCACCTTATGCATAATGAGGCTCATTCCCTCACTTGTGGATGGCATAAGGACCAGATATTTCTACCTGATGTTCATTTGCAAGATCAAACGTGTTATTTTACAGTAAATTCATGGGGCACCTCACTATGTGAGCATGGTAGTAAAGTTGTGATTTGCATTGTGGTTGTACACAAGAAAATCTTACATAGACCATTCAAGTCCCTGCAACAGCACATATCAAATATAGCTATAGAAAAGTATCACTGAACACTCTAGCTGCCACAATGAGAGAGAAAGACTGTGTGTATGTGTGTGTATATACTGTGTATGCCATTTAGCAGATGCTTTTATCCAAATCAACTTACAGTCGAACCCTCTATCCTGGAGTTGCAAGCACCATGCTCTACCAACTCAGCTACAGAGGACAACAGACTAAGGATCGGACCCTTTTTTTCAATTTTCGCCTAAAATGACATACCCAAATCTAACTGCCTGTAGCTCAGAACCTGAAGCAAGGATATGCATATTCTTGATACCATTTGAAAGGAAACACTTTGAAGTTTATGGAAATGTGAAATTAATGTAGGAGAATATAACACATTAGATCTGGTAAAAGATAATAAAAAATAAAATAAAACATCTAGTCACTGCTGCCATCTAGTTTTCTATTTATTTTTGCGTGTGCAAAGTTTCAGATTGATCCAGTGAAGCACTATTTTGTATAAAGTCTGCCCAAATGTGCCGAATTGGTCAATTGATGCATTTTCAAGTACATAACTATAGAGAACATACAAAAATGATATGGTGTGAGCCAGAGACTGCAAGAGTTGAAACTGTAGAACCCAGTTCCTACATTTGAATATAAAAATTGATTTTATCAAACAAAACTAAGCTACATTTTATCTCTGGGACCCTCAGGATGACAAATCAGAGCAAGATTACTGAATGTAAGTACATTATTTAGCTTCAGAGGTGAATGTATCAAACCAGTTGCCATGATAAGTTTGTTGTTGTTGGGCACTCTCCTCAAACATTAGCATGGTATTTTTTCACTGTAATTGCTACTGTAAATTGGACAGTGCAGTTCGATTAACAAGAATTTAAGCTTTCTTTCCATATAAGACATGTCTATGTCCTGGAAAGTTTGCTATTACTTACAACAGTCATGCTAATCACATTAGCGCACGTTAGCTCAAACATCCCGTATACGGGACACTGATCCCGTAGAGGTTAAAAATACTGTCAGAGTAAACTCCAGACAGAATACACAGAATTAAACTAGTATTGGAATTGAGAATGGTAATGTTAAGTGTGTGTTTATGTGTGGGTGTGTGTGTGTGTGTGTCATCAGTTTGCATGTGTGTGCATATTATGTGTGTGTGGGTATATATAGTGTGTGTGTGTGTGCGTGTACAAATGTGTGTGGGGGAGGGGTGTCTGCGTGCGTTAGTAAGTGTACTGTATAGGTGTACTGTATGTGTATTTATGTATATACTGTAGGTATGTGCGCATTGGCTGGGTCGTGTGCTGTGAAATTCCACCTTCGTTGCTCGGCCCTAAATAAACAGAGGGAGTGTGTGTGTGTGTGTGTGTGTGTGCATGTGTTGTACCGAATTTAATTCAAATGCTACTACTGTCATATTTCTGAGAATGAAAAGTATCCACTTCTCTTTCTCTCTTTCATCACAACCCTTCGACAGAAATGAAATGAAGGCTCTATATTTATTTGTGCTAAATTAGTATGTAGGCTACATATTCTTAAAAATCTGGAACTTTCTACTTAAGAGTTGAGGGTGGAGCTCTTCCTCCCATGTTAAAGACTGAATTCAGGCTACTGTTGGGTAGAAGGAATGTTTACGTGGTTGTGCTCAGTGCGTCTACACTGTATGCACACACATAAAGGCAAACATACATCACCATCAAAGCCAGCAGCACCCTTAAAAACTAAACATTATACCTCCCACAGTAGAGGGACAATGGACACAGAATTGCTCACACTCAATCTTAACAGTTGGTGTATCTTGCTCTTCACACTCCAATCCTGTCAAGACCTGCCACAGCCATTCAGCATCTAAGAATAACAGAGGGATAATTGACAGAGTTCAAATACTATTTGAAATAATTTGAAGTGCTTTAGCTGTGCTTGATTGAGCTTGCCTCTTGCAATGGAACAAATATAAAAGTCCCAGAAGTTGAAATCCAGCCCACCTGGCACTACAGGCAGGCTAAAGCAAACATTCAAAGTATTTGTAAGATTTCAAATAGTATTTGAACTCAGGTCTGGGCCTTGCCTACATAAGTTGGGAATTACTGGGCCCTTTAAGATTACAGACCCAGGTCTATACAGAAGATTTGACGAGCACTGGATATTTACATAAGCTATCGTGTGATGGTGCAATGCATCTGACTTTTGTATTAATGTGACATTGAGTGTGTTTACATACACAGGATTAATTCAATATTAAACTGATTATGGCAGTAGGCAGATTATGCAATAGTCATGTAATCACCTTACTCTGCTTATCTTTGTCGGCGTTTAGTAAGCATACGCCGATTAAAACACCAGGTTTTCTGAGCAATCTTTCAAATTATTAGGACATGTTAACACCTTTATTGGTGTTCCAGCTGTGTATTTGATCTGCACTTGCGAGCACCGGTAGCGCAAGCCTCCCTCTTTAGCGTGAGTGAAGTGAGTTCGGAACAACTGAATGTATGCATCTTAGAAAGAGTTTTCAAATACAAACTTTAAATCTCAGAACTCAAAATCAAATATACTTCCCAAAAATAACATGGTAGAGCATCTATTTTGATTGGCGATTTTCTGCATTTATCACAGTGCAATCAGGTAGCCTGATTTCAGATGTGTCCATGTAAACAGGATTATTAAGGAAATTGTTTTTCTTGCAAAGCATGTAAACATTTTAAATAATAATAATAATAATAATATGCCATTTAGCAGACGCTTTTATCCAAAGCGACTTACAGTCATGCGTGCATACATTTTTTTTGTGTATGGGTGGTCCCAGGGATCGAACCCACTACCTTGGCATTACAAGCGCCGTGCTCTACCAGCTGAGCTACAGAGGACCACCATATAATCAAACTATTATATTAATCTGACTATCCACAATAATCGCATGGGTTTCCCTTGAACAGGGGGGTCATATCTGCTTCAATCTCTGGAGTATCAATCACAGCTGGTCTGTCTTTAGGCTTTTCGTCGCTGACATCTTCGCTCTTGGACTTGTGCAGCACGTAGCCCTTGTTCCACTTGCTGTCGGCGCCCTCATTGGGCTTGCGGATGTTGAACTCCACCTTGGCACGGCCCTTGTCCTGCATGGCCTTCCATTCGTCCAGGGTCATCTCCTTGGGGCCCTCCTCCTTAGGTTCCTCTACTTCGTTCTCCTTATTCTCAGAGTCAGCAGGAGGGTGTTCCTCTCCCTCAGGGGTTTCCTCAGGGGCAGTAGTCTGTTCAGCATCACCACTCGTTTCGTCCTTGGGGTTCCCCCGGTTGTGAGTGCCACTCCCGCCGCGCTTCTCCTCAGATTTCTGAGGTTTGTCGCCGCCGCTGTGTCTGTCGAAGCCGTTGCCCCGGCCCATGCCCCGTCCCCGTCCTCCACACCCACCAGGGTGCCACCACGCCCTCTGGGGGGCCGGTCTCCTAGAGGCTTGTCTGCAGAGAACTCACCTCTCTCTCCGCCATCGGGTTTGTCCTCGAGGTATTTGTCGAAGCGACGCTCGCGTGGGGGTCTCCTGTTGTCCGGCCTCCTGTCGCCGGAGGGCTGCCCTTCGCCCTGCCCGCCCTGGGTGCCAGGCTGGCCCTGCTAGTCCAGCCTCCGGCCCACCTGCCTGATAACTTCTTTCTTCAGAGGTACTGGAGCCTGAGTTTCATCTTTCTTGTCAAGGAGCGGATTCTTCCTGTCCTTCTGTGACTCTTTCTTGGGCTGCAGATTTGGTGATACCAGCTGCGGCCGCCTCTTTCTTGTTGTTCTCCACCGCCTTTAACACCTCGAACGGATCTGATTCATCATCCAATAGCTGGTCAAACCGATTCGTTACGACACAGCCAAAGCCTTCTTGCAGTTGTCTGGGCATGATGGCGCCACTTCAGCGGGATTGACCTCCGATTCTACGAGACTTGGTGCGAACAATTCCCTAAATACTGCCACAAGATGGCTGGGAAATTAACACCATTTGAATGGAAGCACTTTGAAGTTCGTGGAAATGTGAAATTCATGTAGGAGAATATAACACATTAGATCTGGTAAAAGATAATACAAACAAAAAAACATGCAATTTATTTATTTTTTATTTCATCTTTGAAATGCAAGAGAAAGGCCACAATATAATATTGCAGTTTAGACACAATTTAGATTTTGGCCACTAGATGACAGCAGTGTGTGTGCAAAGTTTCAGATTGATCCAGTGAAGCGTTGCAATACTGGAGTATTTTGTATCAAGTCTGCCCAAATGTGCCGAATTGGTCAATTGAAACATTTTCAACTACATAACTATAGAGAACATACAAAAATGATATGGTAATACAAAATGTACGTTTACACACTCCCAGGAATGTCATACATGATGGATCATTAGCTTATACACTCACTTTCACACATCTAGATTGCCGGGTGGGTGTGGAGCCAGAGACAGCAAGGGTTCAAACTGTGGAACCCAGTTCCTACATTTGAATATAAAAATGGGTTTTATCAAACAAAACTATGCTACATTTTATCTCTGGGACCCTCAGGATGATAAATCAGAGCAAGAGAACTGTATGTAAGTACTTTATTTATCTTCAGAGGTGATTGTATCAAACCAGTTGCCGTGATAAGTTTTTGGTTGTTGTGCAATCTCCTCAAACAATAGCATGGTATCTTTTCACTGTAATAGCTACTGTAAATTGGACAGTGCAGTTAGATTAACAAAAATGTAAGCTTTCTACCCATATAAGACATGTCTATGTCCTGGAAAGTTTGCTGTTACTTACAACAGTCATGCTATTCACATTAGCACACGTTAGCTCAACCGTCCCGTATACGGGACACCGATCCCGTAGAGGTTAAGTGCCCTTTCCTATATGCATGCTGAAAGTAAGTAGTTAACTTGTTCTTTTAAAAAATTGCATTGTATTTGTTCAAACACAATTCTCTCCATCAGTTTACTAAGAACAGTAAGATTAACAGCAGTTGCAGCAGCGTATGTGGTGAGTGTGAAAGTATGTGTGTGAGTGTCATCAATTTGCGTGTGTGTGTGTGTGTGTGTGTGTGTGTGTGTGTGGTAGAGTGTGTGTGCGTAGAGTCCAGTGAGTAAGTGCAAGAGAGTTAGTTCAAAAAAGCATCAATGCAGGTAGTTCAGGTAGCCATTTGATTAGCTATTTAGCAGCCTTGTTTAGCAGTCGTATGGCTTGGGGGTAGGAGCTGTTCAGGGTCCTGTTGGTTCCAGACTTGGTGCACTGGTACCGCTTGCCATGCAGTATCAGAGAGAACAGTCTATGGATCTTAATTTCATCACTCTTTTGTTGCTGAGAATTTTCCTGCACAGCAGGAAATGCAAACGTGTAGTGTATTTGCGTTTTAAAAAGGCTTCTAAAGTTTGTAATTTGCACTTTGAAATGTCAGACTTGATTTGCCAAATGAAAAATGTATCAACCCCTACAAAAATGTCCATTATTTATAATCCACATAATAATTAACATTTCCTGTTGCTGCATGATTATTTTCCTGCTGTTGCAATCTGGCTCAAATTAAGATCCTACATCTGTACATATTCATGCTGACTCTACACCACGCACACACACTCACATACAGTCATCATATACGCTGCTGCTACTCTGTTGATATCCTGATGCCTAGTCATATCTACCCCTACCACTCCAGTATCCCTGCACATTGTAAATATGGTATTGGCACTGACCCTTGAAATGACCCTGTATTAAGCTTAATTACTTTCTCGTCTTCTTATTATTTCTATTTCTCTTGTGTTTTTGTTCTACTTTACTTTATTTTATATTACTACTGATATTGATTACTGCATTGTTGGGAAAGAGATTGCAAGAAAGGCATTTCACTGTACTTGTGCAAATGACAATAAAACTTGAAAGAATGGCAATGTAGACATGCATTCACTCTAGCCTTTTGGGGGCTCCTCGCAACCCTTGCGACACCTCACCCTACCTCACGACCCTTGCGTCAATCTTTTTTTTTATATGGACCCAAAACATGACTCAAGAGAACTTTAGTTTATTTCTAGTCGTGCTTCATGGCTGTCTGTCAGTGACTGACATAGCAATTGGAAAACTGCTGATGTACTACCAAATTTTGAAATTGCACCTTGTGTATTCTACTATTCATACTCTCAACAGTAAGAGTGTGGACATCATTTGGAGGTGGACATCAGTGGACACCATTTGGAGGTTCTGGTTTCTCACTGGGGCTCTGAGTCCTGGACTGATGTTTAATGTGAAAAGGCCCACTGAGATGCTGAAACCGAACCATAGCCTACATCAGAGATGAATTGTTAAAATGCTGACTAACGTTCTGGTGTAGTTATTTAGGTACTAAACCTGCCGTCATTGACCAGCGAAATAATAACCTGAGTGTTTTTTGATAGATTTTGTGTTTTATTGTTTTCTCATTTATCAGACTGGGTGTGGCAAATTAACAATGAGTGAAAATTATTTGATTGAATGCTATTCAGTAATGTAATGTAAACAAATTGGACAAATGGTAGCTGCTGATGTCAGTCTTTCTCACACATATACGCGTATGCACCTCTGAAGATAATCTGCATGTTGTAGTTTTCACATTACATCTCTCTGAGGTGAGTTGGCAGTTTGTGTATGAAACCACCTGGACGTCACCTTGATGGTCTTTATTTTAAGGTGAAGTCTCAAGAGTTGGTCAGGAAATTAAAAAAGGCAGATACACACAAACACACAAGGTGCATTCCACTGATACACACCACCCCTGTCCATCTCCCTCCAGTACAACTGCTCACCAAAATAATATGTTCTCTTCACCCTACTCTTCCTCATTTGTGTCTGTCTTTGTGTTAATTTCTCTCTCTGTCCCTCCCTCCCTCTCTCAGTCTCTCTCCCCATGTGGCTTGATTATACATCACTGGTCAGTTCTCTGGATAGTGTGATTGAACCTAGACTGAATGACTGTATTGAAGATGAGATGGCTCTTTCCAGTGGTCATAAACTCTGGTGTGAAATAATTTCCCTGCTGAATATAGCTGCTTGTTTAAGGACCACTGAAGATGCCAGCTGGACTGTCTCTCTCTCCTGTGCAGCCACAGCAGGCAGGTCCTTTAGTGTAGAACCCCAATAGGAAAGCTATTACTATTAATAAAAACAAATTCCCAGTACAGACACTCTTGGCACTGGAGACGAGTGGCCTTTAGGTAGTTTCTTACTAAACATGATCATAAGGCAAGCCAAGTATTGACTGGAACTGTAAGTACATCTTGTACAAATGCTTAAACAATGATATGATTAATGTTATGCTTGTTTACATCTGGCAAGCGACATGCCCTACACAACCCCCATATAAGTCAAAGTTATTTCATTACTTGTCAGCTGAAATTAGGACTACTAATACTACTGAGAAACTGAGAACATTAAATATTGAGCAAAAGGCCTTTCCCATGCATCTCTGACAATAAATTATACACAACAGAGCTGGAGATGTCACGCTCGTTGAAGGACGGGTCAGACATTTACATTTACATTTACATTTTAGTCATTTAGCAGACGCTCTTATCCAGAGCGACTTACAGTTAGTGAATACATTTTTTATTTTATTTTTTTATACTGGCCCCCCGTGGGAATCGAACCCACAACCCTGGCGTTGCAAACGCCATGCTCTATCAACTGAGCTACATCCCTGCCGGCCATTCCCTCCCCTACCCTGGACGACGCTGGGCCAATTGTGCGCCGCCCATGAGTCTCCCGGTCGCGGCCAGCTGCGACAGAGCCTGGATTCGAACCAGGATCTCTAGTGGCACAGTTAGCACTGCGATGCAGACCAAGGCGCAGCGTGAAATGCATACATGTTAATTATCCAAAAATAAACACACAAACAAAACAACAAAACAACGTAACGTGAAGTCCTCAGGCTAAACACAACACAACAAAGCAACGTAACTGTCACGATCGTTGACACATGATGAAGCGGACCAAGGCGCAGCGTTGAGGGTGAACATATTTATTTAATGAATGATCACACGATCAAAACAACGGACGATAACGTGATGTCTACGGTTTAACACAAAACCAAATACGAACAAGATCCCACAAAGAATAGCTGAAAACAGCCTACCTAAGTATGGCTCCCAATCAGAGACAACGAGCAACAGCTGCCTCTGATTGGGAACCACCCTGACCAACATAGATCTATATGATCTAGAACAAAACCCAAAACATAGAAAACACAACATAGAAGCTACCCCGTGAAACTAAACATAGAAAATCCACACCCTGGCTCAACATTTCAGAGTCCCCAGAGCCAGGGCGTGACAGTACCCCCCCCCCAAAGGCGCGGACTCCGACCGCGCCAACAGAACACCACAGGGGAGGGACCGGGTGGGCACTCCGCCTTGGCGGCGGATCCGGCTCTGGGCATGATCCCCACTCCCTCTCTAACCCCCCACATTACCCCTGGTCCGGTCTGGCCCTGCTGGCCGGAGCTGGACTGAACACTGGTGGAGCGGATTGCTCTAGCTCCGACGTGAAGCATCTGACCGGTGCCGGACCAGCCACCGGTGGAACAGGCACGGGCCGTGCCGGACTGACGACGCACACCACTGGCTTGGTGTGGGGAGCAGGAGCGGGCCGAGCCGGGCTGACGAAGCGCACCACTGACTTGGTGCGGGGAGCAGGAACGGGCCGAGCCGGGCTGTCGAAGCGCACCCCTGACTTGGTGCGGGGAGCAGGAACGGGCCGAGCCGGGCTGTCGAAGCGCACCCCTGACTTGGTGCGGGGAGCAGGAATGGGCCGGACTGGGCTGGCGACGCGCACCGTAGACTTGGTGCGAGTGGCAGGAACAGGCCGGACCGTACTGGGAACACACACCACTGGCCCTACGTGGGGATCAGGAACAGGCCGGACCGGACTGGCAACACACGCCAGTACCTCTCGCCGTGCCTCTACAACCTCCTTCCCCCTGGTGACCAGTGACTCCCGTAACCTGGCGTCCTCCTGCTGCCCCGTCGTCCACGGCGTTAGCCCCCCCCTAAAAAATGTATGGGCTTCACTCCTACCCGTGGCCAAAGCCTCCATCCCTCTTGCCAGACTCGCACTCATCTCCTCCCACGTCCATCCTCTCTCCTCGTCACGCTGCTTGATCCAGTCGAGGTGGGATCTTCTGTCACGATCGTTGACACATGATGAAGCGGACCAAGGCGCAGCGTTGAGGGTGAACATATTTATTTAATGAATGATCACACGATCAAAACAACGGACGATAACGTGATGTCTACGGTTTAACACAAAACCAAATACGAACAAGATCCCACAAAGAATAGCTGAAAACAGCCTACCTAAGTATGGCTCCCAATCAGAGACAACGAGCAACAGCTGCCTCTGATTGGGAACCACCCTGACCAACATAGATCTATATGATCTAGAACAAAACCCAAAACATAGAAAACACAACATAGAAGCTACCCCGTGAAACTAAACATAGAAAATCCACACCCTGGCTCAACATTTCAGAGTCCCCAGAGCCAGGGCGTGACAGTAACGTGAAGTCCTCAGGCTAAACACAACACAACAACGTAACGTGAAGTCCTCAGGATAAACACAAAACAACACAACAACGTAACGTGAAGTCCTCAGGCTAAACACAAAACAATGTAACGTGAAGTCCTCAGGCTAAACACAAAACAACAAAACAACGTAACGTGAAGTCCTCAGGCTAAATACAACACAACAACAAAACAACGTAACGTGAAGTCCTCAGGCTAAACACAACACAACACAACAACGTAACGTGAAGTCCTCAGGCTAAACACAAAACAACAAAACAACGTAACGTGAAGTCCTCAGGCTAAACACAAAACAACGTAACGTGAAGTCCTCAGGCTAAACACAAAACAACAAAACAACGTAACGTGAAGTCCTCAGGCTAAACACAACACAAAGTAACGTGAAGTCCTCAGGCTAAACACAAAACAACGTAACGTGAAGTCCTCAGGCTAAACACAAAACAACGTAACGTGAAGTCCTCAGGCTAAACACAAAACATCGTAATGTGAAGTCCCCAGGCTAAACACAAAACAACGTAACGTGAAGTCCTCAGGCTAAACAAAAAACAACAAAACAACGTAACGTGAAGTCCTCAGGCTAAACACAAAACAACAAAACAACGTAACATGAAGTCCTCAGGCTAAACACAAAACAATGTAACGTGAAGTCCTCAGGCTAAACACAAAACAACAAAACAACATAACGTGTAGTCCTCAGGCTAAACACAAAACAACAAAACAACGTAACGTGAAGTCCTCAGGCTAAACACAAAACAACGTAACGTGAAGTCCTCAGGCTAAACACAACACAACACAACAAAACAACGTAACGTGAAGTCCTCAGGCTAAACACAAAACAACGTAACGTGAAGTCCTCAGGCTAAACACAACACAACACAACAACGTAACTTGAAGTCCTCAGGCTAAACACAAAACAACACAACAACGTAATGTGAAGTCCTCAGGCTAAACACAAAACAACAAAACAACGTAACGTGAAGTCCTCAGGCTAAATACAACACAACAACAAAACAACGTAACGTGAAGTCCTCAGGCTAAACACAACACAACACAACAACGTAACGTGAAGTCCTCAGGCTAAACACAAAACAACAAAACAACGTAACGTGAAGTCCTCAGGCTAAACACAAAACAACGTAACGTGAAGTCCTCAGGCTAAACACAAAACAACAAAACAACGTAACGTGAAGTCCTCAGGCTAAACACAACACAAAGTAACGTGAAGTCCTCAGGCTAAACACAAAACAACGTAACGTGAAGTCCTCAGGCTAAACACAAAACAACGTAACGTGAAGTCCTCAGGCTAAACACAAAACATTGTAATGTGAAGTCCCCAGGCTAAACACAAAACAACGTAACGTGAAGTCCTCAGGCTAAACAAAAAACAACAAAACAACGTAACGTGAAGTCCTCAGGCTAAACACAAAACAACAAAACAACGTAACATGAAGTCCTCAGGCTAAACACAAAACAATGTAACGTGAAGTCCTCAGGCTAAACACAAAACAACGTAACGTGAAGTCCTCAGGCTAAACACAAAACATCGTAATGTGAAGTCCCCAGGCTAAACACAAAACAACGTAACGTGAAGTCCTCAGGCTAAACAAAAAACAACAAAACAACGTAACGTGAAGTCCTCAGGCTAAACACAAAACAACAAAACAACGTAACATGAAGTCCTCAGGCTAAACACAAAACAATGTAACGTGAAGTCCTCAGGCTAAACACAAAACAACAAAACAACATAACGTGTAGTCCTCAGGCTAAACACAAAACAACAAAACAACGTAACGTGAAGTCCTCAGGCTAAACACAAAACAACGTAACGTGAAGTCCTCAGGCTAAACACAACACAACACAACAAAACAACGTAACGTGAAGTCCTCAGGCTAAACACAAAACAATGTAACGTGAAGTCCTCAGGCTAAACACAACACAACACAACAACGTAACTTGAAGTCCTCAGGCTAAACACAAAACAACACAACAACGTAATGTGAAGTCCTCAGGCTAAACACAAAACAACAAAACAACGTAACGTGAAGTCCTCAGGCTAAATACAACACAACAACAAAACAACGTAACGTGAAGTCCTCAGGCTAAACACAACACAACACAACAACGTAACGTGAAGTCCTCAGGCTAAACACAAAACAACAAAACAACGTAACGTGAAGTCCTCAGGCTAAACACAAAACAACGTAACGTGAAGTCCTCAGGCTAAACACAAAACAACAAAACAACGTAACGTGAAGTCCTCAGGCTAAACACAACACAAAGTAACGTGAAGTCCTCAGGCTAAACACAAAACAACGTAACGTGAAGTCCTCAGGCTAAACACAAAACAACGTAACGTGAAGTCCTCAGGCTAAACACAAAACATCGTAATGTGAAGTCCCCAGGCTAAACACAAAACAACGTAACGTGAAGTCCTCAGGCTAAACAAAAAACAACAAAACAACGTAACGTGAAGTCCTCAGGCTAAACACAAAACAACAAAACAACGTAACATGAAGTCCTCAGGCTAAACACAAAACAATGTAACGTGAAGTCCTCAGGCTAAACACAAAACAACAAAACAACATAACGTGTAGTCCTCAGGCTAAACACAAAACAACAAAACAACGTAACGTGAAGTCCTCAGGCTAAACACAAAACAACGTAACGTGAAGTCCTCAGGCTAAACACAACACAACACAACAAAACAACGTAACGTGAAGTCCTCAGGCTAAACACAAAACAACGTAACGTGAAGTCCTCAGGCTAAACACAACACAACACAACAACGTAACTTGAAGTCCTCAGGCTAAACACAAAACAACACAACAACATAATGTGAAGTCCTCAGGCTAAACACAAAACAACAAAACAACGTAACGTGAAGTCCTCAGGCTAAATACAACACAACAACAAAACAACGTAACGTGAAGTCCTCAGGCTAAACACAACACAACACAACAACGTAACGTGAAGTCCTCAGGCTAAACACAAAACAACAAAACAACGTAACGTGAAGTCCTCAGGCTAAACACAAAACAACGTAACGTGAAGTCCTCAGGCTAAACACAAAACAACAAAACAACGTAACGTGAAGTCCTCAGGCTAAACACAACACAAAGTAACGTGAAGTCCTCAGGCTAAACACAAAACAACGTAACGTGAAGTCCTCAGGCTAAACACAAAACAACGTAACGTGAAGTCCTCAGGCTAAACACAAAACATTGTAATGTGAAGTCCCCAGGCTAAACACAAAACAACGTAACGTGAAGTCCTCAGGCTAAACAAAAAACAACAAAACAACGTAACGTGAAGTCCTCAGGCTAAACACAAAACAACAAAACAACGTAACATGAAGTCCTCAGGCTAAACACAAAACAATGTAACGTGAAGTCCTCAGGCTAAACACAAAACAACGTAACGTGAAGTCCTCAGGCTAAACACAAAACATCGTAATGTGAAGTCCCCAGGCTAAACACAAAACAACGTAACGTGAAGTCCTCAGGCTAAACAAAAAACAACAAAACAACGTAACGTGAAGTCCTCAGGCTAAACACAAAACAACAAAACAACGTAACATGAAGTCCTCAGGCTAAACACAAAACAATGTAACGTGAAGTCCTCAGGCTAAACACAAAACAACAAAACAACATAACGTGTAGTCCTCAGGCTAAACACAAAACAACAAAACAACGTAACGTGAAGTCCTCAGGCTAAACACAAAACAACGTAACGTGAAGTCCTCAGGCTAAACACAACACAACACAACAAAACAACGTAACGTGAAGTCCTCAGGCTAAACACAAAACAATGTAACGTGAAGTCCTCAGGCTAAACACAACACAACACAACAACGTAACTTGAAGTCCTCAGGCTAAACACAAAACAACGTAACGTGAAGTCCTCAGGCTAAACACAACACAACACAACAAAACAACGTAACGTGAAGTCCTCAGGCTAAACACAAAACAATGTAACGTGAAGTCCTCAGGCTAAACACAACACAACACAACAACGTAACTTGAAGTCCTCAGGCTAAACACAAAACAACACAACAACGTAATGTGAAGTCCTCAGGCTAAACACAAAACAACAAAACAACGTAACGTGAAGTCCTCAGGCTAAATACAACACAACAACAAAACAACGTAACGTGAAGTCCTCAGGCTAAACACAACACAACACAACAACGTAACGTGAAGTCCTCAGGCTAAACACAAAACAACAAAACAACGTAACGTGAAGTCCTCAGGCTAAACACAAAACAACGTAACGTGAAGTCCTCAGGCTAAACACAAAACAACAAAACAACGTAACGTGAAGTCCTCAGGCTAAACACAACACAAAGTAACGTGAAGTCCTCAGGCTAAACACAAAACAACGTAACGTGAAGTCCTCAGGCTAAACACAAAACAACGTAACGTGAAGTCCTCAGGCTAAACACAAAACATCGTAATGTGAAGTCCCCAGGCTAAACACAAAACAACGTAACGTGAAGTCCTCAGGCTAAACAAAAAACAACAAAACAACGTAACGTGAAGTCCTCAGGCTAAACACAAAACAACAAAACAACGTAACATGAAGTCCTCAGGCTAAACACAAAACAATGTAACGTGAAGTCCTCAGGCTAAACACAAAACAACAAAACAACATAACGTGTAGTCCTCAGGCTAAACACAAAACAACAAAACAACGTAACGTGAAGTCCTCAGGCTAAACACAAAACAACGTAACGTGAAGTCCTCAGGCTAAACACAACACAACACAACAAAACAACGTAACGTGAAGTCCTCAGGCTAAACACAAAACAACGTAACGTGAAGTCCTCAGGCTAAACACAACACAACACAACAACGTAACTTGAAGTCCTCAGGCTAAACACAAAACAACACAACAACGTAATGTGAAGTCCTCAGGCTAAACACAAAACAACAAAACAACGTAACGTGAAGTCCTCAGGCTAAATACAACACAACAACAAAACAACGTAACGTGAAGTCCTCAGGCTAAACACAACACAACACAACAACGTAACGTGAAGTCCTCAGGCTAAACACAAAACAACAAAACAACGTAACGTGAAGTCCTCAGGCTAAACACAAAACAACGTAACGTGAAGTCCTCAGGCTAAACACAAAACAACAAAACAACGTAACGTGAAGTCCTCAGGCTAAACACAACACAAAGTAACGTGAAGTCCTCAGGCTAAACACAAAACAACGTAACGTGAAGTCCTCAGGCTAAACACAAAACAACGTAACGTGAAGTCCTCAGGCTAAACACAAAACATTGTAATGTGAAGTCCCCAGGCTAAACACAAAACAACGTAACGTGAAGTCCTCAGGCTAAACAAAAAACAACAAAACAACGTAACGTGAAGTCCTCAGGCTAAACACAAAACAACAAAACAACGTAACATGAAGTCCTCAGGCTAAACACAAAACAATGTAACGTGAAGTCCTCAGGCTAAACACAAAACAACGTAACGTGAAGTCCTCAGGCTAAACACAAAACATCGTAATGTGAAGTCCCCAGGCTAAACACAAAACAACGTAACGTGAAGTCCTCAGGCTAAACAAAAAACAACAAAACAACGTAACGTGAAGTCCTCAGGCTAAACACAAAACAACAAAACAACGTAACATGAAGTCCTCAGGCTAAACACAAAACAATGTAACGTGAAGTCCTCAGGCTAAACACAAAACAACAAAACAACATAACGTGTAGTCCTCAGGCTAAACACAAAACAACAAAACAACGTAACGTGAAGTCCTCAGGCTAAACACAAAACAACGTAACGTGAAGTCCTCAGGCTAAACACAACACAACACAACAAAACAACGTAACGTGAAGTCCTCAGGCTAAACACAAAACAATGTAACGTGAAGTCCTCAGGCTAAACACAACACAACACAACAACGTAACTTGAAGTCCTCAGGCTAAACACAAAACAACACAACAACGTAATGTGAAGTCCTCAGGCTAAACACAAAACAACAAAACAACGTAACGTGAAGTCCTCAGGCTAAATACAACACAACAACAAAACAACGTAACGTGAAGTCCTCAGGCTAAACACAACACAACACAACAACGTAACGTGAAGTCCTCAGGCTAAACACAAAACAACAAAACAACGTAACGTGAAGTCCTCAGGCTAAACACAAAACAACGTAACGTGAAGTCCTCAGGCTAAACACAAAACAACAAAACAACGTAACGTGAAGTCCTCAGGCTAAACACAACACAAAGTAACGTGAAGTCCTCAGGCTAAACACAAAACAACGTAACGTGAAGTCCTCAGGCTAAACACAAAACAACGTAACGTGAAGTCCTCAGGCTAAACACAAAACATCGTAATGTGAAGTCCCCAGGCTAAACACAAAACAACGTAACGTGAAGTCCTCAGGCTAAACAAAAAACAACAAAACAACGTAACGTGAAGTCCTCAGGCTAAACACAAAACAACAAAACAACGTAACATGAAGTCCTCAGGCTAAACACAAAACAATGTAACGTGAAGTCCTCAGGCTAAACACAAAACAACAAAACAACATAACGTGTAGTCCTCAGGCTAAACACAAAACAACAAAACAACGTAACGTGAAGTCCTCAGGCTAAACACAAAACAACGTAACGTGAAGTCCTCAGGCTAAACACAACACAACACAACAAAACAACGTAACGTGAAGTCCTCAGGCTAAACACAAAACAACGTAACGTGAAGTCCTCAGGCTAAACACAACACAACACAACAACGTAACTTGAAGTCCTCAGGCTAAACACAAAACAACACAACAACATAATGTGAAGTCCTCAGGCTAAACACAAAACAACAAAACAACGTAACGTGAAGTCCTCAGGCTAAATACAACACAACAACAAAACAACGTAACGTGAAGTCCTCAGGCTAAACACAACACAACACAACAACGTAACGTGAAGTCCTCAGGCTAAACACAAAACAACAAAACAACGTAACGTGAAGTCCTCAGGCTAAACACAAAACAACGTAACGTGAAGTCCTCAGGCTAAACACAAAACAACAAAACAACGTAACGTGAAGTCCTCAGGCTAAACACAACACAAAGTAACGTGAAGTCCTCAGGCTAAACACAAAACAACGTAACGTGAAGTCCTCAGGCTAAACACAAAACAACGTAACGTGAAGTCCTCAGGCTAAACACAAAACATTGTAATGTGAAGTCCCCAGGCTAAACACAAAACAACGTAACGTGAAGTCCTCAGGCTAAACAAAAAACAACAAAACAACGTAACGTGAAGTCCTCAGGCTAAACACAAAACAACAAAACAACGTAACATGAAGTCCTCAGGCTAAACACAAAACAATGTAACGTGAAGTCCTCAGGCTAAACACAAAACAACGTAACGTGAAGTCCTCAGGCTAAACACAAAACATCGTAATGTGAAGTCCCCAGGCTAAACACAAAACAACGTAACGTGAAGTCCTCAGGCTAAACAAAAAACAACAAAACAACGTAACGTGAAGTCCTCAGGCTAAACACAAAACAACAAAACAACGTAACATGAAGTCCTCAGGCTAAACACAAAACAATGTAACGTGAAGTCCTCAGGCTAAACACAAAACAACAAAACAACATAACGTGTAGTCCTCAGGCTAAACACAAAACAACAAAACAACGTAACGTGAAGTCCTCAGGCTAAACACAAAACAACGTAACGTGAAGTCCTCAGGCTAAACACAACACAACACAACAAAACAACGTAACGTGAAGTCCTCAGGCTAAACACAAAACAATGTAACGTGAAGTCCTCAGGCTAAACACAACACAACACAACAACGTAACTTGAAGTCCTCAGGCTAAACACAAAACAACACAACAACGTAATGTGAAGTCCTCAGGCTAAACACAAAACAACAAAACAACGTAACGTGAAGTCCTCAGGCTAAATACAACACAACAACAAAACAACGTAACGTGAAGTCCTCAGGCTAAACACAACACAACACAACAACGTAACGTGAAGTCCTCAGGCTAAACACAAAACAACAAAACAACGTAACGTGAAGTCCTCAGGCTAAACACAAAACAACGTAACGTGAAGTCCTCAGGCTAAACACAAAACAACAAAACAACGTAACGTGAAGTCCTCAGGCTAAACACAACACAAAGTAACGTGAAGTCCTCAGGCTAAACACAAAACAACGTAACGTGAAGTCCTCAGGCTAAACACAAAACAACGTAACGTGAAGTCCTCAGGCTAAACACAAAACATCGTAATGTGAAGTCCCCAGGCTAAACACAAAACAACGTAACGTGAAGTCCTCAGGCTAAACAAAAAACAACAAAACAACGTAACGTGAAGTCCTCAGGCTAAACACAAAACAACAAAACAACGTAACATGAAGTCCTCAGGCTAAACACAAAACAATGTAACGTGAAGTCCTCAGGCTAAACACAAAACAACAAAACAACATAACGTGTAGTCCTCAGGCTAAACACAAAACAACAAAACAACGTAACGTGAAGTCCTCAGGCTAAACACAAAACAACGTAACGTGAAGTCCTCAGGCTAAACACAACACAACACAACAAAACAACTTAACGTGAAGTCCTCAGGCTAAACACAAAACAACGTAACGTGAAGTCCTCAGGCTAAACACAACACAACACAACAACGTAACTTGAAGTCCTCAGGCTAAACACAAAACAACACAACAACATAATGTGAAGTCCTCAGGCTAAACACAAAACAACAAAACAACGTAACGTGAAGTCCTCAGGCTAAATACAACACAACAACAAAACAACGTAACGTGAAGTCCTCAGGCTAAACACAACACAACACAACAACGTAACGTGAAGTCCTCAGGCTAAACACAAAACAACAAAACAACGTAACGTGAAGTCCTCAGGCTAAACACAAAACAACGTAACGTGAAGTCCTCAGGCTAAACACAAAACAACAAAACAACGTAACGTGAAGTCCTCAGGCTAAACACAACACAAAGTAACGTGAAGTCCTCAGGCTAAACACAAAACAACGTAACGTGAAGTCCTCAGGCTAAACACAAAACAACGTAACGTGAAGTCCTCAGGCTAAACACAAAACATTGTAATGTGAAGTCCCCAGGCTAAACACAAAACAACGTAACGTGAAGTCCTCAGGCTAAACAAAAAACAACAAAACAACGTAACGTGAAGTCCTCAGGCTAAACACAAAACAACAAAACAACGTAACATGAAGTCCTCAGGCTAAACACAAAACAATGTAACGTGAAGTCCTCAGGCTAAACACAAAACAACGTAACGTGAAGTCCTCAGGCTAAACACAAAACATCGTAATGTGAAGTCCCCAGGCTAAACACAAAACAACGTAACGTGAAGTCCTCAGGCTAAACAAAAAACAACAAAACAACGTAACGTGAAGTCCTCAGGCTAAACACAAAACAACAAAACAACGTAACATGAAGTCCTCAGGCTAAACACAAAACAATGTAACGTGAAGTCCTCAGGCTAAACACAAAACAACAAAACAACATAACGTGTAGTCCTCAGGCTAAACACAAAACAACAAAACAACGTAACGTGAAGTCCTCAGGCTAAACACAAAACAACGTAACGTGAAGTCCTCAGGCTAAACACAACACAACACAACAAAACAACGTAACGTGAAGTCCTCAGGCTAAACACAAAACAATGTAACGTGAAGTCCTCAGGCTAAACACAACACAACACAACAACGTAACTTGAAGTCCTCAGGCTAAACACAAAACAACACAACAACGTAATGTGAAGTCCTCAGGCTAAACACAAAACAACAAAACAACGTAACGTGAAGTCCTCAGGCTAAATACAACACAACAACAAAACAACGTAACGTGAAGTCCTCAGGCTAAACACAACACAACACAACAACGTAACGTGAAGTCCTCAGGCTAAACACAAAACAACAAAACAACGTAACGTGAAGTCCTCAGGCTAAACACAAAACAACGTAACGTGAAGTCCTCAGGCTAAACACAAAACAACAAAACAACGTAACGTGAAGTCCTCAGGCTAAACACAACACAAAGTAACGTGAAGTCCTCAGGCTAAACACAAAACAACGTAACGTGAAGTCCTCAGGCTAAACACAAAACAACGTAACGTGAAGTCCTCAGGCTAAACACAAAACATCGTAATGTGAAGTCCCCAGGCTAAACACAAAACAACGTAACGTGAAGTCCTCAGGCTAAACAAAAAACAACAAAACAACGTAACGTGAAGTCCTCAGGCTAAACACAAAACAACAAAACAACGTAACATGAAGTCCTCAGGCTAAACACAAAACAATGTAACGTGAAGTCCTCAGGCTAAACACAAAACAACAAAACAACATAACGTGTAGTCCTCAGGCTAAACACAAAACAACAAAACAACGTAACGTGAAGTCCTCAGGCTAAACACAAAACAACGTAACGTGAAGTCCTCAGGCTAAACACAACACAACAAAACAAAACAACGTAACGTGAAGTCCTCAGGCTAAACACAAAACAACGTAACGTGAAGTCCTCAGGCTAAACACAACACAACACAACAACGTAACTTGAAGTCCTCAGGCTAAACACAAAACAACACAACAACGTAATGTGAAGTCCTCAGGCTAAACACAAAACAACAAAACAACGTAACGTGTAGTCCTCAGGCTAAACACAACACAACAACAAAACAACGTAACGTGAAGTCCTCAGGCTAAACACAACACAACACAACACAACAACGTAACGTGAAGTCCTCAGGCTAAACACAAAACAACACAACAACGTAACGTGAAGTCCTCAGGCTAAACATAAAACAACAAAACGATATAACGTGAAGTCCTCAGGCTAAACACAAAACAACAAAACACCGTAACGTGAAGTCCTCAGGCTAAACACAACACAACAACAAAACAACGTAACGTGAAGTCCTCAGGCTAAACACAACACAACACAACAACGTAACGTGAAGTCCTCAGGCTAAACACAAAACAACAAAACAACGTAGCGTGAAGTCCTCAGGCTAAACACAAAACAACGTAACGTGAAGTCCTCAGGCTAAACACAAAACAACAAAACAACGTAACGTGAAGTCCTCAGGCTAAACACAACACAACGTAACGTGAAGTCCTCAGGCTAAACACAAAACAACGTAACGTGAAGTCCTCAGGCTAAACACAAAACAACGTAACGTGAAGTCCTCAGGCTAAACCCAAAACAACTTAAGGTGAAGTCCTCAGGCTAAACACAAAACAACGTAACGTGAAGTCCTCAGGCTAAACACAAAACAACAAAACGATATAACGTGAAGTCCTCAGGCTAAACACAAAACAACAAAACAACGTAACGTGAAGTCCTCAGGCTAAACACAACACAACAACAAAACAACTTAACGTGAAGTCCTCAGGCTAAACACAACACAACAACGTAACGTGAAGTCCTCAGGCTAAACACAAAACAACAAAACAACGTAACGTGAAGTCCTCAGGCTAAACACAAAGCAACGTAACGTGAAGTCCTCAGGCTAAACACAAAACAACAAAACAACGTAACGTGAAGTCCTCAGGCTAAACACAACACAACGTAACGTGAAGTCCTCAGGCTAAACACAAAACAACGTAACGTGAAGTCCTCAGGCTAAACCCAAAACAACTTAAGGTGAAGTCCTCAGGCTAAACACAAAACAACGTAACGTGAAGTCCTCAGGCTAAACACAAAACAACGTAACGTGAAGTCCTCAGGCTAAACACAAAACAACAAAACAACGTAATGTGAAGTCCTCAGGCTAAACACAAAACAACGTAACGTGAAGTCCTCAGGCTAAACACAAAACAACAAAACAACGTAATGTGAAGTCCTCAGGCTAAACACAAAACAACAAAACAACGTAACATGAAGTCCTTAGGCTAAACACAAAACAACGTAACGTGAAGTCCTCAGGCTAAACACAAAACAACAAAATAACGTAACGTGAAGTCCTCAGGCTAAACACAACACAACGTAACGTGAAGTCCTCAGGCTAAACACAAAACAACGTATCGTGAAGTCCTCAGGCTAAACACAAAACAACGTAACGTGAAGTCCTCAGGCTAAACACAAAACAACAAAACAACGTAACGTGAAGTCCTCAGGCTAAACACAAAACAACGTAACGTGAAGTCCTCAGGCTAAACACAACACAACACAACAAAACAACGTAACGTGAAGTCCTCAGGCTAAACACAACAACGTAACGTGAAGTCCTCAGGCTAAACACAACAACAACACAATGTCAAGCCCAGCCCAGCCCAGCCCAGCCCAGCCCAGCCCAGCCCAGCCCAGCCCAGCCCAGCCCAGCCCAGCCCAGCCCAGCCCAGCCCAGCCCAGCCCAGCCAAGCCAAGCCCAGCCAAGCCCAGCCAAGCCCAGCCAAGCCAAGCCTCTACACAGAACAAGATCCCACAACTAATTATGCAAACAGGCGACTTAAGTATGATCCCCAATCAGAGACAACGAGCGACAGCTGCCTCTGATAGGGAATCACACCCGGCCAACATAGAAACACAATACCTAGATTCTACACATAGAAAACATAACATAGATACTAAACATGCACACCCTGACCAAACTAACTAGAGTTCTATAGGTCAGGGCGTGACATGAGAGCTTTGCATTAACCTATTAAATTTAGCTAAATGTAATCAAGAATGTAATCTACGTAATCCCCAAAATGTATCATGAGAGGGCCATAGCACTGAACAAAAATATAAATGCAACATGTAAAGTGTTGGTCCCATGTTTCATGAGCTGAAATAAAAGATCCCAGAAATGTTCCATACGCACAAAAAGCTTATTTCTCTCAAATGTTGTGTACGAATGTCACGCCCTGGCTCTGGGGACACTTGTATGTTGAGCCAGGGTGTGCGTTTCATTTGTTTATCTAGTAGTTGCATTTCTATGTTGGCCAGATTGGTTCCCAATCAGAGGCAACGAGTGTCAGCTGGTGCTGGTTGTCTCTGATTGGGAACCATATTTATAC
This sequence comes from Coregonus lavaretus, assembly GCF_964263955.1. Classification (NCBI taxonomy): domain Eukaryota; kingdom Metazoa; phylum Chordata; class Actinopteri; order Salmoniformes; family Salmonidae; genus Coregonus; species Coregonus lavaretus. The sequence goes on along the minus strand of NC_139991.1, from coordinate 35,667,488 downwards.
AGGCTGTTTTCCCACAGTTGTTGTGGGATCTTGTTCTAGTTGGTTTGTGTTAGACCGTTGACTGTCACGTTATCGTTTTTGTTCGTGTTATCCTTCAGAGTTAATAAATATGTTTGCATTCAACGCTGCGCATTGGTCCTCTGTTCCCGACGATCGTGACAGAAGATCCCACCAAAACTGGACCAAGCAGCGTGTCCAGGAGCCATCGCCAGGGGAATCGCTAGCAGATCTCCGTGGCAGCCTCGACTGGGTCAAGCCTAGTGAAAAGCAGAGAGGGTGGACTTGGGAACAGTGGAGGAAGAGTCTCGACTGGGTCAAGCCAAATGAAGAGCAGAATGGCTGGAGTTGGAAGCAGAAGAGTGAGAGTTGGGCGAGAACTATAGAGGCCTGGCCCACGGGGAGGAGAGACCCCCAGAATTTTTTTAGGGGGGGGGATCACGCCATGGACGACGGGGCAGCAGGAGGCCGCGATGGAGCGGTCCAGCGGGTGTGCAGAGGAGGCCGCCAGGTTAAGGGGGCCACTGGTCACAGAGGAGAGGGAAAGTGTGGAGGCACGGCGAGAGGTACTGGGGTGTGTTACCAGTCCGGTCCGGCCCGTTCCTGATCCCTGCATAGGGCCAGTGGTGTGTGTCCCCAGTACGGTCCGGCCTGTTCCTGTTCCTCGCATCGAGCCTGTGGTGCGCGTCGCCAGCCCGGCCCGGCCTGTTCCTGCTCCCCGCACCGAGCCTATGGTGCGCGTCGCCAGCCCGGCCCTGCCTGTTCCTGCTCCCCGCACCGAGCCTATGGTGCGCGTCGCCAGCCCGGCCCGGCCTGTTCCTGCTCCCCGCACCGAGCCTATGGTGCGCGTCGCCAGCCCGGTCCGGCCTGCTCCTGCTCCCCACACCAAGCCAGTGGTGTGCGTCGTCAGTCCGGCACGGCCCGTGCCTGTTCCCCACACCAAGCCAGTGGTGTGCGTCGCCAGCCCGGTCCGGCCCGCTCCTGCTCCCCACACCAAGCCAGTGGTGTGCGTCGTCAGTCCGGCACGGCCCGTGCCTGTTCCCCACACCAAGCCAGTGGTGTGCGTCGCCAGCCCGGTCCGGTCCGCTCCTGCTCCCCACACCAAGCCAGTGGTGTGCGTCGCCAGTCCGGTCCGGCCCGCTCCTGCTCCCCGCACCAAGCCTATGGTACGCGTCGTCAGTCCGGCACGGCCCGTGCCTGTTCCACCGGTGCCTGGTCCGGCACCGGTCAGCTGCTTCACGCCGGAGCTAGAGCAATCCGCTCCACCAGTGTGCAGTCCAGCTCCGGTCAGCGGGGCCAGACCGGACCAGGGGTACTTTGGGGGGTTGGAGAGGGAGTGGGGATCAGGCCCGGAGCCGGATCCGCCGCCAAGGCGGAGTGCCTACCCGGTCCCTCCCCTGTGGTATTTAGTTGACGCGGTCGGAGTCCACGCCTTTAGGGGGGGGTACTGTCACGCCCTGGCTCTGGGGACACTTGTATGTTGAGCCAGGGTGTGCGTTTCATTTGTTTATCTAGTAGTTGCATTTCTATGTTGGCCAGATTGGTTCCCAATCAGAGGCAACGAGTGTCAGCTGGTGCTGGTTGTCTCTGATTGGGAACCATATTTATACAGGCTGTTTTCCCACAGTTGTTGTGGGATCTTGTTCTAGTTGGTTTGTGTTAGACCGTTGACTGTCACGTTATCGTTTTTGTTCGTGTTATCCTTCAGAGTTAATAAATATGTTTGCATTCAACGCTGCGCATTGGTCCTCTGTTCCCGACGATCGTGACAACGAATTTGTTTGCATCCCTGTTAGTGAGCAATTCTCCTTTGCCAAGATAATCCATCCACCTGATAGGTGTGGCATTTCAAGAAGCTGATTAAACAGCATGATCATTACACAGGTGCACCTTGTGCTGGGGACAATAAAAGGCTAATCTCTAAAATGTGCGGTATTGTCACACAACACAATGCCACAGACGTCTCACATTTTGAGGGAGCGTGCAATTGGCATGCTGACTGCAGGAATCTCCACCAGATCTGTTGCCAGAGAATTTGATGTTAATTTCTCTACCAACATCGTTTTACAGATCTTGTCCATCTATGACAAACATGAAGTGTTTTTTGTTTTTTGTTTAAAATCTATGAATTATTTTAGATGACTGGCTATAAATCGATCTCTGAATGTGCTACAGCGACGAAACCACTCTCTCCTGCTGCATTATGATGTAAGGATTCCAGACGTTGTTAGTGGCTGTGACGTAGGATTGATGGACAGTCGGAAGAGCGAATGAAATGGTAGGAGGAACATCCCAGCTTCAAGTGGTGTCAGATTTCACATCCTGCTTCAGACAGGCAGAATATATACTCCTGTGTCCATGAGAATCAGGGCTACTGCTCAATGCAAGCCATTTCGATCTATGGTGTCCACATATCGATTTATATGTGAAAATGTCTGTCGGAACCAGTACCAGAACAACGCAGGTCTCCAAAACAGCTGACTTTACATCTAAGAGGTTTTAAACAAAACATTGATCGTTGAGTTTTGATGAAATGAGTGGGAAATGCCTCTATTTATGACGGTAGTAATTACAACACATGTGCCTTGATGTGCAATTGAGAGCATTTTGGGTCAATTTGAGCAAATTAAAGGCATTCACTCCAGTGCAGTACAGTCTGCAGATTTGTTTGAGTTAAACAAGACATTGACAGTTGAGTTTACTAAATGATTAAAATTGCTTCTTTGTACTAGGTGGAATTAGACTGGAGTTACGCTACAATAAACAGTGCAGTCCTCTGTCGGCTCAGCCTGCACCATCCACCCCTAAACAAATAGCCCGGCCCACCTCAGAAATAGCTCAAGTGTGCCATGAGCTTAGTAAACATCTTCAGTAGACTCAGTAGTCCTTTTTGCCACACAGACAGGAAGTGACCTAGAGGAAGTGATAGTAGGGGTGACGCAGGTGAAAAATAGAACCTGATCAGATCCTAGACCCATCCCTTGCTGCTATCCCTAGGCAGGCTGTTCTGATATTGCTGACCTACCCTGTCCAAAATATAACTGTTTTGAGATAAGGCATTCAAGGAAGCCAAATAATATGAATCATGAGGTAGTTCTGACTAACTAAACAAACACCACCTTCAATCTCTCAAATCCTACCGCAATGGCATTCCTGGCCCATAACTGTCCCTCTCCTAGCCTGATTTTAACTCCATACCCTTGAACCATCTACTGTTAACTATCTTTAACTTACCATCTCCAGCAACCCCCATAAACCATACATCTCTGTGTCTCTATCCCTCTTCCTTCAGTCCAGACACTCTCTAATGGAGTTATGGAGAGGGGCCAAATGAGATGAGTCAGGGCACTGGACCAGACAATACGGATCCACACCGGCATTCCTTACATATTGGCTGACCATCCAGGAGTGGGGCTGACCGCAGCCTCCTCCAGCTGGCTCATAGGCATTCCACCTGGAGCCATGTGAGAGAGTGATTGAGAGCAAGTGAACAATAGAGTTACTGATGACACAGTATTCTACCTAACATTAAAAAAAGTGACAAAAAATGTCAAAATAAGAGGGTTAGAACATAATGGTCGTCATGCCAGTCTGCTGGTATTTCATCCAACAAACAGTAAACTGTGTTACTAGGGCTTGTATAATTCAGTCCAGCGTGTAATGAGAGCAGTCATTACAGGGGAGCTGCTTCTTCTCTTCACAGACCATGACCATTGTAGTCTCAGTCAGTTTTTTTTTTTTTTCATCTTCAGTTTGGAATCCCATGTTGCCTTTAAAGAGAAGGGAACCACCATAAAAGACTTCAGGTAAATGGAAAATCATATTCTCTTGTGCCACTTAAGATCCAGGTAGAAACTTTTTCACAAGACTTTCAACTGTATAGGTTGAAACAACTGCAGGTAAACACTGAAACCCATTGACCCACAGGTAGAGATCAGGCTGTTCCTGTGAACTCCATACAGAAGCAGCTTATTGCTGCCTGTCTCAAGCCTGGCTGATTGAAAGGGCACTGAAACAACTTCATTCAGGTCTGATTAAAATCGCATTCTGAGGAGGGACAATGAGAGCACTGATCTTGGTCCAGCTGAAACAGAGAAGATTTTTTCTCTGACTCTGACCCTCAGACTGCGAAACACTCTACAACTCAATCTCAGACTCACTCAGACACTTTCACAAACTGTAGGCCAAAATGAAAACATGACACTTTCTGTAGCCTAATCTTATCCAGGACACGCATACTAACCCTATGTTCTTATCTGACATACACACAATCCAGAATAGAATAGGCTACCTCAAATATTCCTCTTATTCTCTATCACCCTTTTTCTTAACATATAATATATATTTTATGAGACGAGACCTTAACATCACTTATGCAATGATTATCACTGTAACCATGCGATTATTGCTCTCCGCTCACTGAGGTGAGTCAAACAGCTGCTTGTTCTTTGTTGTTTATGCTGTAAGGGGCTCCCAGCAGCGAGAGACACATCTCTGGTCTCCACAGGTCTAAGCTACAGCCTGCTGAACAATTTAACTCCTGTAGTCTTCATTTTAAACACATTTAAACATGGCTCTGTATTCACGGGCTGACCTGTCTGCCTGTGCTCCATGTGTCGCAGGGGTGTCCCACAGCCTCAGTGAAGGGAGAGTGTGTGTCGAGTGTATCTCTGCTTGGTTTCATGGAGGTGTTGACACAGCCTTTCCTGGAGGTGCTGAGTGACAGGTGGCTGTAAAGTGTGGAGAAGGCTCAAGTGATTGTAGAAGTTGCGCTTTGGCACAGACCTAATATCAGCTTACGTTCCCCAATTCCTAACTTTAACATTGAAGGGGATGCAAAACTGACCTTAGACCAGTGTCTTGGAGAAGCTCATTTCTTGAGGGAAACTGGAAGTACTTATATGTAGGGCTCCTGAAAACAAACGTTTTAATGAAATCAGTTGCATGATGAGGTCGTTTTAATGGACAACCTTGCTTTGTAATTACTGATAGATTTTTTCTCTACAGTAGTTTTATATTTGTGTCTCTGCTGGACTCCCTACCCTTCCCTACCCAACTGAAGTGATTAAAGGACAGTGGTTACAGTGACTCCCTCTGTACTGGGATAGCTGCATCTCAAATCAAATCAAATCAAAATGTATTTGTCACATGTGCCGAATACAACAGGGCCTTACTGTGAAAGGCTTACTTACAAGCCCTTGATGAACAATGCAGTTTTAAGAAAATAGAGTTAAGAAAATATTTACTAAATAAACTAAATAAACACAATAAAATAACAATAATGAGGCAATATATATATATATATATATATATATATATATATATATATATATATATATATAATGTACTGGTAGCGAGTCAATGTGCGGGGTTACAGGTTAGTCTAGGTAATTGAGGTAATTTGTACATGTAGGTAGGGGTAGAGTGACTATGCATACATAATAAACAGCAAGTAGCAGCAGTGTACTTGCTTGGGGGGGGTCAATGCAAATAGTTCGGATGGCCATTTGATTAATTGTTCAGCAGTCTTATGGCTTGGGGGTAGAAGCTGTTAAGGAGCCTTTTGGACCTAGACTTGGCACTCCGGTACTGCTTGCTGTGTGGTAGCAGAGACAACAGTCTATGGACTTGGGTGACTGGAGTCTTTGACAATGTTTTGGGCCTTCCTCTGACACCACCTAGTATAGAGGTCCTGGATGGCAGGAAGCTTGGCCCCAGTGATGTACTGGGCCGTACGCACTACCATCTGTAGCGCCTTACGGTCGGATGGCGAGCAGTTGCCATACCAGGCGGTGATGCAACCAGTCAGGATGCTCTCGATGGTGCAGCGCTAGAACGTTTTGAGGATCTGGGGACCCATGCCAAATCTTTTCAGTCTCCTGAGGGGGAATAGGCAATGTCGTGCCCTCTTCATGACTGTATTGGTGTGTTTGGACCATGATAGTTTGTTGGTGATGTGGACACCAAGGAACTTGAAGCTCTCGACCCGCTCCACTACAGCCCCGTTGATGTGAAGGGGGCGGGTTCGGCCCTCCTTTTCCTGTAGTCCACGATCAGTTCCTTTGTCTTACTCACGTTGAGGGAGAGGTTGTTGTCCTGGCACCACACTGCCAGGTCTCTGACCTCCTCCCTATAGGCTGCCTCATCGTTGTCGGTGATCAGGCCTACCACTGTTGTGTCATCAGCAAACTTAATGATGGTGTTGGAGGCGTGCTTGGCTACCCAGTTGTGGGTGAACGGGGAGTTCAGGAAGGGACTAAGCATGCACCCCTGAGGGGCCCCCGTGTAGAGGATCAGCGTGGTAGATTGTAAGGGTTGGTGTGAGGTTTGACCCAGGTGCGGTGCAGGATAGACAGTAGGCAGAGATGGTGAAACAAGGATCTTTACTGGTGGTCCCAAAACCAGGATACAAAATAACAGACTTCTGTTTCGCATCGAGAAACTAGCAGAGGCAAGGGAACACAGGGAAGTGAAGACATAAATACACACGTGAACTAGATAGACACAGTTGACTCCAATAGGATAATGATTAGTCCAGACTGTGAGTGAGGAGGTGCCTAAGGTTGTCGGAGGATGACACCTAGTGGGTTGCTCCGGAACTGCAACCCCCTCCTGTAACAGTTCTTATTACTGTCTGCGTGATGAACTGAGAACCCATCTGGCTGGACCGATTTCGACAGAATATCCCAAGAGAACCATGTTTCCATGAAACAGAGTATGTTATAGGCCTTGATGTCTCTCTGGAAAGAAATCCTTGCCCGTAGTTCATCGACTTTGTTAACCAACGATTGAACATTAGCGAGTAGGATACTTGGAAGTGGTGGGTGGTGTGCGCGCCTCCTAAGTCGAACTAGCAGGCCGCTCCGAGTGCCTCTCCTCCGCCGGCGATGTTTTGGGTCAGCCGCTGGAATCAGTTCAGTTGCCCTGGAGAGAGCAAACAAAGGATCTACTTCGGGAAAGTCGTATTCCTGGTCGTAATGCTGGCGAGTTACCGCCGCTCTGATATTCAATAGTTTTTCCCGGCTGTATGTAACGATGCAAACATTTTCTGAGCTAATAATGTAAAAAATTATACATGAAAAAAACAAAATAGTGCAAAGTTTCCTTAGAGCTAGTCGCGAGGCCGCCATCTTCGTTGGTGCCAGGATTCTTACTTACCAAAATGAACGGCTGGGATGGATCAGGATGCCCTAGGACCGGGGCCGATTTAAAGTGCAGATTAAGCGCATCAAATGCGTTCCCCGCTTCCGGGGTCCAGGCAAAGGAGCACAGCTCATCTGGGTGAGGGCTGTCAGGGGAGATAAAATTACGAATAAATCGCCTATAGAAATTAGCGAACCCCAAAAAACGTTGTAGTTGCTTGAGGGATGAGGGCTGGGGCCAATCCAGTACCGTGCTGACCTTGGCTGGGTCCATCCGTAGGTCTGCCTGGGTGACAATGAACCCCAGGAAGGAGACTGTCTCTGTGTGGAATACGCACTTCTCCACCTTGACGTAGAACTGGTGATGGAGAAGGCGTTGGAGGACCTGCCGAACGTGCTGCTGGTGTTCACTCATGTCCTTTGAAAATATTAGGATGTCATCCAAATACACGAAGACGCTGTAGTCGAGGAGGTCCCGGAACACCGCAGGCAGGTTGGCTAGACGGAACGGCATGACTTGGTACTCGTAATGCCCACTGGGTGTGTTAAAAGCCGTCTTCCATTCGTCCCCTTCAAGAATCCTCATCAGGTTGTAGGAATTTCGTAAGTCCAGCTTGGTGAAGACCCGGGCACCTTGCAATGACTCAAATGCCGTCGTCATCAGGGGGAGTGGGTAGCGGTTCTTAACCGTGATGTCGTTGAGCGCCCGGTAATAATGCACAGAAGAAGCCTGCACCCGCGGGTGAGGTAGAGGGACGGATGTTACCCTCAACGAGTGCCTCGTCGATATACTCCCTCATGGCCAGCGTCTCTGGCCAGGACAAGGAAAACAGTCGCCCTCGTGTGGGCATGGTGCCCGGCAGGAGATCGATAGTGCAGTCGTATGGCCTGTGAGGAGGTAGGCCCTTGGCATGCCTCTTACTAAACACCTCCCCCAGATCCCAATACTCCCGGGGAATGCCTGCCTGGTCTGGGCCGGTGACGGAGTCTGTAGCCGCCGTCCTCCCGGTGGCAACCACTGCTAGGGCGGTAGGCGGTTCGGAGTGCGGGACCTGGGGAAGAGGTGAGGACTGGTAGGTGGTCTAAGACGGTGATTTGGGCTGATGAGTGGTCGGTGGAGACCGGAACAGGACAGAGGCGGAGCCTCCCTCCAAGGTGAGCTGCCCCGTGGACCAGTCTATCTGGGGTTTGTGGGCGACCAGCCAGGGGTGCCCGAGGACGAGGGGACACTCCGGAGAGTTCACAATGAAAAATTGCATATCCTCTCATAGCCCCCCTGCCACCCAGACACGCATGGGGACAGTGTGACGGGTGATGAAGCCCGACCCCAACGGCTGGCCGTCCAGGCCCATGACCGGAACCGGCTCGGAGAGGGAGAGTAACGGAACACTCCACCCTTGGGCCAGCCCCGCGTCCATCAGGTTTCCAGCGGCCTGAATACACCAGTGCATGCGCCCGACGCGCAGCGCGGGCCCACTGAACCCTGACGGGGAGAAAAGTCCGGGAGTCTCTGGGGTTGGGATTTTGGTTCCAGCTCGCTAGCACCCCTCCCGAAATTAGCGAGCCCTCCCATTTCCCGGCTTCTCCTGGCATGAGTCGCAGTGGTAACCCGTCTGGCCGCAGTACAGGAAACGTCCCTGGCACAGAAGTCTCTGCTTCTCCATCCTGGACAAGTGCGCCTTGCGTCATCCCTCTCTCGTGCACCCTCTCACGACACCGATTGTCCACCCGCACTGAGAGATCGATGAGGCCGTCCAGTCGCTCAGGCAGCTCCCTGAAGGAGAGTTCGTCCTTCATCCCCTCCGATAGCCCCTGCGCGTAAAGGATGACCAGGGCGGCCTCCTTCCATCCTGCCTCTTGAGCCCGGGTCTGGAACTTCACGGAGTAGTCCGCCACCAAACTGTCACCCACCCGAGAGGTGTCGAACACCTTGCGTAGCTCCCGGGTGAATTGGTAGGAGTCGGATTATGCCAGAGTTTGGTTCTCCCACATCGCGGTAGCCCAGGAAAGGGCCCGACCCATCAACAGAGTGATAATGTAGGCCACCTGGCCCTGCTCCGTCGGGAAGGAGGAGTGTTGTAGGCTGAATACCAGGGAACACTGGGTGAGGAATTCCCTGCAGCCCTCTGGATGTCCGTCGTACCTCTCCGGAGGTGGCAGGTGGGGTTCCCGCAATGTTGCAGGTGAGACTGGAGACGCTTGTTACCGGGGCTGGTCAGGAGTCCACCCGGCATTGCACGGCGATCGTTAGCTGGCGGAGATTCTCGTTGATCTGCTGCAGGCTGTGGTCATGCTGGTTCAGAATAGCTCCCTGCATTGCCAAAGCGTTACGATACTGTGCTGCCTCCGCTGGGTCCATATTGGCTCTGTTTTCTGTAAGGGTTGGTTTAAGGTGTGACCCAGATGTGGTGCAGAATAGACAGTAGGCAGAAGGCATTGATGGTGAAACAAGGATCTTTACTGGTGGTCCCAAAACCAGGATACAAAATATCGGAGGAGCAAATTGGTCTCCAAAAACAGGCTGACAGCAAACATAAGAAATACTAACTACGACTGAAAACAACATTGAAACAGGGAGAACACTGTACACACGTGTCGCGATCAGACACTGAGTAGTACTGTTTGGCATCGAGAAACTAGCAGAGGAAACAGAGCAAGGGAACACAGGGAAGTGAGGGCATAAATACACAGGTGAACAGGTAGACACAGGTGACACCAATAGGATAATGACTAGTCCAGACTGTGAGTGAGAAGGTGCCTAAGGTTGTTGGAGGATGACACCTAGTGGGTCACTCCGGAACTACGACCCCCTCCTGTAACAGCAGCGACCCCCTCCTGTGTTGTTGCCTACCCTTACCACCTGGGGGCGGCCCGTCAGGAAGAACAGGATCCAGTTGCAGAGGGAGGTGTTTAGTCCCAGGGTCCTTAGATTAGTGATGAGCTTTGTAGGCACTATGGTGTTGAACACTGAGCTGTAGTCAACGAACAGCATTCTCACATAGGGGTTCCTTTTGTCCAGGTGGGAAAGGGCAGTGTGGAGTGCAGTTGAGATTGTGTCATCTGTGGATCTGTTGGGGCAGTATGCAAATTGGAGTGGGCCTAGGGTTTCCGGAATGATGGTGTTGATGTGAGCCATGACCAGCCTTTCAAAGCACTTCATGGCTACCGACGTGAGTGCTATGGGGCGGAAGTCATTTAGGCAGGTTACCTTCGCGTTCTTGGGCACAGGGACTATGGTGGTCTGCTTGAAACATGTAGGTATTACAGACTCAGTCAGGGAGAGGTTGAAAATGTCAGTGAAGAAACTTGCCAGTTGGTCCGTGCATGCTCTGAGTACACATCCTGGTAATCCATCTGGCCCCGCGGCCTTGTGAATGTTGATCTGTTTAAAGATCTTGCTCACATCGGCTACGGAGAGCGTGAGCACACAGTTGTCTGGAACAGCTGGTGTTCTCATGCATGCTTCAGTGTTGCGTGCCTCGAAGCGAGCATAAAATGAATTTAGCCCGTCTGTTAGGATTGCATCACTGCGCAGCTCGGGGCTGGGTTTCCCTTTGTAGTCCGTAATAGTTTGCAAGCCCTGCCACATCCGACGAGCTTCAGAGCCGGTGTAGTAGGATTCAATCTATGTCCTGTATTGACGCTTTGTGTTACACCTTCTGGAGCGACCCACAAGGTGTCATCCTCCAACAACCATAGGCACCTCCTCACTCACATTCAGGACAAATTATCTGCCTATTGTTGTCACCTTTGTCTATCTGATTCACCTGTGTATTTATGCCCTCACTTCCCTGTGTTCCCTTGCTCAGTTTTCTCTGCTAGTTCCTTGATGTCAAGTAGTACGTATCAGTGTCTGATCACGAGACGGAAGTACAGGTACTCGAGAAGTGTTCTCCCTGTGGCTTTGTGGTTTTCAGTCATAGTTAGTGTTTTGTATTGTTTGCTGTCAGCCTGTTTTTTGGAGACCAATGTGCTCCTCATTTGTTTTCGTGAATAGTCCGTTGTTTTGTATCCTGACTTTTGGACCACCAGTAAAGATCCTTGTTTCACCATCCTTGCCTACTGCCTACTGTTTATCCTGCACCGCACCTGGGTCACACGTCACACCAACCCTTACAGCTTTGCCTGTTTGATGGTTCATCTGAGGGCATAGCGGGATGTTTTATAAGCTTCTGGATTAGTGTCCCGCTCCTGCTTTAGTTTTTGCTTGTAAGCAGGAATCAGGAGGATAGAATTATGGTCAGATTTGCCAAAATGGAGGGCGAGGGAGAACTTGTACGCGTCTCTGTGTGTGAAGTAATGGTAGTCTATAGTTTTTTCCCTCTGGTCGCACATGTGACATGCTGGTAGAAATTAGGTAAAACGGATTTAAGTTTGCCTGCATTAAAGTCCCCGGCCACTAGGAGTGCTGCTTCTGGATGAGCATTTCCTTGTTTGCTTATGGCCTTATACAGCTCGTTGAGTACGGTCTTAGTGCCATTATCGGTTTGTGGTGGGAAATAGACAGCTACGAAAAATATAGATGAAAACTCTCTTGGTAGGTAGTGTGGTCTACAGCTTATCATGAGGTACTCCACCTCAGGCGAGCAATACCTTGAGACTTCCTTAATATTAGACATCGCTCATCAGCTGTTATTGACAAATAGACAAACACCACCACCCGTCGTCTTACCGGAGATAGCTGTTCTGTCTTGCCGATGCACGGAAAACCCAGCCAAATGTATATTATCCGTGTCGTCGTTCAGCCACGACTCTGTGAAACATAAGATATTACCGTTTTTAATGTCCCGTTGGTAGGATAGTCTCAGATGGAACTCATCCAGTTTATTCTCCAGTGATTGCACGTTGGCCAATAGAACGGATGGCAGAGGCGGGTTACCCACTCGCCGACGAATTCTCATGTATTAATTATCCTGGTGACCAGTATGGACACGTTTGTATTTCTAGCATATAAAGCACATCCAGCTGACACCGTGACCATTACACAGTATACTTAATAGAGTGACAGAGATTACCCACCAACATAAAATGACTCTTTGCTAGTGTTATTTAGAGCATTCTTGAACCCTCCCTCTTAGAGTTAGAATGCAACTGTTCTCATAGCATCAGACATGTTTTATTAAAGACAGAGTCACTTTAGTCAGAGCACTGTAACTGTTCTGATTGATGAGCACAGTGAGCCAGACCTCAGTGCTACACTAACAGTGGGAACCCAGCCCATAGTGAGTAAGTGTCCAATGGCCACAGTCATCATGTGATGAATGGGCTTTCTAATGTTCAAACCTTGGCACAACTCAAAAAAGAGGCAGCCACATGTTAACTGGGCAGAGCCAAGAGAGAGGTCACTCAGTGCACAACCAGCTGTCGCATCATCTGCCATCTGAGTTGAGGAATCATGTAACCAAACAGAAACAGATTACCATTTAAAATGTGTAATATAAAAGTTATAACTAAAACAGAAGTCAATGGCCCCAAAGCCATGCTACTGGGGGACAATATATAAATCCTCTTAGATGTTAAGTTCCCCAGATGGGCGACTTTGAGCTGTTCTGGACCGGTTCCGACTGACATTTTGGTGAACAAAGCGCTCTGTGAATGCCGCAGGGTCCTGTGCCTTATAATGCCAGAAAGTCCCATCTGTCTGCTCTCCCCTTTCACTCTCTTAGCTGACTTGAAGTGTCAGGTTTCACACCCCACATTTGCAAAGGGAGTGATGTGTCACATTTTCTGGCCTATCTAAACAAATTAGTGAGCCCAGCCTGTGAGATGGCATACAGTATGAACGGTGTCAGTCTAGCGAGTCCAGCCTTTGTGGTTTCATCTTGCTGTGATATTCTCAGCCAGATTTAGAGCTCTCAAAATGAAAAAATACTAAAGAATTTTATATAATTGAAACAATATTTTCTCTCAGCCTCATGACAAAATGTGTAGAATAGCATTATAAAACTGCTGGTGTGTGTGTGTGTGTGTGGGGGGGTATCTTTTGGGTATCTGTACTTTACTTTACTATTTATATTTTGACTACTTTTACTTTTAGTCCACTACATTCCTTAAGAAAATAATGTACTTTTTACCCCATACATTTTCCCTGACACCCAAAAGTACAAGTTACATTTCGAATGCTTAGCAGGACAGAACATTTTTCCAAATCAACCACGTATCAAGAGAACATCACTCGTCATCCCTACTGCCTCTGATCTGGCAAACTCACTAAACACAAATGCTTCATTTGTAAATTATGTCTGAGTGTTGGAGTGTGCCCCTGGCTATCCGTAAAATAATAAAACAAGAAAATGGTGCTGTCTGGTTTGCTTAATATAAGGAATGTGAAATTATTCATACTTTTACTTTTGATACTTAAGTATATTGTTATCACGTTTCAGGAGAAGACCCAGATGCAGACAGTGCCGAAGTAACAAACGTTTATTACAAAAACAGGGGGCAGACAAATGACAGGTCAAGGGCAGGCAGAGGTCAGTAATCCAGATCAGAGTCCAAAAGGTACAGAACGGCAGGCAGGCTCATGGCAGGCAGAATGGTCAAAACCGGGAAAACTAGAAAACAGGAACTAGAGAAAGACAGGAGAAAGGGGAAAACCGCTGGTAGGCTTGACGAAACAAAACGAACTGGCAACAGACGAACAGAGAACACAGGTTAATACACTGGGGATAATGGGGAAGATGGGCGACACCTGGAGGGGGGTGGAGACAATCACAAAGACAGGTGAAACAGATCAGGGTGTGACAATTGTAGCAATTACATTTACTTTTGATACTTAAGTATATTTAAAACCAAATACTTTTAGACATTTACTCAAGTCGTATTTTACTGGGTGACTCACTTTTATTTGAGTCATTTTCTATGAAGATATATTTACTTTTACTCAAGTATGACAATTGAGTACTTTTTCCACTGCTGGCAGGGTGTAATTGATATTCAGACTCCTTGGCCAAATGTTTACTTTTACACAGTAGAAAAATGCATTTCCATTTAATGGAAACTTCCAAACCTAATAGATTTTGAAAGCTTCTGCGCACACACAGTAAAGACAGCCAAAAGCTACAGAATAAACCATCAAAATCTAAATAATGTGCAGGTACTGTTTGAGCTGGATTGCTTAAAATAAATGTTTAACATGGTAACCAAATTGCAAATGAAAGATTATTGAGTTTCTAAAAAAGGAAAAAGGAAAACCACAGATGTCGTCAAGAAGAGATGGGTTTACTTCTGAGGTTACGTCCTGTACTTAAGGCGGCAGAAGGGCCAAATGAATACTGAGTGTCACGCTCTGGCTCCGGGACTGTGTATTTTGAGCCAGGGTGTGTTCATTTGGTTGTGTTTGGTATTGGTTGTGTTGTATTTGGTTGTGTTTCCTTGTTTGGTCGTGTGACTCCCAATCAGTGGTAACGAGTGTCAGCTGTCGGCTCGTTATCTCTGATTGGGAGCCATATTTAAACTGTCAGTGTTCACCTTAGTGTTGTGGGTTTTTGTTCCGTATCAGTCATTGTAACTGAGGACTTCACGATTCGTCTTTGTTTGTTGTTTTGCATTGAGTACTTTAAGTAAATAAAGTCATGTTCGTATCGCACGCTGCGCCTTGGTCCACTCACTTAGTAGACGTTCGTGACAGAAAAACCCACCGTACCAGGACCAAGCAGCGTGTCCAGGAGCCAAGGGTCTGGACATGGGAGGAGATTTTGGATGGTAAAGGGTCTTGGACTTGGGAGGAAATCCTGGATGGGATGGATCGCCGGCCATGGAGTAAAACAGTGGAGAGGCGACTGAGAGAGGAGCAACGGCGTCAGCAGGGCCATCGTCGGAAGGACGAGAGGCAACCCCAAAAAGTTTTTGGGGGGGGCACATGGCTTGGGCGGCTGGGCAGCAGGAGGCTGCCACAGGGAGACGTGGAGAGAAGGCTACCGGATTACGGGAGCCATTGGCGAGTAGAGGGAGGGAAGTAGTTGAGGCACGGCGTGAGAGACTGAGGTGTGTTACCAGTCCGGTCCGGCCCGTTCCTGATCCCCGGTTAAGGCCAGTGGTGTGTGTTCCCAGTACGGACCGGCCTGTTCCTACTCCACGCACCAAGCCCACGGTGTGCGTCGCCAGTCCAGCCCGGCCGGTTCCTGTTCCACGCACTAAGCCTGCGGTGTGCGTCGCCAGCCCTGCCCGGACGGTTCCTGCTCCACGCACTAGGTTTACGGTGTGCGTCGCCAGCCCAGCCCGGCCTGTTCCTGCTCCACGCACAAAGCCTACGGTGTGCGTCGCCAGCCCAGCCCGGCCTGTTCCTGCTCCACGCACAAAGCCTACGGTGTGCGTCGCCAGCCCAGCCCGGCCTGTCCCTGCTCCACGCACAAAGCCTACGGTGTGCGTCGCCAGCCCGACCCGGCCTGTTCCTGCTCCACGCACAAAGCCTACGGTGTGCGTTGCCAGCCCAGCCCGGCCTGTCCCTGCTCCACGCACAAAGCCTACGGTGTGCGTCGCCAGCCCAGCCCGGCCTGTTCCTGCTCCACGCACAAAGCCTACGGTGTGCGTCGCCAGCCCAGCCCGGCCTGTTCCTGCTCCACGCACAAAGCCTACGGTGTGCGTCGCCAGCCCAGCCCGGCCTGTCCCTGCTCCACGCACAAAGCCTACGGTGTGCGTCGCCAGCCCAGCCCGGCCTGTTCCTGCTCCACGCACAAAGCCTACGGTGTGCGTCGCCAGCCCAGCCCGGCCTGTCCCTGCTCCACGCACAAAGCCTACGGTGTGTGTTCCCAGTACGGACCGGCCTGTTCCTACTCCACGCACCAAGCCCACGGTGTGCGTTGCCAGTCCAGCCCGGCCGGTTCCTGCTCCACGCACTAGGTTTACGGTGTGCGTCGCCAGCCCAGCCCGGCCTGTTCCTGCTCCACGCACAAAGCCTACGGTGTGCGTCGCCAGCCCAGCCCGGCCTGTTCCTGCTCCACGCACAAAGCCTACGGTGTGCGTCGCCAGCCCAGCCCGGCCTGTCCCTGCTCCACGCACAAAGCCTACGGTGTGCGTCGCCAGCCCGACCCGGCCTGTTCCTGCTCCACGCACAAAGCCTACGGTGTGCGTCGCCAGCCCAGCCCGGCCTGTTCCTGCTCCACGCACAAAGCCTACGGTGTGCGTCGCCAGCCCAGCCCGGCCTGTCCCTGCTCCACGCACAAAGCCTACGGTGTGCGTCGCCAGCCCGACCCGGCCTGTTCCTGCTCCACGCACAAAGCCTACGGTGTGCGTCGCCAGCCCGACCCGGCCTGTTCCTGCTCCACGCACAAAGCCTACGGTGTGCGTCGCCAGCCCAGCCCGGCCTGTCCCTGCTCTACGCACAAAGCCTACGGTGTGCGTCGTCGGCCTGGTCCAGCCCGTTCCTGCTACTCGCACCAAGCCAAGGGTGCGAGTCGTCAGCCTGGTCCAGCCCGTTCCTGCTACTCGCACCAAGCCAGGGGTACGAGTCGTCGGCCTGGTCCAGCCCGTTCCTGCTACTCGCACCAAGCCAAGGGTGCGAGTCGTCAGCCTGGTTCAGCTCGTCCCTGCTACTCGCACCAAGCCAAGGGTGCGAGCCGTCAGCCTGATCCAGCCCATTCCTGCTACTCGCACCAAGCCAGGGATGCGAGTCGTCAGCCTGGTGAGGCCCGTTCCGGCTCCACGCATCAAGCCTAGGGTGCGTATCGTCAGCCAGGTCCGGTCCGTTCCTGCCTCACGCGCCAAGCCAGGGGTGCGCGTCGTCAGTCCAGATCCTACCAGCTGGGTCAGATCGGACCGGGGGCGCTACGGGGGGATTGAAGAAGGGTGGTGGTCAAGCCCGGAGCCGGAGCCGCCTCCGAGGAGCAACACCCACCCAGCCCTCCCCTATTTGGGGTGTAGGCGCGGTCGGAGTCCGCGCCTTTAGGGGGGGGTACTGTCACGCTCTGGCTCCGGGACTGTGTATTTTGAGCCAGGGTGTGTTCATTTGGTTGTGTTTGGTATTGGTTGTGTTGTATTTGGTTGTGTTTCCTGGTTTGGTCGTGTGACTCCCAATCAGTGGTAACGAGTGTCAGCTGTCGGCTCGTTATCTCTGATTGGGAGCCATATTTAAACTGTCAGTGTTCACCTTAGTGTTGTGGGTTTTTGTTCCGTATCAGTCATTGTAACTGAGGACTTCACGATTCGTCTTTGTTTGTTGTTTTGCATTGAGTACTTTAAGTAAATAAAGTCATGTTCGTATCGCACGCTGCGCCTTGGTCCACTCACTTAGTAGACGTTCGTGACACTGAGCTTCAGCTCCACCTCCCTGGGAATTTATAGAGAACAAGCATGCACACACACACACACGGCCCACAATGAACCCCTCAACAAGATTATAACGACAGAGGAGAACAACTCTAATCAGTTGAGTCATTGTTTGCTACTGACCCTGCCCCAAATCACAGGCAATTCAGCCCCATCGTCCCTGTCGTCAGAGCAAACAGAGCCTAAATAAAACTGTGTGTGTCTGGGCTTGATGTGTTGTCCCTCTCTCTCTACACACATGCAGATCTCTGAGTGGAGTCATTCATTAGAGGCCCTGAGCTCTGCGCCACCCACATTCAGTTTACTGACCCCTCGACCTCACATTAACAAGCCCAGCAGGCGGTGAGGTTCTTGGGGCCGACGGGCTTTCCTCTACTCCCTTTTCTCTCTGGTTTCTCTTGGAAAATCCCAACATCTTGACAGGCGCATGCACAGTGTGCGGTTTCTTAACTGACCCCTCACCACACATTGCTCTGACTGGGAGGAAGGTGGGGGCAGGGGTGTGTGTGTTTGTGGGTCTGTGTGTGTGTTGTATGTGGTGCACAGGGGGAATGGGATGTTGGCTCAGGGGGGATGCTGCTCCAAATCAGAGGGATATTCCGGACTATCTGAAATTAAAGAGTCCTCTGCTCCAGAACAGGGTCCAGTACATTTTTGCTGACTCCCAGAGCACTCTCTAAATGTGTTCAAAGAGCCTGACATGTCCTGAAAGTCATTACATATTAAATCAATTACCGGTTGACCATACACCTTTAGGTTTAAACAAACAAATGTACAATAACTTTGTAATATTTGAAATAGCTATTTTGGTATAAATTGTATAAATCTGCTATATTTTCACCAGAATTACCTATTTATAATGACATATAGGATATGCTGGAAACTCTGCTACTCTACTGAGCCATGGGAATAAAACAGATCTTTCAAAGCTTTCACTGAAATTATCAATGTTCTAAGACTGCTACACATTGCTAGACCACGGGATGAGAGCCTGCTTTGCACCCTGTTCGCTGAGCTGTTGACAGACTCCCTAGGTGGCTTCTCCTTAGTGGAAAATATGTGAGCCAAACAGCCAAATAGAGTCTGCAAATGTAAACTGCTGTTCATGGAGAGGGATTCAATATCATCCTCAGTACCTCTGCTGCAAGGATGCAACTTCAGTGTTGGGGCTGCAGATTTTAGTTTCTCCCTGCAATTCATGTCATATATCGGCTAGTGAGTACACACATACATCTGGTTAGAAAGCAAGGACAAAAGTTGTGCACCCCTGACGATTATCTACTCTATCTGCACCTGACGACTGTGGGGGCCAGTTTGAGCCTGAAACTTCTAATCTCATCACGTTGAGTGGGAAAACTGTCATATCATGACATTGACCTAATGATGAAGTTCCAGTCGAGTCAATCTGGACTGCTGCGGACCAGGGGCTGAAGAGCGTGCAGTGTCAAGGCCACGAATGAGGGGTGTTAATCCAGATTAAGCCAAATGAATCCAGGGGAATGATCCGAGTGCACACTGATAGCATGCCAGCAAAATTGTTGGGATAATTGGTCAGGGGCCAGGATGTATAGGCATGCACAACCCTTGTGTTCTGCGTAACCAGTATTGATGTGGGGAGACAGGCAGAAGGAGCAAGCTTTACCCACATGCTGGGCTGGGGCCAAGAGGGAATTTAATAAAAACTGGCAGAGAAGCAAGAAGAAAGGGAATCATATTTGTTCATTCAGATCTTGGTTGAATCAACGTTGTTTCTACGTCATTTCAATTTCCAACGTGGAATAGATGTTGAATTGACGTCTGTGCCCAGTGGGAAGTGTCTACATTTGTTTTTGCCAAGTATATTCTATTACAGACACATTAATGCATACTTTTAAATTATATTATGAACTGAACAAAGTCATAAAAAATTACATAAAAAAATCCTTAGAGTATAATTTTTAGAGAGTACTA
This sequence comes from Coregonus lavaretus, assembly GCF_964263955.1. Taxonomy (NCBI): domain Eukaryota; kingdom Metazoa; phylum Chordata; class Actinopteri; order Salmoniformes; family Salmonidae; genus Coregonus; species Coregonus lavaretus. Next base: position 35,648,133 of record NC_139991.1, on the reverse strand, counting down.
ATGTTACTGACCCCACTAAAACCAATAAATACTTACCTGCATGTAATTTTGTCCTTGAAACATTATATTGAAATACTGTAAAATTCCATTCATTGCTATAGATTGGGTAAGAGTTTAATCAAAACCATGGAAACGCCATAGAAATGCCACGTACGCGTCCCCTTGCGGGAGATACTGTAAATCCAGAATCTCCTCATTTCCGCCAATCCAAATTAGCATACATTTAGGTCTAGGCTATTGTTTATGTGTATTTCACACTATGTTGGGTTAAAAATTGGAGTATAATGCTTGTATGGATGTCAACCCCAAAACATGTTAATGTCATCATCACCAATCAACTGCATTACACTTAAAAATGACTTAAAAACTACAACACCGATATCTACAGTAGGGAGAACAAGTATTTGATACACTGCCGATTTTGCAGGTTTTCCTACTTACAAAGCATGTAGAGGTCTGTACATTTTATCATAGGTACACTTCAACTGTGAGAGGCTGAATCTAAAACAAAAATCCAGAAAATCACATTGTATGCTTTTTAAGTAATTCATTTGGATTTTATTGCATGACATAAGTATTTGATCACCTACCAACCAGTAAGAATTCCGGCTCTCACAGACCTGTTAGTTTTTCTTTAAGAAGCCCTCCTGTTCTCCACTCATTACCTGTATTAACTGCACCTGTTTGAACTCGTTGCCTGTATAAAAGACACCTGTCCACACACTCAATCAAACAGACTCCTACCTCTCCACAATGGCCAAGACCAGAGAGCTGTGTAAGGACATCAGGGATAAAATTGTAGACCTGCACAAGGCTGGGATGGGCTACAGGACAATAGGCAAGCAGCTTGGTGAGAAGCAACAACTGTTGGCGCAATTATTAGAAAATGGAAGAAGTTCAAGATGACGGTCAATCACCCTCAGTCTGGGGCTCCATGCAAGATCTCACCTCGTGGGGCATCAATGATCATGAGGAAGGTGAGGGATCAGCCCAGAACTACACGACAGGACCTGGTCAATGACCTGAAGAGAGCTGGGACCACAGTCTCAAAGAAAACCATTAGTAACACACTACGCCGTCATGGATTAAAATCCTGCAGTGCACGCAAGGTCCCCCTGCTCAAGCCAGCGCATGTCCAGGCCCGTCTGAAGTTTGCCAATGACCATCTGGATGATCCAGAGGAGGAATGGGAGAAGGTCATGTGGTCTGATGAGACAAATATAGAGCTTTTTTGGTCTAAACTCCACTCGCCGTGTTTGGAGGAAGAAGAAGGATGAGTACAACCCCAAGAACACCATCCCAACCGTGAAGCATGGAGGTGGAAACATCATTCTTTGGGGATGCTTTTCTGCAAAGAGGACAGGATGACTGCACCGTATTGATGGGAGGATGGATGGGGCCATGTAGCGCGAGATCTTTGCCAACAACCTCCTTCCATCAGTAAGAGCATTGAAGATGGGTCGTGGCTGGGTCTTCCAGCATGACAATGACCCGAAACACACAGCCAGGGCAACTAAGAAGTGGCTCCGTAAGAAGCATCTCAAGGTCCTGGAGTGGCCTAGCCAGTCTCCAGACCTGAACCCAATAGAAAATCTTTGGAGAGAGCTGAAAGTCCGTATTGCCCAGCGACAGCCCCGAAACCTGAAGGATCTGGAGAAGGTCTGTATGGAGGAGTGGGCCAAAATCCCTGCCGCAGTGTGTGCAAACCTGGTCAAGACCTACAGGAAACGTATGATCTCTGTAATTGCAAACAAAGGTTTCTGTACCAAATATTAAGTTCTGCTTTTCTGATGTATCAAATACTTATGTCATGCAATAAAATGCAAATTAATTACTTAAAAATCATACAATGTGATTTTCTGGATTTTTGTTTTAGATTCCGTCTCTCACAGTTGAAGTGTACCTATGATAAAAATTACAGACCTCTACATGCTTTGTAAGTAGGAAAACCTGCAAAATCAGCAGTGTATCAAATACTTGTTCTCCCCACTGTATATGGTTAGCTATGCACGTTAGCATTTAGCAGACATTTTTTCTAAACCAGAAAAGGACAACTTATAAATATTATGCAGTGAAAACAGCCAACTATATCCAAATCGGATTTTAGTTACCACATTGTGGGAATGTGAGAACATATACTGTAAATCATGACGGATTTGACCACTTTGTTAGCTTAGCTTTTTTCAGTGGGCGCCAATTACGGCGTCATTCTATCCCCCATGGTCTACATTATTTTTATATCTTACCGCATCCATGGAGGACTGCTCCTTCTGAGGAGTACCAATATGGTGGTTGGTGGCTTCACAGCCTCTCATTGGCCAATTCATAGCATTTACAATCTAGTGTTTATATACAGTACATCATTGGTTGAAAAAGCAGGGCACCTATCTCTGGGGTGGACCTGGAAGTGGATAGAATTGAATTATTTTATTTTTTGTGCCAATTTTTTTTTTTTTGTGCCTACATTTTTTTTTTTTTATGGTATGTTTTGTGTAAGGATTTCCGAAGCAGAGCGCCTGTCAAGTGGGTAATCTCTGGGGTTGCACATGAAGTGGATGCAGATGATATACCTGAGAAAGAAGGTGAAGTGATTGGTGCACGTTGACGACCTGTATGGTGGATGAAGTAATGAAACCCACTTTGTCCATATTATTGTTTTTTGATAAGTCTCTCCCTTCTCATGTAAAGCTTTATGAAATACCCTGTAAGAGCTTTTGTGCACAAGCTCCTCCAGTGTTATAAATGCAAAATATTTGGGCATGGGGCGGGGCAGCAGGTAGCCTAGCGGTTAAGAGCGTTGGGCCAGTAACCGAAAGGTTACTGGTTTGAATCACTGAGCCGACTAGGTGAAAAATCAGTTGTTGTGCCCTTGAGCAATGCACTTCACCCTCATTGCACCTGTAAATCATTCTGGATAAGAGCGTCTGCTAAATGAATCAAATGAAAAAATATATAATGTATCAAGTGTATGCAGGTGGGAAGAATATCCTATGCCAGCTGAGGTTATATGCTGCATCTGTGGTGGCAAACATGAGCCCGAGTCCCCGGATTGCCCTGTTAGGGTGAAGGAGACAGAGGTGGTGAGAATAAGGGCTGTCCTGCATGTCTCTTAGTCAGTGAGAAGAGTGGAAGGAGCGAGTGTTGTTGAAGATGCAATGGTAATTGAGACTGCACCAGTGAATGTTTCTCAGCAATCAAGGGATCCTGCTATATTACAAAGGTGGACTTTGTAGCATTTATTGCAATTGTCATAAACTGCACAGCACAAACAAAGAAAAAATCTGAGAACATTTGAATAATTGTTAGTGCAGCAGAACGATTTGGGACTCGGTGAGTTTACAGCCGAGGCTTTGCAAAAAATCCTGTCAAAGGATGTTCCGCTGTGTAGGGATGTGACTTGAATTGGAATGTGACTGAAGTTGTGGGATGTTTTCTTTTTATGTGTCTATTTTTGTCTTTTGTAAGGTGTCTGTTTTTTCACCCTTTCCAACAATGGATATTATTTTTTATAGTTTACCACCAGTACAGTAGGTGGCGGCTTGCACCTGTAATGCTTGTTTGCGGACCGCCGAAGAAGAAGAAGAAGAAGAAGAAGAAGAAGAAGAAGAAGAAGAAGAAGAAGAAGAAGAGGAAGAAGAAGGAGGAGGAGGGAAGGCTGTGGGAGTAGGGCTGTTGCGGTGACCGTATTACCGCCACACTGGCGGTCACGAGTCATGAAGGCAGTCAAATTCCACGTGACCGTTTAGTCGTGGTAATTAGGGTTCTCCCAGCTCTGATGTTGCTGATGGTCATTAGTAGTCTACCAAACTTGCCAACTGCCTGGTACCAGGCACTCTAATGTCCCTCTAATCACTCTGACATCAATGCAAATGTAATCGAAAATCTAATCAAACACTTCATGAGAGCCCATGTGCTTGTGTTGCACAACATTTCTATAGGCTATGCAATTGCGCGAGAAAACAGAGTGATGGCCTCTATTAAAAAGAGTATCCCATCAGCTTTTTATAGACTTACTGTATTTATTTCTCAACTTTCCTAATATTAAGCACATTCATTATCTTTACAACAGGAGTATAGCCTACCTGGCTGGCATGAAAATGAATCAAGGGAAAAGTGTCCTCCATTCGCTATTTACAGTGGGGGGGAAAAGTATTTAGTCAGCCACCAATTGTGCAAGTTCTCTCACTTAAAAAGATGAGAGAGGCCTGTAATTTTCATCATAGGTACACATCAATTATGACAGACAAAATGAGGAAAGAAAATCCAGAAAATCACATTGTAGGATTTTTAATGAATTTATTTGCAAATTATGGTGGAAAATAAGTATTTGGTCAATAACTAAAGTTTCTCAATACTTTGTTATATACCCTTTGTTGGCAATGACACAGGTCAAACGTTTTCTGTAAGTCTTCACAAGGTTTTCACACACTGTTGCTGGTATTTTGGCCCATTCCTCCATGCAGATCTCCTCTAGAGCAGTGATGTTTTGTGGCTGTCGCTGGGGAACACGGACTTTCAACTCCCTCCAAAGATTTTCTATGGGGTTGAGATCTGGAGACTGGCTAGGCCACTCCAGGACCTTGAAATGCTTCTTACGAAGCCACTCTTTCGTTGCCCGGGCGGTGTGTTTGGGATCATTGTCATGCTGAAAGACCCAGCCACTTTTCATCTTCAATGCCCTTGCTGATGGAAGGAGGTTTTCACTCAAAATCTCACGATACATGGCCCCATTCATTCTTTCCTTTACACGGATCAGTCGTCCTGGTCCCTTTGCAGAAAAACAGCCCCAAAGCATGATGTTTCCACCCCCATGCTTCACAGTAGGTATGGTGTTCTTTAGATGCAACTCAGCATTCTTTGTCCTCCAAACACGACAAGTTGAGTTTTTACCAAAAAGTTCTATCTTGGTTTCATATGACCATATGACATTCTCCCAATCCTCTTCTGGATCATCCAAATGCACTCTAGCAAACTTCAGACGGGCCTGGACATGTACTGGCTTAAGCAGGGGGACACGTCTGGCACTGCAGGATTTGAGTCCCTGGCGGTGTAGTGTGTTACTGATGGTAGGCTTTGTTACTTTGGTCCCAGCTCTCTGCAGGTCATTCACTAGGTCCCCCCGTGTGGTTCTGGGATTTTTGCTCACCGTTCTTGTGATCATTTTGACCACACGGGGTGAGATCTTGCGTGAAGCCCCAGATCAAGGGAGATTATCAGTGGTCTTGTATGTCTTCCATTTCCTAATAATTGCTCCCACAGGTGATTTCTTCAAACCAAGCTGCTTACCTATTGCAGATTCAGTCTTCCCAGCCTGGTGCAGGTCTACAATTTTGTTTCTGGTGTCCTTTGACAGCTCTTTGGTCTTGGCCATAGTGGAGTTTGGAGTGTGACTGTTTGAGGTTGTGGACAGGTGTCTTTTATACTGATAACAAGTTCAAACAGGTGCCATTAATACAGGTAACGAGTGGAGGACAGAGGAGCCTCTTAAAGAAGAAGTTACAGATCTGTGAGAGCCAGAAATCTTGCTTGTTTGTAGGTGACCAAATACTTATTTTCCACCATAATTTGCAAATAAATTCATTAAAAGTCCTCCAATGTGATTTTCTGGAGAAAAAAAAATCTCAATTTGTCTGTCATACTTGACGTGTACCTATGATGAAAATTACAGGACTCTCTCATCTTTTTAAGTGGGAGAACTTGCACAATTGGTGGCTGACTAAATACTTTTTTTCCCCACTGTAAGTGCATAGATTACATGTATTTTTTCCCCTGCTGCTATTTCGAGACAGGTGCATGATAATGGTCCATTCTAAATCAAAACAAATTTCACACATACTGTATGTAAAGACAAGATTAAATCAAGAATATCACTTGTGAATGATATTCTATCACTTGTGAATGATGCCCAGTTTAAGGCAAGAAATAATGCCTTTTTTTGCGACCTTTTCGAATCATAGTCGCACACCTCATGTAGCCTAGCCTATAGGCCTGTATGTTTTGATAAGGTTTGTATCACAACTAAAGTGGCCAAATAACTTCTTCAAATTGAGCACATTAATCAGTTTTACAAGGGGTCTAGAGCCTAACTGGCATTCATAAGCAGTGCGTGAATTTTGATATTTTTCACCATAAAAATGCACCTTTATAATAAAAGCATTACATGCATTATCACATTTGCGGTCACTTTTGATAATGGTGTTTTCCCGCTAATGGAACATTCGTGCTTATAGCCTACTGCTGTGTGCGCATTGTTGCACTTATAATATGAAGAAGTAGCCTAATAGTTTATCAACATTTTAAGCTAAACATTCTGATCTGTTGTGTCAGCCACATTGCATAAAAAAATGTTTTTTTGATGCTAGTGGTTGTATTAATTTGGGATCTATTGCATCCAACAACTGTTCCAGACTATGTTTGGAATATTTATTTCTCGCACGGAATAGGTCCACTTTTGTGCTATGGGGGATAGTAGATTGACATAGGCTGGTGCTTTTGCTGTTCGTTATGCCTACACATCTTGCTGGCTGACGTAAAGTAAATGTGGACAGTTCTTTCAATATGCACCTCGGAATTGAATAAGGAAGCGCGCAGTTGCGTCCCCGATGTGTCTGTCTTCACTTGTAGCTTGTGAGAAAGACCCGATCATGTGAACCATGTGAGTGAGAGGTGCTTCGGAGCAGGCAGCACTCAGGGAGAAGGGCACAATGCAGCACACCGGGCCAAGGGCACAACGGCCACTGGCCGCAAAAGGCATGGATTTTTTTAGGGTGCATTACGGCCACACAAAAGGGATTGTCACGTCTCCAGTACCTCATCGACTGGGAGGGGTATGGCCCAGAGGAGCGGTGCTGGGTTCCTGCTGTGGACATCCTAACCGTCGGTGCCCTGACCGACCCACACCATGGGAGGATCCGTGACAGCAGCGGGATGACACCGGCCTCGGGGGCGACCACAGAGACGCGGTGCGGGTTGGTCAGGACGCCGACAGTGAAAATCCCAGGCACCGCTCCTCTGGGCCATACCCCTCCCAGTCGACACCTCGAATCCAGGACTTCCAAGTACGCTGGACCTCCCTCGATGTCCAGAGGAGGAGGCGGGACGTCACTGGGTCCAGCCTCAGCGAGGGGACCAGGCACCACTGGCCTGAGGAGAGACACATGAAAAGTCGGGTTAATGCGGTTTAATGCAGCATTAACCCGATAGGAGCCCAGACAGAGGAAGGAGGCGACAAGCTTTGGAAAACCGGTCCACAACGACGAGAACGGTGGTGTTCCCCTGGGAGTGGGGAAGGTCAGTGACAAAGTCCACCGAGAGGTGAGGCCAGGGTCGTTGTGGAACCGGCAGGAGAAGGAGGTGTCTGGGTGTCTTTGACTGGGCACAGATGGAGTAAGAAGAGACGTAAACCTGGACGTCCCTAGCAAAGGTGGGCCACCAGTACTTCTCAGTCAAGCAGGCGATGGTACGGCCTATCCCAGGATGAACCGACACAGGCGGCGTGTGCGCCCAGGTAAGGAGGCAGTCCCGCACACCCGTGGGCACGTAGGCGTGGTTCTCCGGGCACTGTGCAGGTGCGGCTCTGCACGCAGGGCCTGCCATATGTCGGCGTCCACGTCCCACACTACTGCCGCGGTGATCGATGCTACGGAACGAAGGGATGATGGGGGGGGGGCGATGAGGAGGCAGGCGTATAGCCTGGGTCTTAAAATAAACCCGATGCAGATCCTGGTATTCCTCCGGTAAATCCACTTGAGGGGCGTGGTCCTTACTTTCCACCGTAGTGGTGTTGACAGACACCGCGAGACACCTCCCCTGACACTCCTGCGACCAACCCAGCAGTTTCCTCTCAGACCAGGAAATAACAGGGTTATGCCAACTCAACCAGGGGAGACCTAAAACAACCAGGTGCGTGGGGGTGTCTATAATCAAAAAGGTGATCTGTTCTAAATGAGTCTCATGGGTCAGCAGAGAAACGGGAACAGTGATGTGATGTACAAGTCCTGTCCCTATTGGATGATTATCCAGGGCTCGAACCGGAATGGGTGACTGTAGGGGAACGAAAGGAATGCGTAATGCAGTAGCCAGTGCGCTATCTAAAAGATTCCCGGCAGCTCCGGAATTAATCAGAGCTAACGGGAGTGAGGGGCTAGAGTATTCAGGGTTTTTTATGGGAAAACAGAAAAGGAGAGGAGATCTTGCATCCTACCGGAGTTGGAGCAGGGGAATTCCCTGGCTTATCACCTCCTCGCCTATTAGTGGATAGAATAATAGGTAGGGGAGAAATGACCCCTTTCTCCACAATAGGACCAGAGGCCCAGATTCCTCCTTCTCCTACGCTCTGCCTTGGGCAAACTTGCAGAGCCCACCTCCATCGGCTCTGGCTACGGAGCAGGTGTAGCCATGGGCTCCGGATTCCGCGCAGGTCTTCATCGGAACCGCAGGAGGTTGTCCAACCGGACCGCCATGCTGATGAGCTGGTCGAGTGATGGGTTGTCATCACGGCAGGCTAACTCCTTCTGTACCTCCTCCTGCAGTCCGCTGCTGAAAACGGTGACCAGAGCCGACTGGTTCCATCCGGTGGAGGCCGCTATGGTCCGGAACTCCAGGGCGAACTCCGAGGCAGTCCTAGATCCCTGACGTAGTCGGTGTAGATGCTCACCCCCCTCTTGGCCCTCCACAGGATTATCAAACACTGAGTGGAAGAGGAGGGTGAAGCACTCGTAGGACTCGACCTCGGGTCCACCCATTTCCCAGACCGCACCACCCCAGTCCAGGACCCGTCCGGTCAGTGTCGAGATGACTGTGGCAACCCTGTCTCTCCCGGAGACTGCCTCGGCATAGCGAGCGAGGTACAGGTCGGATTGCAGAAGAAATCCCTTGCATCTCGCTGGTGCACCGTCAAAGCGCTCCGGGAGGGATAGGGGTATTCCGCGGACCAGCTCAGATGGGATGGATGCAGATAGTGGTGGTGTGGGGGCTGGTGCCGGAACCGGTGCTGGAGGCTGGAGGGACTGCACATTCCCCTCCAACCGCAGGATGGTTGCCAGCACGCTGTCCAAGGCGTTGCCGAGTCTGGACAGTCCTCATGATGCTGGACTGTCTCTACGATGGTCACCAGCTCGGCCTTTCCCGCTGTCTCCATTTAGGAGTGTCGATAATTCTGTCACGTTGTATTATGATTTGAAGACAGGCACAGAAATACATATTCATTTTTTTTTTACTCCACCCAACACAAACACGTGTATATATATATATATATATATATATACAAAAGGGATGTAACCCAAACAAAGAGCGAGATGTAACCTCTACACAATACACGGGACGAGACCCGTAAACAACAAGGGCACAATACACGGTACTCACGAGACCAACGGACATGGGTCAATTATCGACAAGGACAATGGGGAACAGAGGGCACATATATACACATACTAATCAGGGGGAATGGGAGCCAGGTGTGCGTAAGGAGACAAGACAGTCCGGGGTTGGTGGTAATGATCTAGTTCAGTGACACCTAGAAGGGCAGTGACGTAGACCTCCGGACATGGTGAATGGAATGAGTAGCAGTACCGGGGGAATCCGTGAGAGGGATGCCGTGGGGAAATTTGAGGCATTAGCAAGTGCTTGTCAAATTGTGAATGAGAGACTGATGAAGTGTACAGCCTGCGCGAAAAACAAAGCAGAGCTCATGCCTTTCAAGCAACTTTTTTCAAATCATCATTAGCAGCCTTACAATGTATTAAAAATCAAAACACATAGCCCAACATTGATAGAACAACTAAAGTTACATTAATAACTCTAAATTAAGCATATAGGAGTACCTATTTATTTGTTAACCTCTCAACACAGAATAGCCGCATGTGTGCACTGCCTCAAATCGTTTGGAGAAAAGGTCCTTTATATTTTATTCAACTTTCTTCAACTGTATTCTTCATACTATAAAATAAAATAATGCCACGGAATTCTAAGCAAATCTTGTCTGCTAAATGAACTAGTGTAGCCCACACCCATTTGGCATAGCCAGATCAGGACCTAACATAACAACAACTCAGAGTATGCGATTCTGTTCTTCTGAAATAGACTACATTTTCTTCATATCATGTTTCTTTAGACCTGTCTAAAATAAATAATGGATTTATTGTGAAGGTGTAGGCTATATTACATGGATTTATTAGACTTTTTAAAATGTAGATGTTCCAAAGGTCAGAGAGTGCTGTCTTGCTTCTGGCTCTTAGGAAACTTTGTAGCATTTCATTTTTTTATGTATTATTTCTTATGTTATTAGCCCAGAAAATGGTTTGTGTTATTACATACAGCTGGGAAGAACTACTGGATATCAGAGCAGCGGTAACTCAGCAGCACTACCAGCATTACGAGCTGGAATATTACTTTCCTGAAGCGGCTCCTTTGTTCACAACCCCCAGGGTAATTGAACTGATTCCAGAGGCCGAAAAAAAACAACGCCGGAGGAGAGGTACTCGGAGCGGCCTTCTAGTCCCCCCTAGGAGGCGTGCACACCACCCACCGCTTCCGAGTATATTACTCGCTAATGTTCAGTCTCTGGATAATAAAGTTGACAAGCTCAGGGCGACGGTTTCTTTCCAGACAGACATCAGGGATTGTAACATACTCAGTTTCACGGGAACATGGCTCTCTCGGGATATATTGTCCAAGTCGGTCCAGCCAGTTGGGTTCTCAGTTCATCGCGCAGACAGGAATAAATATCTCTCCGGGAAGCAGAAAGGCGGAGGTGTATGTTTTATGATTAACGACTCATGGTTTAATTGTGATAACATACAGGAACTCAAGTCCTTTTGTTCACCCGACCAAGAATACCTCACAATCAAATGCCGACCGTATTATCTCAAAAGAGAATTTTCTTCAGTTATAGTCACGGCCATGTATATCCCCCCTCAAGCCGATACCATGACGGCACTCAAAGAACTTCACTGGACTCTATGCAAACTGGAAACCACATATCCTGAGACTGCATTTATTGTAGCTGGGGATTTTAACAAAGCACATTTGCGGAAAAGGTTGCCGAAGTTCTATCAACACATCAACTGTAGTACTCGCGCTGCTAAAACACTCAACCACTGCTACTCCAACTTCCGGAATGCATACAAGGCCCTCCCCCGCCCTCCTTTCGGCAAATCTGAACACAACTCCATTTTGCTCCTCCCTTCCTATAGGCAGAAACTCAAACAGGAAGTACCCAAGCTAAGGACTATTCAACACTGGTCTGACCAATCGGAATCCACGCTTCAAGAATGTTTTGATCACGCAGACTGGGATAGGTTCCGGGTAGCTTCAGAGAATAATATTGACGTATATACTGATACGGTGACTGAGTTTATCAGGAAGTGTATAGGAGATGTTGCACCCACTGTGACTATTAAAACCTACCCTAACCAGAAACTGTGGGTAGATGGCAGCTTTCCCGTAAAACTGAAAGCGCGAACCACCAAATTTAACCATGGCAAGGTGACTGGGAATATGGCAGAATACAAACAATGTATTTATTCCCTCCACAAGGCAATCAAACAGGCAAAACGTCAGTATAGGGACAAAGTGGAGTCACAATTCAACGGCTCAGACACGAGACGTATCAAATCAAATCAAATCAAATCAAATTTTATTGGTCACATGCGCCGAATACAACAGGTGCAGACATTGCAGTGAAATGCTTACTTACAGCCCTTAACCAACAGTGCATTTATTTTAAACAACAAAAGTAAGAATAAAACAACAACAACAAAAAGTGTTGAGAAAAAAAGAGCAGAAGTAAAATAAAGTGACAGTAGGGAGGCTCTATATACAGTAAAATAAAGTGACAGTAGGGAGGCTATATATACAGGGGGGTACCGTTGCAGAGTCAATGTGCGGGGGCACCGGCTAGTTGAGGTAGCTGAGGATGTGACAGGGTCTACCTACAGACAATCACAGACTACAAAAGGAAAACCAGCCACGTCTTGCTTCCGGACAAGCTAAACACCTTCTTCGCCTGCTTTGAGGATAATACAATGCCACCAACGCGGCCCGCTACCAAGGACTGTGGGCTCTCCTTCTCCGTGGCTAACATGAGTAAGACATTTAAGCGTGTTAACCCTCGCAAGGCTGCCGGCCAAGATGGCATCCCTAGCCGTGTCCTCAGAGCATGCGCAGACCAGCTGGCTGGTGTGTTTACGGTCCTATTCAATCTCTCCCTATCCCAGTCTGCTGTCCCCACATGCTTCAAGATGGCCACCATTGTCCCTGTACCCAAGAAAGCAAAGGTAACTGAACTAAATGACTATATCTCCGTAGCACTCACTTCTGTCATCATGAAGTGCTTTGAGAGACTAGTCAAGGATCATATAACCTCTACCTTACCTGCCACCCTAGACCCACTTCAATTTGTTACCGCCCCAATAGATCCACAGACGATGCAATCGCCATCACACTGCACACTGCCCTATCCCATCTGGACAAGAGGAATACCAATGTAAGAATGCTGTTCATTGACTATAGCTCAGCATTCAACACCATAGTACCCTCCAAGCTCATCATTAAGCTCGAGGCTCTGGGTCTGAACCCCGCCCTGTGCAACTGGGTCCTGGACTTCCTGACAGGCCGCCCCCAGGTGGTGAAGGTAGGAAAAAACACCTCCACTTCGCTGATCCTCAACACTGGGGCCCCATAAGGGTGCGTGCTCAGCCCCCTCCTGTACTCCCTGTTCACCCATGACTGCGTGGCCAAGCACACCTCCAACACAATCATCAAGTTTGCAGATGACACAACAGTAGTATGCTTGATTACCAACAATGACGAGACAGCCTACAAGGAGGAGGTGAGTGCTCTGGGAGTGTGGTGCCAGGAAAATAACCTCTCTCTCAACGTCAACAAAACAAAGGAGATGATCATGGACTTCAGGAAACAGCAGAGGGAACACCCCCCTATCCACATTGACGGGACCGCAGTGGAGAAGGTGGAAAGCTTCAAGTTCCTCGGTGTACACTTCACTGACAAACTGAAATGGTCCACCCATACAGACAGTGTGGTAAAGAAGGCGCAACAGCGCCTCCTCAACCTCAGGAGGCTGAAGAAATTTGGCTTGGCACCTAAAACCCTCACAAACTTTTACAGATGTACAATTGAGAGCATCCTGTTGGGTTGTATCACCGCCTAGTACGGCAACTGCACCACCCGCAACCACAGGGCTCCTCAGAAGGTGGTGCAGACCCCAACGCATCACCGGGGGAAAACTACCAGCCCTCCAGGACACCTACAACACCTGACGTCACAGGAAGGCCAAAAAGATAATCAAGGACAACAACCACCTGAGACACTGCCTGTTCACCCCGCTATCATCCAGAAGGTGAGTTCAGTACAAATGCATCAAAGCTGGGACCGGGAGACTGAAAAACAGCTTCTATCTCAAGGCCATCAGACTGTTAAATAGCCTTCACTAGCACATTAGAGGATGCTGCCTATATACATAGATTAGAAATCATTGGCCACTTTAATAAATGGAACACTAGTCACTTTAATAATGTTTACATATCTTGCATTACTCATCTCATATGTACACTACCGTTCAAAAGTTTGGGGTCACTTAGATATTTCCTTGTTTTCGAAAAGCAAATTTTTTGTCCATTGAAATAACCCTAACCCAAATTGATCAGAAATAGAGTGTAGACATGGTTAATGTTGTAAATGGCTATTGTAGCTGGAAACGGCTGATTGTTAATGGAATATCTACATAGGCGTACAGAGGCCCATTATCAGCAACCATTAGTCCTGTGTTCCAATGTTTGCTAATCCAAGATTATCATTTTAAAAGGCTAATTGATCATTAAAAAACCATTTTGCAATTATGTTAGCACAGCTGAAAACTGTTGTGCTGATTAAAGAATAAATAAAACTGGGGTTCTTTAGACTAGTTGAGTATCTGGAGCATCAGCAATTGTGGGTTCGATTACAGGCTCAAAATGGCCAGAAACAAAGAACTTTCTTCTGAAACTCATCAGTCTATTCTTGTTCTGAGAAATGAAGGCTATTCCATGTGAGAAATTGCCAAGAAACTGAAGATCTCGTACAAAGCTGTGTACTACTCCCTTTACAGAACAGCGGAAACTGGCTCTAACCAGAATAGAAAGAGGAGTGGGAGGACCCGGTGCACAACTGAGCAAGAGGACAAATACATTACAGTGTCTAGTTTGAGAAACAGACACCTCACAGGTCCTCAACTGGCAGCTTCATTAAATAGTACCCGCAAAACACCAGTCTCAACATCAACAGTGAAGACACGACTCCGGGATGCTGACCTTCTAGGCAGAGTTGCAAATACATATCTCAGACTGGCCAATAACAAGAAAAGATGGGCAAAAGAACACAGACACTGGACAGAGGAAGATTGGAAAAAAAGTGTTATGAACAGACGAATCGAATTTGAGGTGTTCGGATCACAAAGAAGAACATTTGTGAGACGCAGACCAAATGAAAAGATGCTGGAGGAGTGCTTGATGCCATCTGTCAAGCATGGTGGAGGCAATGTGATGGTCTGGGTGTGCTTTGGTGGTGGTAAATTGGGAGATTTGTACAGGGTAAAAGGGATCTTGAAGAAGGAAGGCTATCACTCCATTTTGCAACGCCATGCCATACCCTGTGGATGGCGCTTGATTGGAGCCAATTTCCTCCTACAACAGGACAATGACCCAAAGCACAGCTCCAAACTATGCAATAACTATTTAGGGAAGAAGCAGTCAGCTGGTATTCTGTCTATAATGGAGTGGCCAGCACAGTCACCAGATCTCAACCCTATTGAGCTGCTGTGGGAGCAGCTTGACCGTATGATACGTAAGAAGTGCCCATCAAGCCAATACAACTTGTGGGAGGTGCTTCAGTAAGCATGGGGTGAAATCTCTTCAGATTACCTCAACAAATTGACAACTACAATCCTATAAGGTCTGCAAGGCTGTAATTGCTGCAAATGGAGGATTCATTTCGAAAGCAAAGTTTGAAGGACACAATTATTATTTCAATTAAAAATCATTATTTCTAACCTTGTCAATGACTACATTTCCTATTCATTTTGCTATATTTCCTATTCAAACTCATTTCATGTATGTTTTCATGGAAAACAAGTACATTTCTAAATGACCCCAAACTTTTGAACTGTGGTGTATACCATTCTACCGTATCTTAGTCTATGCCGCTCTGACATTGCTCATCCATATATTTATTTATATATTCTTAATTCCATTGCTTTACTTAGATTTGTGTATTGGATATATGTTGTGAAATTGTTAGATATTACTTGTTAGATATTACTGCACTGTCGGAGCTAGAAACACAAGCATTTCGCTACACCCGCAATAGCATCTGCTAAACATGTGTATGTGACCATTAAAATGTGATTTGATTTGATGTGTGGAAGCCAGGAGATGCTAAATGTGTTTATGTTAATTAACGGTCAATTACCGTGAGACCTACAGTTATTTGCCTTACAATCACCGGCTGACAAAATGTTGTGACCGCCACAGCCCTATGTGGTGTTTTGAGAAGTGTTTTAAGAAGTTGAGATGGCGGAAGCAGAAGTGTTGTTTGAAGATGAAAGCGCGGCGAGTACAGTTAGTAAGAAAGATGAGTGGACAACAGTGAAGTCCAAGAATGGAACCAAAAAGGGATAAAATTGTTGTAGAAAATGAGTCTGATGAATCGTTTCTTATTGGAGTACGTTTTTTGGATAAAGATGTTCATTTGGGAAACCCTTTTGAAGTCACGAGGATGGTGAAGAAGGCATTGGGAAAAGTGGGAGCAGTCAAAGTAACCAGGAGTGGTGTGGTGATGATATCATGTGTATCCAAAGAGCAAAAGGAGCGTGCATTGTGGCTCACAAAATTATCGACGCATCAAGTGGACAGCTTTGATTTTCGGAGCAGGGCACCGGTAAAAGGTGTTATCTCTGGTGTCCCGTTGGACATTGATAATCAATATCTTAGGCAAGAAATTCCAGGAGTAGTTAATGTACGTCGCTTGACCCGTATGGAGAATGGGAAAAAGTGTATCTGTATTATTGATGTTTGATGAAGAGTATCTACCATCCTATGTAAAACTTGGATATATAACATATGCCATAAGAGCGTTTGACTGAAGGAATATGTTATTAAGGAGTCTGTGAATGTAAAATGTTGCAACTGTGGTGGAGATCATATTCCCGAATTCCCTGAGTGCCCTGTTAGGGTGAAAGAGGTTGAGGTGTCAAGGATCAGGGCTGTGCAGCAAATCACCTATCTGGAGGCAGTGAAGAGAGTTGAAGGGGCAAGAGGCCACAGCTCTGAAGAAGATATGGTGGTGGATGCACAGCAACCAGTTGCAAATGTTATAAGTCAATCGAGTGATCTGGATACACTTATTGTGAAGAAGGTGGATTTTGTAGCATTTATAACCACAGTTATTAATTGTACTGCACAAGTGTCCAAGAAGTCCACGAAGCTGGACATCGTTATATCTGCAGCCGAGAAGTTTTTGGGCCTCCAAGACTTAACAGCACTGCAAGGACTACTGTCACCAGAAAATGTCCCGCCCTCTCAGGGTCCTTTTGAACGTGTTTAGGGACCTGATTAGAACAGAAAAGCAGGCTGATTTAGTAAGTATTTTTTTTACCACGCATTTTTTCCTTTTGGGGATTTGTATTATCCATCTGTACACTAGGTGGCGGAATGCACAAATAATTTTTGCGAACGCCATTTTACGAAAGAAGAAGGTTGCAAGAGCAACATGGCAGCCTCCATTGAGAGTTTACTCGTTGAAATAGCAAGCCTTGAAGAGCCTATTGAAGAGCTGCAAACTTTAAAAACTGCGGTTTTATCATTACCTGTAAGCGCCCTTCGGGATACAGTGAGTGGACTCCGGCTTGAAGTGATTTTCTCTCTTTTGAACACAAATGACAGGTCTGTAACCGCTGCACTGCTGAGTCAAGGCTAGATACTAAATAGCTAGCTAGCTAGCTAGCTATTTATCATAGCAACAAACTCAAGTTGTTAGCTAGCTAATGTTAGCTTGGACAGCAACCTTGCAAAATAGACAGCACGTTCATGCAATGTAACTTAGCTAGCTAGATAAGTATAGCTACATACCTAAACCGCTAATCAGTCTCTCGCTAACTAGTCTTGTCTCTCACTAGCTGACTTGGGTATGAATGCTAACGTTACTCTGACTCACTGGTCTTTTCTTAGGTAGCTAGCGGTGTTGTCGTTATTGGTTTAAAGCTGCAATCCTTAGTTGCTACATCCATTTTAGGACTTATTATATATATATATATATATATATATATATATATATATATAGATTCTTGAAGAATATATTTTATAAATGCTTCATGAGCTTAGTTCAACTGTCGTAGTTATTACCCCATCAGATCTCAGAAAATACAATATTGTTTTAGTCCAATGTTTGTAAATGTAAACAAACACTGTATAGCCTCCAAACCTGTGTGCTTTCAGGAGGATACGACGTTTTGGAACGTTTAGATAGAAACATGCTATGTAGAACAAACTTGTCTCTGACATGTAGAATAATTAGTCACGTCGGCTCTATACATAGCATTTCTATCTGTAGCCTTGAGAACATTTTGCAACTGAATGTGGCCCTGGTTAAAACTATAATTTTGATGTCATGGATGGTCAGTTCGTGCATCCATAGCTCTGTCTGTGAATGTGAGTGGTTACATTTCTCCAAGCCCATCCCTCAGCTCTTTACCAAAACATAGGCTTTATTGTTTCAATTAAGGATTCTAGCTTTAATGCAAAGTGCGTTCGTGTAGCTGACAGGTGAGTTGTGAGTATGAGTCGTGTATGAAAGATGTTCAATGACTGTGAAGTCTCATTAATTTCACAGAGAGCAAATTGAGCTATGCGTGGACATCCTTGGTCGAATCCTGCTCGCCCTCAGCCCTGTCCACCTGGCCCAAAACTGCGGAGTGGAACTTCAGGCCGGACTGAAACATCCTGATGACACAGTCAAAATACTGGCATTGACACAAGTATGTTACAGCTGTCATGTATTCATTAGTGGCACACCTTGCACCGTAGGAAACCGTTGAGTTCCGTTTTATTCTTAAATGGAAATTGTAGTTCATAGGCGTGTCTCTGCTGCCCTGCTTCAAAATAATAAACTACAACTTCCATATAAGGGTCGTTCCACCAATTCGGTGTAATTTGGTTAAAAAATAAAACGTTTGATTACCTAATTTTAGCATTCTTTCATAAAGAACACATGTTCAACTTAATTAAAGAACGTGCTTTCCCATCAAGAGGTTAAATAAACAAATGCCTATAGTGTCTATTAAGTGCCAAATAAAGTAACAGGGTTGACGGTTTCTTCTTAAATCAGCCATACATTTCCTCCAGGGGAAATCAAGCTTGTTTTTTGCAACAGGGAGTGGCAATTGAATGCAAGCTTCACCCCAAAAACGGAAATTGTAAAAATAATTATAGCCTGTCTATCTATGGGTAAAACGGGTTGATGTGTTACGTTCGAGCCGCTCAGTTTTCCACCACAAAACCCCAGAAAATGGCCAATAACTGTAGAACCAGCTCAGTTTAAACTACTAGCACACAGCTCGGACAACCATGCATACCCCAGAAGACATGCCACCAAAGGTCTCTTCACAATCCCCAAGTCAAGAACAGACTATGGGAGGCACACTGTACTACATAGAGCCATGACTACATGGAACTCTATTCCACATCAGGTAACTGATGCAAGCAGTAGAATCAGATAAAAACAAAACAAAAAAAAGTAAAAATACACCTTGTGGAACAGCAGGGACTGTGAAGAGACACAGGCACATACACAAGACACACACGTACAAATAGTAGAGTAGTGGCCTGAGTGAACACACTTAATGTGTTGTGAAAAGTGTTATGAAATGTAATATGTTTAATTGTATAAAGTGCCTTCGGAAAGTATTCAGACCCCTTGACTTTTTCCACATTTTGTTACGTTACAGCCTTATTCTAAAATGGATTAAGTAAAACATTTTCCACAGCAAACTACTCACAATACCCCATAATGACGAAGAGAAAACAGGTTTTTTAGATATGTTTGCAAATTTATTAAAAATAAGAAACAGAAATACCTTATTTATATAAATATTTAGACCCTTTGCTATGAGACATGAAATTGAGCTCAGGTGCATCCTTTTTCCATTCATCATCCTTGATGTTTCTACAACTTGATTGGAGTCCACCTGTGGTAAAATAATTTATTGGACATGATTTGGCACATATCTGTCTATATAAGGTCCCACAGTTGACAGTGCATGTCAGAGCCATGAGGTCGATGGATTTGTCCGTAGAGCTCCGAGACAGGATTGTGTCAAAGGCACAGATCTGGGGAAGGGTACCAAAACATTTCTGCAGAATTGAAGGTCCCCAAGAACACAGTGGCCTCCATCGATCTTAAATGGAAGAAGATTGGAACCACCAAGCCTCTTCCTAGAGCTGGCCACCCGGCCAAACTGAGCAATTGGGGGAGAAGGGCCTTGGTCAGGGAGGTGACCAAGAACCCGATGGTCACTCTGACAGAGCTCTAGAGTTCCTCTGTGGAGATGGGGAAAACCTTCCAGAAGAACAACCATCTCTGCAGCACTCCACCAATCAGGCCTTTATGGTAGAGTGGCCAGACGGAAGCCACTCCTCAGTAAAAGGCACAACAGCCCGCTTGGTGTTTGCCAAAAGGCACCTGAAGACTCACACCATGAGAAACAAGATTATCTGGTCTGATGAAACCAAGGTTGAACTCTTTGGCGTCACGTCTGGAGGAAAGCTGGCACCATCCCTATGGTGAAGCATGGTGGTGGCAGCATCATGCTGTGGGGATGTTTTTCAGCGACAGGGACTGGGAGACTAGTCAGGATCGAGGGAAAGATGAACGGAGCAAAGTACGGAGAGATACTTGATGAAAACCTGCTCCAGAGCGCTCAGGACCTCAGACTTGGGCAAAGGTTCACCTTCCAACAGGACAACGACCCTAAACACACAGCAAGCTTGTAGCGTCATACCCAAGAAGACTCGAGGCTGTAATCGCTGCCAAAGGTGCTTCAACAAAGTACTGAGTAAGGGTCTGAATACTTATGTAAATGTAATATTTAAGTTTTTGGTTTTTAATAAATATGCAAAATTTTCTAAACCTGTTTTTGCTTTGTCATTATGGGGTGTTGTGTGTAGATTGATGAGGAAAAACAACAATTCAATAACTTTTAGAATAAGGCTGTAATGTAACAAAATGTGGAAAAAGTAAATGGGTCTGAATACTTTCAGAATGCACTGTAACTGCCTTAATGTTGCTGGACCCCAGGAAGAGTAGCTGCTGCCTTGGCAGGATCCTTAATAATTACTAAAATACAACTGCTTTTAATCTGACTATTAGATCAATGTTTATTTTGAGGGTTTTTTTATGAATAGTTTGACCATATTAAAACAAAAATTCAGTTCACTTAACGGGGTTGACCTGAAAATGAGGGACAGATCACATGAAATAAATAATGATCTTCAGAAATGACTTTGTCAAAGCAACAAAATAACTAACTAGTGCTTTACAATGATGGTGAAACTTTGAGAAGTTTTGGGATTAAGTGGGTGAAAATATGTATGCTGTACTGTAAGTCGCTCTGGATAAGAGCATCTGCTAAATGACTAAAATGTAAATGTGAAATCTTCTAAGTAGTAACACAGGGTTGAGTGTCATGTCAAAATGCTGAATTCTAGCACTTTAACAACCGTTTTCATATAAAAAATATTTTTTTATTCTCCATGTGGTCTATATTAAAGGCACTTAATTTAATATGACAGGTTTTTTCAATTCTGTATTGTTGCACAATTTCTACTTAAAATAGCGAAGGGACGCAAAAAGCACTCCTTTCGTGGAATGACCCATAGCCCATTACACTTGTAGGAATTGGCCTATATGGATAGGGTCAAATTGAATTGAAATATGAGAACCATATGCGTAGCAATTGAGTGATTCCATATGAAACCAGGACAAAAAAAGAGCATTATTTGGGGGATTTTCACAATTTTATACATAGAATGGTCCTTTTGGTGGATGGGTTACTGATGTATTTGACATTTTGTATCTAAAAGCATAATTGAGTAATAATGTATCTAAGTTGGCATATTTATGACATTTTGGCCTTGACCAAGTCTCCTTTAAGACTCCATAATGATCATTCTGTAAGTGCTACAAAGCAGAAATTGGTGTCATATGAAGCTTTTCCACTTTTGTTACATTCATTTATGAATATTGGAAAAAATATAAACGTGAATATTGAAAATATACCATCTTTGATTTGGCACATTTTTCAATATGTTGTTGAACATTTATATACTCTACGGACATATCACATTTCCAGAGTGTGATCTCTGGTAGTTTTAGTTATTATCCAATTTGTAGACATTACCAACAGAGTGATGTGAAAATTGATTCAAAATGGTCGCCCTCTGATGGTGATTTGCAGGATGTGCAATGATGCAAGAAAAAGGAAGGCTTTGATGGGTTACATTGCCTACTATGCCAATTTCTCTGTATAAAATGGCCCAATCTGGAACTTTGATATGCCCGTAGAGTACATTATTTTCAACAATATATTGGAAAATGTGCCAAATCAAAGATGGTAGATTTTAAATATTCATAAATTAATGTTTAAACAAGGTAATAATCAAAATACTAATTACTAATGCATTCTTCAAATTTTTTGAAAATCCCCCAAATCATCGTCTTAAAAAATAAATAAATACTGGTTTCATTTGAAGAGCCCTGCATCCCCACCATCACACATTACACAATTGGTTGTTTACACAATCTGGCCATCATTTGAAAGCTTTTTCTATTGCCAACATGACTATGATCTTATAGTGTTAGGCTTTCACGAGGCACTTCAGAGAAACATAGTAATTGCTCATAGAATTGAATCATGAGTGCATTCAAATGCGTGTTCCGCTGCTAATTTCCTTCACAATAGGGTATGATGCCATGTCATCCTTGTAAGTGTACATCAAACATAGCGATCATAAATGTTGATACTGTAAATTACATGAGTTTTGTATATGGAAATTTGAAGTGCACAGATGTGTGGTTTCCTTGTATGACATTAAAGCGGTATTTAGTATAATCCTCAACATCTCATCTTTGAGTCCTCTTAATTTACACAATTTCTCTCGCTAGGACAACAAAATATGTTCAAAAGTAGCCCAGTTAGCAGGAGGGATGGGGGCATTCTCTTGTTGCATGTGGTACTCACGTTTAGGGTGTCTATCAGTTGAATCCTATACAGCGCTGTAAAGCGATTCCAAGTTCTGATGTCATGTATAGCATCTTACTGTACAGCCACTGCGTTCCAATTTATGAGCTTATCAGTGACCAAATCTGCCATTTTCAACCCGTATATGGGCTGGAGTGTAAAGGGCTACAAACGAAACAGAACTTGACAGATTTTACGACACTTTGCAGACCATTTCGAGTAAACAGTTTCCTTTGCAAAATATTTTACCCCAGCACTAAACGTTTTGTTACTGTGTGCCACTAATGAATACACCACTGGGGTGTATTTATTAGCAACGAAATGGGGTGGAACCAATGTTCCCTCTAAGCTGCGTGCGTGCAGTAGCACCGAGACCGCCGCGCAGCTCCCCGGGACTGCCCCGCAGAAATATCAGCCAACAGAAGGAAGCACGAGATTGAACTTGACTCAACTTTTTAGAGCAGTGGTCACCAACCGGTCGATCGCCAAGGCATTCCTAGTCAAACATTTGATAAAGCCTTGTGTTCCTTTTTTTTTTTTTTTGTCTCTGGCTGTTGGCGTTAGGTGCACCCGATTCAGCTGCCCTGCGCGCCGGGTAGGCGATCTGTTGCCATTTTGAACCATTTCATGTGTCTTGAAGGCACAAACTCTTCCTTCCCGGCGGGCCCAGTGAGCAAATCAAGTGCACTATAGGTTTACCGCTGGCCAATCGGATGGCTCAGATGACTGTGTCTGCAGTAACGTAGCAAGCATAAAAGAACGCTACAGCAAAGTTGATACTGTGAGATTTCAAAGCGTTTAAAACCATGGCTTAGAGAGACTGTCAACGAATACAGCAAAGAGATTGTTTTTTTGAGTGAGTTCATGATTAAGTTCTTAGTCAGCACTGTCAACACCTTGTATTCAACACTTTTATAAGCCATAAAATGTGTGTTCTTCCTACTTCCACTCAGCGCTACAACAAGCACTGCAGCAGTAATGAATGAGTAGGAAAGTGTATCTATAGGCTTGCGTTGTTATTGTTAGCGGTTTGGGTAATTTTTTAATAGAGGAATATTTCACTTTCTCTGTTCATAGGAGTAGCAACATGAATTTGTACATGAGGCAGAAATAATGCGGTGCGACTCGAGTTAAGCCATCAGCTGGTAGAATGTGTCCCTTTTTGGTTATTGTCAGCGGAGGAAAGGGAGAGCGGAGGAATGTTAAGAGGCGGACCCTCAGTCTGCTGCTCTCTCCCTCCGCTGAAACTGATCAGATGCAGGCACCATCAGCCCAGTAAAATAAAATGTAAAGCAAATGACTTAAATGTACAGTGAGGGGAAAAAAGTATTTGATCCCCTGCTGATTTTGTACGTTTGCCCACTGACAAATACATGATCAGTCTATAATTTTAATGGTAGGTTTATTTGAACAGTGAGAGACAGAATAACAACAAAAAAATCCAGAAAAATACATGTTATAAATTGATTTGCATTTTAATGAGGGAAATAAGTATTTGACCCCTCTG
The DNA here is from genome assembly GCF_964263955.1 of Coregonus lavaretus. Classification (NCBI taxonomy): domain Eukaryota; kingdom Metazoa; phylum Chordata; class Actinopteri; order Salmoniformes; family Salmonidae; genus Coregonus; species Coregonus lavaretus. Next base: position 35,624,341 of record NC_139991.1, on the reverse strand, counting down.
CAAAACATGACTTAGTACTTGGTGGCAAAACCCTTGTTGGCAATCACAGAGGTCAGACGTTTCTTGTAGTTGGCCACCAGGTTAGCACACATCTTAGGAGGGATTTTGTCCCACTCCTATTTGCAGATCTTCTCCAAGTCATTAAGGTTTCGAGGCTGACGTTTGGCAACTCGAACCTTCAGCTCCCTCCACAGATTTTCTATGGGATTAAGGTCTGGAGACTGGCTAGGCCACTCCAGGACCTTAATGTGCTTCTTCTTGAGCCACTCCTTTGTTGCCTTGGCCGTGTGTTATGGGTCATTGTCATGCTGGAATACCCATCCACGACCCATTTTCAATGCCCTGGCTGAGGGAAGGAGGTTCTCACCCAAGATATGACGGTACATGGCCACATCCATCTTCCCTTTGATGCGGTGAAATTGTCCTGTCCCCTTAGCAGAAAAACACCCCCAAAGCATAATGTTTCCACCTCCATGTTTGACGGTGGGGATGGTGTTCTTGGGGTCATAGGCAGCATTCCTCCTCCTCCAAACACGGTGAGTTGAGTTGATGGCAAAGAGCTCGATTTTGGTCTCATCTGACCACAACACTTTCACCCAGTTCTCCTCTAAATCATTCAGATGTTCATTGGCAAACTTCAGACGGGCCTTTATATGTGCTTTCTTGAGCAGGTGGACCTTGCGGGCACTGCAGGATTTCAGTCCTTCACGGCGTAGTGTGTTACCAATTGTTTTCTTGGTGACTATGGTCCCAGCTGCCTTGATCATTGACAAAATCCTCCCGTGTAGTTCTGGGCTGATTCCTCACCGTTCTTATGATCATTGCAACTCCACGAGGTGAGATCTTGCATGGAGCCCCAGGCCGAGGGAGATTGACAGTTCTTTTGTGTTTCTTCCATTTGCGAATAATCGCACCAACTGTTGTCACCTTCTCACCAAGCTGCTTGGCGATGGTCTTGTAGCCCATTCCAGCCTTGTGTAGGTCTACATTCTTGTCCCTGACATCCTTGGAGAGCTCTTTGGTCTTGGCCATGGTGGAGAGTTTGGAATCTGATTGATTGATTGCTTCTGTGAACAGGTGTCTTTTATACAGGTAACAAGCTGAGATTAGGAGCACTCCCTTTAAGAGTGTGCTCCTAATGTCAGCTCATTACCTGTATAAAAGACACCTGGGAGCCAGAAATCTTTCTGATTGAGAGGGGGTCAAATACTTATTTCCCTCATTAAAATGCATATCAATTTATAACATTTTTGACATGCGTTTTTCTGGATTTTTTTGTTGGTATTCTGTCTCTCACTGTTCAATTTAACCTACCATTAAAATTATAGACTGATCATGTCTTTGTCAGTGGGCAAACTTACAAAATCAGCAGGGGATCAAATACTTTTTTCCCTCACTGTATGCTCACTCAGCTGTGCTTCACAAGTAATACAACAACGTATATATTCCTGGTGTGATCATATAGCCTACCTCAAATGTTGAAAAACATTTTTTTTTTAAAGGCCCGAACAACAATGCATTGGCAGGGCAATTCAAGCAAAGTCAATATGCAGTGATAATGTATTGGGTCTATAGCTTACTGCACAAACCTCATTGCTACAGTACTGTTTTTAATTGGTTAATGTTGCATAGGCTTACTTTTCTAAAGTCATCTTTAAAAAAAAAAAGAAGAGCGGTAGAGCTGGTGGGAGGAGCTAGGGTTCACTGTAATGGCTGGAATGGAATTAATGTAATTTGTTTGTGTTTGATACCGTTCCATTTATTCCATTCCAGCCATTACAATGAGCCCCGTCCTCCTACCAGCCTCCACTCTTTGGCTTGCATTTTGACTCAAAGTGATCTTGACTCAAAGGTTGGTGACCACTGTTCTAGAGTTTTCCCTGTTAACACGATTAACGTTTCCCTTTACTGTGGCAATTGTGATCGAATCAACGCAATATTAGCCAATTTCAATGCAACATACCGAAAAATAAAAAAAACAATGCAAACTTTGTTGTAGGCAGAATACATCAGAGTAGGATTCTATTGCATTGACACGCACTACTCAGCCCGTACTCTACACAGATTGGTGTGGCATAAACAATCAGAGCTGCAGTAGACCTATATGCAAATAGACCATTGCCATATGGATCTGGGCCATTTACTTTAAACTGGATTGTGTTTACAGCATTAGCGGTCATGAGTGGATGTGCTTGTTTTGAGATCAAAGCGAGAGCTGCATGTTGCCACGTGTGCACATTTTGTTCATATCCTTTGCTAGTTAGTGAGGCGGCGCTCCTAGTGGCCGGAGACTTGAATGCAGAGAAATTCCGGGAAACTTAAATATGTTTTACCTAATTTCTACCAGCATGTTAAATGTGCAACCAGAGGGGAAAAAAACTCTAGACCACCTTTACTCCAAGCCAAATCAAATCAAATGATATTTCTCACATACACGTGTTTAGCAGATGTTATTGCGGCTGTAGTGAAATGTTTGTGCTTCTAGTTCCGACAGTGCAGTAATATCTAACAAGTAATATCTAACAATTTCACAACATATACCCAATACACACAAATCTAGTAAGGAATGGAATTTAAGAATATATACATATATGGACAAGCAATGACAGTGCGGCATGGACTAACATACAGTAGAATATTATAGAATAGAGTACAGTATATACATATGAGATGTGTAGTGCAAGATATGTAAACATTATTAAAGTTACTAGTGTTCCATTCTTAAAGTGGCCAGGGATTTCAATAGGCGGCAGCAGCCTCTAATGGCTATTTAACAGTCTGATGGCCTTGAGATGGAAGCTATTTTTCATTCCCTCGGTCCCAGCTTTGATGCACCTGTACTAACCTCGCCTTCTGGATGATAGTGGGGTGAACAGGCAGTGGCTCGTGTGGTTGATGTCCTTGATTATCTTTTTTTGGCCTTCCTGTGACATCGGGTGCTGTAGGTGTCTTGGAGGGCGGGTAGTTTGCCCCCAGTAATGCGTTCGGCAGACCCCACCGTCCTCTGGGGAGCCCTGCGGTTGCGAGCGGTGCAGTTGCCGTACCAGGCGGTGATACAGCCCGACAGGATGCTCTCAATTGTGCATCTGTAAAAGTTTGTGGGTTTTAGGTGCCAAGCCAAATTTCTTCAGCCTCCTGAGGTTGAAGAGGCTCTGTTGCGCCTTCTTCACCTCACTATCTGCGTGGTTGGACCATTTAAGTTTGTCAGTGATGTGTACGCCAAGGAACTTGAAGCTTTTCACCTTCTCCACTCCCGTCAATGTGAATAGGGGGGTGCACCCTCTGCTGTTTCCTGAAGTCCACGATCATCTCCTTCATTTTGTTGACGTTGAGTGAGAGGTTATTTTCCTGGCACCACACTCCCAGAGCCCTCACCTCCTCCCTTTAGGCGGTCTCGTCATTGTTGGTATTCAAGCCTACTACTGTTGTGTCATCTGCAAACTTGATGATTGAGGTGGAGGTGTGCTTGGCCACACAGTCATGGGTGAACAGGGAGTACAGGAGGGTGCAGAGCATGCACCCTTGTGGGGCCCCAGTGTTGAGGATCAGCGAAGTGGAGATGTTGTTTCCTACCTTCACCACCTGGGGGCGGCCCGTCAGGAAGTCCAGGACCCAGTTGCACAGGGCGGGATTCAAACCCAGGGCCTCGAGCTTAAAGATGAGCTTGGAGGGTGCTATGGTGTTGAATGCTGAGCTACAGTCAATGAACAGCATTCTTACATAGGTATTCCTCTTGTCCAGGTGGGATAGGGCAGTGTGATGGCGATTACATCGTCTGTGGATCTATTGGGGCGGTAAGCAAATTGAAGTGGGTCTAGGGTGACAGGTAAGGTAGAGGTGATATGATCCTTGACTAGTCTCTCAAAGCACTTCATGATGACAGAGGTGAGTGCTACGGGGCGATAGTCATTTTGTTCAGCTACCTTTGCTTTCTTGGGTACAGGAAATTTGGTGGCCATCTTGAAGCATGTGGGAACAGCGGACTAGGAAAGTGAAAGATTGAATATGTCCTTGAACACACCTGCCAGCTGGTCTGCGCATGCTCTGTGGACACGGCTAGGGATGCCGTCTGGGCCGGCAGCCTTGTGGGGGTTGACATGCTTAAATGTCTTACTCACGTCGGCCACAGAGAAGGAGAGGCCACAGTCCTTGGTAGTGGGCCTCGTTGGTGGCACTGTGTTATTCTCAAAGCGGGCGAAGGTGTTTAGCTTGTGTGAAGCGAGACGTCGGTGTCATGGCTGGTTTTCCTTTCGTGATTGTCTGTAGACCCTGCCACGTACGTCTCGTGTCTGAGCCGTTCAATTGCGACTCCACTTTGTCTCTATACTGATGTTTTGGCAGTTTAATTGTCTTGCGGAGTGAGTAGCTACACTGTTTGTATTCTGCCATATTGCCAGTCGCCTTGCCGTGGTTAAATGCGGTGGTTCGCGCTTTCAGTTTTGCGCGAATGCTGCCATCTATCCACGGTTTCTGGTTAGGGTAGGTTTTAATAGTCACAGTTGGCACAACAAAAACTCAGTCACTGTATCCGTGTATTCATCAATGTTATTCATGGAGGTTACCCGGAACATATCCCAGTCCGCATGATCAAAACAATCTTGAAGCATGGATTCCGATTGGTCAGACCAGCGTTGAATAGTCCTTAGCACGGGTACTTCCTGTTTGAATTTCTGCCTATAGGAAGGGAGGAGCAAAATGGAGTCATGGTCATATTTGCCGACTGCAGGGCGGGGGAGGGCCTTATAACCATCCCGGAAAATCGAATAGCAATGGTCGAGGATTTTAGCAGTGCGAGGACAACAGTCGATATGTTGATAGAACTTCGGCACCCTAGTCCTCAAATTTGCGTTGTTAAAATCCCCGGCTACAATAAATGCAGCCTCAGGATATGTGGTTTCCAGTTTCCAAAAAATCAAGTGAAGTTCTTTAAGGGCCGTCGTCGTATCAGATCAGCTTGAGGGGGGATATACACTGCCGTGACTATAACCGAAGAAAATTATCTTGGAAGATAATATAGTCTGCATTTGATAATGAGGTATTCTAGGTCGGGTGAACAGAAGGACTCGAGTTCCTGTATGTTACTACAATTACACCATGAGTCGTTAATCATGAAACACACGCCTCCGCCCTTCTGCTTCCCGGAGAGATATTTATTCCTGTCTGCGCGAAAGAAATCCTTGCCCGGAGCTCGTTGAGCTTGTTAACCAGAGGCTAAACATTAGCGAGTAGTATACTTGGAAGCGGTGGGTGGTGTACGCGCCTCCTAAGTCGAACCAGCAGGCCGCTCCGAGTGCCTCTCCTCAGCCGGCGATGTTTTGGGTCAGCCGCTGGAATCAGTTAAATTGCCCTGGGGAGAGCAAACAAAGGATCTGCTTCGGGAAAGTCGTATTCCTGGTCGTAATGCTGGTGAGTTACCGCCACTCTGATATCCAATAGTTTTTCCCGGCTGTGTGTAATGATACAAAACACTTTCTGAGCTAATAATGTAAAAAATACCACATAAAAAAAATAAATTTAAAAAACCATAACATTTCCTTAGAGCTAGTCGCGAGGTCGCCATCCATCCTCGTCGGCGCCAGGGAATCAGACCACTCCACACACAGACGCGTACAAAGCTCTCCCTCGCACTCCATTTGGCAAATCTGACCATAATTCTATCCTCCTAATTCCCGCTTACAAGCAAAAACTAAAGCAGAAAGCACCAGCGACTCGGTCCATAAAAAAGTGTTCAGATGAAGCAGATGATAAGCTACAGAACTGTTTTGCTAGCACAGACTGGAATATGTTCCGGGATTCTTCCGATGGCATTGAGGAGTACAACACATCAGTCACTGGCTTCATCAATAAGTGCATCGATGACGTCGTCCCCACAGTGACTGTACGTATATACCCCAACCAGAAGCCATGGATTACAGGCAACATCCGCACTGAGCTAAAGGGTAGAGCTGCCGCTTTCAAGGAGCGGGACTCTAACCCGGAAGCTTATAAGAAATCCCGCTATGCCCTCTGACAAACCATCAAACAGGCAAAGCGTCAATACAGGACTAAGATCGAATCGTACTACACCGGCTCCGACACTCGTCAGATGTGGCAGGGCTTGCAAACTATTACAGATTACAAAGGGAAGCACAGCCGCAAGCTGCCCAGTGACACAACCCTACCAGACGAGCTAAATTACTTCTATGCTCGCTTCGAGGCAAGTAACACTGAAACATGCATGAGAGCATCAGCTGTTCCGGACGACTGTGTGATCGCTCTCCGTAGCCGATGTGAGTAAGACCTTTTAAACAGGTCAACATTCACAAGGCCGCAGGGCCAGACGGATTACCAGGACGTGTACTCCGAGCATGCGCTGACCAACTGGCAAGTGTCTTCACTGACATTTTCAACCTCTACCTGTCTGAGTCTGTAATACCAACATATTTCAAGCAGACCACCATAGTCCCTGTGCCCAAGAACACTAAGGTAACCTGCCTAAATGTCTACCGACCCGTAGCACTCACATCTGTAGCCATGAAGTGCTTTGAAAGGCTGGCCATGGCTCACATCAATACCATTATCCCGGAAACCCTAGACCAACTTCAATTTGCATACCGCCCCAACAGATCCACAGATGATGCAATCTCTATTGTGCTCCACACTGCCCTTTCACACCTGGGCAAAAGGAACACCTATTTAAGAATGCTATTCATTGACTACAGCTCAGTGTTCAACACCATAATGCCCTCAAAGCTCATCACTAAGCTAAGGACCCTGGGACTAAACACCTCCTTCTGCAACTGGATCCTGGACTTCCTGACGGACCGCCCCCAGGTGGTAAGGGTAGGTAACAACACATCCGCCACGCTGATCCTCAATACGGGGGCCCCTCAGGGGTGCGTGCTCAGTCCCCTCCTGTACTCCCTGTTCACCCATGACTGCATGGCCAGACACGACTCCAACACCATTAAGTTTGCCACCGACACAACAGTGGTAGACCTGATCACCAACAACGATGAGACAGCCTGTAGGGAGGAGGTCAGAGACCTGGCCGTGTGGTGACAGGACAACAACCTCTCGCTCAACGTGATCAAGACAAAGGAGGTGATTGTGGACTACAGGAAAAAAGAAGAGGACCGAGCACGCCCCCATTCTCATCGACGGGGCTGTAGTGGAGCAGGTTGAGAGCTTCAAGTTCCTTGGTGTTCACATCACCAACAAACTAACATGGTCTAAGCACACCAAGACAGTTGTGAAGAGGGCACGACAACCTATTCCCCCTAAGGAGACTGAAAATATTTGGCATGGGTCCTCAGAACCTCAAAAGGTTCTACAGCTGCACCATCGAGAGCATCCTGACTGGTTGCATCACTGCCTGGTATGGCAATTGCTCGGCCTCCGACTGCAAGGCACTACAGAGGGTAGTGCGTACGGCCCAGTACCTCACTGGGGCCAAGCTTCCTGCCATCCAGGACCTCTATACCAGGCGTTGTCAGAGGAAGGCCCTAAAAATTGTCAGACTCCAGCCACCCAAGTCATAGACTGTTCTCTCTGCTACCGCAGGGCAAGCGCTACCGGAGCGTCTAGGTCGAGGCTTCTAAACAGTGAGAAAATATATTTTTTGTTGTTGTGATTTTCTTTCTTAAAACTGCATTGTTAAGGGCTTGTAAGTAAGCATTTCACTGTAAGGTCTACACCTGTTGTATTCGGCGCATGTGACAAATAACATTTGAGTTATTAGCCCAGTTATAGATCATTTGTAGTCAGCAATAGGGGAGTGATTGCTATCTACAAGAGCACAACATGTGTACATTTCTAGACATCTTTGAAAAGCGAGTCAGGTAAAGAGCTTTTGTCTTAAAGGGGCAGTGTTGTGTTTTGACAGGCTTGAATAAGCTAAGTAGCCAATAGGCGGAGGCTAGCATGATTTGTCTGATTCTCTGTAATAATGGTATGGGAAAAATAATGCATTTTATTTTGTAAAGTGGCTTCTTGCATCAAACACAACATTTTAAGTCACCTTGTCTGAAGGACAAGTGGATAAACAGGTTAATGTCAAGCCATGCATGTTTTTTTTCAAAAGTGTCATTGAATGTAGGCCTATGTTGAACACCACACATTTGATGCGACTGTAGGCTGAATGGTGGAACGGCTGTTTCCATGTTAAAATGTTACAGGATGCATTTTGTCCATTGTATTTGATGGTAGGCCACTCTGGTTGGCCTACATTATGATCAAATAGCCACTCTAGCCTACTTGGCCATTGTTAAAAATGTAACTTAAAGTGGGTACAACCTCGGTTTTCACAATAAACGCACATAGAATTTTAAAAACGTTCAAATTTGTGCTCAACAGACCTCAAATTTGCTGGGTGCTGAAACAAATTAGAGGGAACATTGGGAGGGACTGCCTGAATTTGTTGCAAAATGTTGTAATATTTTCTGCGCTAATGAATACACCCCTGGCCAGTCTGAGCCTCAGGTGGAGCTATTAGGTCTAGCTGTCATGGTAGCATAACCTAATACAAAAACCAGGCAGCTATAATCAATAACATTTTCATTTTCTGCAGATTGGTAGAATGGTATTGAACCATGAGGCAGTAACAGAAATTCGGAACAACCAAGACATACTTCGGGAAGTGATCCACTGCATCAGAGGAGAGAAGATGTCAGTGGCCAAAGAGGTTGGCATAAAGATGATTAATTTTTGTAACCACATGTTACATTTCAAAACCACTTGTTGTTCAAGACCAGTTCATCAATTTCACAGGCAATACGAGCTCTTGCCAAACTTAGCCACTCCAAAGCTGGGTTAGATGCTCTATTCAGGAGCGACTTGCTGAAAGACCTCAAGGATGTGATGGCTGCAAGTGATATTGTCAGATACAGAGTATACGAGGTACGCCCATTGCCACACACGTTTGTCTGTTTCCTAATATCTCATCTCTTGGAAATCTGCCTGCCCATACATATGAGTGTTTGACAATATAATTGCATGGTGGAGCATAAAGTGTTAAGCATCAGCTAATCAAACATATGGTAACCTCAACATGAAGTTGCTCATACATCTGAATATTGCAGTAACTACTCTAGTAACAAAATGTTAACATGTTTTTCCAAAGCACAAATTACAATAAGCACAGTAATGGAATGAAGTGTTTTTCTTAATAGAAATATGGTACAAATAGCACACCAAATATGGCTGCTGGTACCCATCATGGGACACCCTATGCCTTGAATGGGAATGTCCATTCTACTTATTCTAAATGTTCAAGATTGACTTGTCTCTCCTGTTGCAGCTGATAGTGGGCATCTCGTCTGTCTCTCCTGTCTCCCTGGGTTACTGTGCCAACAGCAGCTTTATTTCCCAGCTACTGGGAGAGCTGACAGGAGACGATGTACTGGTCAGGTAAAACATTGATAACCCACACCCTATAAAACAGACACCATCTCTTATTCCCACTCTCCATCACTGGTCACACAGACGGGGACACAAGCTCTCTCCCTCCCATGTCCCTTTTATGATATAAAGTGACCTCTGTCTGTTTCAGGGCTACAGCCATTGAGATGGTGACCACACTTTCCCACAGTCAGCATGGGCGCCAGTACCTGGCACAGCAAGGCATCATGGATAAGATATCCAACATGATCACTGGAGCAGAGTCAGACCCCTTCTCTAGTTTCTACCTGCCTGGTGAGTAAGTTGTGAGGAAGTGTTAATTTAATCTCACATTTGCATTTTAGTAATTTAGCAGACGCTCTTATCCAGAGTGACTTATAGTAGTGAGTGCATACATTTTCGTACTGGGCCCCAATGGGAGTAAAACCCACAACCCTGGCAATGCACCGTGCTCTTATCAACTGAGCCAGATGGGACCATACTGATTTCTCCCACACAGGGCTGGTGAAATTCTTTGGGAACCTGGCCATCATGGACAGTCCCCAGCATGTGTGTGAGACCTACCCAGCATTCCAGAACAAGGTGTTTGAGATGGCCCTCGACCCAGACCCGGTCATGACTGGAGTGGCTTTGGACACACTGGGGGTCCTGGGCTCAACCGTGGAGGGGAAACAAGTCCTGCAGAAAACAGGTTTTTTTGTTTGTTTGTATGTTGGTTTGTTTGTGTTTAGTTTCACTGCATTAATTCCTTGTTACATAAAACAATTTAGTAACTGCAGTAGATAACAATTATTCACTTTCTGTTAATCTGTTTGTGTGTGTTCAGGTGAGAAGTTCAATGCTGTGCTGAAGAGAATGAGCCAGCTGGCCAGCGGTGGAGCCACCGAGCTGAGAGTGCGCTGTCTGGAGGCCATCTCACTCCTAATCACTCTGCAGGTCTGTCTGTGTATCTTCTCAGATGTATGTATGTATGTATGTATATGTGTATGTGTGTGTGTGTGTGTGTGTGTGTGTGTATATATATATGTGTATGTATATATATATATATATATATATATATTACAGTGAAGGACAAAAGTATTTGATCCCCTGCTGATTTTGTATGTTTGCCCACTGACAAAGACATGATCAGTCTATAATTGTAATGGTAGGTTTATTTGAACAGTGAGAGACAGAATAACAACAACAAAATCCAGAAAAACGCATGTCAAAAATGTTATAAATTGATTTGCATTTTAATTTGGGAAATAAGTATTTGACCCCTCTGCAAAACATGACTTAGTACTTGTTGGCAAAACCCTTGTTGGCAATCACAGAGGTCAGACATTTCTTGCAGTTGGCCACCAGGTTTGCACACATCTCAGGAGGGATTTTGTTCCACTCCTCTTTACAGATCTTCTCCAAGTCATTAAGGTTTCGAGGCTGACGTTTGGCAACTCGAACCTTCAGCTCCCTCCACAAATTTTCTACGGGATTAAGGTCTGGAGACTGGCTATGCCACTCCAGGACCTTAATGTGCTTCTTCTTGAGCCACTCCTTTGTTGCCTTGGCCGTGTGTTTTGGGTCATTGTCATGCTGGAATACCCATCCACGACCCATTTCAATGCCCTGGCTGAGGGAAGGAGGTTCTCACCCAAGATTTGATGGTACATGGCCCCGTCCATCGTCCCTTTGATGCGGTGAAGTTGTCCTGTCCCCTTAGCAGAAAAACACCCCCAAAGCATAATGTTTCCACCTCCATGTTTGACGGTGGGGATGGTGTTCTTGGGGTCATAGGCAGCATTCCTCCTCCTCCAAACACGGCGAGTTGAGTTGATGCCAAAGAGCTCAATTTTGGTCTCATCTGACCACAACACTTTCACCCAGTTCTCCTCTGAATCATTCAGATGTTCATTGGCAAACTTCAGACGGCCCTGTATATGTGCTTTCTTGAGCAGGGGGACCTTGCGGGATTTCAGTCCTTCACGGCGTAGTGTGTTACCAATTGTTTTCTTGGTGACTATGGTCACAGCTGCCTTGAGATCATTGACAAGATCCTCCCGTGTATTTCTGGGCTGATTCCTCACCATTCTCATGATCATTGCAACTCCACGAGGTGAGATCTTGCATGGATCCCCAGGCCGAGGGAGATTGACAGTTCTTTTGTGTTTCTTCCATTTGCGAATAATCGCACCAACTGTTGTCACCTTCTCACCAAGCTGCTTGGCGATGGTCTTGTAGCCCATTCCAGCCTTGTGTAGGTCTACAATCTTGTCCCTGACATCCTTGGAGAGCTCTTTGGTCTTGGCCATGGTGGAGAGTTTGGAATCTGATTGATTGATTGCTTCTGTGGACAGGTGTCTTTTATACAGGTAACAAGCTGAGATTAGGAGCACTCCTTTTAAGAGTGTGCTCCTAATCTTAGCTCGTTACCTGTATAAAAGACACCTGGGAGCCAGAAATCTTTCTGATTTGAGAGGGGGTCAAATACTTATTTCCCTCATTAAAATGCAAATCAATTTATAACATTTTTGACATGCGTTTTTCTGGATTTTTTTGTTGGTATTCTGTCTCTCACTGTTCAAATAAACCTACCATTAAAATTATAGACTGATCATTTCTTTGTCAGTGGGCAAACGTACAAAATCAGCAGGGGATCAAATACCTTTTTCCCTCACTGTGTGTATATATATATATATACATACAGTATCTCACAAGTGAATACACCCCTCACATTTTTGTAAATATTTGAGTATATCCTTGTAACACTAACGAGTCACGTGACACCGGGGAGGGAAAATGGCTAATTGGGCCCAATTTGGACATTTTCACTTAGGGGTGTACTCACTTTTGTTGCCAGAAGTTTAGACATTAATGGCTATGTGTTGTGTTATTTTTAGGGAACAGCAAATGTACACTGTTATACAAGCTGTACACTCACTACTTTACATTGTAGCAAAGTGTCATTTCTTCAGTGTTGTCACATGAAAAGATATACTCAAATATTTACAAAGATGTGAGGGGTGTACTCACTTTTGTGAGATACTGTGTGTGTGTGTGTGTATATATATATATATATATATATATATATATATATATATATATATATATATATATATATATATATATATATATATATATATATATATATATATATATATACATATACATACATACATACATACATACATACATACATACATACATACATACATACATACATACATACATACAGTGGGGAGAACAAGTATTTGATACACTGCTGATTTTGCAGGTTTTCCTACTTACAAAGCATGTAGAGGTCTGTAATCTTTATCATAGGTACACTTCAACTGTGAGAGACTGAATCTAAAACAAAAATCCAGAAAATCACATTGTATGATTTTTAAGTAATTCATTTGCATTTTATTGCATGACATAAGTATTTGATCACCTTACCAACCAGTAAGAATTCCGGCTCTCACAGACCTGATAGTTTTTCTTTAAGAAGCCCTCCTGTTCTCCACTCATTACCTGTATTAACTGCACCTGTTTGAACTCGTTACCTGTATAAAAGACACCTGTCCACAACTCAATCAAACAGACTCCAACCTCTCCACAATGGCCAAGACCAGAGAGCTGTGTAAGGACATCAGGGATAAAATTGTAGACCTGCACAAGGCTGGGATGGGCTACAGGACAATAGGCAAGCAGCTTGGTGAGAAGGCAACAACTGTTGGCGCAATTATTAGAAAATGGAAGAAGTTCAAGATGACGGTCAATCACCCTCGGTCTGGGGCTCCATGCAAGATCTCACCTCGTGGGGCATCAATGATCATGAGGAAGGTGAGGGATCAGCCCAGAACTACACGGCAGGACCTGGTCAATGACCTGAAGAGAGCTGGGACCACAGTCTCAAAGAAAACTATTAGTAACACACTATGCCGTCATTGATTAAAATCCTGCAGTGCACGCAAGGTCCCCCTGCTCAAGCCAGCGCATGTCCAGGCCCGTCTGAAGTTTGCCAATGACCATCTGGATGATCCAGAGGAGGAATGGGAGAAGGTCATGTGGTCTGATGAGACAAAATTAGAGCTTTTTGGTCTAAACTCCACTCGCTGTGTTTGGAGGAAGAAGAAGGATGAGTACAACCCCAAGAACACCATCCCAACCATGAAGCATGGAGGTGGAAACATCATTCTTTGGGGATGCTTTTCTGCAAAGGGGAGAGGACGACAGCACCGTATTGAGGGGAGGATGGATGGGGCCATGTATCGCGAGATCTTAGCCAACAACCTCCTTCCCTCAGTAAGAGCATTGAAGATGGGTCGTGGCTGGGTCTTCCAGCATGACAACGACCCGAAACACATAGCCAGGGCAACTAAGGAGTGGCTTCGTAAGAAGCATCTCAAGGTCCTGGAGAGGCCTAGCCAGTCTCCAGACCTGAACCCAATAGAACATCTTTGGAGGGAGCTGAAAGTCCGTATTGCCCAGCGACAGCCCCGAAACCTGAAGGATCTGGAGAAGGTCTGTATGGAGGAGTGGGCCAAAATCCCTGCTGCAGTGTGTGCAAACCTGGTCAAGACCTACAGGAAACATATGATCTCTGTAATTGCAAACAAAGGTTTCTGTACCAAATATTAAGTTCTGCTTTTCTGATGTATCAAATACTTATGTTATGCAATAAAATGCAAATTAATTACTTAAAAATCATACAATGTGATTTTCCGGATTTTTGTTTTAGATTCTGTCTCTCACAGTTGAAGTGTACCTATGATAAAAATGACAAACTCTACATGCTTTGTAAGTAGGAAAACCTGCAAAATCGGCAGTGTATCAAATACTTGTTCTCCCCACTGTACATACAGTGGGGAGAACAAGTATTTGATACACTGCCGATTTTGCAGGTTGTCCTACTTACAAAGCATGTAGAGGTCTGTCATTTTTATCATAGGTACACTTCAACTGTGAGAGACGGAATCTAAAACAAAAATCCAGAAAATCACATTGTATGATTTTTAAGTAATTCATTTGCATTTTATTGCATGACATAAGTATTTGATACATCAGAAAAGCAGAACTTAATATTTGGTACAGAAACCTTTGTTTGCAATTACAGAGATCATACGTTTCCTGTAGGTCTTGACCAGGTTTGCACACACTGCAGCAGGGATTTTGGCCCACTCCTCCATACAGATCTTCTCCAGATCCTTCAGGTTTCGGGGCTGTCGCTGGGCAATACGGACTTTCAGCTCCCTCCAAAGATTTTCTATTGGGTTCAGGTCTGAAAACTGGCTAGGCCACTCCAGGACCTTGAGATGCTTCTTACGGAGCCACTCCTTAGTTGCCCTGGCTGTGTGTTTCGGGTCGTTGTCATGCTGGAAGACCCAGCCACGACCCATCTTCAATGCTCTTACTGAGGGAAGGAGGTTGTTGGCCAAGATCTCGCAATACATGGCCCCATCCATCCTCCCCTCAATAAGGTGCAGTCGTCCTGTCCCCTTTGCAGAAAAGCATCCCCAAAGAATGATGTTTCCACCTCCATGCTTCACGGTTGGGATGGTGTTCTTGGGGTTGTACTCATCCTTCTTCTTCCTCCAAACACAGTGAGTGGAGTTTAGACCAAAAAGCTCTATTTTTGTCTCATCAGACCACATGACCTTCTCCCATTCCTCCTCTGGATCATCCATATGGTCATTGGCAAACTTCAGACGGGCCTGGACATGTACTGGCTTGAGCAGGGGGACCTTGCGTGCGCTGCAGGATTTTAATCCATGACGGCGTAGTGTGTTACTAATGGTTTTCTTTGAGACTGTGGTCCCAGCTCTCTTCAGGTCATTGACCAGGTCCTGCCGTGTAGTTCTGGGCTGATCCCTCACCTTCCTCATGATCATTGATGCCCCACGAGGTGAGATCTTGCATGGAGCCCCAGACCGGGGTGATTGACCGTCATCTTGAACTTCTTCCATTTTCTAATAATTGCGCCAACAGTTGTTGCCTTCTCACCAAGCTGCTTGCCTATTGTCCTGTAGCCCATCCCAGCCTTGTGCAGGTCTACCATTTTATCCCTAATGTCCTTACACAGCTCTCTGGTCTTGGCCATTGTGGAGAGGTTGGAGTCTGTTTGATTGAGTGTGTGGACAGGTGTCTTTTATACAGGTAACGAGTTCAAACAGGTGCAGTTAATACAGGCAATGAGTGGAGAACAGGAGGGCTTCTTAAAGAAAAACTAACAGGTCTGTGAGAGCCGGAATTCTTACTGGTTGGTAGGTGATCAAATACTTATGTCAAGCAATAAAATGCAAATAAATTACTTAAAAATCATACAATGTGATTTTCTGGATTTTTGTTTTAGATTCCGTCTCTCACAGTTGAAGTGTACCTATGATAAAAATTACAGACCTCTACATGCTTTGTAAGTAGGAAAACCTGCAAAATCGGCAGTGTATCAAATACTTGTTCTCCCCACTGTGTGTGTATGTATATGTATATATATATATATGTGTATATATTAGGGCTGTCAAAAATAGCGCGTTAACGACGTTAATTAGTTGTTTGCTGTTAATTACGTCAATTTTTTTAACGCATTTCACGCATGCGCAGTGTGACAAATTATTCAGGTCAGGAAAGTGGTTGGGAGCTAGAGGCGAGATGGAGCAAGGTGAGCAAAGTGGGCCTATTGACGGATTCAAATATAAAAAGAATGATGATGGTACAGTTAACAAGTACAAGGTTATTTGCAAGATTTGTAAGAATGAGTTTCAATTTCACCGGAGCTGTTCAAGCTTGAAGTACCATGTCAACGCCAAACATGCGTTTGCTGGGCCGTCAGATTCAGCAAGTGGTTTGCGCCAGACCACGCTGAATGTTTGCAGGCAATTAACAAAATCAACCTCAGATAATTTGACCAACACAATAGCAAAATGGATTGCAAAGGATTGTAGACCCATTAGCATTGTAGAAGACTCAGGTTTCCTTGATGTTTTGCAAGTGGCGTCTCAAGACTCATTCTATAAGCCACCGTCAAGAGCCACAGCCAAAGACAAATATTATGGTGTGTAGTATGTTTCAGCTTGATTTAAAACACCATTATTTGGCTGTGTTAATAAACAGACATAATATGAAAATTATGTATCTGTGTCCTGTTATTTATCTTTTGGTATGCATTTCAGAAAAAAAATGGTTAGGATTCAGGTGTAATTGCAAATAGTGATTAATCATGATTAATCCACTGAAAATTCTGATTAATTTGATTAAAAATTTTAATCATTTGACAGCCCTAGTATATATATATGGCAGACTTTTAAAATAATTTCAGTTTAAGTGACTGAACAAGCAATGTCTAGTGTAGAGCAGGGGTATTCAACTCTTACCTTACGAGGGCAGGAGCCTGCTGGTTTTCTGTTCTACCTGACAATTAATGCACACACCTGGTGTCCCAGGTCTAAATCAGTCCTTTTTAGACAGGAACAATTAAACAACGCAGTGGAACTGGCTTCGAGTTCCAGAGTTGCGTTTGAGGGGTGTAGAGAATCATTGTAACATCTAAACTGCTGTTTAATATCTTCTCTGTTTTCAATGAGAATGACAGATCTACAAGTTGCATTTCTATCTGAAATGAGTCAGGTCATACATAAAACTACATAATGGACCTTGTGTAAAGAATGTTGTGTCTGTGTGGGTGTACCAGGCTGAGCAGCAGACCGAGGACCTGCTGGTTCTAACAGAGTCCTGGTTCCATCTGCTGTCTAACAAGCCTATGGAGATGATCAGGAACATCAGCACCCAGCCCTTCCCTGAGCTCCACTGTGGTGCTCTACGCATATTCACTGTGAGTGGATGGTCAGGAATTAATGTACAAATTACTGGACTTACTTAAAGTATTATTTGAAGGCCTTTTTTGTTTTTAAAAACGAAACAAAGAGTGACTGCGGATATGTTTCAGCACCATACTACATATTTTCTGTATAGAAGCTGATGTAAGAATTCAAACGCATAAAATGGATGCTTCCATCTGTTTATTATATCAGTGGTACCTTTTATGAACCCTTTATGTGATTTCGGCCAACTGTAGTAAAAGACAAGTGTCATTGAGTCGGAGGAGATTTCATGAAAACATAGGAATTGTTTGTTCTTTCATACATTTTTGCCTCATGGCTAACACTTAGTAATTTCATCTATGGTGTCTGTTTGTTTTTGTTGTGTTGCAGGCCATTGCTCCCCAGCCATGGGGTCAAAGGTTAATGATTGGCACGCCAGGGTTCATGGAGTTCATTGTTGACCGTTCGACTGGTCCAACCAAGGAAGCGAAGGATGCTAAATTTGAGCTTGTGGGGGCGCTGGTGAGCTCTTCCACAGCAGCGGAAATCTTGGGTAGCCAGCACTACTTGCGCCTGCGGTCCTACCTCCGAGAGGGAGCGTACTATGTGACAGCTGTGGCAACAGTGACCACAGAGGGAGCGGACTGAGAGAGAGAAATGGGGAAAATCTCAAATGACACCCTATTCCCCATATAGTACACTACCGTAGGCCTTACTCAAAAGTAGTGCACTGCATGGGGATTAGGTTTATAACTTGAGACGGCTACCAGACCAGGACCAACAAGACTCAATTATTGTTATTTTATTCGATTTATAGCCTGAAAGATGCATTTACTGTTGCTTTTTCTAGGTGGAATATTTGCCCGTATTAAAGAGGAAGCATATTGAAAATGACAATCAAATAGTTTTATGATTTTATATCACACACTCACATAACACATATACACTGAGTGTACAAAACATTAGGAAAACCTTTTGCCCTCAGAACAGCCTACATTCGTCGGCATGGACTCGACAAGGTGTCGAAAGCATTCTACAGGGATGTTCATTCTATGTGGTCCTCTGTAGCTCAGCTGGTAGAGCACGGCGCTTGTAACGCCAAGGTAGTGGGTTCGATCCCCGGGACCACCCATACACAAAAAATGTATGCACGCATGACTGTAAGTCGCTTTGGATAAAAGCGTCTGCTAAATGGCATATTATTATTATTATTATTATTATTATTATTATTATTATTATTATGTTGGCCCATGTTGACTCCAATGCTTCCCACAGTTGTCAAGTTGGCTGGATGTCCTTTGGGTGGTGGACAATTCTTGATACACACAGGAAACTTAAAAATCCTTCTTTATCCTGTCTACTCCCCTTCATCTACACTGATTCTGAAGTGCATTTTACAAGTGACATCAATAAGGGATCATAGCTTTCACCTGGTCAGTCTGTCATTGAAAGAGCAGGTGTTCCTAAAGTTTTATATACTCTGTACATACACAGGCCTTTTCTCAATTGGATAAAAGTCTGTTTCCTCGACTCCTCTCCTCCGTGTCCCAGAAACCGATAAGTGGTCCCCATATGTAAGTGTCAATTAGTAGGTGAACAGAGAAATTTCCGGCGGAGGATGCTCAGGTGTATCCTACCACGGAATAATTTTCAAATCAGCCTATGACGTGTATTTGTATTTATTAGGGATCCCCATTAGCTGCTGCCAAGGTAGCAACTACTCTTCCTGGGGTTCAAACACATTAAGGCACTTACATCACACATAACACAAAAACTAAAACCGTACACCTTAACATTATTACACCACTACATATCTACAATACAAAAGGTATAATACCACATACAACAATATTATAGTGTGCGTATGCATGTCTACATGTGCGTGTCTCTTCATAGTACCTGCTGTTCCATAAGGTGTATTTTTTATGTTTTTTAAATCTGATTCTACTGCTTGCATCAGTTACCTGATGTGAAATAGAGTTCCATGTAGTCATGGCTCTATGTAGTACTGTGCGCCTCCCATAGTCTGTTCTGGACTTGGGGATTGTGAAGAGACCTCTGGCTGCATGTCTTGTGGGGTATGCTTGGGTGTCTGAGCTGTGTGCTAGTAGTTTAAACAGACACCTCGGTGCATTCAGCTTGTCAACACTTCTTACAAAAACAAGTAGTGATGAAGTCAATCTCTCCTCCACTTCGAGCCATGAGAGATTGACATGCATATTATTAATATTAGCTCTCTGTGTACATTTAAGGGCCTGCCGTGCTGCACTGTTCTGAGCCAATTGTAATTTTCCGAAGTCCCTCTTTGTGGCACCTGACCACACGACTGAACAGTAGTCTAGGTGCGACAAAACTAGGGCCTGTAGGACCTGCCTTGTTGATAGTGGTAAGAAGGCAGAACAGCACTTTATAATGGACAGATTTCTCCCCATTTTAGCTACTGTTGTATCAACATGTTTTGACCATGACAGTTTACATTCCAGGGTTACTCCAAGCAGTTTAGTCACCTCAACTTGCTCAATTTCCACCTTCATAACACTATTTTGTTGAGGTTAAGTGAATGATTTGTCCCAAATACAATGCTTTTAGTTTTTGAAATATTTAGGACTAACATTCCTTGCCACCCATTCTGAAAATAACTGCAGCTCTTTGTTAAGTGTTTGTCATTTCAGTCGCTGTAGTAGCTGAAGTGTATAGTGTTGAGTCATCCGCATGCATAGACACACTGGCTTTACTCAAAGCCAGTGGCATGTTGTTAGTAAAAATTCAAAAAAGTAAGGGGCCTAGACAGCTGCCCTGGGGAGGTCCTGTTTCTACCTGGATTATGATGGAGGGGCTTCCATTAAAGAACACCCTCTGTGTTCTGTTAGACAGTTAACTCTTCATCCACAATATTGCAGAGGGTGTAAAGCCATAACACAAGTTTTTCCAGATGCAGACTTTGATCGATAATGTCAAGACGCACTGACACTCCCTTTGAAGTAGCTGTTGGAAGTTGCGTTGGAGAAAAGCAATCACAAATGTTTAACTATACGCTATTTATCATTTGCTCTATACAAATGCATAACACAACTATACTGAACAAAAATATAAATGCAACATGTAAAGTGTTGGTTTCATGAGCTGAAATAAAATATCCCAGAAATGTTCCACACGCACAAAAAGCTTATTTCTCTCAAATTTGGTGCACAAATTTGTTTACATCCCTGTTAGTGAGCATTTCTCCTTCGCCAAGATAATCCATCCACCTGACAGGTGTGGCATATCAAGAAGCTGTTTAAACAGCATGATCATTACACAGGTGCTGGGGACAAAAGGCTACTCTAACATGTGCAGTATTGTCACACAATGCCACAGCTGTTTTCAAGTTTTGGAGAGTGCAATTGGCATGCTGAATGCAGGAATGTCCACCAAAGCTGTTGCCAGAGAATTGGATGTTAATTTCTGTACCATAAACCGCCTCCAACATAGTTTTTGAGAATTTGGCAGTACGTCCAACTAACCACACAACCGCAGACCATGTGTAACCACGCCAGTGCAGGACCTCCACATACGGCTTCTTCACCTGCGGGATCATCTGAGACCAGCCACCCGGACAGCTGATGAAACTGAGGAGTATTTATGTCTGTAATAAAGCCCTTTTGTGGGGAAAAACTCATTCTGAATTGCTGGGCCTGGCTCCCCAGTGGGTGGGCCTATGCCCACCCATGGTTGCGCCGCTGCCGAATCGAGAAATTAATAGATTAGGGCCTAATTAATGTATTTCAAGTGACTGCTTTCCTTACATAAAGTTGTTGCATGTTGCATTTATATTTTTGTTCAGAAAGTATTCAGACCCCTTCCCTTTTTCCACATTTTGTTACGTTACAGCCTTATTCTAAAATGGATTACATTACATTTTTTCCTCATCAATCTACACAATACCCTATAATGACAAAGTGAAAAGTTTACAAATGTATTAAAAATAAAAAATAAAGATACCTTGACGTGACTTACTTTAATGTATGACTGTTATTTATTGAATCACCTAACTATGTTAAATTGCCACTCGATTAAATTAGTCATGTAACAATGAACTCATTAGGAATTTGGGGCACCACGGAAGAAGTTGTTTAACGTGTTACCATCTCCCAAATTAAACTCTTAGAACAGGGTTCCTCAATTCTGGTCCTGGAGGGCCGAAACACCTCTGTTTTTCATCCTCTCCTTCTAATCAGGGGCTAATTCAGACCTGGGACACCAGGTGAGTGCAATTAACTACCAGGTAGAAATAAAAAACAGAAGTGTTTCGGCCCTCCAGGACCGGAATTGAAGAACCCTGTCTTAGAAGATATATGTTATATATCGATAAGTCACTTATCAAATAATTACCTCTTATCAGTCTCATTCTGAACGTCGCATAATCCTTGAACCTGCAAGAACCCTAACCTTAATGATGAGTCAGCAATACACAAATTGGCTTAATTATTTATTTACTAACTAACTAATTAATAACAATACAAAACACACACAGGTTATTGATTACTAACGTAATACAATGAAAACAGGTCCCTAGTGGACTGGACTAACAATAGCATGAATGCTTGGGTAGAAGGAGGGTCAGAGTGGAAGGGAGAGAGAGATTCAAACTATCTTGGTTACTTTGGAGACTACGCTCACAGTAATCATAATATTTATGCACTCTAATAACGCTCATTCGGATTAGAAATGCAACATGTATTTACGTGTAGCTGTCCTCGATAGTTCAGTTGATGATGTAGGACTCTGGTTTGCCCACCAGAGATCCCAATGTCCTTGGTAGAGTTTCTGGTCGTAGAGTGGTTAGAATGAATACTTCAGATGTACCAGCGGTTGTCTGAGAGGGATTGTCCTTTCCAACTCATGTCTTTAGTGAAAGTTCTCTAGACGACTATACATGCCAGCTGCAGACTGAAATGATAAGGTCTAGTGCATTGTCTTCTTCACCTCGTGTAAAGGATGAGAGTTTCAGTTTGTCCATTTCAAACGTATGGACTAACGTCTCACGTTTTCTGGTCTTTCTGGTCTAACCATTTTGTAATGCGTAGCTTCAGCTTCACGCTTCTTGGTCATTTGCAACATCCGGCTTATACCATAGTATGCTTGGTCTTCCTTTGGTAATGGAGTTGTAGTTTTAAACCATTTTGTAACGTTTAGCTCACTGTGGGCTTCCTGGTCTGAGGTGAATTTCGTCACAAGGCTTTTTATGCACTTGGGGTAAAAGGGGCGTTCCATCATGTTTGTGCTCATCTGGTGAGTTGAACTTCAGATGGCCATGTATATGTGCTTTCTTGAGCAGGGGGACCTTGCGGGCGCTGCAGGATTTCAGTCCTTCACGGCGTAGTGTGTTACCAATTGTTTTCTTGGTGACTATGGTCCCAGCTGCCTGGAGATCATTGACAAGATCCTCCCGTGTAGTTCAGGGCTGATTCCTCACCGTTCTCATGATCATTGCAACTCCATGAGGTGAGATGTTGCATGGAGCCCCAGGCCGAGGGAGATTGACAGTTATTTTGTGTTTCTTCCATTTGCGAATAATCGCACCAACTGTTGTCACCTTCTCACCAAGCTGCTTGGCGATGGTCTTGTAGCCCATTCCAGCCTTGTGTAGGTCTACAATCTTGTCCCTGACATCCTTGGAGAGCTCTTTGGTCTTGGTCATGGTGGAGAGCTTGGAATCTGATTGATTGATTGCTTCTGTGGACAGGTGTCTTTTATACAGGTAACAAGCTGAGATTAGGAGCACTCCCTTTAAGAGTGTGCTCCTAATCTCAGCTCGTTACCTGTATAAAAGACACCTGGGAGCCAGAAATCTTTCTGATTGAAAGGGGGTCAAATACTTATTTCCCTCATTAAAATGCAAATCAATTTATAACATTTTTGACATGCATTTTTTTGTTGTTATTGTCTCTCACTGTTCAAATAAACCTACCATTAAAATTATAGACAGATCATTTCTTTGTCAGTGGGCAAATGTACAAAATCAGCAGGGGATCAAATACTTTTTTCCCTCACTGTATATATACAGTGGGGAGAACAAGTATTTGATATACTGCCGATTTTGCAGGTTTTCCTACTTACAAAGCATGTAGAGGTCTGTCATTTTTATCATTGGTACACTTCAACTGTGAGAGACGGAATCTAAAACAAAAATCCAGAAAATCACATTGTATGATTTATAAGTAATTAATTTGCATTTTATTTCATGACATAAGTATTTGATCACCTACCAACCAGTAAGAATTCCGGCTCTCACAGACCTGTTAGTTTTTCTTTAAGAAGCCCTCCTGTTCTCCACTCATTACCTGTATTAACTGCACCTGTTTGAACTCGTTACCTGTATAAAAGACACCTGTCCACACACTCAATCAAACAGACTCCAACCTCTCCACAATGGCCAAGACCAGAGAGCTGTGTAAGGACATTAGGGATAAAATTGTAGACCTGCACAATGCTGGGATGGGCTACAGGACAATAGGCAAGCAGCTTGGTGAGAAGGCAACAACTGTTGGCGCAATTATTAGAAAATGGAAGAAGTTCAAGATGACGGTCAATCACCCTCGGTCTGGGGCTCCATGCAAGATCTCACCTCATGGGGCATCAATGATCATGAGGAAGGTGAGGGATCAGCCCAGAACTACACGGCAGGACCTGGTCAATGACCTGAAGAGAGCTGGGACCACAGTCTCAAAGAAAACCATTAGTAACACACTACGTCGTCATGGATTAAAATCCTGCAGCGCACGCAAGGTCCCCCTGCTCAAGCCAGCACATGTCCAGGCCCGTCTGAAGTTTGCCAATGACCATCTGGAGGATCCAGAGGAGGAATGGGAGAAGGTCATGTGGTCTGATGAGATAAAAATAGAGCTTTTTGGTCTAAACTCCACTCGCCGTGTTTGGAGAAAGAAGAAGGATGAGTACAATCCCAAGAACACCATCCCAACCGTGAAGCATGGATGTGGAAACATCATTCTTTGGGGATGCTTTTCTGCAAAGGGGACAAGACGACTGCACTGTATTGAGGGGAGGATGGATGGGGCCATGTGTCGCGAGATCTTGGCCAACAACCTTCCCTCAGTAAGAGCATTGAAGATGGGTCGTGGCTGGGTCTTCCAGCATGACAACGACCCGAAACACACAGCCAGGGCAACTAAGGAGTGGCTTCGTAAGAAGCATCTCAAGGTCCTGGAGTGGCCTAGCCAGTCTCCAGACCTGAACCCAATAGAAAATCTTTGGAGGGAGCTGAAAGTCCGTATTGCCCAGCGACAGCCCCGAAACCTGAAGGATCTGGAGAAGGTCTGTATGGAGGAGTGGGCAAAAATCCCTGCTGCAGTGTGTGCAAACCTGGTCAAGACCTACAGGAAACGTATGATCTCTGTAATTGCAAACAAAGGTTTCTGTACCAAATATAAAGTTCTGCTTTTCTGATGTATGAAATACTTATGTCATGCAATAAAATGCAAATTCATTACTTAAAAATCATACAATGTGATTTTCTGGATTTTTGTTTTAGATTCCGTCTCTCACAGTTGAAGTGTACATATGATAAAAATTACAGACCTCTACATGCTTTGTAAGTAGTAAAACCTGCAAAATCGGCAGTGTATCAAATACTTGTTCTCCCCACTGTATATTGGAAAAGTGAAGAGACTTTCAAAATGTTGTTTATTTTATTCCTGAAAAAAACCTAAAATCTTTATGTTGGATATTATTACTAGGTTTGTTTTGTTAGTGAATTGACAGCTCCTGTCCTATTTTATAAAAGGGAAGATGTTATGGGTGTAAGATGGGACATTACTGCTATCTGTTGGTAAATGTTAATTACTGCAACACCAGTGTTTTTACCGGTATGGTTGATATACCCGGATGTATTGCAATGTGCTGAACAAGACTGGTTACTCACATCAATGACTGTCTCATCATTTAACATCCAAACAGAAACTGTACCTGCTGATTTGGGCTAGTTTTTTGGCTTGCTCCTCAAGAAATGCTGGTGGTGTGTATTGGGTGTGGTGGTTATGTTGTGTTGTGTTGTTTGTGTTTATAAATCAAATAAAAAATTGAAGAAGAAATGCTGGTGGCCATGACAGAAGCCAAACGTGAGTTGGCTTGGGGGTGTGGTTTGATGTGGGTGTTTCTTGGGTGTGTCCTTGGCACCACCATGACACACCCATCCGTCAGAACTTTGCCCGCAGCTGTTTCCCCCCACTCAATATTAAGCAAATCTCCTGCAAGCTTTAAATAGGTCAGTAGCCTAAAGAGTAATATGAGAAGAATGCAATTGCTGAATTTATGTAGATATTCTAAACTAAGTGTTTCGATAACTTTCAAATGTAGAAACCGGTCCATGTAGAATAAACAACCCTTTACATAATACCATAGAAGCAGTGTTCTGCTAATATAACAGTGTGCACCTTTCATTGTCATTCCCAACCGATACAGATACTGTGCCTATCAGCATTTTGTCTGGTGGTCATGGGGCTACCTTGGCGAACATGTCAGAGTGGTATACGCTAATGAATGTAAAATCCGTAGAGGACTTTTCGCTCGGTCTCAAAAAGGACAATTTGCATGTGGAGCTTGGCCTTTATAGGGGCGTTGTCATACCGTGTTTGGGCAAAAGGGGGCATGAAGTGTTGACATAATTGTAATCCAAACCCAACCTTCATTAACTCGTTGTGACACACTGAGGTTCTAAACTCCGTTTTAGACAAGACTGACTTTATGACCAAAATTATCCTATTTACACTTTGTAGTCAATTTTGACACTAGCACTAGATGGTAACTTTACAAGTAAAGTTGTGGGGCTTTAGCTCTTGAAAAAATGTTTTGTGGTAATTGAAGAAGTTTAAAACATTTTAATTTACTATTTAAAGCAAATCAGTTACATATAGTCAAAGTTAAATTTAGTAAAATAATTGGTCTGATTACTTTGATAGACTACTATATCAACCTTATTACTTTGGATTGTGGGACAGATAGATCACAACAAAAATTGTAAACTACAGTTGTTGCATGTGAGAACTGAAAGAAGAAAGACAGAATAAAAGAGATCTTCTGTCAGACGATGGGAATAAAAGCAGGTTCATGTGGACAACACTTAGGAAAGCAAAGCAACTATGAATCATTCAAGCTGTGGGTTTCAAGTAAAATGTTCAGTGTAAATGAAGTTTGATTTTAGTTGAATGATGATGTAATGATGACAAAGTTTAAGGCTATTATTTGGGTAGAGAATTATGATGGTGCATCTAGCTTCCTAGCTACTTTTAAAGTATGTATGGTTTTGAAATAAGTTATAGTAGTGGTAGTGTCTGCAATAGTAATTGTGGTGACTGGTAATAGTTGAAAAAGTAGGTAGATGAAAAGATTGGTTGGTTGGTTGGTTGGTTGGTTGATGGATGGAATAGGATTGCCTGAACATGTGAACGTTTGTTTGGTGTGTCTAGCTTGAACGGTTCAAGAGTAAAAATGATTGTTGGTGGGTATTATATGCTAATTTATGCACATTTCAAATATACTGAACAACAATATAAACGCAACATTTAAAGTGTTGGTCCCATGTTTCATGAGCTAATATTGCATTGATTCAATTACAATTGCCAAAGTAAAAGGGAAACCTTGATAGTGTTAACTAACAGGGAAAACTCTAGAAAGTTGAGTGAAGTACAATCTCGTGCTTCTCTCCGTGGGCTGATATTTATTCTGCACGGCAGTCCCGGAAAGCTGCGTGGCATTCATGGACTACTGTGGCAAATGGTGGTCACACCAGATATTGACTGGTTTTCTTATCAATGCCACTAGCTTTTCTTAAAGGTATATGTGACCAACAGATGCCTATCTGTATTCCCAGTCATGTGAAATCCATGGATTAGGGCCCAATGAATTTATTTCAATTGACTGATTTCCTTATATGAACTGTAACTCAGTAAAATCTTTGAAATTGTTGCAGGTTGCGTTTATATTTTTGTCCAGTGTAGTTATAATTTATAGTGCAGACCAGAGCTAGACCAGAGCTAGTCTGAACCTGAGCTAGCTAGCTAAGCCCAGGACCAGAGCTGGAAAAGAGCTACTGCAGACCAGAGCAGTAGTTGTGGTCAGTAGTTGTGTGGTCAGTAGTTGTGGTCAGTAGTAGTTATGTTGTTGTGGTCATTAGTTTTTGGTTTCAGTGATTTTGTGTTATAATAATATAATAATAATATGCCATTTAGCAGACGCTTTTATCCAAAGCGACTTACAGTCGTGCGTGCATACATTTTTTTTTTGTGTATGGGTGGTCCCGGGGATCGAACCCACTACCTTGGCGTTACAAGCGCCGTGCTCTACCAGCTGAGCTACAGAGGACCACGTGTTCAGTAGTGGACAGTAGTTTTTGGTTGTGTTCAGTAGTTGTGGTTTAGGAGTTGTGGTCAGTAATTAAGTGGTTGTGGTCAGTAGCTGTGGGCAGTAGTTGCGGTCAGTATTTTTTTGGTTGTGGTCAGTAGCTGTGGTCAATAGTTGTGTGGTTCTGGTCAGTAGTTGTGTGGTTGTGGTCAGTAGTTTTGTAAGTAGGTGTGTGGTTCAGTAGTTGTGGTCAGTAGTTGTGTGGTTGTTGTCTCTGTATTGTTCCAGGATCTTCCTGACTGGGGAAGCATTAGAAACCTTCTCTGTATTGTTCCAGAGGTGTGTTCAACCAGGCTTCCATTTGCGAACGCTCCCGGAGAAATACATTTATGTTTGTTTTCAACAGAGTCTGTTGATTCTTTTTTACACAAACATTCCATTCCATTAGTTTTAGCTACTCTTTCTGGTGAAACGATGGCTAGACCGCATAAAATGTAACAATCAATGACTTTTTAGACTGTTTTGATTAAAGAAGCCTAAATAAAGTTAAGTGTCACAAAAAGCCCCAATGATGTAACTATCTAACATTATCTATAAGGAAGCACGAATGCAACCCAGCCGCTTAGTTAGTTGACCGACCAGACAGCTGGGGTGTGATAGCTGATAAACAATCAAATTGTTATTTATGTACATTAAGTATATTATTTATAAAGCCCCTTATCTATTAACACTTGGACGAAGGGCAAATATTTCAAATAAACAACATGTTAAAGTACAATGTAGCCTACATTGTGAACAGTAAGCCTATAATGAACAATACATCACTGTATCATTGCTAATTGCCTCTGTCTTACAGACAGAACAAAGACAGGACAAAACTCTGATTACAAAATTAAATTTTGCTTTGTTTTTCAGATATTTTATACATAGGAGAACGACTGGAGGATCGTGTGTTGGCCTCTCTGTGGCTATTGGCCAACCAGGAATGTTTTTGCGATGTGGCAACCACTTTGGCTTAAGCAAAGGCCATTTGCACCACCAACTGCTCCAAATAGTAGATGGCTTGAACCAGCTGATGCCCACATACAGTGCTTTCAGAAGGTATTCACACCACTTGCCTTTTTCCACATTTTGTTGTGTTACAGCCTGAATTTAAAATGGATTACATTGAGATTGTTTTGGTCACTGGCGTACACACAATACCCCATAATGTCAAAGTGGAATTATGTTTTTTAGACATTTTTGCTCATTAATAAAAATAAAAAATCTGAAATGTATTTGGTCACCTACAAACAAGCAAGATTTCTGGCTCTCACAGACCTGTAACTTCTTCTTTAAGAGGCTCCTCTGTCCTCCACTCATTACCTGTATTAATGGCACCTGTTTGAACTTGAAAACAGCGCCGGAGAAGATGGCTGCCGTTTTACAGCCCTCTAACCAATTGTACTATTATGTGTGTTTTTCCGCGTTATTTGTAATTTATTTTGTACATAATGTTTCTGCCATCGTCTCTTATAACCAAAAAGAGCTTCTGGATATCAGGACAGCGATTACTCACCTCGTATTGGACGAAGATTTTTTCTTCAACGAGGCGGCCGCGAAGGATATCATACAGACACCCGACAAGGCCCAAATCCCCGTCATTCGCATGAGGAAGAGACGGAGATATCGTGGACGTAGGGCGGGGTGCCTTGTAAGGATCCGACGGCGAGCGAGTAAACTGCCTCTTCCATCAATCCTATTAGCCAATCTTCAATCATTGGAGAACAAATTGGATGACCTAAGATTACGGTTATCCTACCAACGGGACATTAAAAACTGTAATATCTTATGTTTCACCGAGTCGTGGCTGAACGACGACATGGATAACATACAGCTAGCGGGCTATACGCTACATCGGCAGGATAGAACGTCTGACTCCGGTAAGACAAGGGGTGGCGGTCTGTGTATATTTGTAAACAACAGCTGGTGCACAAAATCAAATACTAAGGAAGTCTCGAGGTTTTCCTCACCTGAGGTAGAGTATCTTATGATAAGCTGTAGACCACACTATTTACCAAGAGAGTTTTCATCTATATTTTTCATAGCTGTCTATTTACCACCACAAACCAATGCTGGCATTAAGATTGCACTGAATGAGTTGTACAAGGCCATAAATCAACTGGAAAACGCTCATCCAGATGCAGCGCTCCTAGTGGCCGGGGACTTTAATGCAGGGAAACTTAAATCCGTTCTACCTAATTTCTACCAGCATGTTAAATGTGCAACCAGAGGAAAAAAAACTCTGGACCACCTTTACTCCACACACAGTGTCACGCGTGCTGTAGGTGGGTGCAGTGGTGGAATCAAACGCAGGACACCGAAGTATAGTCCAACAGACTTTAGTAATCTCCAACAAGGAAATAAGACAACTCTTGCCCGAAGGCGAAATTACGCACGAAGGCGAAACAAAACGAAAGCGCACAAAGCAGGTGCGTAACACTCCAACGCAGTGGAGGGAAGCTCAACCGAGCGAAATACAAAATGAAGCCCTACACACGACAGACCAAAATCAATAACACACAACACTAGACAAACACAACGAGAAACTTATAGGACACTAATTACGCTAAACGAGAACAGGTGTGACAACAAACAGACAAAAGCAAACGAACATGAAACATACAACGGTGGCAGCTAGTATTCCGGAGACAACGAACGCCGAAGCCTGCCCGAACAAGGGAGAGAGGCAGCCTCGGCCGAAACCGTGACACACAGAGACGCATACAAAGCTCTCCCTCGCCCTCCATTTGGCAAATCTGACCATAACTCTATCCTCCTGATTCCTGCTTATAAGCAAAAACTAAAGCAGGAAGCACCAGTGACTCGGTTAATAAAAAAATGGTCAGATGACGCAGATGCTAAGCTACAGGACTGTTTTGCTAGCACAGACTGGAACATGTTCCGGGATTCTTCAGACAGCATTGAGGAGTACACCACATCAGTCACTGGCTTCATCAATAAGTGCATCGATGATGTCGTCCCCACAGTGACCATACGTACATACCCCAACCAGAAGCCATGGATTACAGGAAACATCCGCACTGAGCTAAAGGGTAGAGCTGCCGCTTTCAAGGAGCGGGACTCTAACCCGGACGCTTATAAGAAATCCCGCTATGCCCTCCGACGAACCATCAAACAGGCAAAGAGTCAATACAGGACTAAGATTGAATCGTACTACACTGGCTCTGACGCTCGTCGGATGTGGCAGGGCTTGAAAACTATTACAGACTACAAAGGGAAACACAGCCGCGAGCTGCCCAGTGACACAAGCCTACCAGACGAGCTAAACCACTTCTATGCTCGCTTCGAGGCAAGCAACACTGAAGCATGCATGAGAGCACCAGCTGTTCCGGATGACTATGTGATCACGCTCTCCGTAGCCGATGTGAGTAAGACTTTTAAGCAGGTCAACATTCACAAGGCCGCAGGGCCAGAGGGATTACCAGGACGTGTACTCCGAGCATGCGCTGACCAACTGGCAAGTGTCTTCACTGACATTTTCAATATGTCCCTGACTGAGTCTGTAACACCAACATGTTTCAAGCAGACCACCATAGTCCCCGTGCCCAAGGACTCTAAGATAACCTGCCTAAATGACTACCGACCCGTAGCACTGACGTCTGTAGCCATGAAGTGCTTTGAAAGGCTGGTCATGGCTCACATCAACAGCATTATCCCAGAAACCCTAGACCCACTCCAATTTGCATACCGCCCCAACAGATCCACAGATGATGCAATCTCTATTGCACTCCACACTGCCCTTTCCCATCTGGACAAGAGGAACACCTACGTGAGAATGCTATTCATTGACTACAGCTCAGCATTCAACACCATAGTGCCCTCTAAGCTCATCACTAAGCTAAGGATCCTGGGACTAAACACCTCCCTCTGCAACTGGATCCTGGACTTCCTGACGGGCCGCCCCCAGGTGGTAAGGGTAGGTAACAACACATCTGCCACACTGATCCTCAACACGGGGGCCCCTCAGGGGTGCGTGCTCAGTCCCCTCCTGTACTCCCTGTTCACCCATGACTGCATGGCCAGGCACGATTCCAACACCATCATTAAGTTTGCCGACGACACAACAGTGGTAGGCCTGATCACCGACAACGATGAGACAGCCTATAGGGAGGAGGTCAGAGACCTGGCCGTGTGGTGCCAGGACAACAACCTCTCCCTCAACGTGACCAAGACAAAGTAGGTGATTGTGGACTACAGGAAAAAAAAGAGGACTGAGCACGCCCCCATTGTCATCGACGGGGCTGTAGTGGAACAGGTTGAGAGCTTCAAGTTCCTTGGTGTCCACATCACCAACGAACTATCATGGTCCAAACACACCAAGACAGTCGTGAAGAGGGCACGACAAAGCCTATTCCCCCTCAGGAGACTGAAAAGATTTGGCATGGGTCCTCAGATCCTCAAAAAATTCTACAGCTGCACCATCGAGAGCATCCTGACTGGTTGCATCACCGCCTGGTATGTCAACTACTTGGCCTCCAACCGCAAGGCACTACAGAGGGTAGTGCGTACGGCCCAGTACATCACTGGGGCCAAGCTTCCTGCCATCCAGGACCTCTATACCAGGCAGTGTCAGAGGAAGGCCCTCAAAATTGTCAAAGACTCCAGCCACCCTAGTCATAGACTGTTCTCTCTGCTACCGCACGGCAAGCGGTACCGGAGTGCCAAGTCTAGGTCCAAAAGACTTCTCAACAGCTTCTACCCCCAAGCAATAAGACTCCTGAACAGCTAATCATGGGTACCCGGACTATTTGCACTGCCCCCCCACCCCATCCTTTTACGCTGCTGCTACTCTGTTAATTATTTATGCATAGTCACTTTAACTCTACCCACATGTACATATTACTTCAACTACCTCAACTAGCCGGTGCCCCCGCACATTGACTCTGCACCGGTACCCCCCTGCATATATAGCCTCCCTACTCTTATTTTATTTTACTTCTGCTCTTTTTTTCTCAACACTTTTTTTGTTGTTATTTTATTTTTACTTTTTTTGTTAAAAAGAAATGCACTGTTGGTTAACGGCTGTAAGTAAGCATTTCACTGTAATGTCTGCACCTGTTGTATTCGGCGCATGTGGCCAATAAAATTTGATTTGATTTGATTTGATTTGTTATCAGTATAACAGACACCTGTCCACAACCTCAAACAGTCACACTCCAAACTCCACTATGGCCAAGACCAAAGAGCTGTCAAAGGACACCAGAAACAAAATTATAGACCTGCACCAGGCTGGGAAGACTGAATCTGCAATAGGTAAGCAGCTTGGTTTGAAGAAATCAACTGTGGGAGCAATTATTAGGAAATGGAAGACATACAAGACCACTGATAATCTCCCTCGATCTGGGGCTTCACGCATGATCTCACCCCATGGGGTCAAAATGATCACAAGAACGGTGAGCAAAAATCCCAGAACCACACGGGGAGACCTAGTGAATGACCTGCAGAGAGCTGGGACCAAAGTAACAAAGCCTACCATCAGTAACACACTACGCCACCAGGGACTCAAATCCTGCAGTGCCAGACGTGTCCCCCTGCTTAAGCCAGTACGTGTCCAGGCCCGTCTGAAGTTTGCTAGATTGCATTTGGATGATCCAGAAGAGGATTGGGAGAATGTCATATGGTCAGATGAAACCAAAATAGAACTTTTTGGTAAAAACTCAACTCGTCGTGTTTGGAGGACAAAGAATGCTGAGTTGCATCCAAAGAACACCATACCTACTGTGAAGCATGGGGGTGGAAACATCATGCTTTGGGGCTGTTTTTCTGCAAAGGGACCAGGACGACTGATCCGTGTAAAGGAAAGAATGAATGGGGCCATGTATCGTGAGATTTTGAGTGAAAACCTCCTTCCATCAGCAAGGGCATTGAAGATGAAACGTGGCTGGGTCTTTCAGCATGACAATGATCTCAGACACACCGCCCGGGCAACGAAGGAGTGGCTTCATAAGAAGCATTTCAAGGTCCTGGAGTGGCCTAGCCAGTCTCCAGATCTCAACCCCATAGAAAATCTTTGGAGGGAGTTGAAAGTCAGTGTTGCCCAGCGACAGCCCCAAAACATCACTGCTCTAGAGGAGATCTGCATGGAGGAATGGGCCAAAATACCAGCAACAGTGTGTGAAAACCGTGTGAAGACATACAGAAAACGTTTGACCTGTGGCATTGCCAACAAAGGGTACATAACAAAGTATTGAGAAACTTTTGTTATTGACCAAATACTTATTTTCCACCATAGTTTGCAAATAAATTCATAAAAAATCCTACAATGTGATTTTCTGGAATTATTTTTCTCATTTTGTCTGTCATAGTTGACGTGTACCTATGATGAAAATTACAGGCCTCTCTCATCTTTTTAAGTGGGTGTCACGCCCGGTCCGGCCCGTTCCTGTCCCTCGCACCAAGCCAGTGGTGCGCGTCGCCAGCCCGGCCCGGCCTGTTCCTGCCCCTCGCACCAAGCCAGTGGTGCGCGTCGCCAGCCCAGCCCGGCCTGTTCCTGCTCCCCGCACCAGGCCAGTGGTGCGCGTCGCCAGTCCGGTACGGCCCGTTCCTGCTCCCCGCCAGTGGTGCGCGTCGTCAGCCCGGTCCGGCCCGTTCCTGCTCCCCACACCAAGCCAGGGGTGCGTGTGTCCAGTCTGGCACGGCCCGTGCCTGCTCCACTCCGGAGCCAGAACAATCCGCTCCACCGGGGTCCAGTCCAGCTCCGGTCAGCGGCTCCACTCCGGAGCCAGAGTAGTCCGCTCCACCGGTGCCTGATCCAGCTCCTGTCAGCGGCTCCACTCCGGAGCCAGAGCAGTTCGTTCCACCGCCGTCGGGTCCAGCTCCAGTCAGCGGTTCCAGTCCAGACGCAGACGTCAGCCCCTCTCCAGGTTCGGGGTCTCCCACACCAGGGTCCAGACAGGGCTTGGTACTTCGTGGGAGGAAGGAGAGGGGAAGCAGCGCGCCGAGGTCCAGACCTGACCAGGGGCGCAACAGGGAGGCGGAGAATAGGTGGTGGTCACGCCCGGAGCCGGATCCGCCTCCGAGGCGGAATGCCCACCCGGCCCCTACCCTGTTATGTTTATGTGGTGCGGTCGGAGTCCGCTGTCGCTCGTTGTCTCTGATTGGGGACCATACTTAGGCAGCCTTTTGGCACTAGCTAGTTGTGGGATCTTGTTCCGTGTTAGGTATGTTTGTGTGCTACCTTGGACTTCACGTTTCATTTGTTGTTTTGTCGAGTGTTCATTCGTTTAAATAAACATGTATGCTTATCACGCTGCGCCTTGGTCCGTCCCGTTCATGAACGATCGTGACAGTGGGAGAACTTGCACAATTGGTGGCTGACTAAATACTTTTTTTCCCCACTGTATGTGTTATTTCATAGTTTTGACGTCTTCACTATTATTCTACAATGTAAAAAATAAAGAAAAACCCTTGAATGAGTAGGTGTGTCCAAACTTTTGACTGGTAGTGTAAGTATGAATGTTGTGGTCTGCAGGTGTTTGTGGGGGTATGTGGTTGGAGGTGTTGGGATGTGTGTCAGTGAATAAAGAAACAAATTGGACAGGAGTTACTGCTGGGTCCCCAGACAAGACCTCTTCCATTAAGGTGAAGAAATCCAACTTTCTTCTGTCTTGGATGGTTTTCGTATGCCCGTCGAGGATAGCATTATACCTGAGTAAAAACACACACAAGATGCGAGACCAAGTTACATCTGTGGCTAGTGCCTTGTGGCTAAAAAAGGCAAATTATGCTCTCTTAATCACAACATTATACGTATACACACATCTTTACACCTCTCAAGCTCTGTCAGATTGGATGGGGAGCGTCGCTGCACAGCTATTTTCAAGTCTCTCCAGAGATGTTCAATCGGGTTCAAGTCCGGGCTCTGGCTGGGCCACTCAAGGACATTCAGAGACTTGTCCTGAAGCCACTCCTGCGTTGTCTTGGCTGTGTGCTTAGGGTCGTTGTCCTGTTGGAAGGTGAACCTTCACCCCTGTCTGAGGTCCTGAACACTCTGGAGCAGGTTTTCATCAAGGATCTCTCTGTACTTTGTTCCATTAATCTTTCCCTGGATCCTGACTAGTCTCCCAGTCCCTGCCGCTGAAAAACATCCCCACAGCATGAAGATGCCACCACCATACTTCACCATAAAGATGGTGCCAGGTTTCCTCCAGACATGACGCTTGGTATTCAGGCCAAATAGTTCAATCTTGGTTTCATCAGACCAGAGAATCTTGTTTCTCATGGTCTGAGAATCTTTAGGTGCCTTTTGACAAACTCCAAGCGGGCTGTCATGTGCTTTTACTGAAGAGTGGCTTCCGTCTGGCCACTCTACCATAAAGGCCACATTGGTGGTGTTGCAGAGATGGTTGACCTTCTGGAAGGTTCTCCCATATCCACAGAGGAACTCTGAAGCTCTGTCAGAGTGACCATCAGGTTCTTGGTCACCTCCCTGATCAAGGCCCTTCTCCCCTGATTGCTCAGTTTGGCCGGCGGCCAGCTCTAGGAAGAGTCTAGGTGGTTCCAAGATTCTTCCATTTAAGAATGATGGAGGCCACTGTGTTCTTGGGGACCTTTAATGCTGCATAAATGTTTTGGTTCCCTTCCCTAGTTCTGTGCCTCGACACAATCCTGTCTCAGAGCTCTAAGGACAATTCCTTCGACCTCATGGCTTGGTTTTTGCTCTGACATGCACTGTCAACTGTGGGGCCTTATATAGACAGGTGTGTTCCTTTCCAAATCATGTTGAATCAATTGAATTTACCACAGGTGGACTTCAATCAAGTTGTAGAAACATCAAGGATGATCAATGGAAACAGGATGCACCTGAGCTCAATTTCGAGTCTCATATCAAAGGGTCTGAATACTTATGTAAATAAGGTATATATATATGTTTTTAATATAATATATATATATATATATATATATATATATATATATATATATGTTGGCAAACATTTAAAAAAAAACTATTTTCTCTTTGTCATTATGGGGTATTGTGTGTAGATTGATGAGGATGTTTTATTTTTTATTTTAATCCAATAAGGCTGTAAAATAACAAATTGTGGGAAAAGTCAAGGGGTCTGAATACTTTCTGAATGCACTATATGGAAAAAAAATGCACCTGAGCTCAAGAACTGCTTAAAAACGTAACACTCCACTTACGTAAATACAAATGTATAAACTATGTTATAGCTTGCCAACACTGCCCAATAATAATTTTGGGATGTGTTCCTGTTATTTAGTGGTCTGTGTTTGACAGAGAACAATATGCCTGGACAGGTTCATACCTGAGAAGGACCGTGCCTCCCCCAAGCACTGATACAGGGTCACATTTATTAAACCCCTTTACTGGTTAACTTTAGGATTGTGTGAATGTTTATCTGATCCAATAATCATGAGAGTAGTTACATATCAGCCCACCCCTTCCCCCCCCACCCCCCACCCCCGTAGGGGCCGCAAGGTGACTGAGGTAATATATACTGTAGCTACTGTGTTGAATCCTGATATAGCTAGTTAGTCATTCATCTTTCCTACTAGCTAGGCTATTCTCCATCACCGATATCCAATTCTTAAATCAACCAGAAAATTAACAGACAGTATCTAACTAAGTAATGACACACTAGCTATAATGTTTTGTGACGTAAGCTACAAGTTGGCTTAGCTACCTACCTTTTTCGCCAGTAGTCCCACAATCTTGTTGTGCATCTCTCTCGCCTGTAACGTACGTTACAACAAGATGATGGTCAAATAAGATGGAAATACAAAAACAGTATGAAAAACAAATAGAAGCAATGAAGAAAAGCCATATATAATAAATATCAGGACTATAATGTTTAGTTCTTCAATACATATGTAAATAATATCAACTTACTTGAACCCATCTAGGCGTCCATTTTCCGTTCGCCGCGCGCTACCTCTTCGGGCTGTTAGCTTATGTGTGCGAATGTTTGCCACAAACTTTTATGTGTAAGCTTGAAAACGTTCACGAACTATTCCCCTGGTTGAACACACCTCAGGTCATGCCATAATGTAGTTATTTTGATGGATATTTCTCCCTATTAGCTGAAATCTTATTTTTTCAAAGCAATTTTAGATGTCGTGCTAGCTGTTCGGTCTGAACAGATTCACAAATCATGTGAATTTGTCGTGCTATGAAGACATTGTCTCCCTCCAAGGCACGTGTTGCTAGGTAACCTCCCTGCAGTTGCCTTGGCAGGAAACATGCTAACAAACGTTTGTGCTATGAAACTAAATAAATACTGCACTCTGACCCACAAAGCTTATTTGCTAGATTCATGCCAGTGTTGTTATACAAAACAAGGAAAGTGAACTTCAAAATGTGATGTAGTTTTTATTGGAATTTCCAGCTGTTGTCGGTAAGTAATGAATCTGCATCTTTAATGAAAGCAGGTGATGGGTTACTAAAACAGCTCTACCTCTTGATTGGTGGAAGCTATTCCTGTTCTGATTTCAGGAATATTGCATACCCTCTACCTTTTTAGGAATGTGGTCAACATTTCAGTTGTTTATAAAAAGTTAGAGGAAATGTCGTTGATGCGGTTAGTAAAACAGCTGTATCATTTGATCAGTAGAATATGTTTTTGTTCTGAGTTCAGATTTGAAAAATGTCATAAGCTCTAACTTTTTGTCTAAGTTGTTGGCAAAGTGGTCAAAGTAGCTGATTTGTGTCAAAAGTTGCATTGTTGCAATTACAGTAAATGGAATGTTGGAAGTGATGTCACAATGGGACCTTTAGAATGTTGAGGAAATCCCATGAAAGTGGATGGAGGACAAAACGAAGGGCAAAACGTTTAATAGTTTAAAAAGTATAAAAGATATCAAAAGGTTTTATACAAGCACACTATTCCAGACCGATCTGCACGTCTTAAAGTTTGAATGATGTTTCTAGCTTAAATTGTATTTGAATTTTTATTTAACCTTTATTTTGACAGGGAAGTCATACTGAGACTACGGTCTCTTTAACAGATGAGCCCTGCATAAATACATCTAACATACAATATACAAAATTACAAAACATATTAAGGAAAACAGACACTTTTATCAACAGAGGTCTCCAATCATTACTCTGAACTGACCAAGGGGGACAAGAACATCTAATTTCAGAATGTTCTGTAAGTTGTTCCACATAAAGGGCGCAAAAAAACTAAAAGCAACTCTGTGGAGACCGAAGGGGCTTCCAGTGTTATTCAGGCCTGAGACTGGGTTGGGTCATTTGTAAGTCTAAGTTGAATTAATGATGATAGATACATAGGACGTTTCTGCAAGAGTGCTTTGTAGATAAACAAGAAAATGCTGCTCTCTCCTTACATACAAAGAGGCCCAACCCATGTTTTGATACAAAACACAATGGTGAGTTATATAACCATCACCAATAATAAACCTGGTCTACAGTATCAAAAGCTTTTGACAAGTCTACAATCATGGGAGCACAATTCTTTCAATCTTCTAAGGCTTTTGCAACAAGCATGGTAGCCATAGTGGTGCTATGTTTAGGTCTGAATTAACGTTAAGATTAACATTAAGAATAGATAGATAGTATAGTATCTGAAGATTATGCCTTTGTTAAATGTTTTTCATGAAGAAATGGAATGTTGGTTATGTTAGTATCAAAAGGCAATGTTTAGTATAATGTCACATATAATAGACAGGAAGTGTGTTGTAAACTGGTGATTGGCCAGAGGAGGGAGTTTCATTGTTTATAAATAGGGGGGTTAGGCGAGGAAGACGTCAGAACGGCCATGGCAATCGGGGGAGCCGTTCTCCGGGTGTCATGTCACCTGTCATTTATGCTGTAACCTCGTGATTTTAATAAAAGCCTCTAACACGATGCAGCATAAAACGGACTCTTTGTTGACAGCAATAATGACCACCACTCATCAGATACGACATAATGGCGCCCAACGTGGGGCTGGGTTTGCGTCTCTTCCTTGTTTCAGTCAACCGCCAGGCTAACCTGCTCTGAAGCATGGCCCAAAAAAAAAATGGTGAGTGTTTTCTTACCGCTTCGGAGTTTGTTAGATTGGATATGACTTGTGTACACTGGAGAGATGTTCCATATGACCTTGCCTCGGTGGCGTTATTGCGGTCGACTGGAGTCTGCTAAAATGTTATTTCATTGGTAACGGGTGACAATGAGGATTTAGAGCATTAAAATGTTATTTCATTGGTAACGGGTGACAATGAGGATTTAGAGCATTAAGATAGATTTCATTGGTAACGGGTGACAATGAGGATTTAGAGAAGGCCGATATGCATTCATCTTTAGGGCACTGGACCGCTTTAAGACCCCGAGGGGGCCATTTTAGATAATGGGCTGGCAAACCCGTGTGTACGATAGAATGTATATTCGGTGAGTTTTTGAAGAGAACTCGGGTTGGTGGAATTTATCTGATTGTGATTATGATTTGACTCTCGTCCGACGGGGTGTTTGATTAGGTCTGATTTCTCGGTGTAATGGTAATTAATTCTCGGCAACAAAAACGGTAGGAGAAATAGGTTCAAAATAATTAGGCCAGTGCAGGGTGTGTGATTGTGTAGTAGGCCGCAGTTAGCTAGAGGCTAAGGCTAATGTCAAGGCTAAATGGGAGTGTGTTTCATGCTACATGGTACATCGTGGCTAGAGGCTAATGCTAAATGCTAATTGTGTTGTGTGCTACATGCTAACGTATCCTTAGAGATTCCATTGCGATGGATTAAAGTCTCTTAAATTTGTCTCTGTGTGTAAGTCAGGTTATATGTTTTGTGAGCGCTGTTAAATGTTGTTTGACTATAAGGGGGAAACGGGAGTTACAGCTGGAGTGTTATTCTGTCTGTTTGGGGAGAGAGAGTAGAGAATCTTCATTCCACGGTGAAAAGGGATTTTTGAATGGCTGTGCGCATGCGTTTAATTTTGCGATACTACACTACAGAAAGGGGGAGTTTATGACACGAGATTAGGACACGTGTTGATTTTACGGGGCTAAAAACTACGACATGAGGTTGGGCTAAGCCTACAAAACAAAATGGTGGGTTAAGGTCATAGGTCCCATTTGGCGTTACCCTGCAAGGGGGAAATGGACACAGACAAAAGAGGATAGATTTTAGCACGATGATTCTAGTTTAAACTGCGATTGGTTAAAGATGAAACTTGTTTTGTAACCTATTGAATTTATAAATTAGATATATGGTAGCGGATTATAATAAATTGAATTAAATAATTAAAAGACGATTAAAATTAAATAAAAATGTTTTTGAGCGATCTATTTAGTTCTGAGTTTAGTCTTAGAGTGAATAATGTAGAACGAATGAATATTGAATGGTTGGAAATACTCAGTGATGGCATTAACTACCAAAAGCTGTTTCTGTGTCTTTGTCCCTTGTCATGAGAGACAGGAGAGAGGGGGAGCGAGGAGATACAGGAAGTGATCACGTGACGCGGCAGAGGATCAAGTCAAAAAAAAAAAAAAAGGTTACTGTTACAAGATATGTGATGTTATGACGATTTTACATAGGCTTGGCAAATGATTCATTAAAAATTGCATTTTGGAAGCTCTGTGTATCACTGGGGTTGGATTACAGATGTGTGGGGAATCGAAGACTGACATTCTTCTGTAAATTTATGATAATTATGGGTTATAGAGCAAGGGGTTACAGGCTTTGTTTATGGGTATTTTAGTCTGAAGATGACTAACTTGCATTTACTTGCATTTGATGGGTTGTGGTAAGATAGCCAACACTAATTGATAAATTGGTGACATAGGAATAAAAATTGATTTATTTGGATTTATTTGGAGTTGTTTATAGGGGAAAAATAGTAATCCTTTAATTAAAGTAGGGTTAGAAAGTAGTGTTAGGAAAACTAATGGCAGATGTTAGTACACCTTTCTCACATACGGATTCAGCAAAAAGTACAGCTTAGGGAGGTTTATCCTCAGCTTTCAGTGATCATCCAGCAGGGTGATTATGGCATCAGAGATGAAGACGAGTAATAGATAGAGGACAAGCAGAAACGACGATGAAGATGAATCCAGAACTCCAGAAGAAAGAAAATGTGATGTATGGAAGAGAAGAGTGAGGTTGAAGAAGATGAGGATGATGATGAAGAGGTTATGGGGGGATATGACTCTGTGATCAGAAGGAAGTTGGCAAGAGAGAAACGAAGAAGGATACACGAGATTTGATCTCTGATGAAGAAAGCGATGAAGATTTGGAGATTAAGGGTGCTTTATGTTCAAGAGGATTTTATCCTACAATGACTGGCAAAGAAGAAATAGGAGATATAGACCGAGGCGTATCAGGCCTGGAGGAAGCGACGACTTTGGGAGAGGTAAGAGAGCTAGAGGAACAGCTCGAGACGCTGAAGATACAGAAGAGGAGAAACTGCTGAGAGGATCCCAAGAATTGGAGAAGAACAAAGAAGAAAAAGAAGGAGGAAGATTTCAGCTACACTTTCAGCAACTTTCAGAAGACTGTTATAATTGTGGACAGATTGGTACTTTACCTGTGATGAAAATGAGTCGGGAGAAAACAACAGAGCAAGATGAAGGAGCAAGTGAAGATCACCTGTTAGTGTCTAGAAGATCCGGAAGGGGGGTGCATTGCTGAGGGAATCGATTAGAGAAGAAGAGAAAATAGCTAACAATTGAAGTTAGGGAATCAATGGAGCTCTGCTATAAAAATCAAAGAGAAATCAAAATAGACATACTAATATTAGAAGAAACTGTTATGGCAGTGTTGGGAAGAGATGCATTGTTTAAATTGAATTGTACAATAAGATGTACACTAGACGACTGGGTTTTTGGGAATCTGGGAATCATTTGCTTAAAAATATAATATCACAGGAAGGATGATAATCTATTGTTCTGTCTATTAGACAATCTGTCTG
Organism: Coregonus lavaretus; assembly: GCF_964263955.1. Lineage (NCBI taxonomy): Eukaryota > Metazoa > Chordata > Actinopteri > Salmoniformes > Salmonidae > Coregonus > Coregonus lavaretus. The sequence goes on along the minus strand of NC_139991.1, from coordinate 35,581,921 downwards.
GAAAAATAAAGTTAAAAGGGGTGACTATTATTCTGGGTTACATTCTTACACTAAGGGATTTCAGGCTAGGCTAAAAGGTGTTTAGTCGTTTTGCCAAGTCTGTGTGTAATGAGTCAGAAGCAGGTGGGGAACTTTCCCAATCACATATTCTAAACATTTGGTGGTAAGGGATTTTGTGGAAAATCAGGGGGAAAAGTTGTAAATGTTATGAGAGAAAAGATTAGATTAAAATAAGTTAGGAGTAGATTAGGGTTGAAGGAACTCTGAGACAGTAAGCTAAGTTTCAAAGTTAGTAGTAAGACAGAGAGAGAACAGTGAGGAAGGACATTTTAAAGTTTAGTGGGAAGATATGGTAGGAGTTTAGATCGGTTAGGAGCAGATGCATTGAGAAAGTATGTGTTGCTGAATGATAAGAGAAGATTGAGGGTGATTGAGTATCTATATTTACAGTTTCCAGCAGGAAGATCAAGGTAATTATAGGTGTATTTGGGTAATCAAAAGTTTGAAAGTCAGGAATTAGAGAAAGGACTGAGATTTGGGGAAAAAGTGACACTAGTGGTGATAGATGGAAGTACAAGCAAAGACAACTTTTTTCTTTGGGGAAAACTAGGAGCAACAATAAGGACATTAACACTTCAGTCTATTATAACAACAGTGAGAAGCAATTTAACTCTTTCAACATTGATAGGTATTAAAGCCATAAATATATCGCATTTGGTTATAAGGGAACCAATACAGCACCAATTTTAGGGGAAAGAATACTTATTAGGGTTAGGATGGAGACGTTTCTCCCATATGGAGAGATAATTATGGAGAATAAGTATTGTTATCAGGACCCGGAGTAGAAGCTGTTGCACCTAGTCAAAGGAGGTATAGTTTGGAAGAGGGTTAGGAGTGATTGTTCACTTATGTTGCGTAATGTTACAGAGAAAGGTCAGGGAGAATATATGTATGCTTATTTAGGGCAAGCATTAGAAGTTGTTCCGGTTAAGGATTATGGGTTAAAGGGCTATGTAATTCGTAAAGTGATGCCTATAATGGAAGATTTGAAATCTGTTGAAGCTTCCGCAGTCACCGAAGGAGTTCAGGAGGAGTAGATTACAGTAGTCACTCTAACAGTAGATAATACACAGAGGATAATGGGAACTTTTGCACTAGAAGTAATTAGGGTTGATACAGCAGCTAAATCAACTACTTTAATGGTAACTTTGGAAGGGATTAGTGATACGATGGCAATAGCAAAAGAGGGAGTATGACATCGACAACAACTTTTCTGAAATTAAATGGGGAATTTTAGACTCATGGGTTATGTTACGGATGGAGAGTGCTGTCAATGATAGTACGAATAGGGTTAAAATAGGAGAACAGATAATAGTAGAGAGAATATAGATTCATCATGGAGATACAGGATGAGGTCTTTGATTTTGATGACAGACAAGGAGAGGTATCTGATCAGTACCGCTTGTTCTTCTGTTGTGGAAATTAGAGATAGATTAACTCATTCTGTAAGATCAGTGAGGAATCTTGAGGGTCCATGTCTGTTGAGAATTCCAGCACCAAACATGTTAGACGGTCGCGCGGCCTCTATCAGGTATGGGTCAGTCTTATGCTTTGTCATGACTGTGGTATTGGCAACAGTCATTGACCGATAAAATAATGTCGTTGTCAGAACAGTGGTTTAAGCCTAGGTTTAAGTGTTCTTGGTTAAATGAATTACCCTATGGGAATTGTTAAATGGGAAAGGAAAATTAGGTAACAACGGAACCCTGAAGTATTCAGGTGAAACATTGAGGGCTAAAAGTTGTTTTTGTTCTAATAAAACATATGAGGTAAAGGGTATGTTTATGGGAATATCAGATTGGGATGTTATATGATAACTTTGGATAAGCATGAACATAAGGTTAGAGATGACAAATAGAATGTAATTTTTAATATACCAGATAGTAAGAAGAGCAGGACTTTGATGGTTAAACGATTAGCTTTTGTCTGACAATGTGACTATGGACAATTTTAGAGATATTTGGTGGGTTTGTGATGATAAAATATATATTCTTACATTATGGATGGACAGGATTTGGTTACATGTCAACGTTGAAGCTTCCATAGGAGGCTTTTACTATTAAAAGAGGAGTAGCACCGAACACAGATCAATTTCAAACTAGAGTTCAAAATAGGATGAAAAGGGACATGTCATAGGCTTCAAGCCTATCATTGAAGGATAAGTTTAAGGGAGAAGGGGGGACTTTATTCATGGTATGGTGTAACATTTGGGAAGATCATAGTGATAAATATTAGTTATACTTTCAGATAATATCACTGGGGTTAAATAAGGGATGCATTTGGAAGACTTGGTTGCAAGATCAGTTAGGCCCAGTAGGGGCAGTGATGGGTCAGATTTTAGTTTCAGCTTTGATAACACTGTGTGATGTTTGTAATTTGTTACTGACCTTTGAGAAAGCTATGATATTGAGATAGGTTGGAGAGTGATTCCTGGAGACAACAATCAGATGCCGGTGTTGACTGTTCCTGATCTGGAGGAAGATGGATGGACTACTGATGGATAAATATCATTTTTTATGAGTTGATTATTTTTCAAAAATAAATTTCAATATTGGGGTGATGTTGGTATGATTTATGAATCAAAGGGGGGAATAGGTTTATGTGATTCATGCATCATTTATATATCAGTTTATATTCTTAGTGGATATTGATGTTTAATTTGAAAGGGTTGTTTTGCAAAAGATACTGTTTGGTCGTTTCTTTTCTTTTCATTCCAGAAGCATTTGGGAGAACATGTGGAGATTGAAATACTCAAACAAAGACAATATGAAGGGACAATATGACTGGAGGAGATGAAACAAGGAGGGTGTGGCTGATTTCATCATCAACAATCCATTCATCCAAGTCAAGACTACAGGGAGATGAAGTGTAGTGGACTACATTCCAGTGTCTGCAATGAAATATAGACATGTGTAATACATAATTGTGTAATAGTCTCAGGTATTAATTTTTGTAGAATGATGTTTGATGTTATTGAATACATGTGAGGATCTTAGATGTTTGTGTTTATTTCGTGAATGTTTAGGGACAGAGAGGCTAGGAAGGGAGAGATTCATTGTACGATCCGATGGGTTGACCAGCCGTACAGTGGATGTTTTTGGATAGGATTTTGTTTGCAGGGGCTTACATGTGTATTTAATTGCATCATAGTTTCAAAATGCATTTACATGGTTTATGAGGTTATCTGGAGTACCGACGGTGGTTGCCTGGGGCAGAGGGACCGTGAGAGAATGTTACTGTCTTGATTGATGGATGGATATCTGAAAAGATGGCTGCCGGACAGTTTTTCGCTCTTACACTCCATAGAGATTTCTTCATATTTCATAGTAATGTATTCACACTTCATAAAGATAGTAATGTATTCACACTTCATAAACAGGTATTCATATTTCATAGAAAGGTATTTACACTCTAGAGGAGAATGTTTTTTAGTTTAATGTGAAAGATACTCAATAAGATAAATGGTTACTAGTCATAATCCTATTCTGTTTGTTTTCGAGACGTTTAGTTCGTCTCGAAGGGGGGAATATAGTATCTGAAGATTATGCCTTTGTTAAATGTTTTTCATGAAGAAATGGAATGTTGGTTATGTTAGTATCAAAAGGCAATGTTTAGTATAATGTCACATATAATAGACAGGAAGTGTGTTGTAAACTGGTGATTGGCCAGAGGAGGGAGTTTCATTGTTTATAAATAGGGGGGTTAGGCGAGGAAGACGTCAGAACGGCCATGGCAATCGGGGGAGCCGTTCTCCGGGTGTCATGTCACCTGTCATTTATGCTGTAACCTCGTGATTTTAATAAAAGCCTCTAACACGATGCAGCATAAAACGGACTCTTTGTTGACAGCAATAATGACCACCACTCATCAGATACGACAATAGAAAATAACGCAGCTGTTTGTTGACCATTGAATCTAGTATTTTTCGCAAGACAAGGAAGCCTGGAAATGGATTGAAATTATCTGCCCTTATGGAGTGGTAGCACAAAAGCTGCTTTCCACATGTTTTGAATATTTCCTGATACTAAAGTTAAATAAAACATTTGTGTTACTGAGCCAGCAATGAGGGGTGCTTCATACTTAAGCAAAGATGGGTCCAAATTGTCAGCCCCTATTGACTTCTTGGTGTCAAGAGCTAATAAGGCAGCAAGAACTTCTGTTTCTGTGAGTTGCCAAAAAGAAAAACCCTGACTACCAAGTCACTTGAGGTTGACTGATCACCTATCGAGGCAACTGGAGGCTGTATGTGGGAAGAACACTCAACTGACTGGCCAAGACCAGTATGACCACCATTTCTTTCAAATAGAAAAACAGCTGAGATAAAATGTTGATTAAAAGCATTACCAATCTTAACTTTTTCAATAATTATGCAGGAGTCTAAAACTACTTGCTAAGGAGGATCACTAACAGAGTTTGCCATTGTGCTAAGGAAGTAGTTTGATTTGGTCGGTTTAACCGAGGCAGTGCATCAATTTCTCAATTGCCTAAATAGCCTGGCAATCAGCTAACGAGCCAGTTTGTCTAGCCTTGGCCCATGCTTGATTTCTAATCAAGAGGAGGTCTGAGAGTACAGGAGATGGTGTAGGATGAGTGGCATTCCAAATAAATAAATAATACTAACTAGATGGTAACTTTACTAATAAAGTTGTGGGTCTTTAAAATTATTTTTGTGGTAGAAGTTTAAAAAGTATTAATTTACTATTTAAAGCAAATCAGTTACATATAGTCGAAGTTAAATTTAGTAAAATAATTGGTCAGATTATTTTGATAGACTACTATATCAACCTTATTACTTTGGATTGTGGGGCAGTTACAGTGAAGGAAAAAAGTATTTGATCCCCTGTTGATTTTGTACGTTTGCCCACTGAAATGATCAGTCTATAATTTTAATGGAAGGTTTATTTGAACAGTGAGAGACAAAAAAATCCAGAAAAACGCATGTCAAAAATGTTATAAATTGATTTGCATTTTAATGAGGGAAATAAGTATTTGACCCCCTCTCAATCAGAAAGATTTCTGGCTCCCAGGTGTCTTTTATACAGGTAACGAGCTGAGATTAGGAGCACACTCTTAAAGGGAGTGCTCCTACTCTCAGCTTGTTACCTGTATAAAAGACACCTGTCCACAGAAGCAATCAATCAATCAGATTCCAAACTCTCCACCATGGCCAAGACCAAAGAGCTCTCCAAGGATGTCAGGGACAAGATTGTAGACCTACACAAGGCTGGAATGGGCTACAAGACCATCGCCAAGCAGCTTGGTGAGAAGGTGACAACAGTTGGTGCGATTATTCGCAAATGGAAGAAACACAAAATAACTGTCAATCTCCCTCGGCCTGGGGCTCCATGCAAGATCTCACCTTGTGGAGTTGCAATGATCATGAGAACGGTGAGGAATCAGCCCAGAACTACACGGGAGAATCTTGTCAATGATCTCAAGGCAGCTGGGACCATAGTCACCAAGAAAACAATTGGTAACACACCATGCTGTGAAGGACTGAAATCCTGCAGCGCCCACAAGGTCCCCCTGCTCAATAAAGTACATATACAGGCCCGTCTGAAGTTTGCCAATGAACATCTGAATGATTCAGAGTAGAACTGGGTGAAAGTGTTGTGGTCAGATGAGACCAAAATCGAGCTCTTTGGCATCAATTCAACTCGCCGTGTTTGGAGGAGGAGGAATGCTGCCTATGACCCCAAGAACACCATCCCCACCGTCAAACATGGAGGTGGAAACATTATGCTTTGGGGGTGTATTTCTGCTAAGGGGACAGGACAACTGTACTATTATTGTACTATTATGTGTGTTTTTCCGCGTTATTTGTAATTTATTATCGTCCCCACAGTGACCGTACGTACATACCCCAACCAGAAGCCATGAATTACAGGAAACATCCGCACTGAGCTAAAGGGTAGAGCTGCCGCTTACAAGGAGCGGGACTCTAACCCAGACGCTTATAAGAAATCCCGCTATGCCCTCCGACGAACCATCAAACAGGCAAAGAGTCAATACAGGACTAAGATTGAATCGTACTACACCGGCTCTGACACTCGTCGGATGTGGCAGGGACTGAAAACTATTACAGACTACAAAGGGAAGCACAGCCGCGAGCTGCCCAGTGACACAAGACTTCCAGACGAGCTAAACCACTATGCTCGCTTCGAGGCAAGCAACACTGAAGCATGCATGAGAGCACCAGCTGCTCCGGATGACTATGTGATCACACACTCCATAACCGATGTGAGTAAGACTTTTAAGCAGGTCAACATTCACAAGGCCGCAGGGCCAGACGGATTACCAGGGCATGTACTCCGAGCATGTGCTGACCAACTGGCAAGTGTCTTCACTGACATTTTCAACATGTCCCTGACTGAGTCTGTAATACCAACATGTTTCAAGCAGACCACCATAGTCCCCGTGCCCAAGGACTCTAAGATAACCTGCCTAAATGACTACCGACCCGTAGCACTGACGTCTGTAGCCATGAAGTGCTTTGAAAGGCTGGTCATGGCTCACTTCAACACCATTATTCCAGAAACCCTAGACCCCACTCCAATTTGCTTACCGCCCCAACAGATCCACAGATGATGCAATCTCTATTGCACTCCACACTGCCCTTTCCCACCTGGACAAGAGGAACACCTACGTGAGAATGCTATTCATTGACTACAGCTCAGCATTCAACACCATAGTGCCCTCAAAGCGCATCACTAAGCTAAGGATCCTAGGACTAAACACCTCCTTCTGCAACTGGATCCTGGACTTCCTGACGGGCCGCCCCCAGGTGGTAAGGGTAGGTAACAACACATCTGCCACACTGATCCTCAACACGGGGGCCCCTCAGGGGTCCAACACCTTCATTAAGTTTGCCGACGACACAACAGTGGTAGGCCTGATCACCGACAACGATGAGACAGCCTATAGGGAGGAGGTCAGAGACCTGGCCATGTGGTGCCAGGATAACAACCTCTCCCTCAACGTGACCAAGACAAAGGAGGTGATTGTGGACTACAGGAAAAAAAAGAGGACTGAGCACGCCCCCATTCTCATCGACGGGGCTGTAGTGGAACAGGTTTAGAGCTTCAAGTTCCTTGGTGTCCACATCACCAACGAACTATCATGGTCCAAACACACCAAGACAGTCGTGAAGAGGGCACGACAAAGCCTATTCCCCCTCAGAGACTGAAAAGATTTGGCATGGGTCCTCAGATCCTCAAAAAAGTATACAGCTGCACCATAAAGAGCATCCTGACTGGTTGCATCACCGCCTGGTATGGCAACTGCTTGGCCTACGACCGCAAGGCACTACAGAGGGTAGTGCGTACGGCCCAGTACATCACTGGGGCCAAGCTTCCTGCCATCCAGGACCTCTATACCAGGCGGTGTCAGAGGAAGGCCCTCAAAATTGTCAAAGACTACAGCCACCCTAGTCATAGACTGTTATCTCTGCTACTGCACGGCAAGCGGTACCGGAGTGCCAAGTCTAGGTCAAAAGACTTCTCAACAGCTTCTACCCCCAAGCCATAAGACTCCTGAACAGCTAATCATGGCTACCCGGACTATTTGCACTGCCCCCCCACCCCATCTTTTTACGCTGCTGCTACTCTGTTAATTATTTATGCATAGTCACTTTAACTCTACCCACATGTACATATTACTTAAACTACCTCAACTAGCCGGTGCCCCCGCACATTGACTCTGCACCGGTACCCCCCTGTACAGTGGGGGAAAAAAGTATTTAGTCAGCCACCAATTGTGCAAGTTCTCCCACTTAAAAAGATGAGAGAGGCCTGTAATTTTCATCATAGGTACACGTCAACTATGACAGACAAAATGAGATTTTATTTCTCCAGAAAATCACATTGTAGGATTTTTAATGAATTTATTTGCAAATGATGGTGGAAAATAAGTATTTGGTCAATAACAAAAGTTTCTCAATACTTTGTTATATACTCTTTGTTGGCAATGACACAGGTCAAACGTTTTCTGTAAGTCTTCACAAGGTTTTCACACACTGTTGCTGGTATTTTGGCCCATTCCTCCATGCAGATCTCCTCTAGAGCAGTGATGTTTTGGGGCTGTCGCTGGGCAACACGGACTTTCAACTCCCTCCAAAGATTTTCTATGGGGTTAAGATCTGGAGACTGGCTAGGCCACTCTAGGACCTTGAAATGCTTCTTACGAAGCCACACCTTCGTTGCCCGGGCGGTGTGTTTGGGATCATTGTTATGCTGAACGACCCAGCCACGTTTCATCTTCAATGCCCTTGCTGATGGAAGGAGGTTTTCACTCAACATCTCCCGATACATGGCCCCATTCATTCTTTTCCTTACACGGATCAGTCGTCCTGGTCCCTTTGCAGAAAAACAGCCCCAAAGCATGATGTTTCATTACATTTACATTTACGTCATTTAGCAGACGCTCTTATCCAGAGCGACTTACATTATTTTTTTTCATACCCCCTGTGGGAATCGAACCCACAACCCTGGCGTTGCAAACGCCATGCTCTATCAACTGAGCTACATCCCTGCCGGCCATTCCCTCCCCTACCCTGGACGACGCTGGGCCAATTGCGCGCCGCCCCGTGGGTCTCCCGGTCACGGCCGGCTACGACAGAGCCTGGATTCGAACCAGGATCTCTAGTGGCACAGCTAGCTCTGCGATGCAGTGCCTTAGACCACTGCGCCACTCAGGAGACTATCCACCCCCATGCTTCACAGTAGGTATGGTGTTCTTTGGATGCAACTCAGCATTCTTTGTCCTCCAAACACGACGAGTTGAGTTTTTACCAAAAAGTTATATTTTGGTTTCATCTGACCATATGACATTCTCCCAATCCTCTTCTGGATCATACAAATGCAATCTAGCAAACTTCAGACGGGCCTGGACATGTACTGGCTTAAGCAGGGGGACACGTCTGGCACTGCAGGATTTGAGTCCCTGGCGGCGTAGTGTGTTACTGATGGTAGGCTTTGTTACTTTGGTCCCAGCTCTCTGCAGGTCATTCATTAGGTCCACCCGTGTGGTTCTGGGATTTTTGCTCACCGTTCTTGTGATCATTTTGACCCCACGGGGTGAGATCTTGCGTGGAGCCCCAGATCGAGGGAGATTATCAGTGGTCTTGTATGTCTTCCGTTTCCTAATAATTGCTCCCACAGTTGATTTCTTCAAACCAAGCTGCTTACCTATTGCAGATTCAGTCTTCCCAGCCTGGTGCAGGTCTACAATTTTGTTTCTGGTGTCCTTTGACAGCTCTTTGGTCTTGGCCATAGTGGAGTTTGGAGTGTGACTGTTTGAGGTTGTGGACAGGTGTATTTTATACTGATAACAAGTTCAAACAGGTGCCATTAATACAGGTAACGAGTGAAGGACAGAGGAGCCTCTTAAAGAAGAAGTTACAGGTCTGTGAGAGCCAGAAATCTTGTTTGTTTGTAGGTGACCAAATACTTATTTTCCACCATAATTTGCAAATAAATTCATAAAAAATCCTACAATGTGATTTTCTGGATTTTTTCCCCCTCAATTTCTCTGTCATAGTTGACGTGTACCTATGATGAAAATTACAGGCCTCTCTCATCTTTTTAAGTGGGAGAACTTGCACAATTGGTGGCTGACTAAATACTTTTCCCCCCCACTGTATATATAGCCTCCCTACTGTTATTTTATTTTACTTCTGCTCTTTTTTTCTCAACACTTTTTTGTTGTTGTTTTATTTTACTTTTTTATTAAAAATAAATGCACTGTTGGTTAAGGGCTGTAAGTAAGCATTTCACTGTAATGTCTGCACCTGTTGTGTTCGGCGCATGTGGCCAATACAATTTGATTTGATTTGATTTGAATTTCACCACATCAAAGGGACGATGGACGGGGCCATGTACCGTCAAATCTTGGGTGAGAACCTCCTTCCCTCAGCCAGGGCATTGAAAATGGCATGACAATGACCCAAAACACACGGCCAAGGCAACAAAGGAGTGGCTCAAGAAGAAGCACATTAAGGTCCTGGAGTGGCCTAGCCAGTCTCCAGACCTTAATCCCATAGAAAATCTGTGGAGGGTGCTGAAGTTTTGAGTTGCCAAACGTCAGGCTCAAATCCTTAATGTCTTGGAGAATATCTGCAAAGAGGAGTGGGACAAAATCCCTCCTGAGATGTGTGCAAACCTGGTGGCCAACTACAAGAAATGTCTGACCTCTGTGATTGCCAACAAGGGTTTTACCACAAAGTATTAAGTCATGTTTTGCAGAGGGGTCAAATACTTATTTCCCTCATTAAAATGCAAATCAATTTATAACATTTTTGACATGCGTTTTTTCTGGATTTTTTTGTTGTTATTCTGTCTCTCACTGTTCAAATAAACCTACCATTACAATTATAGACTGATCATGTCTTTGTCAGTGGGCAAACGTACAAAATCAGCAGGGGATCAAATACTTTTTTCCTCTCACTGTAGATCACAAAAATGGCTAAACTACAGTGGTTGCATGTGAGAACTGAAAGAAGAAAGACATTGGACAAAGAGATCTTTGTCAGAAGATGGGAATAAAAGCAGGATCAACACTCATACATGCTGTGGGTTTCAGATAAATACTGTAGTTGCAGGTTTTATTTTTGTAAAACGTTCAGTGTAAATTACAAAGGTTTAGGCTATTATTTGGGGAGAGAAATACTGTATCATTTGGAGATTTTCAAAAATGAAATATCTATTTAAATAATATAAATTACCATTGTGTATTAACAGATAAATATCATTTAAGACATTTGGTCATTATAAAAAATCATGTTTGAGGCATTTTCCAAGGTACAATTTGTACAGGACTGGTAGGAGACATTATTTGGAGAAATTCAGCCGTGAAAAATCTTTCTAAATGATAGGAGACACTAGTTTGTGTGTTTTACACGTGAAAAAATCATTTTAAAAACACAGTTCTGATATAAAACACATGTTACACAATGACGTTTCAGGTCATTCCTTTAGGCGATGTCATTTGGAGATTGGCGACAGATAAATATTTATGTTTGTATTTTAACAGCAAATATCATTTGAATATTTTATTAATTTCTAAAATGATCTACAAACAAAATTCCACTTTGACATTATAGGGTATTGTGTGTAGTTCAGTGACATAAAATCACAATTGAATCAATTTTAAATTCAGGCTGTAACAACATGTGGAAAAAGCAAAGGTTTGAATACTTTCTGAAGGCACTGGAGTTTCAGGCCGGTGACGCCGTTACACTATGCAACCAACTGTGACATGAGTTGGTTTGGGTTTGTTGCTGCTAGTTAGTACACTGTTGTAATATTCAGACATGAGTTAACTGCCACCGTAACTGCATTCAATTTATTTTTGCAACTCCATCACCTCATGCCATTATGAACGTGTAAAAAAAAACACTTCTGTTCCATCATTCTGAATGGTCCATCATTGAGCAATGGCTAAATTAGACAAATAATTAGTAGGAAACAACTGTATGATGTCGTCAAAATTAATTTAGAGAGATGGAAATGTTGTCATTATAGCAAAGTTAGGCAAAATTAGCTAGCAATGCTAATGTTAGCTAGCTAGCTAAAATACAGTGGTGTCCCCTCCATCTTAGATAGCTAGCTGGCTAAAGTTACACCAAATATTTGTATAACTAACCCAAGATAGACCACAGCCTGTCGTTTCCAATGGGAGCAACTGAATCATAGTGGGTAGAACTTGCATGGAGGTGGGCAAAGCCGAGCACGAGCTAGCGAGAGCCTATTGGTGCATTCTAGCATGCATTTCCATATTTCAGTTAGGGAAAGCCTACTCTGTGATGTGCGTGTGTGCAATAACTCAATTCGCTCTTGTACTCCTAAACAATGCAATTTTTTAAAACTTTGGCAAAGGGTAAAGTCTACAAACCTAAGTCCACTCTGTTCGTAACAGATTCTAGTTTTGGAACCAGAACTGTATTGAGATCAAATGTTTCATCGATGAGAAAATTCACAGAACGTTGGCCAAAATCCATCTCGCTCCATCTTCTCCCACTGCCGGCAACTGGGCTTCCTCTCACCACCATATTTGGTAGTGAGTGGAAATGCCAAACAGATCCTTCACATTTATACATCCGGTGAAACATCTGTCTCATTGTTCTGCATCTGAAGTCAATCTGACGACATCGTCAGCGTCGTCCAGGGTAGGGGAGGGAATGGCCGGCAGGGATGTAGCTCAGTTGATAGAGCATGGAGTTTGCAACGCCAGGGTTGTGGGTTCGATTCCCACGGGGGGCCAGTATAAAAAAAATATGTATTCACTAACTGTAAGTCGCTCTGGATAAGAGTGTCTGCTAAATGACTAAAATGTAAATGTAATGTAAATGTTTTTCTACGAATTATTTGCCTCCTTTTGAAATGGTACAGTGTTTTCAAGGTAGCTAGCTAACTAACGTCAGGTAGCCTGCCTCTCTAACATTATAGTTATAATGATTATCGATCAAAATATACATAAGCAGGTACATAACCAGCATTGTCTAGCTATACAGTCGCGGATATGACCGTTGACAGCCAACAGAAATGGTAGCGTCGAATGCCATCTAGCAAGATTGTGGGAAATGTGTTCGCAGTTAGCATAAACTTGGTATGGAAGCCCATCTCCATTTGTTTGAAGTTGGACAAACATTAGAGCAAAATGTGCGTTGCAAACGCTAGCTGCGAATACATAACGCTACTGGTTCAGACTTTGGGACCAACAAACTCCAACCACCTATTCCGTATGGGAGGGTCCTTCGGGAGGGAATGCAAACCATGGATAGCTGTGCATCCTAGCATGCATTTACGAACTGAAGGCATGGTCACGGATAACACTGCTAGCTACTACTACTACTATTACTACTACCACCACCTTCAATAATAATCTAACTCAAATCTATTGGATACTATGCTACTACTATAAATATACTGAATACACTAATGAATGAAAAATCCTTAGAGAGCTTTCATTCAATGTTAAAGAGGACGATTTCCACGTGGCGCTTGGCCTTTATAGGGGCGTAGTGTTTGGGCAAAAGGGGGCATGAATTGTTGACATACAGTGGGGAAAAAAAGTATTTAGTCAGCCACCAATTGTGCAAGTTCTCCCACTTAAAAAGATGAGAGAGGCCTGTAATTTTCATCATAGGTACACGTCAACTATGACAGACAAAATGAGAAAAAAAAATCCAGAAAATCACATTGTAGGATTTTTAATGAATTTATTTGCAAATTATGGTGGAAAATAAGTATTTGGTCAATAACAAAAGTTTCTCAATACTTTGTTATATACCCTTTGTTGGCAATGAAACAGGTCAAACGTTTTCTGTAAGTCTTCACAAGGTTTTCACACACTGTTGCTGGTATTTTGGCCCATTCCTCCATGCAGATCTCCTCTAGAGCGGTGATGTTTTGGGGCTGTCATAGTTGACATGTACCTATGATGAAAATTACAGGCCTCTCTCATCTTTTTAAGTGGGAGAACTTGCACAATTGGTGGCTGACTAAATACTTTTTTTCCCCACTGTAATTGTAATCCAAACCTAACCTTAATTTACTCATTGTGACACACTGAGGTTCCAAACTCCATTTTAGACGAGACTGACTTTATGACCAAAATGATCCTATTTACACTTTGTAGTCAATTTTGACACTAGAATAAATGTTTGACTCATATCAATGCCACATAGGCCATTATCAAAGGGATTAGTTGGTTTTTAAGTGCAGTCACTCTTTAAATCCAGTGTGTATTGTATAGCTAAATGAGTAGTTAACCTTTTCCCCTCTCCTGTTCATTGTTTTGTATGTTTTGTTTTTGAAAGTGATTACAGTTATGTAAAGCCCCTGTGCAACTTTAAATAACTTTATTAGAATACAATATCATTTAATAAAAAAATACAACACAATCACGATTTTGTTTCAACTGTCAAATGAGTTTCCTACAGTTCAGGACTATTTTTTAAGCCCCTTTTTTCTCCCCAATTTCGTGATATCCCTTTGCGATCCAATCTCATCGCTGCAACTCTCCAACATGTTTGGGAGAGGACAAAGGTCGAGTCATGCGTCCTCCGAACCCGCCAAACCACGCTTCTTAACACCCGCCCGCTTAACCCGGAAGCACCAATGTGTCGAAGGAAACACTGTTCAACTGACAACCGAAGTCAGCCTGCAGACGCCCGGCCTGCCACACGGAGTCACTAGAGCACGATGAGCCAAGTAAAGCCCCCCCAGCCAAACCCTCCCCACACCCGGTCGACGCTGGGCCAATTGTGTGCCGCCCTATGGGACTCCCGGTCACGGCCAGTTGTGACACAGCCTGGGATCAAATCCGGGTCTGTGGTGATGCCTCAAGCACTGCGATGCAGTGCCTTAGACCGCTGCGCCACTCGGGAGGCCACAGAACTATTTTCTATTCCCCTCTTGCCATATTTTATCATTAATGTAAAATCATTAATGGATTACATAAATTAAAAACAAAAAATTCATAAGAGTACACCATGAATAAAATGTGTAGGCTACATTGCCATTGTAAATTTGCAGTGGTAAACAAGGAAATACTTTATTTCATTTGTACAGCATGATTGTCAAATAGATTAACCGACCCTTAGTTTGCTAAGAAAAAGCAGGTTTCATTTGTTTCTTATGATAATGAAAGACTGTCAGCAATCAGGACTACAAGTTAACACTGACATCAGCTTTAGGGTGCGGTAAATCGGTGGCCAATAATGGTTGCAATTGAGATCAGCTGTATGTATTGATGGTTTAAAGTGATGCTCCAGAGCTTTTGTATAATTTCAGCCAGTATTGCTCCCAAGCCAAAACGGGTCCCCGGAAATTGTGCACAATTGTGTACTACGTCATCCATTTCTGATGTTACGTCCTGCAAAAACATAATAATTGTTTAACATTATTTGTATGATAGGTTACGAATTCCAATTCGTACAATATTTTATTAACTTTTATTTATTCAGGGTAGTCCAATTGAGACCAGGGTGCCTTGAGTACAAACATTCTCACAAGGAAGAAAATGTAACATTACAAATAAAACAAGAATAAAAATAAACACAATGCACAACCTCAACAAATAATCCACTACAATCAAATCGAAACTGCAATCCTCAATGAATTAATTCAACACCAGAGTCCTAAACTGCCCTAGGGGCACCAGAGAATCAAGATGCATGGAATTTTGTAAGTTATTTCAACAATGCAGGTCACTAAAACTAAAGGAGGATTTACTTAAATTGGTCAAGCAAATCCTGTGAGCGTTAGCAGCAATGTTAGGTAAGTTGGAAGCTTGTCTGCTCCTGAGTGGCGCAGTGGTCTAAGGCACTGCATCGCAGTGCTAACTGTGCCACTAGAGATCCTGGTTCAAATCCAGGCTCTGTCGCAGCTGGCCACGACCGGGAGACTCATGGGCAGCGCACAATTGACCCAGCGTTGTCCAGGGTAGGGGAGGGAATGGCCGGCAGGGATGTAGCTCAGTTGATAGAGCATGGCGTTTGCAACGCCAGGGTTGTGGCTTCGATTCCCACGGGGGGCCAGTAAAAAAAAATAATGTATTCACTAACTGTAAGTCGCTCTGGATAAGAGCGTCTGCTAAATGTAAAAATGTAATGTAATGTAAAGCTTTGTAAATAAAAAGCAAATAATTAAGTGATCTACTGGACTTTTATGCGGTCCAGCCAACCTTTTGTTACAGGATGTATTGAGTATTAAAACTGTCAACTGTGATAAAGCGAAGGGAGCTATGGTAGACGGCATCCAAAGGTTTAAGAGTAGTGGCTGCTGCAATCTGGTAAATGGTGTCACCATAGTCAAAAACTGGCAGGAAAGTTGACTGTACAATCTGCTTCCTGCTATTTAGGGAGAGCCCAGAT
This sequence comes from Coregonus lavaretus, assembly GCF_964263955.1. Classification (NCBI taxonomy): domain Eukaryota; kingdom Metazoa; phylum Chordata; class Actinopteri; order Salmoniformes; family Salmonidae; genus Coregonus; species Coregonus lavaretus. The sequence goes on along the minus strand of NC_139991.1, from coordinate 35,565,987 downwards.
CTATTTCTAAAAAAGAAGCCCTCTTTAAATCTTAGCTTTTTAACTATCTCATCCATATGTTTTTTAAACATTAAGTCATTGTCAATCCAAATGCCCAGAAATGTATAGGCGGGAATCTGATCGATGGAAGAACCATCCAATTAATAAATATATAGTTCACTTTTTTTGCGAGAATTAGAGAACATACACTGAGTGTACAAAAAACATTAGGAATACCTTCCTAATATTGAGTTGCACCCACTTTTGCCCTCAGAACAGACTCAATTCATCTGGACATGGACTCTTCAAGGTGTCAAAAGCGTTCCACAGGGATGCTGGCCAATGTTGACGCCAATGCTTCCCACAGTTGTGTCAAATTGGCTGGATGTCCTTTGGGTGGTGGACCATTCTTGATACACACGGGAACTGTTGAGCGTGAAAAACCCAGCAGCGTTGCAGTTCTTGACACACGCAAACCGGTGTGCCTGGCACATACTACCATAACCCGTTCAAAGGCACTTACATTTTTTTTATTGCCCATTCACCCTCCGAATGGCAAAAGTACACAATCCAGTCTCAAGGCTTAAAAATCCTTATTTAACCTGTCTCCTCCCCTTCACCTACACTGATTGAAGTGGATTTAACAAGTCACATCAATAAGGGAGCATAGCACGTGTTCCTAATGTTTTGTACACTTTGTGTATATTTAGTCTTGCCTGCGTTATTTTATAAATTTGTAAGTACTGCATTTTTAACAAGAGATTACCTGGTGTTAGTGCTGTGGCCAATGCTGTTTGCAATTGGCCCAACATGTCAATTTCATGGATGTGCCAAGACTTTTGAGTAAAATCATCATTTTCCTCTCATTTGTCAAGATATCACAAGAAGTGGGATGCAACAGATTGCAGCCGTTTATCTCAGAGACACTGTTGAACAGGCACCCACTGATCTTGATCATGGCTGAGACTGATTAGATCAAACAATACAGGAGGAGAAAAATGTTGATGCAGTTGACCCTAGTTCAGTGCAGGATAGGTATGCTATAAATATGGCTATTTTTCTCAGTGTACAAGCAGGTATATTGGCCCTGCCTCCACTATCTCAGAGATAGCAAATGAAACTTAATATGCACTAACAATACAACAAAACATCTGAACAGGAATTACATTTACTCTCACAAGTGTCCAAAAAAAGCCACACCCCTACTAAACCACACCTCCAGTCTTCTGATTTGACCCACTGGGTCATATCTCAATAACCCAGAGAAAATAACCCAGCTTCAACAACTGAATCCTGCTCTTTTTAACCTCTACTGGATTGGTGTCCCGAAATCGGGACAGTTGTTGCTCAATACGGATAATGTGACAACAATGACATTGTAAACAAAAGCAACATTTCACGGACATATACATGTCTTATATGGGCAGGAAGTTTAAATTATTGTTAATCTAACTGCAGTATCCAATTTACAGTAGGTATTTCAGCGAAAAAATACCATGCTATTGTTTGAAGATAGTGCACAACAACAAATAATGTACTTACATTCAGTAATCTTGCTCTGATATGTCATCCTGAGGGTCCCAGAGATAAAATCTAGAGTTGTTTTGTTTGATAAAATCAGTTTTTATGTCCTAACAGCGTTTCGACCGAATTCTGACTCATTCAACTTGCAACAAAACATTTAGACATAATATAAACCCTACACTTTGTTTCACCCAGTCAAGTTCATTTTTTCTGCGATCCTCAGATACTCAAGAAGGCAACAAAACTTTTTTTCATCTTTCTGCATGACGTATAGGCTACACAAAAGCTATTTGAGCACACCATGAATTGACAAGATTACGCATCAATGAGGCGGGCGTTGTTCACTTGATTAACTGTATCTTGGTCCAATGACCACCTATCATTTTGAAACATAGCTAGCTAGATAGCCAATGAGCTAGGCTTTACAGGAGTATGAGGTGGTCCTTTGTCTGAGGAAAAGCCTGTGTATTCAGCACGCGCGCAACGCGGTTTAGTGTCCATTGGAAATCTAAACAAGGAAGTGGCACATCGCGTTACGCACAGCTCGATTTAGTAAACAATGTATTTAGCAAATACAGCAAGTACAATATCGCTACTAATACTGGAAAAGCTAAGTCAAAGTCCAGGTACACCGATTTGGATGAGATTATAGCAGAAATCAGCCGGGAAAGTGTCACAGAACCAGTAGATGAGGACCTAGTGAATATAGTTTAGACTCAACAGCTGAATATATGTTTTTGGAAGGAGAGGACGCCACTTTAGAATGGTTAGTGAAATAGGTTTTTTCTACTCATGCTAATGCATTTGTTTGAATGGTTGCATATTATTCATTTAAGATTTTTTCTTTGATTGAGATATATATATATATATATATATACATATATATATATATATACACACACACACACAGTTTTTACACACCTACTCATTCCAGGGTTTTTCTTTATTTTGACTATTTTCTATATTATAGAATAATAGTGAAGACAGCAAAACTATGAAATAACACATATGGAATCATGTAGTAACCAAAAAAGTGTTAAACAAATCAAAATATGTTTTATATTTGAGATTCTTCAAATAGCCACCCTTTGCCTTGATGACAGCTTTGCACATTCTTGGTGTTCTCTCAACCAGCTTCACCTGGAATGCTTTTCCAACAGTCTTGAAAGAGTTCCCACATATGCTGAGCACTTGTTGGCTGCTTATTCTTCGCTCTGCCTTCCGACTCATCCCAAACCATCTCAATTGGGTTGAGGTCGGGGGATTGTGGAGGCCAGGTCACCTGATGCAGCACTCCATCACTCTCCTTCTTGGTAAAATAGCCCTTACATAGCCTGGAGGTGTGTTGGGTCATTGTCCTGTTGATAAACAAATGATAGTACCACAAAGCCGAGATGGGATGGCGTATCACTGCAGAATGCTGTGGTAGCCATGCTGGTTAAGTGTGCCTTGAATTCTAAATAAATCACAGACAGTGTCACCAACAAAGCACCCCAACACCATAACACCTCTTCCTCCATGCTTTACGGTGGGAACTACACATGCGGAGATCATCGGTTCATGTCTTAAAGTAATGATGGACTGTCGTTTCTCTTTGCTTATTTGAGCTGTTCTTGCCATAATATGGACTATCTTCTGTTTAAGGCACACCTGTTAATTGAAATGCATTCCAGGTGACTACCTCATGAAGATGGTTGAGAGAATACCAAGAATGTGCAAAGCTGTCATCAAGGCAAAGGGTGGCTATTTGAAGAATATAAAATATAAAATATATTTTGATTTGTTTATCACTTTTTTGGTTATTACATGATTCCATAGTTTTGATGTCTTCACTATTATTCTACAATGTAAAAAATAGTATTAATAAAGAAAAACCCTTGAATGAGTAGGTGTGTCCAAACTTTTGACTGGTAGTGTATATATAAAAAGCCAGTGGGGGCTGGTGACGGGAGGACGGCCCACAACAATGGCCGGAATGGAGTGTAATGGCCAGAATGGAGTGAATGGAACAACACAAAACAGACGAAAACCATGTGCTTGATACCATTCCACTCACACCACCCCGGCCACCACTACAAGCTGTCCTCCCCTCACCAGCCTTATTTACCATTGGTACACACACTTCACCAAAGTGATTGTGTTCCCCCTACTCTATATAATATACAGTGGGGAAAAAAAGTATTTAGTCAGCCACCAATTGTGCATGTTCTCCCACTTAAAAAGATGAGAGAGGCCTGTAATTTTCATCATATGTACACGTCAACTATGACAGACAAATTGAGAAAAGAAATTCCAGAAAATCACATTGTAGGATTTCTTATGAATTTATTTGCAAATTATGGTGGAAAATAAGTATTTGGTCACCTACAAACAAGCAAGATTTCTGGCTCTCACAGACCTGTAACTTCTTCTTTAAGAGGCTCCTCTGTCCTCCACTCGTTACCTCTATTAATGGCACCTGTTTGAACTTGTTATCCGTATAAAAGACACCTGTCCACAACCTCAAACAGTCACACTCCAAACTCCACTATGGCCAAGACCAAAGAGCTGTCAAAGGACACCAGAAACAAAATTGTAGACCTGCACCAGGCTGGGAAGACTGAATCTGCAATAGGTAAGCAGCTTGGTTTGAAGAAATCAACTGTGGGAGCAATTATTAGGAAATGGAAGACATACAAGACAACTGATAATCTCCCTCGATCTGGGGCTCCACGCAAGAGCTCACCCCGTGGGGTCAAAATGATCACAAGAACGGTGAGCAAAAATCCCAGAACCACATGGGGGGACCTAGTGAATGACCTGCAGAGAGCTGGGACCAAAGTAACAAAGCCTACCATCAGTAACACACTACGCCGCCAGGGACTCAAATCCTGCAGTCCCCCTGCTTAAGCCAGTACATGTCCAGGCCCGTCTGAAGTTTGCTAGAGTGCCTTTGGATGATCCAGAAGAGGATTGGGAGAATGTCATATGGTCAGATGAAACCAAAATAGAACTTTTTGGTAAAAACTCAACTCGTCGTGTTTGGAGGACAAAGAATGCTGAGTTGCATCCAAAGAACACCATACCTACTGTGAAGCATGGGGGTGGAAACATCATGCTTTGGGGCTGTTTTTCTGCAAAGGGACCAGGACGACTGATCCGTGTAAAGGAAAGAATGAATGGGGCCATGTATCGTGAGATTTTGAGTGAAAACCTCCTTCCATCAGCAAGGGCATTGAAGATGAAACGTGGCTGGGTCTTTCAGCATGACAATGATCCCAAACACACTGCCCGGGCAACGAAGGAGTGGCTTCGTAAGAAGCATTTCAAGGTCCTGGAGTGGCCTAGCCAGTCTCCAGATCTCAACCCCATAGAAAATCTTTGGAGGGAGTTGAAAGTCTGTGTTGCCCAGCGACAGCCCCAAAACATCACTGCTCTAGAGGAGATCTGCATGGAGGAATGGGCCAAAATACCAGCAACAGTGTGTGAAAACCTTGTGAAGACTTACAGAAAACGTTTGACCTGTGTCATTGCCAACAAAGGGTATATAACAAAGTATTGAGAAACTTTTGTTATTGACCAAATACTTATTTTCCACCATAACTTGCAAATAAATTCATTAAAAATCCTACAATGTGATTTTCTGGATTTTTTTTCCTCATTTTGTCTGTCATAGTTGACGTGTACCTATGATGAAAATTACAGGCCTCTCTCATCTTTTTAAGTGGGAGAACTTGCACAATTGGTGGCTGACTAAATACTTTTTTTCCCCACTGTATATGTTTATAGATATGTGTTGTTTATTTGATGTATTGATGCAAGGCTCATCCGTAAAACTATTCTTACAGATTTTTTTATTTTATTCAGTCCGACCCCTGCTGCTGTCTCTGGATCCACACCTACCCCCGCCCGGCCATCTAGAGGTGTGAAGAGGCCAGCCCAGAAGCGTCACACTGTGCTGGAATATGATGAGGAGCCACTTCCACCTACATTTTGACCGAAAAGGCAGCCAGGACCTCAGCTGGACATGACTGGAAAGTACAGCCCCCTTCATCTTCACTCCTCTACTCCTGCCACCATTGGTGTTCACCTGCCAAAATACACAACTGCTGACATGAATGTGCCTCAGGGCCAACAGAGCACAGCAGGGAGGTGTCGTTGTATTTGTATTCATTATAGATCCCCATAATGCCAAGGCAGCAACTACACTTCCTGGGGTCCAGCAAAATTAAGGCAGTTTATACAATTTTAAAAACCTTACAATATATTCACAGATTTGACAACACACTGTGTGTCCTCAGGCCCCTACTCCACCACTACCACATATCTACAGTACAATATCCATGTGTACGTGTGTGTATAGTGCGTATGTTATTGTGTGTGTGTTTGTATGCATGTGTCTGTGCCTATGTTTGTGTTGCTTCACAGTCCCCGCTGTTCCATAAGGTGTAAGAATGAGGGTGCTACATAACATTTAGTAAGAAGTCACCCAGGTGTCTTCACAAGAAATCTCCCATCACCTGCACTACTTTTTCTGTTACCCTCTGCTTTACATCAAAAAGAGACAGCTATGGGACTTGGCATCAGCAGCACAATCTTGTGTAGAGGACTGAGGGTGTTCTAAATACTGTAATTATATATACAGTGGGGAGAACAAATATTTGATACACTGCCGATTTTGCAGGTTGTCCTACTTACAAAGTATGTAGAGGTCTGTAATTTTTATCATATGTACACTTCAACTGAGAGAGACGGAATCTAAAACAAAAATCCAGAAAATCACATTGTATGATTTACAAGTAATTAATTTGCATTTTATTTCATGACATAAGTATTTGATCACCTACCAACCAGTAAGAATTCAGGCTCTCACAGACCTGTTAGTTTTTCTTTAAGAAGCCCTCCTGTTCTCCACTCATTACCTGTATTAACTGCACCTGTTTGAACTTGTTACCTGTATAAAAGACACCTGTCCACACACTCAATTAAACAGACTCCAACCGCTCCACAATGGCCAAGACCAGAGAGCTGTGTAAGGACATCAGGGATAAAATTGTAGACCTGCACAAGGCTGGAATGGGCTACAGGACAATAGGCAAGCAGCTTGGTGAGAAGGCAACAACTGTTGGCGCAATTATTAGAAAATGGAAGAAGTTCAAGATGACGGTCAATCAACCTCGGTCTGGGGCTCTATGCAAGATCTCACCTCGTGGGGCATCAATGATCATGAGGAAGGTGAGGGATCAGCCCAGAACTACACAGCAGGACCTGGTCAATGACCTGAAGAGAGCTGGGACCACAGTCTCAAAGAAAACCATTAGTAACACACTACGTCGTCATGGATTAAAATCCTGCAGCGCACGCAAGGTCCCCCTGCTCAAGCCAGCGCATGTCCAGGCCCGTCTGACGTTTGCCAATGACCATCTGGATGATCCAGAGGAGGAATGGGAGAAGGTAATGTGGTCTGATGAGACAAAAATAGAGCTTTTTGGTCTAAACTCCACTCGCCGTGTTTGGAGGAAGAAGAAGGATGAGTACAACTCCAAGAACACCATCCCAACCGTGAAGCATGGAGGTGGAAACATCATTCTTTGGGGATGCTTTTCTGCAAAGGGGACAAGATGACTGCACCGTATTGAGGGGAGGATGGATGGGGCCATGTATCGCGAGATCTTGGCCAAATACCTCCTTCCCTCAGTAAGAGCATTGAAGAATGGTCATGGCTGGGTCTTCCAGCATGACAACGACCCAAAACACACAGCCAGGGCAACTAAGGAGTGGCTCCGTAAGAAGCATCTTCAAGGTCCTGGAGTGGCCTAGCCAGTCTCCAGACCTGAACCCAATAGAAAATCTTTGGAGGGAGCTGAAAGTCCATATTGCCCAGCGACAGCCACGGAACCTGAAGGATCTGGAGAAGGTCTGTATGGAGGAGTGGGCCAAAATCCCTGCTGCAGTGTGTGCAAACCTGGTCAAGACCTACAGGAAACGTATGATCTCTGTAATTGCAAACAAAGGTTTCTGTACCAAATATTAAGTTCTGCTTTTCTGATGTATCAAATACTTATGTCATGAAATAAAATGCAAATTAATTACTTAAAAATCATACAATGTGATTTTCTGGATTTTTGTTTTAGATTCCGTCTCTCACAGTTGAAGTGTACCTATGATAAAAAATTACAGACCTCTACATGCTTTGTAAGTAGGAAAACCTGCAAAATCGGCAGTGTATCAAATACTTGTTCTCCCCACTGTATATACTGAGATCATGTGACAGATCATGTGACACTTAGATTGCACACAGGTGGACTTTATTTAGCTAATTATGTGACTTCTGAAGGTAATTGGTTGCACCAGATCTTATTTAGGGGCTTCGTAGCAAAGGGTGTAATACGTATGCACGCACAACTATTCGGTTATTTATTTTTTAGAATTTTTTGAAACAAGTTATTTTTTTTCATTTCACTTCACCAATTTCGACTATTTTGTGTATGTCCATTACATGAAATCCAAATAAAAATCCATTTTAATTACATGTTGTAATGCAACAAAATAGGAAAAAACGCCAAGGGGGGTGAATAGTTTTGCAAGGCACTGAATATGATGGAGGCAATCACATGGTTGTAGTCACTGATAAGGGTGGATAGCTGTGGATCAGTGAGGAGTGAGGAATGAGGTCAGGTCAGGTCACATTAAGGGAGAAGGAACAGTTTATTGCCCGCATCACTTAACTTCCTTTCTAGCAATAATCATGTAATGTTTAGAGGGAAGGGAGGATACTTCACCCAAATTGGGGTATACATACAGTGGGGGAAAAAGTATTTAGTCAGCCACCAATTGTGCAAGTTCTCCCACTTAAAAAGATGAGAGAGGCCTGTAATTTTCATCATAGGTACAGGTAAACTATGACAGACAAATTGAGATTTTTTTTTCCAGAAAATCACATTGTAGGATTTTTTATGAATTTATTTGCAAATTATGGTGGAAAATAAGTATTTGGTCACCTACAAACAAGCAAGATTTCTGGCTCCCACAGACCTGTAACTTATTCTTTAAGAGGCTCCTCTGTCCTCCACTCATTACCTGTATTAATGGCACCTGTTTGAACTTGTTTTCAGTATAAAAGACACCTGTCCACAACCTCAAACAGTCACACTCCAAACTCCACTATGGCCAAGACCAAAGAGCTGTCAAAGGACACCAGAAACAAAATTGTAGACCTGCACCAGGCTGGGAAGACTGAATCTGCAATAGGTAAGCAGCTTGGTTTGAAGAAATCAACTGTGGGAGCAATTATTAGGAAATGGAAGACATACAAGACCACTGATAATCTCCCTCGATCTGGGGCTCCACGCAAGATCTCACCCCGTGGGGTCAAAATGATCACAAGAACGGTGAGCAAAAATCCCAGAACCACACGGGGGGACCTAGTGAATGACCTGCAGAGAGCTGGGACCAAAGTAACAAAGCCTACCATCAGTAACACACTACGCCGCCAGGGACTCAAATCCTGCAGTGCCAGACGTGTCCCCCTGCTTAAGCCAGTACATGTCCAGGCCCGTCTGAAGTTTGCTAGAGTGCATTTGGATGATCCAGAAGAGGATTGGGAGAATGTCATATGGTCAGATGAAACCAAAATATAACTTTTTTGGTAAAAAATCATCTCGTCGTGTTTGGAGGACAAAGAATGCTGAGTTGCATCCAAAGAACACCATACCTACTGTGAAGCATGGGGGTGGAAACATCATGCTTTGGGGCTGTTTTTCTGCAAAGGGACCAGGACGACTGATCCGTGTAAAGGAAAGAATGAATGGGGCCATGTATCGTGAGATTTTGAGTGAAAACCTCCTTCCATCAGCAAGGGCATTGAAGATGAAACGTGGCTGGGTCTTTCAGCATGACAATGATCCCAAACACACCGCCCGGGCAACGAAGGAGTGGCTTCGTCAGAAGAATTTCAAGGTCCTGGAGTGGCCAAGCCAGTCTCCAGATCTCAACCCCATAGAAAATCTTTGAAGGGAGTTGAAAGTCCGTGTTGCCCAGCGACAGCCCCAAAACATCACTGCTCTAGAGGAGATCTGCATGGAGGAATGGGCCAAAATACCAGCAACAGTGTGTGAAAACCTTGTGAAGACTTACAGAAAACGTTTGACCTGTGGCATTGCCAACAAAGGGTATATAACAAAGTATTGAGAAACTTTTGTTATTGACCAAATACTTATTTTCCGCCATAATTTGCAAATAAATTCATAAAAAATCCTACGATGTGATTTTCTGGAAAAAAAAATCTCATTTTGTCTGTCATAGTTGACGTGGAAGAACTTGCACAATTGGTGGCTGACTAAATACTTTTTTTCCCCACTGTACTTGTGCTGGTGGAAACATGTTTTTGTCTTATGCAGCTGTGGGACCCAGTGGGTGAATAAACTTGGTTGAGCTTTACTAATCGTCTGTTAGTTTTACTTGGTTCGTTTAGAACCTAACACTACATACAATAGCTGTAGGATCAGCAGAGGCATTCAGGGCAGTTAGAGGGACATAAATTAGGTTACTTACATTGTGTCTACCAACGCCCCTGGTATAATGTACATTTGCTGAAGCATTATGACAAACCAGCGACACAATATTAGGGATTAACTGAGCTGGGCTTGGGTCATTGATAAGTCATTGTCTCAGCTGAGCCTTATAATGCTGTGAAAGGATCCAGGAACCCAAATAATTCGGGTGGATCTCATCCCCCTTATAAAACATGTTTTGTTTCCAAAAGGTATCGAAATTGTCAACAAAAGTTACACCCATTGAGCTTCAATAATCGCGTAGCCAGTTCAATGCCACGATTCAGAAAGGGCAATGGGCCTGATATGATGGGTCTTTTATTAGTGTCTAGGACTGGGTTGCTGGCATGGGCTGTGTTCTGGCATCGTACTGGTGTCGTACTGGCGGTGCGCTGTTTTAACTTCCATTCATTGTTATGTTATATGTTGTTGTGTTGTGTCTCATGTATGTGTAACTATATGTATCCTACACCTTATCGTTCTGAACTTCTAACGCGAGTGGGATATAAGGACGGGTGTGGTTTCATTGACCACACCCACATGAAAAAATACAATAGTAAACTATTGTTTAAATATTATAGTATTCACTGTAGTGTTTTTGCATACTTTACTGTAAAGTCCGCAAAAAACTATAGTATTTACAGTTAACTATAGTATAAATACTGTAATAAAGTATTTAATTTAATATAAACTATAGTAATTAATGTAGTGGTTTTGCTGATGTTAGTATACTGTAGCATTTTTGCATTCATTACTGTAGTATTTACTATAGTGTTTTATTGGAGAAATACAAAAATAGCTAATTTTCCATAACCTATAGATAGGTAGGACTGGGGTCTAAAGCAATAGTTCAGAGCTTCTGCTTAGTTCTATAACCTGTAGGGAACACAATATGGTCTATACTTGGCATGTAGGTTTCTCACTTATGGGTGGCACAGATTGCGATATGGGGGAGGGGAATGGGCAGGGTATATGCAAATTAAATACTGTAGTATTTACTATAGTTTTTTAAAAGAGTAGTGTTTTTGTGGACATTACTGTAGTATTTACTACAGTGTTTTGTTGGTTGTTGCAGATAATACTGTAGTATTTACTGTAGTATTCTACAGTATACTAGAACATTCTATATTAAGTTCTACACATTATCGAGGGATAGTACAGTGTGTAGTATGTTCTAAAGTATACTACAGTTTACAATAGTAAACTGTAGTATTTCTTCATGTGGGCAAGAGCATCTGCTCACCGATTTGACAGCGCCAACGTAGTTACACCTCTGACATCTCCTAAACAAAAGCAATGATATGCTATGGGTTTGTCGGTTATTGCAGGTTAACGCTGATCTGATTGAATCCTGGCCTAAATGGGTTAACCCTTTACACACGTACCCGTATACGGTTTAAAATGGCAGATTTGGGCACTGATAAATGCCAAAATTGGAATGCAGTGGGTGTACAGTAACATGCTATACATGACGTCAGAGCTCTGGCTCTGCAATTCACAGCGCTGTATGGGGTTTTGACTGACAGCTGTTCTGAACTTGAGCACCTTGCGTGACAAGAAGTTGCTCTTATCCCTCCTGCTAATTGGGCAACTTTTGCAAAGATGTTGTTGTCTGAGTGGGGGAAATGCTGTAAATTAAGAGGACTCTATGTATTTTGAAAGATGTTGAGGATTATAATAAATACCACATTGATGTCATACAAGCAAGCCAAACACCCTTGAGTCCAAAAGTGCACTTCACATTTCCATAGCATGTCATATACAGTGTCAATATTTATTATAACTATGTTTGATGTACAGCTACAAGATGACATGGCATCATACCCAGAGTTGTTCTGAACAGAATGAGCCTATGTTTGTCTATTGTGAAGAAAATTTGCCACGACTCCTTTCTGTGCGCATCAAAATTCTGATCTGTTTCCCTGAATTGCATTGTGAAAGCCTAACATTGTAATATCGTATTTTATAACTTAGCTGGTCATGTTGGCAATAGAACAAGATTTCAAATTATGCCCACTTGACCCAGATTGCGGTTTATAATGGATCGTTTCTGGATTGTGTAAAGAAGAACAGTAATTGTGTGATGGTGGAAATACAGGGTTGTGTTCCAAACAAAACAACTACAAGTGTGCTTGTGCTAGTTCCTCAATGGCATAGCTAAGATAGCGCAAAAAGCACCTTATAGTTGAAGACTTCTTTGAGTCATAAAAGTGAACTGTGCACACTTTGTCTTATGTTGCACCTACCCCACATTTTCCAGGAATATTCTTATCATGTTACTGAATGTATTCAGAGTATTTTCAGATTTCGTTATCAACAAATGCGGTGAAAAGTACAGTAAATGTAAAATGCACATAAAATCAACAGTGTAATGTTTGGATTCAGTCTTGTGTCAGGTGTCCTCACCCCAAAATCTCCAAACTGTTCCCTTTCAATTACCACCATGGTTATGCATATGCTTTTCATATTTCTTCTGTAAGAAACATTTCAATTTAGCCCTATCCATATAGGCCGATTACCACGAGTGTATAAGGTTAAAGGACAGTAAACAACTGTTGGTTTACTTGGTTTGTTTACCTAGGTTGTTGTTTCTCATACAGTGCGTTAATCCAGTCTTTCTGCAGGCCATTACTATATGTATGATGGAGGATACTTTCCTTGTGAATAGCCAGCCATCTGACCATGTGGAAGAGTGTAGTGTTACTGTTACCCGGCGGTAGAGTTACCAGGTGGTGGAAAGACCTCTACAAAATAGATTCATGCTAGTCTATTCATTCAAC